>NC_091710.1:56278954-56982287 GCF_041296265.1 Equus caballus | reverse complement strand
GGTGGGCATTTGTGGCTGCTGGTTTTGATAGCTGCCTGGAAAAGAGTCTGCTGAAAGTTCATCTGGCACGTCATTGGTCAGCCTGAGGCTCAGTAGGTCCTGTTCCTGGTGCCACAGTTTACAGGCTGCTGCAATGATGACTCTAAAATCTGTAGCCACTGGATGAATGTTTCTTTGGCCAAATAATTTTCTAACAAATCCATCTCTTTTGGTTATCTGTTGCTGCATAACAGACCACCTCAAAACTGAGTGGCTGGAAGCAACAGCTGTCATTTATTATCCCTAGTGACTGAGGGTGAACTGGGTCAGCTGGTGCTGCTTCTGCTCTGTATGGTGGGACGGGGGTCGTGGTCACCTGGAGCTGTGACGGGATCGAATGATCCAGACGCTCACTCGTGTGACTGGCAGAGGAGCTGGCCGTCAGCTAGCAGCTCCTCAAGGCCTGTTGACTGGAGCACTTCGTTCTCCTCGGTGTGACCATCAATGCAACTTGGGTTTGCTGGTGTAGCAGCTGGATTCTAAGAGGGACCCACTGAGTAATGATCGCATCACGTTCCACCAAGAGATGATACCACAGACCATTTGAACTTCCCTCAGTTGTGTTTTTGTCATCATGTCTTATTGGAATTATCTTTTTATTTTGATGTGCCCCCCCTAGTATTATAAATTTTTCCAGCACCAGGAATATATTTATTTAACATCTCTTATGCCCATTTTTCATTCCTGTGGTGGTGCCTGGCATGAAGTAAGTGCCTGGTACACATTAGAACAGAATCAACATTTAGGTTGTTTCCAATTTTTTGGCTTTTATAATATTAAAGCAAAAACGTAATTTTTAATTTTCCTATTTCCTAAAGTTTTCCTAGAATTGTTCCTAGAAATGGAACTACTGGTTCAAAGTATAGGTGTGTTTTAGACTCTTGAATTGTATTTCCAAACTGCTTTCCCTGGGAGCCATACAAATCTACATAATCATGAGCCAACAGGAGAAAACCCTTCCTAGCAGCTTAACCTGCTGATAGGTCATTTTAATTTTGTCTTTTACTGTCATAAACTTGATAAGCAAAAGCAACATTTAGTTATTGCCTTAATTCACCTTTTGGGATTATTGTCACTTGCTATATAAAGTAGGTAGTCAAATACACGTGCAATTTTATTTTTGACTTGGAGGGTTATATTCAATGTAGAGTTAACTAAATTTAGAATTGGAAGAGATCTAAGCAGGTTCCAGAAGCTAAATGGGTGCTTCTCTGCATTTTTGCCTCCTGACACTGATGAGTCTCAGACTGTCTGATAGCATGTGTGAAGGAATCTGGTGTATCCACAGCTGACCCACTGAACCCCTGTATCGGTCGTGGAGCAGAACTAGTTCCCCGCTGAATTCCACCTTCTCGTGGACGTATGAGCATGTTCCGGTGAACGCAGACTCTTTCTGTGATGCCGGGTTGACATTGTACCAGGGAATTGAACCCAATTCATCATCGTACTGTCCCTGACTTTGCAAGACCCACTCAGCACAACATTGTATCTGAATTGTCATACTGTCGAAACAGTGTCATAATGTTGTGTATCCTCCAGTTGCATAAAAACATAAATATTACATAGTGATCAAAGTTCACTGGCACAGTGCCGAGGAGTCAGGGGTGGCTCTAGGGGACACACCAGGAAATGGATGTGCATCTTGATTGAGGTGGTGGTTACACACATCTACGTGTGATAAATGGCATAGAGCCATCCACATACGAGGTGCCCTAGTCAGTGTCCTGGGTCTGGTGGTGCCCTGTGGTTAAACAAGGTGTCAGCACTGAAGCATGCATAGCACCCTTCTGTATTTCCTCGTATCTCCCTACGGATCTGTAACTGTTTCAAAATAAAACATTTAACACAGTCTCTGGCACATCTGTGCAGAGTTCGTGGTACACTGGTTGGAAATGGCTGACGTCATCGACAGGTGGGAATCCTTCTGCTGGTTCCCTGATGAGCTGTTTGCTTGAGCTCATGAGGGTACGGTTGTTGACCTTTCTTGTGTTGGGGTGAATCTGCCTTCCTATGACTTCCACTCGGAACTTGTGTCTTCAGACAATGTCATAGAAAAGTCAGCCACCTCTGTGTATAGCAACCTTCAAATATTTGACACCTGTGTCGTTTCCTGTCTGGGGAAAGCATCCCTGAGTTTAAACTCTGCCCTATGGGGTAGGGGTTGCAGACCCCTGTTTTCGTAATCGTCTCGTCATACTTCCGTCAAATTTCCTTCTTGAAATTTAGTGTCCTAAATAATGTTTTCTTGGAATGTGCTCCAGATGTCCTTCAACTGGCATAATCAGAGCAGGTTTTGATGGAGAGTAGAGATCAAGGAAAAGCTGGGCCAAAAACTGATCATTGTTATGCTGTGTTTCTAAAGAGCCTCGTGCCTTCGTAATAGCTGTTTTCCACAGGCCTCATGTGTCTGTGAGGCTCAGGACTCATCAATCACGTTTTCCAGCTTATTGTCTCCACTGCTGTCGTGATTTTGGTGCATTTGCGGGAGGACCCGACACTTAGCTGTCCTGAGCACCTGCCTTGCTCACATCCCTTCTGCTGTGCAGTAACTGAGATGGGGTGAAGAGAAAGGATGGGCATTTTCCTGCTACATTTTAATATTGATAGATCATGATCAATTCTCCTGACACCTTAGTCATGGACAGAGTCAGGTGACCTGTTTACATCTCAGAAGGGAACATGCTTCTGTCATTAGATCCTGTGTCTAAGGACGCAGAGCCCGCTGATCTACTGTGAAGCCATGTGGTCGGTGTGGCTGCCTCCTGTCTTGGGTGTTTCCTTAAAGACGAAGATGCTAGTGGTGGTTTTCCTCCATGGGTATCTTGGGATGGAGGCAGAAAACACTCCATGAGCTTCTCTGGTCTGTCATCCACCTGTTTGCGTATCAGCGGTAGAAATCTCTGGTAGCCGTTACAGGGACCCTCCATATAGGAAGGCGGCTCCTCTGATCATGGGGTGAGATGTATTCTGTGTCTCAACTAAAATTGTGATTTTAGGAACCATGTTTTTGGTTAATTTGAGCTCAGAAACACGAGATTTATGTTTCTCAGATTTCATAGCAAGGGCATTTTAAAGAGGAAAATGTGCCGTTCTCGGGGAGGGAACACGCCCATTCTTTGGTGGCTTGGTTTTGAAGAAGCGTTTCCTCTCTGGTGAAGAAAAGCCCTTCGTCTGAGAGCTGATGTGCTCCTTCATTGTGACGGGTTAGAGAGGCGGGAGGACATGCTTTCAGGTTATTAGCTGAAAATGACATGAATTCTCCAGGCTAGAATCCATTTCTAAGTATTTCCTATTCTTCATCCAAGCTGGTTAGTGAAGCAGGGTCCTGGTCCATCTTGCCATTGGATATATTTGTTTTTGAAATTAGGAAGTATTTTAAAAATTCAGAGTCAGGATTTTGATGAAGAGGTAAATGTCAGTAGCCATCACTTAGAACAAAATCTATTACTAAAAACTAATAAAGGTCATTTGACAATTTGATTGAAATTAGTTTTTATGAAGTTAAACTATTTCAGCTTCCTTTGGTACTCACATCTATTACAACTAGTGTCTTAAGCATGCAAGCCAGGAAATAGTGAGAACTATACTGATTGCATCGTATGATTTTAACACAAAGATGAGCATATTCTAGTAATGTGTAATTCAACTTTTAAAGGAATTAGCCGTATTCTTGAAAAGAGAACAAAGTAGGTATTAGTGTATAAAATCATATTTTCTTATTGATTCATTGTAATTTCACATGGCCATTCCCACGTGAGAAAAAACTTAGCACATGAAAACACGATTTTAAGTCCTACCAGATGCTGGAAGGGGTGTGCCCGTTGGTGGAAATGGCTTTCCTGTGTCGCCCTCATCGCGCCTGGGGTTGGTCAGTGAAGAATGGTCCACACTGACGGGAGGATCATTTATTTGTCATGAGCGCCTGCAGAGGCCAAGGCCCTGCTCGGCCCCCTGGGGAGCTGAGCCTGGGGAAACCCTCCCGTCCTTCAGTGCATGGTTGTGCTGCTCCCGGGCTCCTAGTGAGAGCCCAGCGAGGGGACTTGGCCTCCCCTGTCCACCGGGTTCCTTCCATGCAAGGACGCTGTTGACTAAGAAGGGCGACACACCAGTCATGCGCCACCCCGTTCCCACACCAGGTCCCCAGAGGAACAGGAGGTGGGCAGAGACGGCGGCCCCTTGAGTGCGTGCGGTCAGGGTCCCGCAGCTCACATTCCACTCGAGGTGCCTTCTCACCGATCTCTCCCAGCCTCCTCCCAGAGACCCTCGGAGGTGCCGCCGTCAACACGGATGGATCTGCCTGTACCCACACGCTCCCTCCTCACGGGAGATGTTGCTGTTCCACGTCTTCAGCACGGCTGGGGCCTGTTGTGGGGCAGCCAGGAGTGACCGGCCTGGCCCAGTGTCCGTGGACCCTCTTCTGTATGAAGCCTTCTCTTGTCCACGCCTCCCTGTTTTGCTTGTCTCCTCGTAAGGGCTCGGTCACCTGAATTCACTGGCTGTGCCGTCCTCTTTCTCCCTGCTGAGTCTCCTTCCTCCCTCCTTCCGTACGATACCCTCACTCTGTTAATTAAGGCCCCGTCAGAATGCAAAGCAAGAGTGCACCCTGTTCCCATTTTATTAGGAAACTTCACAGACTTTGTGTGAGGTAGCTCTCTAACCAGCAGCCCCAGCTCTTCTAATAATGGTTTATTGGACCTGAAGAACAAACAAGAGGCTTTCAGAAGGAGGTCGCGTCTAAGGAGCATTCGGTCGTCATTCAGGGATCACGCCTAGAACAGACCTCTGCTGACTTTTGCTCTGACGTTTTCTGTGAGGGTGGATGAGCAAGTGGGATTTCTAAATTCAGGTGAGAATCTTAGCTGTGCACGCTGGCTGTTGTCCAGCTTAAATGCTCTGTGGAGGAGGTGGCTGGAGCAGGGTGGTCGTGCCTGTGTCAGCAGGGGGCAGAGTCCAGGATCTAGGCTTAGTCCAGACGTTTGATTCAGCCAGGAAAGCACGTGACAAAGAACCAGAGCCTCAACCCTTCACTTCAACCCACCTGGCGTGCAGAGCGGGCCGCGTTCATTCGTCTTAAAGAGTCTAGTCCTCGCTTACGTAACACTAGCACTTTGCGAAGGAAGGAGGGAGTAATTTGGGAGGTTATTATCTAAACTAGAGAAGTAATCAGTGGCGAAGGCCCATTTGTCTTTTCAAAATAGCTTATAGGAGACTGTACTTGACAACGTGCTCACAGTTTTGCATATTCAATTACACAATTGAAGAATCATAGCATCACTCATCTTTCAAAAAAACTTTCCAGGAACTTCCTGAAGTTGAAAAGAGTCTTATTATAGCAGGTAAAAATTACCGGTTCCCTGGCACATTTCTTGTGCGTATTGTTTGCTGTGTTCTGTGCTCTGACACACGCCCGGCGTCGTACCCGGAAGTCAAGGACGTAATCCTGGCTCTGAACTGGGAAGCCCCCATCCACGGAGATTTGGTAAAAACAGTGATATTACTCCACTGCGGTCGCTGTTAGGGTTAGTATCAGTGAGCTAACGACTTACGCGTATTCAACAAACTATTATTTTAAAAGCATCTTTTAATTGGTTATTCACCAGCTATTTGAATACACACGCACACACGCACGCACGCACACACACGCGTGCGCTGTCTGGAAACTCTGGTGGAGCTGTTTTACGGGCCTACAGCCCCTGCTCTGCTGAGGACGTCCATGGAGCTCATGAGATTTAGCCTCTCTGAGTGAGGGCGTGCAGCTTTGCAAGCAGGCGCTCGCCTCAGGGGTGTGATTTGAGGGGCTTCAGAAAACTTCTCCCAAATTTCCTGCTGTAATGCTTGTTTTCCTCCTTCAGAAATTAATCCCAGAGGGTCTTCAAGGCTTTTTGTTTCCAAGAGTCCCCAGTTAAACTTGAAAAATACCTCTGAAATCTAAAATATAGAGCGTTGTGGTTTTATCTCCCTCAGGGTCTACATACAGCATGGATCCTCTAGAATGAGCCCCAGACAAGTGACCCTGGGGTCTGAGACCCTGACAGAGGGATCGGGAGATGGGACCAGATGATGTTGCTTAGGGCTTTGTGTCCTTTGTCAGGGGACGTTGTTCTCTCCTTCTACTCACTGTGTGTAGATGGACAGGAAGCACAGGCTCAATTCACGACGGTTCCTGGAGTGGCTCAAGTCGAGAAGGATGGCTTTAATAGAAGAAACGAGTTTGGGCTGTTTCATAGACTCTGCCAACATCCGCCAGGTCCTTAGCAAGTCGCTTTGCTGCCTCCACCAGATTTATCCAGATCCAGCCAGGGCCACGGCCGGCTCCCCTGGGCCTGTGGTTCCCCCCTGAGGTTGTGCCCCTATCTGCGTCCTCCTAGCCTGCACCCCAGACAGCTCCCCGCTCACTTCAGTCTCCACGGGTGGCGCCTCCTTCCTCACCTCCTTCTCACAGGCCTCTCTCTTTCAGGAATTAAGGAAGAAATGCACAAAGCGCTCTTGGAAACCTGTTTGAAATTGTGATAGAGCATGCCCAAAACAGGTGCTTCCTGGCTCAGAAAGCTGAGCTCCTGGGAGGCTGTGTCTTGGTCAACGTGGTTCAGCTGGAGGTGCAGGGGTTTCTGTCTGCGGTGAATGAGCCCTCTCACACCAGCTGCCTCCCCTCGTCACAGCAGGCTTGTCGGGGTCTGCAGTAAGAACCATGTCGCGCTCAGTGCTTACTATCTGCCTGACGATTTAAAGTACGTGTTCTTATTTAACCTCCCTACAACATGGGAGGGCCCTGCCAGTGTAGTTCCAATTTCACATATGAAGACGTCGCGACTGGGCTAGCAAGGCATTTTCCCATCTTCCTGCAGCTAATAAATGCTGCAGTCGCAATGCCCCCTGGGTCCTTCCGGCTCCTGGATGCCTGTGTTCTCTCTGGTACAACAGAATGATTACTCCCAGTCTCAATTTTTTTAATCAGATTTTTGAAAGACCCAAGCTATTGAATTTTTTTTTTAGTGAATATGGATAGTCAGGAGCTATCTGTATATATTTTGAACTTTTGAACCAACTCATCGGTGTCAGAAAGTTGAGAAGCATTTGTTAAACTCCTGTGTGCTGGCCCCCATACAGAATTCAATAGAGCCATTAGCCTCTCATAAATTGATCAGAAAAAAATATGAACAGAATGAAGAACAGGAGAAGACAGTAGAGACTCATGTGCTAGTCTGTGAAGTTGGGACCATGATTCTGCAGAGTTTAGGTAGAACTCACTAGAGGTGGTGCTGGACCTGGGTCTTGAAGGGAATCTGGAGTTAATACGTGAGAGTAGGTCCAGGGCTTCCCAAGAAGACGGAGCATCAGAAGGGGTCTCGTCAGGTGGGTGTGTGATGTCCTGGTCCTGGAGGTCTCTTGCAGGGCTCCAGCCCACCCATCATGGAGCATGTGCATCAGAGTGCCTCTGAGATGGGCAATGCTGGCATCTCCTTGCCTAGAAAACGGACAGATGATGCTGTCACTTTGTGTGGTGACCAGGGGCCAGCAGGGACATGTCTCACTGTGTTCTGTAGGGTTTCCATACCCCAGGGCTGCTAAGGAACATTCCCAGAGACCCTGGAAGCAAGCAGCAGAGACTGACCCACCTCTGCAAGGGGTCTGCTATTTGCTGGTGGGCGCTTCTCCCCCGTCCTCTTCATGCCGCCAGCTTCATCCCAGGCTCGGAGAGTCTTTCAGGGCCAGTGAATCACTGTATCCCACTGCCTGCTTTTGTAAAGAAAGTTTTATTGTACCACAGCCACACCCACTGTTCTGTACCGCCTGTGGCTTCTTTCCTGCTACAATGGTAGTTGTGAGAGAGAGCGTGTCATCCTCAAAGCCTAAAATATTTACTCTCTGGCCCTTTATAGAAAATGTTCACTGAGCTCTGTGCTAATTGTCCTTCTGTCCTTATCATACTTTTCTCTGGCCAGGCAGAGACATTTCTCAAACTTTTTCTCTGTTGGGACTTTATTCTGTCAACACTGATTTAGACTGATGTTTGGTGCAAAAGTAAACAGAGCTATAAAGGAGGAAGCATGAGTAATTAATTTGACCCCAGGGTATCTTCGTGTGATTCCATTCTGCATTAAGTCAGGAAGTCTTCCTGCGAACAAATCGTATTTAATATCTTATTTGTTGGCTCACCAGCTCTTGGGTGCCCTGTAAGCTGCATTTGCTCTCAGACTCAGCCAGGCTCACCCTCCTGAGGTTGACCAGCAGTCCCAGTGGCCAAGAGCCTGGAGATACCAGTGGCTCTTGTCCTTGTTTATTCTGTACATATTGGGCTGTAAGCGTACATTCCTCTGGGCAGAAATTAAAGTTAATTCATCCTTGTAATCAAATTGGGCACTCCTAAATTAAGTAACTCATGATATTTAAACAAAGTTCATAATTTTTACGTTAATTGGCTATTTTATTCTAGATCTTGTTCTTTTTCAACTGGAAATATTTTGTTAATTCAAAGGGAACACATTTCAACAGTCACTTCAGCTGAAAAATCATCGCTAATTGAGATTTCGTCTTCCTGTCTGTTAAAGAACTATTTGGTGCCTTATTTGTGTGATTTACTTTTCAAACCCTCAAATCCGATACGTACAATGACCAGCTGATGCAGCTGAAATAGCTGCTAGTGAGGAGCGGTGAGAAGAGCAGCCTTGGGCTTCTGGAGCTGAGATAGACACGTTTCCAGAGAGCGATGGCCACTCGTCCACTCGTCAGATATCTTCAAGTCATGAGAGGAAGCAACTGAGAAGGTCAGTCCCATAAAATTGTTCTTCAGCTCTCCTCTTGGGAAGAATCACTGAAGTGCATGCACCGTGCCATCCTTATTGTCATAACTGCTTATTTTCATACAAGCATTATTCTTTTTTAGTGAATATGAGCAGTTTTTTCATTCCTGGGAAATATGCCCCATCACATGTTGCCTTTTCACGTGTACATGCAGGTGGCTTGAACACAGCTCTACACGTGTCACTGTCTGGAGCTGAGGAACCTCTCCTCGTCATGGTTTTTCATCTTGAGATAATTGTATCAAGCTGAGAAGAATCAGGACCAGAGCATCACCACCCCATGATAACTCCACAAAGTAAGATTTTCACTGCGAGTCTTACATAAGAGAGAATTCTCTCTCTCTGTGTCTTGAGTCTAACATTCTCCCCTCTATGTACAGGGACCAGGAAGAGTTTGCTGTCCTCATCTGGTGGTGGAAACCATTTCTGGGTTTGAAGGTGAGTTATTCATGCCAGAATTGAGTAATCCCTGTGTCTGTGGGACTGTGGCTTATTTGGCTTTGGATTTCATGAGTATTTTACAGAGTTCGCTTTGGTGTGATTACGTTTATAGATGTGAGTGGAATTTACGTTTTTGTCATTTTCTTTCACTTACTCTGCTGCTTCTGCCTTGCTGGGGACAGACATAAGGATGTCGAGTTGGTGATTCAGCCTTTGGCTCAGGATAAAATAATGGTGAAGCCATGGGCTTGGGCACAGCCACTGATTTCTTCTAGGAAAAAAAGTCAAGGAGAAAACATTGGTGGCATCTCCCTTCCAGAACAGCCTGCGTGGGAGGGAAAGGCAGAGGTCGTTTCTCCAGCAGTGCAATATAATTACGTTATGAACTTTGGTTCAATATTTGAATCATCAACAAATAAGAGATACACCAGAAAGCAGACATAAATATTAATATTTGGTGACTATAAAACTATTTCTGTAAAGCAAATGCATCATTTTCAAGTAAAAGATCAATTATACAATTATTGAAGTATTTGTATAGTGGAGCAACTCCTGTTGATTGTCTTGCAAGTAAAATTAACTTATTTGTTTGCTTTTGAAGTACAAGGAGTCCATCCTGTTAGTAAAAAATTTTTGAGCTCCAGAGTAACCAGTTTTGACGTGATGCAATGAGGTGTGTTAGAGAGTGAGCAGTGATAGTTAGCAACCTGAAAGAAGGTGTTTGGTCCAGTATCCGGGTTTCTCAGACCATCCTGAAGCCCGTGCTGGCTTGAAGACAGACTATGCTCATTCAACAAATGCTTGTTGGTTTCTTTCTTTGAGTAAAGCTTTCTGTATTTACTCTAAATAGTAAGAGCTTGAACGTTACAGCCTGGTGGTTTTCAGAAACCTTTCACACGTGTTATCTCACTTGATTTTATACTGAATCAAAGAAGGGCATGAGGTCCTAGGAGTCATGGCTACATAATTCATTAGCTAAATGAGGGCATGTTTGAGAGTGAAGAAACAGTAAGGAGGAGATGAAAAATGATTAGCAAAAGTCAGATCTAGAATGGAAAACCATATTTGCTTATCCTGGAATTTTGCTCCTGTGATGGTCACATGTGTTTGTAAAGTAATCAGTATTAACTTCAGTATATTCCTGGGAATAAATGGTACCAGTGAAGTTGGAATATCCTAAGTATTAAAAGAATGTGGTTTGCAGTGCCATTAGAAGCATAAGAAGGATCCTAATGCACGCGTTTGCTGATCCTTCCATGATCTGAAGATCATAAGCTGCCAGCCATAAAGTACAGTATGTTTTGTATCTTCTGTGTGTTCAAGAAAGAACAGTTGAAATGACCCATTTCATTTCCTGATGAGGAAAATGCTCTGTGAGATACACAGAAATGATTAGGGTGGGTTGTGGCATTTTTCTTGTTTGACTTTCAGTAAAGACATCCCATTATTTGCAGGGGTGAACGGGCCACGCTGAGCTCGACTAACATCTCCGGACCAGTTATTAGAGTGATTTCCCCTAATTATACACCAACAAATTGTGGGAAGGCAGGAACCTGTCTTGGCTGTCTTGATCTCAAGCAGTCAGAGGCCTCGAAAAACTATCTGTTGATGTGATAAAAAGAGTTAAGGAGCCAAAATAATTTGCTAAATTAATAAGAACTCGGCTAAAGACTTTGTAAGACTTAAGTTCAAATAACTTTACTGAGAGTTTATTTCTCTGGAGAGAAGGTTGGGGCTCCCGTGTCTTCTCGGCCATGCTTCTCTTGTCTGTCTGTCTGTAGAACGTCCAGCCATCACGGGGTCAGGGCTACGTGCAGTTTTTGCTATTTGTGAGGAGGTCTGTATGGATGTGTTGCTCTCTCTGTGCTTCTCGTCTCGTCACCACTTGTCTCCTCCATCCTCAGCCTCTTGGGAACATCTCCTTCCTTGACATCAACATCACGTAGGGAGGAGCCCTGAGACCACTGTGGCCACGTTGGATGCATAGAAGGGTCATGGGCACGCAGAGGAATGAGTGGTACCACATCCTCGTGAGAGTGAATTGGTTGCCTTGACCAAGAGGTGCAGAGAAGAATCTAAAACAGTGCCCAAAGGCTGCCTGAGCACCCTGCCCCCCAACCACCCCTTCTGCCATCGGTGGGAGCAGAGATTGATTCAAAGTGGATGCTCCTTCCCTGTCCGTGTTAGAGGCAGCCGAGAAGCGTTGCCTGTACCCACTGAAACTGGCAGACTTGAGACACAGTGGCGGATTTAAACAACCTCGATCAGGATTGTAGAGGCTGTCCTTGGGAACGTGCTTGCACTGAATACACGGAGAATGTTCCAAGTGCATACGATTCTATATAGAGAGGGGACATCCAGCTCAGCATAAGTCCCAGCAACGTGCAGCAACATGCTGCTGACACCATGACTTTCCTTCCCAGGCATCGCCATGATGCTGATTTTCAGATTTTCAAAGGACGGAACCTTGCTAATAGAATATTATTCTATTTTGTCTGGATGCCCAGGGACAAAGGGATGGAGGATCTCTGATCAGGTTGTTCTCAGAGTATCTGAGATGGAACAGTCCAGAAGTGGAACTATCTTAGCTAGATATACCTTTTATAAGATATCAGATAAAGAGTTATTTTAAATTCTGGGTGATTTTTTCCAAAAAGTTTGTTCTGATTCACTTCCATAAAGATCAATATATTTTGTGATACAAAGCAGAATCTCGTTTGTTAAGGAGGTTTGGTAAAAGATGTTACTTCCCCGGCTGGCCTGGGCTCCGTGGGGGTAACTGTAGTGGGGTCGCTTCAAGCTTTCTCTCTCTAGTAATATATAAAAGAAGTCTTATTTAGACCCAACAAAATGATTCATTGAAAATGACTGAACCCAAACTCTAAAATGAGCAATATTTTCGTGTGTGTGGCTGTAAGTGTGCGTGTGTGTTTGAGTGCAATAGTGTTGGCGGGTTCAAGTTCTTCCTACTTGAGGACCTGGCGAAGAGCATTCAAAGTGTGGCTGAAATATTGCTCATAGCCCTGCCTCCAAATCAGCCACTTTTCTCCTCAGATTAACTCAGTTCTGCAGTCTTTAGATGTCTGCCGCATAAGCTTTGTCTCGCATGATTTTGCAGTGGGATGGAGCATTCCCATTTCGATGTCTGTCTTTACTGCTATTTTCAGATAGTCCTTAGTCTTTCCATCTGCAAGTGCTCAAACTTTAAATATAGTTTTTGTGATGAGTTTGCTGTCCAAATGCTCTGCAGAATCCTGTCTGCCTGCTTGTCATTCAGTGGGGACGGCTGCAGGCTCTTACCTCTCTCGTTCTCTTGTCCACCACCTCTTGTGACTCTGGGCCACCTGTGTTCTTTGTGCCTCCACCAGGTGCCACGCAGAATGGCAGTGGTGGTTCCTTCTGGCTTGAGTTCTAAGTTGAAAATGAACCCCTGGGGAGATACTGGAACCCCCTCCTCCTGCGTTAGTGGGTTCCCCCGGGCGACGGCAGCTTTGAGGCCCCGCCGCTCGTCTCTGCACTCACTGTGACGTGGGCACCTCGCAGAACCCCCGTTTGCTCTGAATAGCATCACCTTCCCTTGCTGGAGTGGTGGGCTCTGAGGCAGAACTGAAGTTAGAGGCAGTGACCTATCTTTTTGCACCTTGATGGGAGAGGAATAGTGGGATGGTTTGTCCCATTTGCTTGTAAAATTCGTGGAAGCTTCATTCGGGATGGGTAAAGACCACCATGCAGCTTTGCAGAAGCAGAACTTGCCTGTGCAGGAAGATGAGCCTTATAAAGTGCTCCATATCTTGGGGGATTCGACTGGATAATCTCTAAAGTTCCCATTGTTGAGATTAAGGACTGACCCTGCTTCCTACCTGAGGTTCGGTCCTGATCAGAAGGGGGAAGCTGGGGGCAGAGTCCTGGAATGACAGTCTGGGGCGACTGGACAGGTTATTTGAATTAACTGTGTGTGTGATCAAGGTCTTCGCATTTCATAAGGTTCTGCTGCTTTCTAGGTATCTAGTGATTCCTTCTCACTCGCTCTCTCTATATGTGTGTTTGCACACACACACACACACAAGGAATCACTATATAGGTATATGTTTGTATATTTATGTATACTTGTAGGTATGTACACATGTATCTATATATGAGTGTGTGTGTGTGTATGTGTACACACACACACACACAATCACATAAAACTGGAAAAGGACCTAAGGTGAAATCTTGATTTTTGTGGGTTCTGTCCTCCTGGGAGAATCTCCCCTTTGTCAGTACGTTTGCCCTAACTGACTGCGTGGCTTGGTTCTCCTAGAACGCTCTCAAATTACAGCCTGAGCCACTTGTGAACCAGTGGCCCTGGAGCTCTCCCTCTTTGTGTCAGTTTCCCTGGCTCCCATTTCAATATCCAGACTTCACAGTTAACTGTACGATTATAATGGCCGAGGACCCCAAGTCCACGTGTCGTTTTGATGCTCTCAGCTCAGTTTTGTGTCTGTTCAGCGAATGTTCGCTCCAAACTTACTGTGAGCCAGGCACTGGGATGGCAGAGATTCATAACATATGGTCCTTTTCAGAGGAGCTCATTTTCTAGTTGGAAAAGGGATCTCTACAAAATAACCCTAATGTGATATAAACAAGGACAGTGGTGGAGACAGAGAGCTGTTGTAGTAGTTATGAATCTTTTTTGATTTAATTGATTGGGGTAAGTCAGGAAATGGCAGGGAGCAAACGTGTGGCACTTGAGCCCTTGGGGCAATCCTTGATGGGTGGAGAACCCTCGCCTGCCTTTGGTCCTTGCTGCTTATTTTGTGTTATTAGGGAGGAGAAAGGGTAACAGAGGGGAAGCGGGAGTCTGGTGTGTGGGGCTATCCTGAGAATGGGGGCCTTCCGAATTAACAGTGGGAGCAACACTGGGCCTCGAAGTTCTCTCAGCATCTGTCAACCCCGTAGCATCTCTAGCTGTGAGCATTGCCACCCTGGCTGATCATCCACAGAGAAAAGACAATAAAAGAGGAAGAAACAGAATGGAACGGTTCTGTAGAGTTCAGAGGCATCAGTAAGCACCCAAGGGCGCAGCCAGCTCTCCTTCTGGACTAGACATCAAGTCACGGGGGCGCTGAGACTCATCACTCAGGGTGCTGTGGCAGTTGAGGGGTCCCAGGTCCCCTGTGCCTCAGCCTCCCGCTTCACACATGCTGGGCGAGGAGACGCACGTGGGCTGCCAGCACCAGCGTAGCTTGCACTTGCCGTCAACAGCGCTGGTCCTGCTTGCTCCAGAAACTGTGGTCAGCGTCTTGTCATGCAGAGGAGGAGCACAAAGATCGCAGCTGTCTTATTTGTGGAAACATTTGGCGGCCGTCAATTCTCAGCACCAGCACTTCTGAAATTATGAGCGCACTGTCTTATTATCTGGCAGCTGTGTCATTCACACTTCTCCTCTAACAACCCGTAGTGACTTCAGATGCTGTTAATGTCAAAGCGTTGATTGACGGCTAATATTTCACTGTTTGGTTTTGCAGATTACAGCGCCCGTTTCCTCGGAGGCATCACGGGATGTGTCATACGAGGACCCTGCCCGTAAGTGTACCTCCAACCTGCTCATCCTAGACTCTAGGCCACTGGCTGTGCCGGGATCTCTTCTAATGCTTTCTTCTCCTTTTCTTTGCAGGTCACTCATATTAAGACAATTTCCTTAATTTGTCACTGCATTCGTCTCCGCATCTGAAAACTGAAAAGAACCACAATAGCAGAAGAACGGAAGAAGCTCTATTACTATTTAGATATTTGTTTTGCCATTTTTGCATCAAAAATATTGAAAACTGAAATTAAACATCTATAAAGTATTTCGTATGACTCAGATTTTTTTTTACCTTCAGCTTTATTAAGGTATAATTGACATATGAAATTGTAAGATATTTAAGTGTACATCATGATTATTTAATCTACATATACACTGAGAAAGGACCCGTGCCGTCTAGTTAATTAACACATATTTATTTTCTGTTGTTGTTGATGGTGAGAACATTGAAGTTCTACTGTCTTAGAAATTTCAATTATACAAAACAATGTTATCAACTATAATCATGGTGTACATTATATCCTCAGACCTTACTCATCTTATCACTGAAAGTCTGTACTCTTTTCCTAACCTCTTCCAATTTCCCCCACCCCAGCCCCTGGCAACCACTTTTCTACTCTCTGCTTCTATGAGTTTGACTTTTTTTTTTGATTCCATGTATAAGTGATACCATGCAGTATTTGTCCTTCTCTGTCTGACTTATTGCTCTAAGCATAATGCCCTCAAGGTCCATCCAAGTTGTCGCATGTGGCAGCATTTCCTTCTTTCTCATGACTGAGTAGGATTCCACTGTGTATACAACACATCTTCTTTATCCATTCTTCCATCGATGGACACTTAGGTTGTTTCCATAATGACTCAGATTTCTTATTTAAGGAAAACATAATGTTTATATATAAATCTTTATTTATATATTTATATATAAATTAACATTTAATTTTTTTCTAAAGAGTGGCACCTGAGCTAACTTCTGTTGCCAATCTTCTTTTTGTTTTTCCTTCTTCTTCTTCTCCCCAAAGCCCCCCAGTACACAGTTGCATATTCTAGTTGTGAGTGCCTCTGGTTGTGCTATGTGGGACGCTGCCTCAACGTGGCTTGATGAGCGGTGCCATGTCTGTGCCCAGGATCCGAACTGGTGAAACCCTGGGCCGCCAAAGCGGAGCACGTGAACTTAACCACTTGGCCATGGGGCCAGCCCCAACATTTAATGTTAATCTAGTAACTTCTATTTATTCTAGTTATTTTACTTAGGTAAAATATTTATGAAAATACCCACAAGATTAATGACACTTTTTAAAATGATATTGTCACTGCCCCCCAACAAATATATTTTCATTTCTCCCTATTTTGGGAATTCTGAAGACTGTCACTGAACATTGGGAATGATTTCTCTCTTTTAGGTAGGTCCATTGTATAAATTATTAAAAATCATTCACATTATGTGCTTAAAAGTTAACAAAATAAGGATCCTATTTGAGAGGTTGGACATGATTATCCACATGGTTTTGTGGCAGGTGAAATATGCATCTACCATGGCCATGCCTCTTTATTTTCAGAATTTAGTTATGATTTCTTAGGTGAACTACTTAAGAAAGGTACAAACATGGAATAGGAACTAGAAGAATTCCCTGTATTTCACAGCTACATAACAACTTGTTATAAAACAGGATTGTAGCAAACTGCCTATTTGTGAGTTACGCATTAATTAATTCAGCAAATATTTGTTGAGGCTGATAGGTTCCAAGCAGGGCATGAGGCGTAGCTGTTTCTGGCAGTGGATGCAGCGTGGACAGCAGAATGCGTTTCAGAAAGCAAAGGAAGTTCTCGTGGCTGGGGAGCAATCTGTAGGACGGGGCGAGAAAAGAAATGGGGCACCTGAGGTTAAGATGGGTCAGGTCACATGACACCTCATGAACCGTGGGAGGGAATTTGGGGGTTTGAATGACCAGGAGAAGTCCCTGATGGGTTTTTGAGCTGAAGTCTTTTGCTGAGACTTGCATTTTTGCAAGCTCCTGAAGGCTGCAGTACGGAGGATGGATCAGAGGCGTGGATGAGGACAAAGAGCGGGAGAGACCCTCTGAAGACTCTCCCAGTGGTCCTGGGGGAACGTGGTGGCTTGGAGTTGAGCAGGGAGCAGAGAGTAGGAGAGATTAGACAACATGCGAAGGTGGGAGGTGACGGTGGAATCAATAGTGTTGGCAGTTAACTGGCGTGGATATGAAAGGGGGCAGGATCAGGGACGACTCCTGGGTCTTGCTGGGAAGTTGGGAGGCTTGGTGGCCTTCAAGAGCAGATCAGGACCCGAGGCCACAGGGCGGGGACTGGGGCCGGTGTGATCTTCCAGGCCCCATCCTGAGGCTGTGCTTGGGGACCGACTACATCCAGGAGGCAGTCGGATGCCTTGGCGGAGAGTCAGCAGAGTCTGGGCTGGACCTGCTTTGGGAAGACCCCTCAGCATCGGGATGTTAACTGGAGCTGGGAGAGCAGCTGAGATGTCTTGGGAAGGACTCAGGGTGAGAAAAGGGGAAGGACTGGGACAAGACTCCAAGGAGTACCAACGCTGAAGGGTGAGCAGAGAGGAAGTGGGGGCAGTTGAGAAAGCACGGCCAAGGACATAGAGGAAGCTAGGAGAGAGCACGGCATCAAGGACGTCCAGGGAAGAAACTGGGGTGTGGGGTCAACAGCGTCCCGCTGCCAAGAGGCACCTGCGTGTTTTCTTGCTGTTAGTGGGGAGGCAGTGGGCGTGGGTTGAGAGTGAGTCAGGTGAATAGGAGGGGAGGGTGGTGGCAGTGAGTGTGGACAGCGTCTTCACTGCAGGTCAGTGTCTTTGACGAGGAGGATGCTCTTAGAGCGACACCTGGGACAGGCGAGGCTGAGGGAGGGGCTGTGTTTGCTCCTGAGCTGGAAGTGAAAGAACGTGTTTAAGTCCTAATAGAGAGGCCGCCAGCAGAAAGGAGGAGCTTGACATATGAAAAGGGGGGGGAATTGATGGAGGCTCGGCAGGTCCAGCGGGGCAGGCTGGAGACACGGCATCCGTCGTAACCGAGGGGAATGAGCACGTTCAATGCTCGGGGTACCAGATTTCATTTTTATTTCAACTTAAGAATTTTAAGAAATTCATTAAGGTTTTTTTCTTAGAAGGGGTACTTTGATGAGGCGAAATAGTCGTTTATGTTACAGGTCCTCCTCCTTTTTCCTGTAACCTGTCCGTTAAATTGCACCATTGCTGATGGACTCACAGCCACTTATGGACCCGAGAGCCAAGTGCCGCTTCACCCTCCCCTCCACGTCCGTGTCCTTTCCCTGTGGTCTGTTCACACACAATTTCCCAGCTGGTTGCAGCCCCTTTACAAGTAAAGAGTGAACAGCTATGTTTTGGCACAGTTTGTTCTCCAAACTCTTCATTTCTGTTGTATTTTCTTCTTGAGGAGTCATGAAACGATTTATAGATATATTTTCAAATGTGAGTCTGTTCAAAAGTAAATTTATTGATCAGAACGTGCGAAGGCTCTTGAAACTTCAGGGCTGGCTGCAAGAAATAGGATTCTAAGATGAGGGTGTCTGGAACAGGAGTTCACCTGTTGGATTCAAAGATTTTTGTAGTCTTGCCTGTAACATATTATGTATTTTGTTACTCCTTAAAATGTTGAACAGAAGTGCCATTTTTAAAGCATTCAGCATAAATAGTCTCCCCAGAACATTTTTTTTTGGTGAGGAAGATTAGCCCTGAGTTAATGTCTGTGCCAATCTTCCTCTATTTCGTATGTGGGACGCTGCCACAGCATGGCTTGATGCCCAGGATCCTAACCCGTGAACCCAGGGCCTCCGAAGCAGAGCACACATGAACTTAACTACTCGGTCACAGGGCTGACCACACCCCAGGACAGTTTTAATCTTCAGTGCTCTGTGCTTGTAGTGAATTAACTTATGTGCTATTGAGTCTGTCTGTAGAACAATGCACAGTGAATGTTCTGTGTTTTGGTTGCTTTGTGGGTTTCGTTTATATAAGCAGCGGTACTCTTGACATCGTCCAAGTGGCAGAAAGTAATACACTATCGAGAGAGGTTACCTTCTTCAGCCTTTGTTCAAGACGTAAGTTAAACCGGAGGCGCTGAAACAGCCAGTGTGCGTGAATGCGGCGTCTTGTCTCCCGGAGGAGAGTAAAGGTCAGACCTCAGTGGTCCAGGGCCTGAAGACAGATCCCAGAAGGGCCCACGGCTGAGCGTGACCCTCGTCAGCTCCACACGACCTCCCAGAAAACGGTAAGTTGCTTTTGTTGTTTTAAAAAATAATAATAATTCTTAGAAAAAGAGATTTTCCTACACGTCTGCTCTTCTGCCTCCTCGGTTTTTCAGAGCCCTCCCTGCACCTGCCGGAGAGGCTTGTGTTGCTTTCTTAGAGATGCTGCTGTCACATGAACAAGTTTTGTTTTCCAAGTTTTGTGTATGTGTCGTGGTGCAGTCTCTGCCTCGCTTCATAAGTAGCAAATTTCATTTCCTTTTCGAAGTCTGAGGAAATCAAGACATCAAGGGCTTTTTTTTCTGAAGCCCAGATCAGGAGGCCTGGCGACGGCTGGTGGGCGCCTGGGAGATGGCAGTCCAGGCTCTGGGGCCGCCTCTCCCTCAGGGCAGGTTGGTCCTGGTCGGGGCCCCGGGCTGGTGGGTCCCACTGACCAGCTGAGCGCCCTTGAGCCGGGCATTCTCATGCTGTATAAAGCAGTGGAATTAAATCAGATGGCCCTCTGAGGTCATTTTCAGTGCAAAAAAATCTACAATCCCTTTCAAAAAGAACATTTTTGTAGAAAGAGGAAAGTGTTTTAATTAGCATGTTATTAAGAATAATTTTACCAAAAAAATAAAAATCGTTATAATTCTTAGAAGATTTCTCCACACCTTTAAAAACGACCATTTTAAAATAGTCTGTTGCAGTTGGAAATGAATTCTCTGATGGCCACAGTGCATCGGACCGTGAGGCTGTTTTCCAAATCTGGATCTTTAACCCGAAACAAGCGAGTCAGCCCATCCAGTTCAAATCTATGCCTCCCCTGGTGAAACCCCTGGGGTTTTCAGGGCTTCTCACACAGGAGGAGCGTGGTCCGTCTGTGCCAATGAGTGACAACCTTAAAGTCTCTCGGTCCAGCGTGTGACTCGAGTGACGTTGGTAAAAACACCTGCACTTCTGGAAAGACCTCTTGGGGTATCTGGCTGGCCTCAAAGGCCTGCGCCCTGAGTCGGCACAGACCGGGAGTTTTATTTAGTCAGTACTGAAAATGGTGACAGGTGTGGCCTCCTCTGAGCCGTGGTGGGAGGGAGGACCCCGTGCAGGTCCCCGCCTGCTCTGCGGGGGAAAAGCAGGTCCCCGGTCACAGAGGCCCCTGTCCACCGGGACGCAGGCTGTTTGCTTGTTGGTGAATCCACTCGGCTCACACGCTTTGCGTTCTCCTCACAGGTCAACACGTCTCCACCTTGAGCAAAGGCCCCATGAAGACACATTGGGCACCTGTGAATAATTCCAACCAGACCAGGTAAAAATGACCTCGACGTGCTGACACGTTGGAAGACTAGAGATTGTGAACTCTCAGTCTTGTTTTATTTTGTTGATTTAAACATTTTCTGATCTGTTTTTGCCTCCAGGTCCATTGTGTGCCGAAAGATTTACCATGCCCTAGAAGTAAGACGCTGGGAGTGGACAGGAAGGAAGGCTTTCTGAGTATTCGAGTCGGTTGCTCTTCACAGCAGACCGTTCTGGCTTCTGCTGTGCCCGTGGATCACCCCGAAAGTAGGAGGAGCCTCTCTTTGTAGAAATGAGCTGTTTCCGTGGGCTCGTCACCGAAGCATCATCGTTCTGGGCGTAGCACAGAGTTCAAAGTAGAGAAAGTGTTGTTCACAGTGCTGTATTTTAAGACAATTAAAATACTCGTCTGCCTTCCTCTGCGGCGTGTGTTCTTTCCGACAGCCGTGTGCTATGTCCTTGGGACCATAGAGCTGGTTTGAGGGAGCGCTCAGAGGACGACGTTGGGTGGCGAGCCCTTGATGGATTTAGAAGGTGGGACGATGCTGCTGTGATGGGTGGGTCTGTGGCTTTTGCACACTGGGAATCCGAGGCGTGGCTGATGGAAGATGCAGAGAGCCCGTCTCAGAGAAGGGCCCGGGCCGTGGGCCCCCGACTCGCACTCACACGGCGCGGCAGATGACGGCGCACCGGCTCAGGGCTGTGCTCACAGGCAGCGCGAGGAGCGGCCGTGACAGAAGTGACCGATGGGCCCGTGGCTGTGGTCGAGAAACTCTCTCGTGCAGTTTGCTTCTCAGAGCAGACACGTGGGTGGGGTTGCTGAGCCGCGTTCAGGAAGGAGGAGGATGAGGTGGACGAAGACAGAAGACTTGGCTGAGACCATGCACCTCTCAGCCCCGAAGGAGGGAATCAGACCGCGGGCTTTTTCAGGACCAACCCACTCTCACGGGTTTGTTAAGTAGGTTCGTAGACGCTGTGCTGGACGTTAGGAAAGTGAGGCCACTGGCACACAGCCCCCACCACCCACGGCTGACCAGCAGGTGGGGAGCGTGGCGCGGTGTGGAGCTGGCTCGCCCTGTGCTCCAGAATTCCACAGCCGCTGGGGTCTTGAGGCTGGACAGGCTCGTGCGGGGGTGACCTTGGACATGGTGTTGAGGGGTGACCGCAAGTTAATCAGGTGGTAGTGGTGGGGGCACTTTTCCCTCTTTTCTGGAGGGAAGATGATATACCACGGCATGCAAATGAGAGTGAGTGTCTTCTGTTCCAGGACCGACAGGTGGTTCCGGAAGGCTCTTTGTGGGGCAGGTCGGTGCAGCCCTGGGTGGTTGGTGTCGTGGGAGCCGTTCACATCCTTATTTTATTCGGGGAGGGAAGAGGTCTGGCTTGTGTCTTAGAAGCATCACCCTGCCTGAGAGGGACGGAGCGGACTGAAGGGGGACGTGCTGGAGGCTGGGACTTTAGCCAGCAGGTATGAAGGAGGATGTGAAAAGGAGGATGTAAATAAAATAGGCAATAAAATGAAATAAGGCAATCATTTGTTCAAAATTTTGAGCACCCTCAAAGATAATAGACTGATTATTTCCTTGTGATTACGTCTTGAAGAATAGGTGGTTCTTGTTACTGGGCCTCAGACTCTGGGCTTTGCTTCCCCTGGGCCGCGTGGGTCAGCAGTGGTACCCTCATTTTCCTGATGGATGAAGGAGCCCCAGGAATTCCCTGAGAGGGAATGGAGGGGTCTGAAGATTTTTGTTATGTGCCAGGTAGCCAGACCTTGAAGGAATGAAGAATTCTCTCATGGTGCACGGGGTAGCTGGGCAGTGTGGACTTGCTGTGTCTGCCCTGGACCATGACAGTAGGGAAAGGAGCACGGGCCCACTCAGAGTCTCTGCCTCCTGGGTAGCCGAGGGGCCTGGAGCTGCCTAGGCTGTGCTCTGAGCAGCCCGTCTCCCTCTGGGCCCTCTCCTCCCACCATGCCGTTCCACTTTCCCTCGCTGATCCCTGTTTTTACTGTCCTTTCGTAACCCTGCCTCTAACCTTTCGTCCAAACCAAACTATACCTTTTATTTCAAACCCTTCAGTAGAATGAATTGTCCCGTTGTTGGGGTCCAGCGTTTCCCCCACTCCTATCTGATAGGCAGGCTGGAGGGGGCCTCCTTCTGTGACCCCTGCACCCCCAGAGCCCAGCAGAGCCTGGCTCGTGTGAATTGAAGACGAGGCGGTGTTGTCCTCAGCGTCTTGGGGAGCCAACGCCAGCAGCGCCACGGTCTGCTGTTGGTCCTGGAGACCAAGCGCACGTTCCTCTCAAAACGCTCACTGTTAGGTGCACTTTCGCGGACCACAAGAAAGCAGCATTTGTAAATGCCTGCTGTTATTGGAAGCTGCGCGTGTTGCTTAGGGAGGCGCGCTGAGCCCTGGGAGAGCTGTCATCCTGGAAGTTTAAACAAAGAGAAACAGGCAGGTCTGGCTCCTTTGTAGCCACTGAGACTGTTAAGATACCAATCAGGTGATGCCTTCCTGCAGGTCCACCCCACGCCGAAGTGCGTCAGCATCACCGAGAGCTCTAATAGCCCAGGTCCCAGGGCTTCTGGTTCAGTAGGTCTGGGGTGGGGCCCAGGCGATACGGTGTTGGTACAATGTTGCTGGTCCAGTGACCACAGCTGAGAACCGCTGGTCTAAGCTGAGGGCTTACAGAGAGAAAGGTGGTCAGTTTCTGACGTGCATAAGTGAGCGAGTTGGTTCAGAGACAAGAAGATCCTGCGTGGAACCTGAACGGGTAGCTTGCCTCTGTGTTATCATGTCCTTACGAGTTGTAAGTATATTGTGTGAAGTATGCCCCATGTATACGTCCATGTGCACGTATTAGATACCACCAGAGTGGCTCCTTCTGTGTCTTTTGAAGATGCAGGGCGAGCCCTGTGCAGACGCAGGAGCCTGTGTGACACTTGGTCTCTTCTTCTGTTGGAGTCTTATAACTGTTTGGATGATCATGGCAGATATTTTTTCCCCTCTAAGTACTGTTGGGCTCAATTCTGGGCAGTTTTATTCGAGAATGACCAGGGGACCCTGGGTGCGATTTTCCATGCCAGGGAGCATCAAGTACCACTCGTGGCCGCTCCCTAAGATTGAGGGAAAGAAACAAGAAAAAGCCTGCAGCCTCCGATGAAATTGTGCTTTTTACATCCCCTGGAGCCTCTGTTAGATGTCGAATTGGAAATCGAGTGGCAGAACCTGTTAATTCTTAAATAACATTCTACCGTTAGTAAATAAGCATTAAAAGTTAGCAGTAATTCTCAAGAAGTAACCCTGCTATGGCTCTGCTAATTTGGATGAATTAAAAGCCTTTTCTGGTTAGTGGCTCACTGTCACCACCTTCTTCCCTGTGGTTTCTATTTCTGGAAGACCTGTGAAATTCAGACCTTGGAAGGAAGGATAGAACTGCAACGAAGTCCGGAAATGGGGGCGGGTCAGACTTAGTGTGTGGGTGGGAAGAGCACCATGTGTGTCGATGGCATCGTTGAAACCTCAGTGGTTTCTCAGTCGGAAAATCAACCCGTCTGTAAGAACTTTGCCAGATCCCGTGGCGTATTGTGTCAAAGATTTGCGGTGTCCCGGGGCATCCGTCCATTGGAAGGGGGGTGTTTGACGGTCTCCAGGTTCTGTCAGTTCTTACGCCTTTGAGGGGCTTGGCCTGGCTTAGACCTCAGGATGTAGTCATCATCCGTGCTTTTTCAGAAGTTCTGTTTCAGCCCCAGGGTCCTCATTTAGCAATAGAGGCAGCAACACCATGTCAGTGGCTCACAGCGGCAATTGCTTTGGGTGCAGTCGTGCGAGGTCATCCACGTGGAAGAGCTTGATCAGCTGGCTTGGAAGCATGGGCTCTCAGGGGCGTTACCCTCGGGCTGTGAGGGGGAGATCCAGCCGGGCGCGCCGAGCCGAAGTCCCTTCCTGACGAGGGGGCAGCCTTCCGCGCTGACTCCAGGATAAGCCTTTTCTGCCCAGGATGAATTCTCATTCCCGTAATGGCCCCGCGTGATCCAGGCTGTAATTCAGGATCTTCTCTGCACGGCGTTGGATGTTTCCATAAATAAAGTACGTGGGACACGCCAGAATCTCTCCTTCGGGGGCTTTACGTCAGTGACCTGGGAAGCGTCGTGGATGTTCGCTCTGTCTGGGAATGTGCAGAATGACTCTCTTCTTTAGGTCAGATCACTATCCTTGTCCCCTGATAGAGTTGATTTTAAATAAAGTCTAAATGCAAAATGTAACTGTAGAATCATTTAAATTTGGGGAAATAAAACAGGATCAATATTAGCACCTCGTTTACCTGGTTTTTCTAAGGAAGGAAAGCCTTCTTTCGTCATGTCCTCAAGCTCGTCGTATCAAAACCATCTTGTTGTTTTTATGTGGAAATCCTGGACGGCAGGCGTCCTCGTGTCACAGGCTCTGGATCCGCAGCACATGGCTCTCAGTGACGCTGTGTAAGGGTGTTTTGGTGGGAGCCTCCCTCATGTGTCCCTGCCCCTGTCGCCCACCAGCCCTCCGAGACCAGCCCGCTGGCTGCAGCTGGGAGAGGCAACCTCACAGCGGAGCTGGTGTCCGGCCTGAGACGGTCAACTGGCACATCTGTCCTGACTCGCAGATACCCTTCCTTTTGGTGCCGTGAAGCGACTCCTTCTTCCTCACTTGAATAAGGACACTGAGTCTCAGAGAGTCTGAAAGTGCGCTGGGCTGCGGCGGTGGTGGGTGGCTCCGTCACCCTCTCTGGCTGTGCTCTGGGTGGCTTTGTATCTGGTTTAGATCTGGTTTCCCCTCTCGCGTCTTTATGCCACATCTTGTTGCAGTCAGGGCGCTGAGAGGGTCCCCCTTTTAGAACATTTGCCACATTGTATCTGCGGTGGACCAGGAAACCAGAGAAGGATGGTGATCCTGACATGGACACAGGAATGAGTCGTAACTAAACTCGGTGGAATTGTGGGTAAATGGAGATCAACCTTTCCGGGCACTTCCTGCTGTTTCTCTGTGGTTGGGAGCTATGGCGTCTGCATGGTAAAGGTGCCTGGACACAGGTCACGTTGTTGGGCAGAGTCCAGCAAGGGGACAGCCTGCTCAGAGAGAAGGACGGTGGGAGGCTCACGGGGACACCGTGCTGTGCTCCTTGCCTGGAGGACGGTGTGTATTGTCTGCTGCCATCTGGGTCCTCCCAGGTCTCGCTGTGGGGGTAGCAGATGAGGAAGGACCTAGATAACGTCCACCCCTGTTCTCGGAGTGACCACACTCTTTGTCTAGTGAGGAGCCTGAAGAGCTCCTGAGAGTGAACTTAAAGCCTCACTGTGGCCCCTAGATGGAGCCGTGCACCTGCCTTGTGGAGCACGTGGACCCGGCTGTGCCAGGCAGGGTCTCTGCGGCCACGTGTCCTCGGACGTAGACTCTGGACACTGCGAGCTGGTAGGCTGACCACCACGTCTGCGCTGCTTGCTGTGGGGAATCAGTGTTTCCCGAGTGTGCGCCACCCGCATGGATGTAGTTTCATCCCGTCCACCTTCCTCGAGGGACCTGCTCACCACGGGTCTGAGGGCCTCGTCTGACCACTCGTCTGACCAGGGGGATGGACATCAGCTGTGGTCTCCCCGGAGCAGGGGCATGTGGTGTACTGTCAGGGTGGATTGCGACGTTCACAGGGTTGTGACTTGGCTGGGAGGAAACCGGCAACTCCTTCAAGAAGCAGATCTCTGCGGGTCCCTTGGAGGTTTTGGGAAGGACTCTTTACGACTCAGAGACCTCACATGATTTAATGCCTGACCTTGAATCCCCGTCAGATCGCTTCTTGTCTTGTAAAAGTGGACCCTCAGGGGCAGGCCCTGGCCTGGGGTCCTGTTTTGCATGAGGTGTGCGTGGAAAATGGCAGAGGAAAGTCATGGAGTGCCATTCGGGAACGACCGGCCGGCATCTGTGGAGCACGTTCAAGTGGGAACCCCCCAGTTAGGCCCAAGGAGACAGGCAGTACCGTCTCCACCCCTGGAAGTGCACAGTAGGTGGAGGGTGGACGTGCAGACGTAACTCTGTACGTCTCGATCTCAGCCGGGGGGCATCAGACAATACTGCTGGGGTACAGAAAAGAGACACGGGATCTTGCCCCCGGGGTCAGGGGGCAGCGCAAAGAGGGACCATGCTTCTGGAACCTTGTAAGATGTGTCGGAGTTTCCTGGACTGACGGGAGGGAAGGCCGTGTCAGGAGCCCTGTCTTGGAGACCTGAGGGTGCTGGTCTGTTGGGGAATCAGTTCTGACGGGGACCTGAGCTGGCTGGAGGGACAGGCCGAGGTGCGTGAGGAAGCCCGTCAGCCGAGGAGCGGTTCGGAGGTGCTCGCACGGTGCTCGCGCTCCACTGGGGACTTGCCTGGGGAAGGTCACTCCAGCTGTGGTGCAGACAGAGGAAGTGGCAGCCAGCAGAGAGTCAGCCGAGGTGATTTTGATGAGAGATGCTGAAGACCAGAGGGAAGGCAGGGCCGCAGGGAATGAAAAGGTCAGGACAGGACATGAGGCACCTCTTCTGTTGGTCCAACAGCATTGACAGCGCGTGTGAGGGGAGGAGAGCGTTTACATGTGTCACGTTATCGGGTGGTGATGCACCCATGATTCTGTGCGCTGGACAATCCATCACAGGAGTTTCAGGTGCCTCGCCTGCCCTGCTCTTCTAGAAGGACCCAGTGGAGCCATGGAATGTCGGAGAACAAGGCCGCCCGTGGCAAGGCATGCCCTGTAACACAGGCTGTAAGAGGTGCGTCGAGAGAAGAGAAGACGTGGCCTCAGCTGGAGTAGATTTGCGTGGAATGACGTTGCCGGGCTGTTTGCTTCTTATTTTCCTTGAAGCCCAGAGGGCAGAAAACTGACATGAGGACGTCCCAAAGAGCACGGCTGTCTTCTGCTGCATTACAGGTCATAGGTCTCTCTCCATCTAGATTTTTAGCTTAAGAGGATAGGCCCCCGTCTTGTCCATCTCTCTGTCTCTCTTTCCCACTGGCACTTTGCATAGAGTAGAGGCTTGATAAAATTTTGTCGAGATGAACTGAAATAGGGCAAACCATTAAATAATTGTCACTCAGTGTCATCTCAGATAAATGGAATATCTAAGGTTGTAAACGGACAGGAGTGCACATGATTGCAAACTCTTCCTGGGCTTAGCGGCCCGTCTCTGGACTTGTCATATTCTCTTGGCAAAACCGCATCCCTAGGGGCCAGCCCAGGGGTGTAGTGGTTCAGTTCGTGTGCTCTGCTTCGGCAGCCTGGGGATTTTGGGTCTGGATCCCGGGCATGGACCTACACATGGCTGATCAAGCCGTGCTGTGGTGGTGACCCACATGCAGAATAGAGGAGGACTGGCACAGATGTTAGCTCAGGGACAGTCTTCCTCACCAAAAAACCCCACAAAAACCAATCCTATAAATTCAACCTCGTCTCCTCGGCACCTGTGCCAGGCAGCTGTCGGGGCTGGAGGAGAGCCCAGCTGCTCTACCTGGTCTCACTCTGAAGCAGGACCTCGAGCCTCGAGTGCTCCCTGAGTGTCCAGCAGGAGCTTCATTTGTGTCGACCTCTGGCTCTTCGCTCTCCACTCCAGAGCCCCGACGTCAAGGTCCCAGAAGTTCCTCCCTCCTGCAGATGAATGTTAAATTTTCTGCTGAATTTGGAGTTCACCGGGAGCTCCATGAGTTTCCGCCCGACCGTCCGTGTCAGTGCCTCGTCCACAGGTAGCGTTCAGAGATGTGCTTGAGGTGGGGGAGTCCAGTATGCACCCGCTTTTCTGCTTTCTTAAAGCAATATGTAAGTTTTGAAAACAGCTATACTGAGATGTAATTCACATACTGTAAAATTCCCTCATTGCAAATGCACAATTCAGAGGATTTTAGCACGTCCTCAGAGTTGACAACCATCGCTTCTCTCTAATTCCAGAATGTTTTTGATCACCTTCAAAAGAAACCTCATACCCGTTGGAAGTCACTGCCCATTCTCCCCTCCGCCAGCCCCTGGCAACCGCTTCCCTAGGTTCTGTCTAAAAATTAGCCTGTTTGGGACATTTCGTATAGAAGGAATCATACACCATGTGTCTTTGGTATGGCTTCTTTCATTCAGCAAGGCTTCACGGTTCATCTACATTTTAGGATATATTAGTCCTTTTTATTGCTAAATAATATTTCACTGTATGGATACCCACCGTGTTTTATTTATCCATTCATCAATTGATGGACATTTTGTTTGCAATCTTTTGCTATTTTGGGTAATGCTACTATGAACAGTATCTGTTTGGACATGCAATTTCAGTTCTCTTGGGTTTAAAATGGGGAGTGGGGTTCGTAGGTCGTGTGGTAACTCATTGAGGAGCCCCAAGCTGTTCTCCACAGTGGCTGCTCTGTGTTATGTTCCCACCAGCAGCATATGAGGCCCCGATTTCTTCACATCCTCATTAGCACTCGTTATTATCTATCTTTTTATTAGAGACGTTCCATGAGTGTGAATTCGTGTCTTATTGTAGTTTGCAGTTTTGATTTGCATTTGCCTGATGACTGTCACGTTGAGCGTCTTTTCACGTGCTCGCTGGACATTCGTATGTCTTCTTTGGATAAATGTCTATTCAGATCCTTTGCCCATTTTAAAAATTGGGTTGTCTTTTTGTTATCAATTTGTAAGAATGATTGATACGTTCTGGATACAAGTTTCTTGTAAGTTTGTTATTTGTGAATGTTTTCTCCCACTTTGCATGTTGTCTTTTGACTTTCTTGATGCTGTGTTTGCAGCACGAGAGTTCTGAGTTGAGATGAAGCCCATTCACCTATTTTCGTCTTTTGTTGCTTGTGCTTTTTGTGTCGCATCCAAGAAAGCTTTGCCAAATCTGTGTCACAGAGCTGCTCCAGGGGTCTTACAGTTGTGGTTCTTACTCTAGGTACCATCCATTTTGAATTGGTTTTTACACATGGTGAGAGAGAGGGATCCAACTTCATTTTTTTTTGCATGTGGAAATCTGGTTGTCGCCGCACCATTTGTTGAAAATATTGTTCTTTCCCCATTGAATGGTCTTGGTGCCCTTGTTGAAAATCCCTTTTAATGGTTTATTTTTGGGCTCTCACTTTTATTCCATGGATCTGCGTGTCTGTCCTGGATAAGGAGATGTAATTTAATCTTTCCTCTGTGCTTGCAAATCTTAGACCCTTAAAGCCTGTGGGGCGTGGGCTCTACGTAGTTACAGTGAGCTGTGTATCGCGCAGGGTCTGGGCCTCCTGCGTGGGGCAGAGTTTCAGGCGGGAACTGTTTGGCCTTGGGAAGTTGTTCAGCCGCCTAAGCCTCAGCTTCTCAATCTATGAAGTAAAACCCGCTTGATAGAATTGGCATGACACGTAAGTGAGAAAGTATACGGAACGTACGCAGGTTGCTCAGAACATGCCTGGCGTGCATCCTCATTTAATCCTTGTCATGTGAAGGTGGCACTTCCATTTTACCAACGAGGACACGAAGCTTCACAGAAATTGTGTAATTGTCCTGGACCGTGAAGGAAGTAAAGAAGGTGGGATTCAAACCCGCTTCCATCTGACCACGCGGGTTTGTTTCCTGTTCTGCGCTGGGCCTCTCCCCGGTATGGGAACTGCTGATTCTGGAACTTGCCACCTCCCGTTAACAAGGCTCGTCTGTCAGTTACTCTCTGAAAGTGGAGAAGGACCTGTAGTTCCCCCTGTGAGGCACCCAGTCATATACGCTAACGTCCTGCCTTTTCTACCTGAAATGACTTTGACCCAGCAGAGTACGATGACGAATGCTTTGTGCATTTGTTTGGGCCACACAATTTGGATATGTTGGGTATGAGCAGAATGCTTTGACTGGGGCCCCGGATTCTGTCAGAGCAGGAGGAGATTTTGTGTGGGATCCCAGACGAGACTGGGCGTTGGGCACTCTGGTTTTGTCCACAGTTCTGCCACTGAAGCTGAAAGTCCTGAGATAAACTCCTTCCCTTCATGGGTCTCTTCTTTTCTTCTCTATCAAATGAGTAGCTTGAATTGGGCATCCTCCCAGGTACCCTGTGACTCTCAAATTCCATGTGCCGATAAATATGAATAAGTGATTTTCACAACTGTTACAACAATGTGAATATACTGAAGGGCAGAAAAACAGCAATGATGTTACTGTTTGAGTCATGACTGGAACTCAATTTCTCAGGAAATACAATAAATTGTAGGATTTTCAGATTGAGATTGATAAGAAACTGACAAAGTTATGTGTCTGTCATTGATAAGTTTTTGAGGAGAATAAAACATTTTGAAATAGGAAAGATTTTGAGGAGGAAGTCATCAGTAATTTGTTAAAAGACTATTGAGTGTCTCTGAGTTTTTATACCATAGGGTTTCATATTCATTATCTCTTAAATTACTGGGGAAAAATTTGTAGTGACGTTGTGAGTAGTATTAAAAATTCAAATGTTGAGTATAAAAGCCTTTTCTGCTTCTATAATTTCAGCATCTTCAAAGATGCAGGCATATTCTTCCCCGTGGCTTGCTCCAAGGGACTCCCCCAAATAATATCACCCTATTAAGAGGATTCAGTCAGCAAGAGATGTTTGATGTCTCTTTCTAAACACCTTATTTAATACCATGTGAGGATAGAACTTACCTTTTTCTCCTTTACTTGTTAACGTTAAATGTATTGTGTTTTTCTCTCTGGTTATATAAACAATGTCTACTTTGGGAAATGTAGGATATATAGAAAGAGAAAATAGTCTGTTAGTCCGTTTTCAGCCACTCTGAAATAACCAACCCCTGTGGACACTTTGCTGCGTTTACCTCCACTGCACACACACACACCGGGCTGTGAGAGGCTCTTGGAAACCTGAGTTCTGGCCCCACCTCTGCTCAGTCTGTGGCAGCACCCCTCTGAGGAAGCATGGAACCTCCCTAGGCTGTGACTTACTCATCTCTGAATGGAGAAGAGTCAACCAGAAGAGCTATTAAAGTTCCGTTTTTTAAAACTATCCTGACATGCTATGAATTCACGAAAGCAAGTGAGCTTAGATGTGTAGTCTACAGATGTATTTAGTGTTTCATTTGCCCACCCATGGGATGCTAGCTATCCGCATTCTGCCCACTGTGGGATCCCCATGGAGGCAGAAGCCAGCTCGCCTCCTCCACCCCCGACACTCATTCTGCAAAATAATGGGGGAATCATCGTCCCTCATGCCTGGTGACTCAGCTCCAGAGTGGTTGCATGGGGCAGTGAGCTCCCCGTGTCATAGGGAGGCAGAGAGGAAGCATGGGTCCCATTACCCCTCCCTGCACCCTGCCTCTCATCCCCACTCATTTGTAGGATGATATGTTTATTCAGTCCAATGTGTCTAATGGGCCCATTTACTGTCGTGGAATCTCTCTCCTTTCCTTTTTCTTCCCTTTCACTTCTTCCTCTCATTCCGTTATTTCTTCCATCTTTCCACAAATACTAAGGACTTGTTGTACATAAAGTGCCATGTCAAGTGCTGACGGATAAAGTTAAATAAACTGTAGTCTCTGAACTCAAAGGTAATAGGAGAGAGGAGTCGTTTTTACAGGTTATTTTAATGCAAGGCAATGCAACATATACTGTTAATGGGAAGAGATTGGGCTATGATTTAGAGGAGGGAAGGGAGAGAGAAAGGAGAGCAATATTTTCCGTGATTACTATAGCCCAGGCATCATGTAGAGAGAATAATTCTGACTGGAATTCATAGGGCAGAATCCTTGGAGGGGATGGCATTCAGATTTGGCCTTGCAGGAGCGTTGGGAGGTCATAGGGCAGAGCTAGAAGGGCAATGGAGTGTTAATAAATATTCATGTAGGAACAGCCACCTGGATGTTTGGTTGGTCTAATTTGGGAGGTTTGCCTTTTCTGATTGACCTGGTACCTTGAGTGACTCACCTGGTTACTTACACTGAGGGATTTTCCAGTGGCTTGGTTACATGTAATGGACTTATTTATAATATTCTGTAACACTAGTTTCAGAAAGGCTGTTAGCATTTCTGAGAGATGTCTGGTAAAAACACGGACTGATGACAGATTCCACCAGGAGACTAGAAATGCTTGCAATTCATTCATAATTTCAGTATTCAAACTCATTATCTTTCCTCAAATGTCTGTCTATATGGCAAACCAAGGCATGCCCAGGTTAAGCAAATATATGAACTTATTCAGAGAAATGTAAATGTGACATCATTAATAAATTTGCTAAGATTTCTTCTCATTGTAAAGTTAGTATAGAATCAGGCCCAGCTTTAATTTATGTGTGTACATATTTGCAGACACAAGGAAATGTACATAATGTGCATTGCTGTTTGCATTTTTGGAATGGTAAAGTGATGCTTTATGTTTTATTTTGTGATTTGGGGTTATTCAAAGAGATCGAAACAGAAACATGGATGATGTGGAATCACATTACGTCTGAGGTGGAATTCTCTCTCCTGTTGACCAGCGTATCCCTTTGGGCAAGTTACTTAGTAATTTCTGACCTCAGGTTCCTAATCTATAAAATGCCTTCCTGACATGACTCTTGTGAGGTTTGAGGTAATGTATATAAATGTGTCAGTGCATACTTAATACAAGCGAGTTCATAAATCTGGAAAAGAAGAAATTTGTGCAAGCCTGACGTCCCCAGGGAAAGAGGTGTGAGCCCTGAGTGTTGTCCTGGTCACAGCCACCTAGTGGTCCTTAGGGCCACTCATGAGAAAATGTAGGAAGTAAAATGTTGTGATGGAACTCATGTGACTGATGAGGATTGTCTCAGAAAAACAGGAAGCAAAGAGACCTGAGGACCATGAAGAATTTGGTTGACATATACTGCATCAGGAAACAGGACAATTCCTGCGTTGAATTGTAAAGGGCCCACAGTCTTTCTGCCTAACATATTGGGAACTAGCAGGACGTCGCCATAGCAACCAAGCGAGTAACCGCGGCGGGTTGGCAAGCAACAAAAAAATCATTATAATATTTGAGAACCAAAACTTTAATATTTTATTTTCCATTATCATCACTGTGGTTTTTCCCTTCTTAACAGAATGGATTCTTATTCTATTATAGAAACTTGTTCCACAGTGGTTTTAGAGCAAGTGCGATTGGGTTTATGTTTTCTGAAAGATGACAAGGGTCCTTTTGAGGAATTTAAGTTTTATTTGGGTCTTTCTGTGCGAGGAAATCTGTGGTTAGTGCTACAACAAATTTGCTGTTACCTTTCCTTCCTTTTCCTGGTTTCTGACTTAACGTTTGACTACGGGGAGCTGTCCATCATCTAAAGTGCTAAAATAGGAGGCTAATGTTGCCTGCAAAGTGTTTCTTGGAGGGTTCCTTTGTGCATGTATGTATTTATTTTCTTTTCCCTGTGTGAGCACACACACATAGACACAGAGAGACATACAAAATCCATGCATAAAGATCCCCAGTCGTTGTGTATGTATTCAAATTCAGTATTTAAAAATTGTGTGTTGTTATTTTAGTGTCTATTAAATGACTGAGCTTTGTTCTTAAACAAATACCTCAGCTTTGTAGTTAGCTATTACTGTTAGGCTTTTGGGGCTTCTTCTACCATCATATAAGCATAAATTTTTGGATCAAAGATGTCATTAAGGTAGTCTAATGCACTGTATATTAGAATACATTATATTTCTGGAAATATTTACATTTTTCCATGGAATTTCTTAACAATATAAAAATTAAAGTAAGCGCACAGTAGTTTATCATCCTCCTCTTGGATTGCTTGCCCAGGAATTATCAGATAATGAATCACTGCTTAATTTAAATAAAACAAAACAGAAGTGAATTTCTCAGCAGAAATGGAAATTATTTGGAAATTTGGATTTATGGTTTTGCATTGTGTTAATTTCGTGCTATTATATTGGTGAAGATTTTAAAACTCTTTGGAAGACTGAGAGCAAACTCTTCACAAACAATCAAATTGTAAAGAAAAATCATAACTTACCTAGAAAGATTTTTCTTTATCAAATGTTTCCATTAATGCTTTTTGTTTGTTTTATAAAAAGCACTAGGACAAAATAATAACAGCCTTTTTAGCCCATGACGCACAAAAATAGTTTTTTCTTCACTGAGCGTTAAATTGCACATACAAAATTAGTTTGCTCCTACAGCAGCAAATGTTGAAGTGTCACATGCTCAGAAGAGCAGTTGCACACCTATGAAATACACGTGTATGTCAGATGTGTATAAGGACCAGCTTTCCAAAACATTTTACCAAGAATTAAATCTATGGAGCAGACATTTTGCAAAAGAAGGCTATTAATAGAATTTGTTATGAGACCACTTTCTTAAGTGTCCAATTATGTGATGAAGCTATGACAATCTCGAAACATAAAGTGTTCTTTTGCTAGTGGTTTGAGACGATAAGATCTATTTTAGGGGAGGCAGAAGAAGATGAGTTCATTACGAATGTTAGCTTCAACTTATTAAACTGGCAAATTGATTTGTCTTTTTCATTTTAAACCATAAAGGCAATGATTTAGAATCATCCAAAATTGTTAAGGCTCCTATTCCTGCTCTAAGTATTAATGTGATAAATGAACCAGGTTGTCTATCCATGGGTATCTTAGGGCTTTGTCTGACTTAATGTTTGAGTCAGATAATATATTTTTCCACTTAAACTCTGTACTTATTACTTAGATTCCATAATGCATTTTTTAACAGTCCTGTTGGCAAACATTTCCCATTGAAAATCGAAAGCCAAATGCCTTTCCTTTCTCAATGCCAACTACTCCTCTACGACACTAGAAACAGCCCTGTGATTGTTCATGCTGAGGTTGGCCATTGTCCAGCCGCACCGTGAACCTGTACTTTCTCATGTCTCCTATGTGGGAAATAAATAACAGCTCGTCCCACCGAGGAGGTTACCAGGGAGCAGAGGGCACCAGAGTCTGACAGAACTGAGATTGAACCCTGATTCTTACTTCCTGGATTTGGGCAAAATATTTAATCTCTGTGGACCTCAGCTTCTTCATAGTTAAATGTAAGGGGCAATGATACCTGTTTGAATGCAGAAAGAGTCCTTGGGAAGACTGAACATTGTATAATCTTGATGAACTATGAGAAGGTGTTGAAATGCACGAGGTGGTGTATCATGATGGGGAGAGCAGGGTGCTGGAGGCAGGTGAGTTCAGTATCTACCAGGTAGAATTGTTTCACCGCCGGGTAAGCCTCTCAAGGCTAGCCCTCTATTTTGTGGCTTCCTAAGGCAACTCGTAATAACATTAGAGGGTTTAAAAACTTATAATTCATGTTTAAAGAAAACCTACCCATATGTTTCTTGCTGTAGCTGTTGACTAGATGGCCTTGGTGAAGTGTATTGTGTGGAATCACTTTCAGGAGTCCCGGCCACGTGCTCACTCTGCTCATGACAGCGTAGCCTGTTTCTCTCCAGCATATGTGGGTCCCGTAAGGTCTACAAGCTTCAGAGTCTCGTTTCACTTAACTATTCTGTGCGTATGGTGAAGGATTGGCTTCGTGTGGCTCTACATACTCCTTTGTTCTAGTTCATTTCAATCTTCTCCCATCATTATCTCATCTTTTTCCTAGTTTATTATTATTATTTTTTGGTTTTAAATTTAGGTATTTTCTGTGTTTTGGATGTGTAGTTCAAGGAGTTATTCTTTGTTCTCTTGTTTTCTTTAGAACCAGTAAAGAAGAATTGTGTTTTTCCCCTAAACCAGCAGACCCAAACTCATGAATTCCAACATGTGTTTAATTAAATTCAACTCCAGGTGAAAATGTTCCGGAACACTAATTGGTTCATGCCAAAATGTGGATTGAATGATAGGAGTCCTATTAGCGTTGTGCTGGGATCCACGTTAACATTGGAGTCAGATGAGCAGGACTTGAATTCTGATCAAGCCAGACAGTAGCCCCAGAAGGTGCTTCAGGTTCACAGACCTCAGTCTCTTTGCTCGTAGGTTGGAAATACCACCACCTACGTTGCACCAGCTGTAGTGAATATAGGCAGTTGTGCCCCTGAAACTTCTAAAGTGCCTGGTCGGTAGCTCAATAAATAGTAGTCCCCATTTAATCCTTTCTGCCTTCATTTTCTATGGAACCATGAGGTAAAATGTCATAAGGAGGAATCCCCTTGAAGAAACTAAAGACAGTGCTTCTTAGACCTGAGAACTCAGGGACCAACGATAGCAGTCCAGATCCTCAGTTTGATAAGCACTGCCATATTACATTTTGCCCTACAAAAATGCCTTTGAGTTGTGAAATTATTACTGCAAAGTTTAATCTTTAAAGCCTGTGAAAGTATTCAACCTGAGAATAATTTTGACACTTGGACACACAGAGTCCCCATTAGATATATATACAGTTTGTAAATTGAAGTTAGCAGTTTGTATTACTGTAGGTTATTAGGAGACACAAGTAAATTAAAATACATTCTAATACTCACAGGTAAATTTGGATGACATACAGTTCATGTTAATCCAAAGATTCAAGTGCTGCATGTATTTTTAATTTTGCTAAATTGTTATCCATTGTGATAGTTGTGTAAACAAGGGTATAAATCATTAATCGACTAATTATTCTTCCCTGCTATAGATATAAATGGCATTATCCTAAGAATTCTACAGTCTATTTATTGTCTCTTTAACCTACCAGCTGGACTGTCTCTTGATGTCTTATGTCTGCCTCTGAAAGAAGATTACGAATCTCTGTTCTAAACACTAGCAGAATCCTTCTGGAGATTATGAACAGGGCCCATGCAAACAAGAGCCTCTGGTGTAATTTTCTCTGAATGAGATTTATTTGTGAACAGCTTGTGGCCTTTCATCCTTAAGAATTGTGCCTATGTTCATTGATACCAACACTAGAGGTTAACGTGCTACCCAAGAAAACAAAAAGAAAGATAATCTTTCATTTAATGGAGCAAAACAAAGTACTTATTGAAGCTTTGATGCTCAAGACTGGAGAAATGAAAAAGGTGTTGAGAGCTGGCTCACTGATTTACCAATTCTTAAATCCTTCGTTCTGTATTAGGACTGAGACATAAAGCTGCATAAAACATGAAAACTTGTTTTCTTTTATTTGTGGTTCTGCGTGAATCTATGATTATGGAAAAATTCCAGCAGCCGTGTGCCTCAGGTAGACGTAGCTGTTCTGAGAGGGCCAATGTTACACAGCCTCACCGTCTTCTTCAAATGAGGGCTGCCTGGTGTCTTTGGGTTCGGGGTGGACTTCCATGGGGCATTTGCTCTAATTTACTAACAGTGGGCCTCATTTTTGCCATTTTGGTGAAATCCTTCTTTTGGAACTGAAATGTTGCTTCACAAGGTCGTTGCTCACTTTGTGCTGTGAGAATAAGCCTGAGTTCCCATTCGGACCCGTGATGGTTAATTTTATGTGTCAACTTGACCGGGCTGCCCAGAGAGCTGGTAACACATTATTTCTGTGTGGGTCTGTGAGGCTGTTTCCAGAAGAGATTTCTGTTTGAATCTGCGGACTGAGTAAAGCGGATGGCCTCCGCAATGTGGGCAGCATCCTCTAGTCCATTGAGGCCTGAACAGAACAGAGAGGCAGAGGAGAGAGGATTCACTCTTTCTGCTTGAGCTGGGCCTTCCGTCTTCCTCTGCCCTCCACCCTCAGTGCTCCTGGTTCGTGGCCTTTGGATTTGGAGTGAATTACACCACCGGACTTCCTGGGTCTCCAGCTTGCTGAGGGCAGATCGTGGGACATCTTGGCCTGCATAATCGTGTGAGCCAGTTCCTCAGAACAGGTCTCATTTGTGTCCACATCTACATCTGTATCCACGTCTACATCTGCATCCACATCTACATCTGTATCCACGTCTACATCTGTATCCACGTCTACATCTGTATCCACGTCTACATCTGTATCCACGTCTTCATCTGTATCCACGTCTACATCTGTATCCGTATCTACATCTGTATCCACGTCTACATCTGTATCCACGTCTACATCTGTATCCACGTCTACATCTGTATCTGTATCTACATCTGTATCTGTATCTACATCTGTATCCACGTCTACATCTGTATCGACGTCTACATCTGTATCGACGTCCACATCTGTATCCACGTCTACATCTGTATCTATATCTACATCTGTATCCACGTCTACATCTGTATCCACGTCTACATCTGTATCCACGTCTACATCTGTATCTATATCTACATCTGTATCCACGTCTACATCTGTATCTATATCTACATCTGTATCTACATCTACATCTGTGTCTACATCTACATCTATATCTGTATCTACATCTATATCTATATCTGTATCTACATCTGTTGGTTCTGTTTCTCTGGAGAGCCCTGACTAATACAGGACTGACACCCAATGGCATGTCAGAGACGGGCAGTGGCCCAAATTAAGTTGGGACGCACTATGAGACATCAACCTCTGGAGCCTGCACTGACCAGTAAGTCCCGTAGATAGAGTTCTGAGAGTGGCCTTCAAGGCTACCGGTACAGCAGTTCTCAGATCTTGGGTGGTCTTGCGACAACCCAAGCAGTTGTGTGTGGTTCAGCAAAGATGAGTACCTGGGCATGAAGAGGAGCTCAAATTGGGAGTTAGACTGGCTTATTAGGGCTAGGTGAAATCCAGTTGTTTTGGGTTTTTTTTGCTTGAGGAAGATTGCCCCTGAGCTAACATCTGTGCCCGTCTTCCTCTATGTTGTATGTGGGATGGCGCCACAGCATGGCTTGATGAGTGGTGTGTAGCTCCACGCCTGGGGTCTGAACCAGTGAACCCCAGGCTGCTGAAGCAGAATGCGTGAACTCAACCACTATGCCACTGGGCTGGCCGCTAAAATCCAGTTTTATAGTCATCACTTGGGGCAGGGGAGGCTAATGTGTCATTGTTGTGGCTCCTAATTTGGAGTTCCGTTAGCCTTTAGTCACTTCTCACAAAGATGGGTGTTAGTATAGACAGGTTAGAAGTGGTATGTGAGGACCACTCCTCAGAGCACAGGAGTAGGAGCAAGAGGCACATGCGGACATGGCTTTATGCAGGTGACCTAACACCTTTGAGCATCAATTTCCCTTGATGGGAATACCCACCTGTATCTACCTCAAAAAAGCTGATAGAACTGGTGTTCAGAAGCTTGGAAAGTATAGATCCAACTCAGCGAACCTTTACTTAGCATCTGAGGGTCGCATACACAGCAGCTTCTTCTGAGAAGACACACACAGAACTCTTGTTCTGGAGAGGAGTCAAGAGGACACCCCAGGGCTCCCCCATGGCCTGTTAGTAAGAACCAGAGGGGCCCAGCCCCCTGTGGCCCAGCAGGACCCTTGCACCTGACGGAACCGTGATCTGCCTTGGGGTTCCCAGGTCTGCCCCATCCCATCCAGCACCCCTGTGTACACCCACTGTTGGGATGGCAGCGCCCGCTCCCCACGCACTCACCCCATGGGTCCCAGCAGCTCCCGTCCCCAGGCCCTCCCTGCCTGATGCTGACGGCTCCCCGGCTCTCCCCGTGTCCTGCGGGTGGAGGCGGGATGGAGCATCAGTGAGGAGCACAGAATCTGGAGCCGCGTTCCTCAACCAGATCACGAGGGCCCAATGCTCATCTCTGGCACTCACGGTGCCTCAGTTTCTCCGCCTGTGAAGGGGGACACAGTGTGCCTGCCTCAGGGGTTGAGGGAGGGTTGAGCAAGGGAGGCACTCAGGACACGGGGAGCACACATGAGCTGTGATTCCTTGTCTGTGTGCTGTCGTCTCTCCTCTGCTGGCTCAGGGAAGCAGGACGTGTATGCAGGTGTGTTTGGTCTCCTTGTTCTCCCTCGGCCCCCCACTTTCCCAGCACAGAGTGTGCCCTCGTGACTCCTTGTCCAGTAGATGGTCTGCAATCCCGAGTCTTTGCACCAAGTGCCACGTGCCTCCCTGCGGGAAGGCCGAGGTGGGGGCAGTGCCTCCCGCCTTTGGGCGCAAACACCAGGATGAGGTGACAGAGCTCATGGAAGGTGCTCCAGGCTGGGGGATGACATGGGAGAGCTCGGAGGACTCAGCATGTGGCACAACACGGAGTATGATTAGTCTGGTGCTAGTAGCATAAACACATGAATAAAAGCTGGAGATTTCGAGGTGCTTGTTGGCTCCGGGGTGCCAGATAAATGCTGGAGACATCCAGAGAGGAGACGCAACTGTAGGAGAACTTGGTGAGCTCGGAAGAGGAGTCCCAGGGCCTTGGGTCTGTGCTTGAGAAGTTCTCCATGATCGACATAAAATCATCATAAAATGTTACAGGTGTAGGAGCCGAACTGCTGAGTAGATGCTTTGAACTGTTTCCAGACGTCCTGTGGCTGCCGTAATGAAGGACCACAGATAGGGGCTTAAAACACACATTGATTGTCTCCCAGTTCCGGAGGCCAGAAGTCCAACCTCGAGGCGTTGGCGGGTTGGCTTCTGGCGGCTCTGCGGGGATCTGTTCCCGGCCTCTCTCCCAGCTTCCAGCTCGGCCGGCATCCTTGCTGCTCCTTGGCTTGTGGACACATCACTCCGACCTCTGCCTGTGGCCGCATGGCTTTCTTCTCTGTGTGTCACTGTCGCCTCCCCTCTCTTATAAGGATGCCTGCCATTGAATTCAGGGCCCACCCTAAATCCATGGTGATTGCATCTCAAGATCTTTAACTATATCTGCAAAGACCCTATTTCCAAATAAAGTCACACTCCGAGGCTCCAGGTGGACACTGTTCAACCTGGTCTGGTGGTGGTTGTGACATCCCACAGAGGGTAACACCCCACGTTTCACTAAGGCGTAGCAGGTAACCTTCCTTCCTCCCAGAGGGCTGTGAGCTCACTGTCTAAACCCCCATAGGCCCCCTGAGATCAGGCCTAGGCAGCTGGACTCGTGGCGGAAGCAGACCAGACGGGGTTCGCTCATGTGATGTCACCCTCTCAGGACAGGAGATGTGGCGTTCCTGTCTCCTTGGACACTCCTACGTTGTGTCGTAAATGTGGACATCGTGGGCTATGTGTGCACTTCAGCTCAGGGATGCTTCTCTGTGCTGGGCGTCCTCAGTGGTTCCTCCCAGTGGGCACGGGCAGACCCACCGCAGGGCAGTCTCCTCCTCCTCAGTGGAAACGTTAGCTGGAAATTGGTCAGATGAAAACTCGAGCCAGTAGAAACAGGGGACACCTCAGAGCACACACAGTTGATTCACGAGATGTGCTTCCCGTAATATGCTGGGGTAACTGGGAAGCCCCATGTCTCCCTTCCCTAACTGCTCTCCCAAAGGACGGGCACGTCCATGGAGACCCTGACCTTTCCAGGTGAACTGCGGCCGCCACAGCCGAGGGCATTTCAGATTTTATGATGAAGACCTGCCTGAACACCTCCCTCTCTCTCCACGCGGTGACCCAACTTCGGGCATCTTTCTTTTGTGCTTGATCCTCACCGTCCGCTTTCTTTGTGGGCACAGACGATGACAGAACTAAACTATGTGTAAGTAATCTACGCTGATTGGATGCTCCAAATGTCCACTTGAAGACGTCTACTCGACTGGAAGCAAAACCCAGGTGTGAGACGACGTTGCCGTGCGTGAAGCCTGGAAGGGGCCCAGCCTCCCTTGGACATCGTCACCCGTCCTGGTTTCGGTCCCTCCCTCCAACCACGAGTTTTAGAGAGCGTGTGTGCGGGCGTGGGTGAGGCGGGGATTGGTCTCCGTGCTGAAGAGCAGCATCAACAAGGCCTGGAACTTCTGCTCTCAGCAGCAAGTATTCTGTTCCTCTGTCCGTCTGTCCGAGGGGGCCGGGTGCAGGGTCGTGTGAGGGATGCGGCGTGCTGGCTCCTAGCCCACGTCCCTCCCTCCCCCGTCTGGGGTTGACCCTCCCCTGGGAAGAGTTGTTCGGAGCCGAGCGAGTGGAGGGCTGCCCTCTCCATCTGCAACTTTTCTGGCATGAGGGAGCACTCTGCCTCACAAACAGACGCTGCCCTGGGCACACGGGCCTCTGAACACCCAGCCCACTCACTTTATACAGCCCCGTGTCGTCAGAGCCGTGACGCTCCCTAGGAAGTTGCCCATTTATGGCTACTAGAGCAAATGATATCATCACAATAGGTGGCTCCTGTCTAAAGAGGGATCATTTGTGAAATGAGATTATAGACATTTATCTGAAAACACAGGAGCGAGAGCACCTGCTTTCTGTAATTGACATCCTGGGGGATCACACTGCACCATGATTAAGGCATCCGTCTCCACGGCTAATTCTATTAGAGGAAAAGAGCCGCCCTTTTCTGCTCTGTGCCCAGCGTCCCCCACATCCACATGGAATCCACTCCAGATCCATGTTTTCTATTATGCTTGAATATATGGGACATGCCTCGCAGTCCTATGCCTGCCACCGTGCTGCAGTGCACCTGCCTGGCGGGTCCTGTGGCCGACGGGTCCACGCTGTGACTGCCCAGGTCCTTGGATACACACTTTGTCGTCTCTGGCCTTCTTCTTTGCACTGATCTCAGCCTCCCCAGCGTGCGCGTCTGCCCGTCTGCTGGAAGCCTGCTCTCTGTGCGTTTGGATGCTGCAAGCAGTGCAGCAGGAGTCTTGCCTCGGTAAGTCCAGGATGACTCATTTCTTACTTTTCCTACCTTGGATATAGACTTCCACTTGTGTGGTGGATCAGGCAGACAGCAGGGAGCGATGAGCACGACCAGCTCACCTCCGGGGGCAACTGTCCCTCCGTACTTTGCATCATGTTTTCCATCGTCCTCCCTCCAAGCTGTAGGTTGCACTGCCTTTATAAGTAAGATACTCATCTCTCGATACACATTGTAAGAGCAGCCGCTACTGCAATCCAGGGAGGGTTTGGGGGAAAGGTCTTACACAGCAGTCTAGAACTACACCGCTGTAATTCTAAGAAGACAAGTTCAGTCTCCAATTAACCGTGATTCCAATAATCACTGAATACCGGAGTGATTTGTAATGCAAGGACTGTCCTGCTCGCTCTGCATTTATCATGGTAAAGATGCAGCAGCCCCCGGCTGGTTGCAGCCTTCCTTTGGGGGTGAGTGAATCCAGGGACCTGCAGTTATTAAAACCTGTGTTTTTCTGTGCAAGCAGCGAAGAGAGAAGCCTGTGCAGACGCTGCCTTTGTAATGCGAGTGCAGTGAGGTGGCGCCCCTTGTCAGTGCATGCAATAGGATCAAAGCAGAGGGGAAGCCGGTGGAGGTGCTGGCAAGTGCTGCCCTGTATTTATGCCGTGAAAACCAAAGCCCTCTTCAGAAGCTGGAGGTTCCAGCATCTAATGCCGACGCGTAGCTGTCCTCTGTTTTGTCAGAGGCAACAGTGGTGGAAGTGTAGTGGGAATTGCTGAGGTTTTAGGTGAAGCAGGCTTTGAAGCCCACACGTTTGGCCGAGGGTCCCCGAGAACCCTGGGTCACTGGCTCGGATGTCCATGCAGGGCTTCATCAGCAGGAACTTTGTTGCCTTGACGGGCAGGCGTTGAACGGTGAAGAGGAGCTGTTTGGTGAGGGTGCTTCTTCTCGTGCTGCTTGCCTTGCTGTGCCGACATTTTTTTTTTTTTTTTTGCTTTATCTTGTGCAAAAATATGTACTCCTCTAAATAGTGGTGGCCAGCCTGTTTCTAATGAAAGAGAATGCCAGTAAAGGGATTTATTAGTAACTCAAGGTAATTGAGCATCAAGGTAATTGCTGGTTTTAAAAGTGACCACAGTACCTTGTATGTCGCTGCTATGCTCTGCACAGAACTGAGCATGTCCAGTAAGAAGATATTATTGGTTTGTCCATATGTCAGTGAATGCTGACTATTTCATTCATAATTTGATCCCTAAAGCTCGAGTGTGTCTCCGTAGAGAGGCTTCTGTCAGAGTGGAACATTCTCTGGTCTTTAATTTGTTCAGGAAACAGAGCAAGCAGTGGGACTTTCCCGGGCTTTGTGAATCACACTTTTTACTCAGCAACAAGTGCTCACAGGATCACTAATCACTCCTGTCACTCATGTAAACGAGAGCTTCGCACGCAGGGCGGCAGGCTCCCCAGAAGAACAGCCAGGCGCTGGGCCCCTTTGATGCATTTGGGACCCACGGCAGAGGTCCATTTAGAGTCACCGCACCTGTGAGGAGGGCAGGGGTCCCGGGTACCAGCAGACGGCTACCCGAGTAGCAGGTGTTTATCGAAGTTTAGTTCTTGTCGTCAGTCTGCAGTGCTTGCTCAGTGGTAAGCATTTGCAAGTAAGGAGTAGCAGGTATGCATATTTTTCACCAACTCACTTCAATTTGTTTATGGCTAAAACAGAAGAGAATAACCCGAAAACAAGCGATGTAGAGGGACAGCGTTCAGACTGGAAAGGTGCAGCCGCAAGATGGACACACAATTGTTTAAACGTGACGGGAGCAGACCTCCCACCGTCAGACTGGAGAGCTATGTGAGGCTGTCGTGCATTTGGAGGGTAAACTTTGGTTCTCTAATTTTATTCAACCAGCATTAGCAACTTCCAATCACTTCTCGTTTTCTAAAGCAACACCACTTTTATTTAAACACTATTTGACTGGATAGCATTCTTTTTCTTAAATGAGCAGGTCTTTGCATCAGCAGGTTAGACTGACATTCTTTAAAAAATACAGCGTCAGGGCTGAAAGGGAACTCTGAACATGGTCAACGTGTAAAAATTGAGTTCTGCCAATGAGATAGACAATTTTTAGAGAGCGTCTCCTCTGTCCTTCCAGTGCACTGTTGCTGCAGTGGCACGAATGCTTATTCGGAAGAATAAAATGACCACACGCACGCACATGCACGGCCGCCCATCGCACACCTCATTTAGGAATCCGTGTGAGGAGTAGTAAGGGCTGAATGTGGGGGAGCGTTGCACGTATCATGGGAGGGTAGAAGGAAAGTTTTACGGGAGCTGTGCATTTACAGTTTTCTCTGTGTGTGGGTCCTGAGATAGAACCAGACACCTCCACACAGCGTGTGTTTCCCACCCAGTGTACAACATGTGCAGGGTATTTCTGAATAAATACACCTCCACACTCAAATTGTGACTTCCCTTATTCACTCTCTCTCCATTTAACATACAAAGTTATTCATCTGCGAGCGTCTGTGCACATAAGCCAGCCTTCATGGAGGCTTGTGTCTGAAACTCTGACTCAGTCGGTTATTTTCAAAGATGGAGCAGTTGCCAGAAATTTCATCATTGGGTCATCGTTTTATTCATGATTATTTCAAGGTGATAACTGGCAGTAAAATTAGCATTCTTCATATGACTAGCATCAGGGAAACAGTCATACCATTTTTATTTAGAGAATAGTTGCTGTGAAATTGCCTTCCTGTCCACATGGACTTGTTGAAAGTGCAGTGTGTTGGGTAGGGTTGGAAAGCGCCATATTTACGCAGGAATCTTCCGTTTCTGTTATTTATCACATGGCACAAAGTGTTTTGCTGCTTGAGTTGGGGGATGGGGAGTAGAGCTTCCGAAAGATGCGTTTCCATCCCGTGAGAGCTCTTCTTGCTGATGGTGAAACCCGTGTGCGTCCGTTCCTGCGGGAGCACCAAGTGCTTCGTGTCCGGCCTCTCTTCCCACACGCTCAGCGTCTCTCAGATGCGTTGCGTTGCCGCTCCAGTCTCCACTTCTCGTTCTCCCATTTGAGTTCATGATTGCTCGTGGTGGGGCTGTTCCGAGCCGGGGCCTCAATTACCCGACATCCCCAAACAGTTTCTCAGGAGCGTCCATCTGACGGGCTCGGCTCCTGATTCCAGGAGGATCTTCTGAGCGACTTGGTTTTGCAAGTTGTGACTCAACTCCCTGGCCAGCGACAGGGAGGAGCCGCCCTTCCTGAGTTCCTTCTGGAGAACCCCCGGAGCCCGAGGGGGCCTCGGGGAGCTCGGCCGGGATCTCACGTACCCCTGGAGGGCTCGCCTCCCTTTTGTGGCCCTCAGCGGCGGTGTGCTCACAGGGGCTGTTTGTGGAGCGACTGTCGCTCGGGGACCTGGGTCTGCTCATCAGCTCCATGTGTAGGGTCGGGGTAAAGAAGGACGTGACCCCACCTGCGCTCCTTCTTGTCCTCCAGCTGTGCATGTGACGTGTTGGGTTCCTGCTGCCAGGAAAGGCTGGAGCTCAGCTGGTTTGGGGCAGCTTCTCCCACCGCACTCACTGGTGAGCCCTGCCCCGTCGGTTGTGACGTCTGCTTTGTTCTCAGACAGCCCACCCTTGCCTCCGAGTACGCTGACCTCTCCCCGGCAGTGAGCACGGTGGTGCCGTCACTTCCGTGTCAGGCCCGGGCCACCCCGCTCCCTGCCCCGTGCTGGTCCTGGGATGAGCCTGTCACATCTCCCTCCTTGCCGTCCCTCATTGCCGTCTAGGGCTGGGTGGACGGCTCTGACTGGGGCCTCTCCTAGTCGAGCTTTTAGGCGGCGCGACCACCATCCTCCACGTGTCCTCTGTCTGCAGGTCCAGCCCCAGCCCTGCCCGACGCCTCCTCCCATGTCCTTTGATGACAGGGATCCAGAGGGCTGAAGCCTCGACGCCCCGTTGGGGTTTAGATTACAGAGTCCATGCTAGCCCGGCCAGGGGCGATTTTCTGGTAAATTCTTGTTGCCGGTTGTCACAGGCAGGAGCTGTTGGTGCAGTAAGCTGCCTGCCCAGCTGCCTCTCATGGAGAAGGGCAGCGGGGCCCTGAGCAGAGGTGGGACGGATGCAGGAGGCCCCTAGGAGGAGGGATCCTCCTGGGATGGCTGCGCTGGGAGAGGGCGATTCAGTCACGATTGCTCTCACCCAGGTGCACACACCTGAGCCCACCTTGCAGGTGAGCAGACGAGGCGCCTGTGGTTGAGGGACCGAAGGTGCGGTCAGTGGACGACAACGGTGCTCCCTCTGGGCCCCGTGCTGGTTTTCCCTGATGCTTGGGGAAGAAAGGGCGATGGAGGGAAGGGAAGAAAGCAAGCACAGGGAGACAGGGTGGGGGCACAGAAAGCCAAGCAGTGTGTGTGGGGACCGTGGGGACGACAGAGCTGTGGGGGCCCAGCGACTGCTGGGCTGCCGCGGACACACCCCCTCTCCCCCCACAGTGTGCTGGCCTCTGAGTGTCCCTGACGGATCTCAGACACTTTCTGTACCTTCTTCCCACCCGCGAGCTTGTCTTTCGAGATGATGCTCCCAGAAGGAGGGTTTTTGCAGAAGAAACGAAGGAGCAGCCCTCGTGTGATGCGCCCGGCTACCCGGCTCTGTCCACAATGATCTGCGCCGTGAAAGAAACCCAAGGACGTGCCTGATGGGAATAGAGTTCTGGTAGCGAAGCAAACATTCGAAATCCCCAGTCGTGGTGACAGACGGCTGCTCCCGCTGGGGACACACGCGTGTGGCCGCTGACGTGGTGACGGTGTTCTCCGTTGCTGGAAGGAATGATGTCGGCTAGACAAGTACTTGTGGAGGAGTGGCTGGTCCCCAAGCCGTCTTTGGAAGGGCAGCCCTCCTAGAGCGAAGGGGCTGGACGTGGAGGGACGAAGACCAGGATCGAGGAGACGGCGGGATGCAGGGCTGGGCCCGCGGGTGGGCCGTGGCTTCTCCGCAGCCAGAGTCTTCCTCACGGTCTCCTCTCTCGGCCTTCGAGGCCACAACGGCCTAGAATGATGCGAAACGGAAGGCAGAGCAAACCGCGGCCTTGGATTTTCCTTTAGACTCTCGGTTTCCGGACAGGAAGATCTAAGTATTTGAGACGCATTGGAATCTGCCTTTCCTCCCCCCACAGTCGTTCTGTCTTCTGTTTAAAAGGAGCTCTATTTGTGTACAATGAGGCATCATATTACAGATTTTGTGCTCAACCTGCTATTATAATACCATAAATGTGATAAACGTGGGAATGACCAGTTATCCTATCTTTGGTGCCTGCTCAGTGCCGGTGCTGGCCCGAGGCGTGGCTTCTGGATTTTACAGTAAGATTAGGAACCATGATGTGCGTTTAGGAGAAAGCCTGGAAGGCGGGCTGGCTCCCCCAGGCCCGCAGAGAGGCGGTGGCTGAGGAAAGCCCGCTGGTTGCTCCCCAGGCCGTCTCCCAGGCTGAACTCCCACCCCCGCGGCTGTAGCAGTGGGAGGGAAGTAAGAGCTTTCAAATCAAAGTCCAATAAACACGCAATTTGCTTGGGAACGTGTTTTCATCTGGTGTTGAAGACGTGTCCGTCTGAATCGGCGCTTGTTCCAGTGCTCGTCCCAACTCCCGCAGCCGCTGCCTGAAAACCTCCGCTGCAGGGACGTCTGAGCGGTTGCGGGCTTCTTGCCCAAGTCTTGGCTCTCTGCTGTTTGTGTTCAAACTAACGTCTCGATGGGACGGAGCCTTCCCTCGGGCTCCCTCTCGTTGTTGCTGTTTCCTTGCTTTGGGGGGAGCAGGTTGCTTAATGGAGGTGGGTTCAGGGCTCCTGGGGAGAGACACTGCATTCTCTTTCCTCCTGAACTGGCTGTAGATTCTGGGAAAAAAAGGGCCTTGAAACAGAGAAGGCCCACAAATGGAGTTACTGCCCAGCGAGCAGCTGCACGCCAGGCCTGACGCAGCTGGACCGGCCCCGTTAGTTCCGCGGCGAGCAGGAGGGTGCAGATTCCACATGCAGTTCCAGGAATGACCTGGCCTCTGCCATCCGTCCGTCAGCCCCGAGCCCGGAAACCTCCTGTGGAAAGACAGGACCAGCAGACTGTGAAACGCGTCACGAAGGGCAGTCTGGGTTTTTGATCTGTCCAGTGGTTACTCGTAGTCTGGACAGAAAGCCAATTTAAAAGGCACAGGTTTCTTATATATATATATTTTTAAGTTTCCCTCCATTCACAGCAAAGAAAACGGGGGAAAAGTTAGCCTTTAAAACTTTCCCCCCCTCAGCTAATCTCTGGGATGAATGGAGGGAGCGCGCTGACTGCCCCAGGCAGGGAGAGCATCCCGCAGATGCCGAGTGGAGCTGTGATCAGACATCGCCCCTGAGGACAGAACCCGCTGGTCAGTGTTGAAGTGCCCTGGCCCTGGACTCTGGAGGCCCAGGAGAAGGCCCCTTTAAGGTGCAGCTGATGAGCAGGTCGATGCCTTTTAAAGTCAGAATAGACCTTTTAGCAAACAGCACATGGCAGATGACAGTGTCAGGAGGTCTCCGTGAGGATGGGAGTAGCCGTGGGTCTGGCAGCGAGGCACGCATCCTGCTCATGGGCTCCTCTGTCTGGTCACAGGTTGCGTTCGTCCCCCATAGCCTGCGGCCTCGCTGCAGAACAGCGGCTGGGGGGAGGTATCAGTGGTGTTCTCCGGCTTCAGCTGTTGTGTGGCTATCAACTGTCCTCCTCTGCCATAACCCAGCATTAAACTGCAGCCACCCATCACCTTTTCCCCTGGGTGACGGGACTAACCACTACTTTACTCGACGCCTGAAGGAATGTGACACAAATAACCACTTCTGCGTGCTGCACCGCTCTTGACTTTCAAGGGTAGCTTCTCTGCTGACACCCCTTCCTGGTGTAGCAGGCGCCTCCTTCATGCCCACCCCACTGACACGCAGCCGCCCTCGGGTATCAGCTGAGCAAGGCTTTCTGAGGATCTGATTCAGCAAAATGTTTGCTCCTGGACATCCAAGAGGCAGAAGCTTCTAGATTTTCCCTTGAATTCTTTGCCTTTCACAAAACAGAACTGCCGTGTTTCCTCCCACTTCTCTCTTTGGTGTGTCTAATCATCCCCATTTCTCTTGTCCCATCGAGTTTCTCACCTAGTCCAATTTTTAAAACTCATCTTTCTTTAAAGCATTTGTGAATATCATCCAACTTATAAGGACAGTCTATGGCATAAGGCTCCTGGTGTGTGTGTGTGTATAGTTTAGATTTATTTTCCTGATTTATTTCTATTTATTTTCCTTATACATGTGTGTACACACACACACACACACACACATATATATATGTATATCAGTGAAATGAGTATCCTTAATCACCCACTTATTTAATCAAGGAAGGAGTTCTGAGAAGTGGTGTGCTTTTCTGACATGGTTCTACAAGCTGAGCGAGGTGACACGCACGTGAGTGTGAAGACCAGCTTGGAGGTGTGTCCTTGCCGTGCAGTTTCTCGCTGGTGTGAGGGATGTTGATCCATCCATGTGATGGGGGCAGTGAAGGCAGAAATGGCTGCCAGAAGCCGCACAGATCAGGGATGAAATCTTCCGTGATACGCTCCTTTTCATCATGTAAGTCTCAACCGTGAGATGTTCCAATCTCGGGCAGTGTTGCCACAGCACAGGAGGGCGTGCAGGTGGGTTCCCACGGCAGAGAAGGCAGTGCGGATGGAGTGAGGGCGTCACGCCTTGGCCCCTCCTTGCTCCCTCCCTTGTGACTGTGGGAGGTCCTCTGTCATTTTTGAAAGGGAACCTCCTCCCATCAGTTCTTCGTCTGTAACCCATAGATCTCCCTCTGTGGCCATGAGCATCCCACACAGGCTCAACAAGCGCCTGCTCGGTTTATTGCAACCTTTGTGTCCTTCAAGATCAGAATGTTCTTGAGAACTTGGACTTCAGTCCCCGTGAATATTATTCTTGGGAACATGACCTTACTCACTTTCCCTGTGAAGCTTCCCCTACTTGACTCAGGCTCCTGCAGGGGAGGCCAGGCTCAGCTCGTGTCCGAGAGCCGAGAGCTCGGTGTGTTGTCCATGTGCTAGTGTGATCGGACCTGCTTCCCTTTTAGGAACATGTCACACGGAGCAAGCACACTCACCCTCACCCTGCGCTGGAGAAGCTGTGATTCATGTTAAAAATGCATCACAGCGTACACACCATGGGCACCGGCAGGTTCTGTTCAGAACGGAGAATCACGGTTTCTGATTTCCCACATTTGAGGTCACTGGCATTTATCAGGCATGTGCCGAAAATGAAGGGAAACTGCCTGTATGTGGGAAACGGCCCTCGGGCTTCCCATTGGCTGAGGCAGTGCAGGCGGAGCTGCGTCCATGCTGGGAAAAGCGAGCTGTCTTGGAAGTTTTCCTGCTGACTGAGACTGTGATGGTTTCCAGGGGCGTGTGTGGTTTCTGCAGTAATTTAATTAGGGAGTTTCTATGTGACATGTTCTGATTTTTAAGTTTGTCCCACTAATTATCACTCCCCACAGGCACCTCTGATCTTGTACTGTCAGGATCAACACAGAAAGGTGCTGACTTTACCTAGGGAGAAAAAGTCCCCAGCTGAAGCCAATCACATAGCCGTTATTTTGAATTGAGGCAAATTCCAGTTTCAAGGGGTTTTCAACCTTCCCAAACAATTCTTGAATAGAAACCCAGAAAAATATCGGAGATCATTTTCTCTCCTGCATTTGGAGTGTATCGACTCACATTCCTTTTTTTAGTTTACTGTAAATAGTAAAATTTTAAAAAGCCATAATTGGCCCAGCGACATATTGGTTAAGTTTGTGCACTCCACTTCAGCCGCCTGGGGTTTGCAGGTTCAGATCCCAGGCGCAGACCTGCACACCATTCATCAAGCCATGTTGTGGCAGCGTCCCACGTATACAATAGAGGAAGATGGACACGGATGTTGGCTCAGCAACAATCTTCCTCAGTCAAAAAGAGGAGGATTGTCAATAGATGTTAGCTCACGGCCAATCTTCTTCACACACACAAAAAAGGAAAAGTCATAATGGAAATGAAATAATGAAAGTCATAAGATTTTTGGAGATAGATATATATATAGTTATATAATGGATATAGCAAAAATAGCCAAATTATTTGCTTTATTAAAATCACATGGAATTATGAAGTTTCGTAGCTAGCACAGTTAAGAAAGAGTCACTTTGAAGTGTCTTCTTCTTTAATGACCATGGAGGCTGTGAGACCTTTGTCTATAGAAATTTCTATAATAAAAATATTTTTAAATCAGTGTTAAAAATATAGTCAGCGATATGTGATTCAGAAAATTATGAATACCAGCTCATTTGCTTAGAATTTAAAAGAATGACACAGCTGACCCAAAACAAATGGGATATATTCTCTCACTTTTCAAAAGATCTTTTTATTTGTTTCCCCCGGGAAAAAATGCTTTAGTGTGTTACTTCCTTGAGATGAATGGTAGAGTGTGGAGCACACGTGTGCGGAGGATATAGACCGGCGCATGCCTGGGTCAGGTGAGACTGAGGTGGAGTTTCTGGCCTGGCTGGAGCTTCCCTCTGGCTGAACGTGCTGCCAGTGGCCCACGTGGGCTCCAGTGCCGGAAGTCGGTGATCCTGGGAACGAGCAGCCTTCACCTAAACTCTTCATCTTTTCTGCCCATGGGAGTTTTTCTCTTCGGCGGTACTGTGACAGAGCCCCATGGGTTGAGTTCTGAATTTTTTTCACACGTTTGCCCTTTGGAGTGAAAATGCTCGCCTGGATGGAGTTCAGGATTCACTGTGATGGTGGGTGTCCAGCACCACGTCTCTGAGCTGAGCCGCTCAGTTCACTCGTGTTCCCTGTTTGTCTGCAGTGTGTCTGATGACCCTGGGACACAAATGGCCACACAGTCTGACTCCTTTATACGAAACCTGCAGAACACACCAGCCCACAGAGACAGAAAGGAGGGAGGGACGAGCAGAGAGGGACTCCGAGGGGATACGTGGCTCCTTTTTGGGGCGATAAGAATGTTCTGGAATTAGTGGTCATCATTGCACAACATTGTGAATATACTAAAAATCTCTAAGTGAGCTAATGCCAGGATGGAGAGAACTCACGCCTTCCCTCACTCCACATCTTTCTTCCTTTTCCCTCGTACCTTGGGGAGCCTGGGATCTCCTTTGTTGAAAAGTTACTCTGCAGAGCTCCAACAGCTGATCTGCTGCTGGAGAATGGGCTGTAGGTGTTAAACTTCTGGGATAAGAAAAGGGAACATCCCACCACTTGTTTTTCCAGGAGCCAGGTGATTAGGGCATGGGGTGATCTTTGAGGGTCTCTGGCTTATTCTTTAGGATTGTATAAACTTGGTGCTCTTCTTCCCAAGAAAACTCAGTGCCATTTAGCAAGAGGACCGCCAGCATCCAGTGGAGCATTGGGTTATCCCAGCAGGACCCTCCTGGACTCACACGGTGACGCCACGCCCAGTTCCCCTGCACTTGAAGAGCCTGGGCTGCATCTCGCAGACCTGACACAGCAGCTGGGGGAGCAGTGACCAGAGAGGCCAACTGCACCCACGTTGGCTCTGCCCAGTAAACACTCTGCACGCCTCTGGCTCTCTGGTGATGCCCTCAGGCCTGAAAGAGCTCATCCCTTTAGGATGAGACCCAGGGTTCCACAGGGCTGGTTTCTGCAAAGGCCATGCATCCTAACCGGGCACAGCAAAGAGAGAAGGGTCTTCAAATATTCTAGGAATCAACCTGATCACTCCTTCCCTCTCTTTCCCTCCCCTCTCCTGCCTTCCTCTCTTTTTCTCCCTCCCTCTCTTGACCTTTTTTATAGCCAGAGAATGTCCCATTTGGGCCAAATGGGAAGCTCTTCCCTTTCAAATGAATGGGGCCATGCAAAGCTTTGGGGGAATTTTCTGCCTCGCTTGCCAGTCAGGCTGCCTTTTAAAGCGTGGACCATCTTGCTTAAGTGTTGGTGACAGAGAAGACTCAGGCAGGATGGCTCAGCGGGCGGGCAGGCGACGCTGAGGGAGCTGGTGTCTATCCAGTGCTGCAGGTGGCTGTGGGAGAGCCGTGCGATGTCAGGAAGCTCTGGAGCGGTTTTCCAGAGGTGCTTCGTCTCGGACAGGGGCCCGTTCCTGGAGATTTTGTGGTGCCTGCCATCCGTCGCACTTTCCCCTCCTCTGTCCTTCTCTGGAATTGCCTTTTCACTCTTACAGGGGAGGGGGGCGGTTTGTTTAACACCAGAAGCTCTGCACGTGTTGGGATCCGAGGGCAGCTCGACATAAACGTGCACTGGAGCCCGTGCCAATGGTCCTTATAGGCGAAGTCAGCTCCTGGACACTTCAGTCTGTCCGTATCCTCAAGTGCTGTGTGGAGGCCGAGCCCAGGTGACTGTGGAAAACGAAGCTGTGTCCTGTCCCGATCGCGCTCTCCGTCTCACGTTTACACAGGAAACGCTGATGCGGCTCTTTGTCAAAGGAGCGAGGAGGAGGTCTGGCTGGAGTCCTTCATTGTGATGACGTGGGATCATCCAAAGAGAGGGTGGTTTAAGGACGTGCTGAAGTGCGCCTTTCCAAGAGAAAAAGTGATTCCTACAAGCAGCAAAAAATAGAAGGAATGTTTAAGGAGAGTGTTCTCTAGAAAATCCACAAGTGGACGGAAAAGCCTCAGCTGCTGGTCCTCCACACACAGCGCTGGGCTGCACCCCGGGAAGGTGAGCTTGGTGTCTCAGGCCCCCAAACAGCCCCCTGCGTGTGAGGGAGTGAATGACCGTGTGCGTGGTCCGTGCCCTGACCGGTCTCTGGCTTTCTCCGGAGGTGTGTCAGAAAGTGTGGTGTCTGCACCCCTCCTTCCTAGCAAAGTGTAGATCTGGGAAGTAAAAAGTATCTCCTCTTCTCATTAAAGGCCGTTAACCCTTACTGTGCTCGTCTCCCAGGGCTGCCATAACAAAGTACCACAGGCTGGGGCTTAAACGATGGAAATTTGTCATCCCACAGTCTGGAGGCTGGAAGTCGGAGATCAGCGCGTCCGCAGGGTGGGTTCCTTCTGTGGCTCAGGGGTCTGTTCCAGCCTCTCTCCCAGCTCCTGGTGGTTTTCCAGCAGGCCTTGGCTTTCCTTGGTGTATGGAGCATCACCCTGATCTCTGCCTCCACCTTTGCCTGTCGCTCTCCCTGTGTGCGTCTGTGTCAGAATTTCCCCTGTTATAAGGGCAAAGTTGGGTGGGATCAGGGCCAGCCTACTGTGCTATGGCCTCATCTTAACTCGTTACACCTGCAAGGACCTGTTTCCATTCTGAGGTCATGGTGCTTGGGATTCCAACATATGAATTTGAGGGGCACAGTTCACCCCTAATGCTCGGTGAGAACTGGTCTTGGGAGACAGCCATGGTACTGCCTCCGTGAGTTTGGGATCAGGGTGGTGATGGTGGTGTTAGTGCCTCTTCTTTTAAAGCGAGTCGCTTTCTCGGTTCTGATTGTCACTGAGATATTGCACTGTGGGCAGAAGGTCATTGGACCCAAATTCAGTTCTTGGCTCCCCTGTGTCCCAGGTTTACAGCGGTGGATGAACTCTTCCTCTCCCGCAGGCCTCCCAGTATTCATCCAGAGAATCGTCCTGACTGTGACATGGACACGTAGGCCCGCGTGAGGTTGCGATGATGAACACTCCAGATTTCTTAAACTGACATTTGCCATGCCACATCAATTGGGAAATCTGCCAGAATTCCGCATCCAAGTTTTGTACTAAAAGTGGGCTCATGGAACCTTTACGATTTTTTTTGCCCAACTGTTCCTGTGGAGAGGCTGCCCTCCGTGGTGGCTACCCTGTCATCTTGGTGTGATTGAACGTATCAGAGCGACCTCTTCTGCAGGAAGGTGAGAGCTGCATGCGTCCTTGCAGGTGGCTCCCCCAGGGTGCATAACTGGCTCAGGGCTGTTCCAGCACTCTTCCCCGGGTTGGTACAGCCTCCCCTGCAACAGGCTCGTTCCTGAATCTGGAGGGTGTCATCACGGTGCATTCTTATAGGCTGTTACCAACTCTGGAGGGTGGATGTGCACTTGAAGGTAGAGGCCAAGATGAACTGGAGTCCCACTGGGTCCTTGGGCAGATTATCCTCTGTCCGTCATTGTCCTGAACTTTGAAATGAGAATGATGCTGGATTCCCACCTTCCCAGCTCCCTGCACATCCTAGCTGACCAGAGGATTTTCTCCTAGTTCAGAACTTAGATTCATCTATAATAATATGATAGTAAGAACAGTGGCTAGCACTATTTTTTTAAATTAATAGGCTTTATTTTTAAGAGCAGTTTATAGAAGGACTGAGCAGAAAGTACAGCGTTTCCACCTACCCTCTCCCCTAAATGCAGTTTCCCCTAGTTGGCATCTTGCTTTGCTGTGGTACATTTGTTACAACTGATGACCCAATAGTGCATCATAGTTATTGACAAAAGTCCATGGTTTACGTCAGGGTTCAGTCTTTGTGTTATACATTCTGTGGGTTTGTACAAATGCGTAATGTTATGTGTCCGCCATTACAGTATCATACGAAATAAAATCTCTGCTTTACCTTTCACCCCTCCTCCCCCAACCCCTTGGCAGCCACTCATCTCTTTACCGTCTCCATAGTTTTGCCTTTTCCAGAATGTCATACAGTTGGACTCACACAGTGTGTGGCCTTTTCAGATTGGCTTCCTTCACTTAGTGATAGGAATTTAAGGTTCCTCGATGTCTTTTCATGGCTTGGTAGCTTATTTCATTTTAGTGCTGAATAATATTCCATTGTCTGGTTGGACCACAGCTCATCCATTCACCTACTGAAGGATGTCTTGGTTGCTTCCAAGTTTTGGCAATTTTGAATAAAGCTGCTGTAAACATTGGAGTGCAGGGTTTTGTGTAGACGTAAGCTTTTAGCTCATTTGTGTAAACACCAAGGAGTGTCTGCTGGATCCTACGGGAGGAGGATGTTGATGTTTGTAAGAAACTGCCGGGCTGCCTTCTAAAGTGGCTGCGTGTATGATGCTAGCATCTTTTCATATGCTTATTTACCATCTGTATACATTCTTTGGTGAGGTGTCCAGGTCTTTTGCACATTTTTAAGTTGGGTTGTTTGTTTCTTGTTGAGTTTTAAAAATTCTTTTGATACCAGTCCTTTATCAGGTATGTATTTTGCGAGTTTTTTCCTCAATCTGTTACTTTTCTTTTCATTCTCTTAAGCACTATTTTAATGTGAATATAAATATATGCATATAAATATATGTCTTTAAGAAGTAGAAATGCTTTAATTTGCTCTGGATTATTCTGTTGAAACTGTGCTTCAAAAAAATTTACAGTCAGGTTAGCGGAGTTATTGATTGCCTTCTGAGTAACAGACGGGATGTCAGGCGCTCATGTGGACTTTATATCCTGCCTTATTCTATTTGTGGTTTTATTCATATAGCTAAGTTCCCCAACAAGGCTGCAAGTTCTAATAGTCATGCAGTTATTTTATGAACATTTGTTGACTGTGAACCATGAATAGGAACTCTCCGTGCTAGAGATATGGAGACTATTAGAATATGACTCATATACTGAATGAGGTTATAATCCAGTTGGGAGGATGATCATGAGCATAAATAGCAGCAATACATGGCACGTGAGAAAGCTTTCATGAGCAAGCCATGAACACAGTGCGACAGGACGCCGGCTACGAAGTCAGTTTCTTCGGGTCTGAAGGCTCAGTGGTGGTTTCACAGAGGGAGTAGCTTTTGATTGGACTTTGAAGTGCAACTGGCATTTTTATAGCAGAATTGAAAGAAGTCATTTCAAGCAGAAGACAATGGGGAAGGCATCCAGGATCTGCACAGTGTTGTGAGAGGCCAGGAGGCAGTTAAGGGACAGTTTAACAGATGCTTGAATACACGTCGTCTCCAACCTCTTGTTAGCATGGGTCAGTATTACCGTTATTATTATATTGTAGCATTGTCATTATTCTGATTCTATAGATGGATAAGTGGGGGCCTATGGGAGAGAGTGAGGCTGGTTAAGAACACGTGATTTGGTCTTGAGCGCATGGTTAATGGCAGGCGTGAACCTGCCTCTGCATCTCACCACCGTGTGGCCTTGAGCAGGTCCTTATGGTAGGGCACTGGCATGTGTACCAACGTGTGGACTTCCACATTAGAACTTTTTGCAGCTTTGTTTTCCACAAGATGCCGAGCTTGTGTCAGGTGCACGGTGGACACTTCGTAAAGTCTATCAACTGTGCGAGGCACAGGCCGAGAGTTCTCCTTTTACCCGGGGCCTCTTCTCCTTCCTCAAGTGCCCTGTAAAGCTCGTGTGCACGCTTTCTATGTAGGGCTCTCATGAAAGATGTGTTTTATGCAGGTGTAACTAGTCGTGCGTGGAAAATGGCTGTCTGCCCTTGGAACTTGGTGCTCAGGAGTCTCCAGCAGAGTGAGGTAGATATTGAGGAAATGGAACTCCTTGTTTTGTCTTAAAAAGTAAATCCCTAGAGAAGGATCGCCCCCATTGAGCTCTGTCCTTGGTGCTGGACACATAACAGTCGCTCAACAAAGTCCCCTGGAAGAGGTGCCTCTTCAGCTCACCGCTCACCTGGGTCCAGCTTCCTCAGTTCCAGTTAGGAATCATGGATTTTAAAGTGACTCTTAAGTGGTAAATTTATACTAGGTCAGATCCGCTTATGTAGCACTCTGCAGAATACTCCAGGTACTTTATTGTACTGGAAATTTACTGTAGTAAATACTTCTTCAAAGGAGTAACATATTGTCTGAAATTCTAAATGCCTAGATCTAGAATGTTTTTGAAAATGGAGAAGCCACGGATATCCTGATAGTTTGAGAATATAAAATTATGTGTATATTACTTCATTTGCAGACACCGGTATTCTGTTTGGTATATTAAAATTTAAAATAAGTTCTATTCAGGTGATGATTACAAAATCTAATTAAATTTGCATTAACATTTTGGTATGTTTTTTTTTTTACATTTGGAACAGCAAGGTTTGAACCTGCTGCATTTCTTAATGCTTGCTAGTTCCTGAAATAATAATAATGATGTTAATACTGATAACCATAACATCTACCTCACAGGGTTATAGGTAATAATAAAAACGTTAATCCATGTGAACTCCTCACAGCTTCCCTCGCATAGTTAAAGCTCAGTGATCATTCTTAGTCATCGCTATTTGTGTTACTAAATTTCTCATTAATAATAGGGTAAATAAGAACTCTTTGAAGAACTATTTTTTAAGGACTATTTTAAGGGAAAATTATCCATAGTGTGTTTCTTTTCTTACTGGTTCCATTCTGTTCACTCACGGTTTATTGAGTCTTTCCTACATACAGGTTGTTCACCATACTAGGAAGTTTGTAGAATTGAAAACACTGTCACATGTTCTGAACTTACTGTCACCCACAGTGTCAAAGAAAGAAGAATATTGAGCAAAAACGTTCTAGTCTCTGCAGCAGTGAATGAATTCCTAGGCTGTTGTTTGTCTTTCAAGCCCTAATCAGGATGACAGGAAAATGCCCACTCAAATCTAGGTTGGGTGTGAAGAGGAGGCCCCAGAGAGAGGAAGACAGGGGACCTTGTTTCTTCTGCTGTGAGAGGGCAGGGCACCCTGCAGGCAGAAACGCATCTTGCATTGCCGCGTCTGCTTCCTCCGTGTTAGATGGTGTGTGTGGTTTACATAAACATCTTGGTACTTTTGATTTTAATCCTTTAGAGACAGAACTGAAGTAGCAGGTTGAAAGCCATTCTTGAAGTCTGTGTTCATAATTCAAAAACAATTTCATAGACTTTTTGCCAAAACAAGAAAAACATTTTTTCAAATTTTTTTCTTGCCTTTCTTTGACTCTTTCTGGTCTTCACATTTCTACATTCTGTTTATTTTTTTTAAATGTCCTTTTTGGGGTGTAATAGTATTGTCTGGACCTGGTTAAGGGGGGGGCAGAAAATCAGGGATGCCAGTGGAGATACTGTTCTCTCCACATCCAGGGACACTGTGGCTCTCAGAGGCAGACTCATAACCTGCTCATGGACAATTAAACTCAAAAGGAAACACACATGCCTCTGGAACACGCCTGCCAGAGAGGCACATGTGAGGCTCGGCTCGACGGCAGCTGCAAGCTGTGTCAATCTGTCTCCGTCCACGGCCCATCTCCTGGAGAAAGAGTAAAGTGGCTTCTTGCAGGACTGTGGGGTAACCAGAGATACTCGTCATGCAAGGAGGGTATACACTCTCTTTCCTTTTTGTAAGCTTTTATCTGGATGAAAGAACCTGGTAGGAACAAAATGCCACTTTGTGGAGATACTCAGTGGTGGCTTATTTGATTTAGGAAAAGTGGATTCGAGATGGGCTCTTCCTGAAACCATTTGATAGGAGGGTAGAGTAGAATTTAGACATTGTTTCCTAGTCTTATTCATTAAAAAATTTTTTATAAAACTTCTTTTTAAATGAGTCTGTTATGGGCTTATTATAAATTATATTGAAATGTTAAAATACAAGTGAAAATTCATAAAAAAGGAAGAAGATATATGTCAACCACAATTAATTACTCAGTTATGAGGTTTGACTACAGGTTTCTATTAGTCAAGGCATAAGAGAGGTGGCCAATTATATAATTTTCTCTTCTTCAAAAGTAGTCACTTTTGGAGAGGATTCGGCTAAATTTTCAAAGGAATTTTCTACAAGGGTCTGATGGACACACAGAGGACGTTGGGTGACACGAACATCAAGTGTCCATCAAGGGCAAAAACTGTCTTCTCACAGCCATGCGTCCTGCTGACCCTTGGGGGAGGCCAAGGGTGCAGTTGGGTCTGCCCTTAGATGATGAGTCTGCACAGGGCACAGAACCCCAGCCCCTTTGGGAGGTGGGGAGAGCAGTTATCTGTGTTTATATCTGCTTCCTCCTGGCTTGATTTTAGGAAATACCAGCTCTTCTGGAGGATTTCAAAGTCGTTTTAGATCTTTTATGAAGCTTGTTTGTATTGACTTCATTACCCAAATTTATTCTCTTAGTATTTTGCATTGCACTCATCATTCCATAAAGGATATATGTGTATTCAGGCTTTATGAATATTTTCAGTATGATTTTAGAAATGGCCATTTCCCTCATAATTATCATGACATCACAAATTGTTGAGAATCAGATTTTAATGGTTGACTGAGCTGGGACAATTTATCTGATATTCATTAGTCTTTTGTTAGGGCACACATTTCTAAAGTAGATCATTAACAAAGAGAATCTAAGAGCATTAATTTCATGTGCAAGCACTGTACACGACTCAGCAGTTACATCGAGTTCCGAAAGTTAGAAATCAGAACTATGAGTTGTACCTTGATGGAAAACAGAAAGTCTTATTTTGCACCACAGTGAATTTTTTCCTAATATAGAAAGTGACTCATGTATCTAAGTGGCTAATAAAAGGGTGTGCTCCTGGCAAAATGTGAACTCATTACCCTCTGAGGTCTCTCTTCTCAATCTTACTAGGCGTCATTTTAGTCTATGGTGAAAGTATCTTATTTAGTTGTAAAATAAAGCAACATTTCTGTTTCATGAAAGTCTCTTTGGAATCAGTAAGAACTTACACATCTATTAAAAATCTATGGTTTCTGGCATGTTATATGGAGGTCTTACTGATCATATTGTTGGTATAAAACCATTTGCAAGGATGAATGTGTTCTCCCCAGAAGGTACCGAATGCTGTGTTTTCTTCTGGAGAGCCAGTCCCTCCTGCCTCGTCTGGGATCTCGATCATCAATTACTCCATCCTGGATTTTCAGTTGTTACTGCTCCACTCACTTCTCTCCGTGTACGAATGTGCTAAAGAGCCTCTGCTCTAAAACGGGCAGGATTCTTGATTCTCCCCTCTCGTCCACTGTCCTGTCCAGCCAGCCCTCCGTCTTTCATTCTGTTCCTTCCCCAGGTGAGGAGCGCGGCCTGGAGCCGCACCGTCTCCTCAGGAGAGACTTGCCTGTCCCAGTGCCGCTGCTTCCCGGAGGCCGTGCACAACGTCTGATTTTCTGTGACTCTTGCAGCTTTTGGCTGGATTATTGATGATCTGAGACGTTCCCTTTGGTTATTGCTCAGTCAACTGCGTGCACGGCTCTTCTTTCTCTTTTTAGGCAGAAGGTAGGTATTTGTCAACGTTCTCTCTGGTCCTCTTCATCCGTTATATTCTCCTCTTTGGCACGTCCGTCTGACCTTGTTTCTCCAACTGTCGCCACAATGAGTTTGATCCCCAAAGGTGAACGCTGGCCTTGACTTGTCTCCAGACCCTCAGAGCCTCTTTCCAACCCCACTGGACACTGTCACCTTGAGGACCTGTTACGCTGACTCACAGCCCACCCAGAACTGACTCTGCCTTATTCTGGCTCTGACCCTCCTTCTGCCTGCTGTTCTCTTTTTCTTCGTGGACCCACCATCTTCAGGCACTTGCTCAAAACCCTGACATCCTTCCCGCCTCTCCTCTGTCACTGCTTCCACGCTGTCACCGAGTCCCCTGGCCCTGTCTCTGGTCTGTCTCGTGTGTGCTCCTCCATTAGCTTCCTCTCTGCTGCCCTCGACCTTGTCACCTGGCCTGGACGCAGACGTACGTTTGCTGACTGGCGTCATGCCTCCTGGTCCCTCCCACTCCCGTTCTCCCTCAGCTGCTCCAGAATTGAGGACTTTACCTCTCGGGGCTGTGAGACCTCCTTAGTTCCCGTCACCCATGGGGACGTGGGGACCACAGTGAGCAGCCATGGTCCAAGCGGCCTACCTTCCAACGTGTCTTCCCACCGTTCTACACTGGCCCCTTTAGGTTCTGTATCCATCCTTGGGGCCAAGACTCACTGTTGGCTCCTCTGAACTCTTGTGGCTTTTAATTAATACACTTTAGATCTGAATGAAGACTTGCTCTGTATCCATCCTCCTTTCTGTCTGTTTGGTGGGGACATTGGGATGGCACATAGGGCCGGTCAGGGCTGTGTCACCCAAAACCTTCTGAACCAGATTAAAAGCTTACGTGCCCCTCATCTGGGTGCTGTTGGCATATTTCCACCTTCTGTGGTGGTCGACCAGTGAGACTGCCGGAAATTCAGACCACAGCTGGACGTCGAGTCCCCACGTGCCTCGTGTTTCTGTGCCTGAGCAGTGGGATGACGTGGTGGAATCCCCACCCTGGGCACATCACTGCAGATTGTAAGGATTAGTCCCAGCCTTTTCCTGGGTCTCGGGGGGTGGGGGGCAAACAGGCAAAGTTACCGCTCGCCCCACCCATCCCTTCTGCATCCTCAGGCTGTGCCATGGTCATAGCCATTCTAGCTGGTAACAAAACCAAAGTAAAAACCCCCAAGACAGTCACTGGCCTTCTCTGGCTGTGGGTCTGTTGCTCTGCACAGGTTTATCAGCCTGTGTAGCATCTCATTGTGAAAGCAGCTATCTCCATTTCCCTTGCTGACGCGGGCTCGTGTGCTGTCTCCCTGGGGAACGCTGTCCTCGGTGCTCACCGTGGGCCCGGCTGGGACTTTGTCACTTTCCCCCCCAGCGTCAGGGGCTTCTTGGGCCTGAGGTGGCTTCCTTGCCTTCCTGGGGGTCCCTTCTGCTCACCCCGGCCTCCAAGAAGCCCTCCCTCCTGGCAATGCAGCCAGAGTACCCGGAGCCTCTGCTCACTGTTTGGGTTGGAAGTAGGTATTTTGCAAATATGCTGGAAAATTATAGATTTGTACCGATTTCCGGGCCAAGTCATGCTGTTCTTATTAATAGTGAATTAGTTAATCTAATGAGGAAGAGGAGAGAGGACCCAGAAGAAAAAGAAGTGTGCTGTGTTTAGGATTTTATCATTTATTTATCATTTGTCATGGCCAGTTAATATTTCCCAAAGAAAAACAAAGGGAAGGTTCTTTCCATCCAGAGCACATTGGAGAACATCCTGCAACATGCTTTCATCCTGCTGGATTCACCTCGTTGTTCTGAGCTCTGATTGTCTGCCTGGCACTGGGGGCTGGAGACAAATGTGAGGACGTCCTTTCCCTTGCAAGGGGGGTTCATGGCCACTCCCCACAGCAAGGCCTTGAGCCTGTCCCTGGGGGAGATCTTAGTGGTCAAGGAAGTGACTGAGGAGGAGAAAGGAGGGACGATCAAGGAGGGGGAGAGAGGGCTGGTTCTCGGCCTGGAGCCAGGCCACCTGTTTGCCCTCCCAGGCCCCTTGGGGGTGGGGCAGGGTCTGCATCCTACGGGACCAGCTTCCTCTGTCCTGCTGCCCGGTGCTGGGGTGGGGCCTAGCAGCAGTGTGGAAGTTTAGGACTAGAGATGAAGGTTTGAGCATCTGCAGCCAGTTGTCCACCTGGGAGGAAGGTGAGCCTGCTGGGGGCCCGGCAGGAGCCAGTGGCTGGGCCCTCCTGCTGGGGAGCATTTGTGGGCGCAGAGAGGGACCCTGCAGACAGGTGCCGGGAGCTTCAGTGGAGCACTCTTGACTCCAGGGCACCTGGGAGACGAGTTTTTCTGGTTTGCTGTTTCTAGTTTTTTTCCCTGATGTAAGTTTACTTATTTAATTTTGTACGAAAGCCGAACGTAGGGAATATAATTCTGTCCTCACCCAGGGCGCTTGTTCATGGAGATCTTACGTGAAGTTCTGTACATGCTCCCCTTGACGTCCGTCTCTGTCCCTCCTGGCTTTCTGTTTAGAATCGGTCAGTCCCACGGCGGGTCCTTATCCAAACCTGTTGCTTCAGAGGAATGTTTCCCTCCTTCGGGGTTCCGAGGTCCGCCTACCGCACGCAGATTTCAGCCTCAGGACGGGGGATTTACGAGGCTTCCCTTGGTGTCTCGAACGAGGCCTTGTGACGTGCAGGGTGGGGTTCCGGGGCGAGACAGTCTGCGTTGTCCTGAGGGAGCGCAGGCAGAGGGGCTGGGCCCTGGACTCCGTGAGCAGTGTGCTCGTTCCTGTCCTGTAGCCACCACCCTGGGAGGACTGGGAGAGCCAGACGAGCTCCCAGGGGCCCTCGGGTTTCAGGGTAAATGCTGGAGGGTGAAGCTAGGGACACGTTGTCTGCAATAAGCTCCTTTCAGAAGTTTCTGTGGAACCTGGAGCTGGTGGAGGGAGTGGAAAGGTCTGTTTTTCCCATGTTGTTGAGACAGTTCACCCTGAGCTGGCATCTGTGCCCAATCTTCCTCTATTTGGTATGTGGGCTGCCACCACAGCATGGCTGACGAGTGGTGTAGGTCTGTGCCTGGGATCCCAACCTGGGCCGCTGAAGCGGAGCGTGCTGAACTTAACCCCTAGGCCACCAGGCCAGCCCTGGGAACGTCTATTTTTAATGGAAGCAGGGTTGTTCCTTTCTTGAAACTAATGAGGAAAATCCTATGGAAAAACCATCTGGAATTCCACCACTCAGATGCCCGGTCTTCACATGTGCACACGTACGCACACAGGCTTATTTTTTAAGGAAAAATGTGAAATTTTGCCATCCCATTTTGTAGGGTTTCTCTTTCACTTCCTCCCTCATGGTCATCTTCTGTGTTAGGTGGACATCTGTATCATAGCATTTCAGACCCTGGGGAATTGTGGTCTGTTGACCTGTTCTCGTGGATGGACTCTGAGTTCTGGCTGCCCATCTTCCATAGACAGCCGGGGTCTTGGTTCTGACCTCCTCCCCCTCCCCAGCCCCTTCCTCTCTTCCCTCAGGTCACCTGTGCTGGGCGGTCGCCCAGGCCTCGTGCTCAGAAGGGCCCCATGCTTGGCTGGGGCTCTGCTGTCCCCGTGTTGAAATGCTTAGCAATTTTCCATCAGGGGGCCAGTATTTCCTTTCGCCCCAGGCCCCTTAAATCCTGCTGCGTGTCCTGCAGACATGCTGTGTGGTGTCCACATGGAGAAGCGTGGGCTGTCCCTGCCCGCTGAGGCCCATCAGTGACTTTGAAATGGGCTTGTCCGGTGGATGACTGGGCTGCACCCTTCTCTTACTCAGGTGTGTTCTTGCAAAGGTCAGGGGTGAAAGTGCAGAGGTCTGGGGCCAGCCCAGTGGCGCAGCGGTTAAGTGCGCACCTTCCACTTCTGGCGGCCCAGGGTTCGCTGATTCAGATCCCAGGTGTGGACATGGCACCACTTGTCAAGCCATGCTGTGGCAGGTGTCCCACATATAAAGTAGAGGAAGATGGGTGTAGATGTCAGCTCAGGGCCAGCCTTCCTCAGCAAAAAGAGGAGGATTGGCAGCAGTTAGCTCAGGGCTCATCTTCCTAAAAAAAGTGCAGAGGTCTGAGAGTCAGGGCTCTGGTGAGGGAAGTTCCCTGCAGAAGGGAGGAGCCTGTGGCTGTCCGCACATGCCAGATCTGCCCCCTCCACAGGGGGACACGTCTTCAGAGACCAGAACGTCTCCAGGGAGGTTGTCTCGGAGGCCACTGCCCGAGCTGCTGCTGGAATCATCCCGCGTCATATGGCACCTGAGGATCTGGGGCCCCGTGTTGCAGAGGCTGAAGATAGAGTGTTGGAAGAGAGGCGGCCGGGAGCCTTGGTGTCACTCCTGTGGCAATCCCACAGCTGCGGGGGGGCCTCCAGCTGCAGGCTGACTGGGAGGGCTCCAGGCACATGGAGATGGACTTTGTAGGGAAAAGAAGCGTGGGTCTGGGCGTCTCTTAATATGAGGTTTAGCCCAGATCAGCTACTCACTGTGCGACGTGGGGCACAGAACCAGGAGGATGTGTGTGTGTACAGAGAGAGAGAAACAGAGAGAGAGAGGAGAGACGGGAATTTATTATGGGATTTATTTTAAAGAATTGTGGGGCTGGCAATTCCGAATTCTGCAGGGCAGACTGGTAGGCTGCAGACCGAGGGAAGGGTTGATGCCGCAGCTCGAGTCCAAAGGCAGTCTGGAGGCAGAATTCCCTCTTCCACAGGAGACCTCCCTGTTTTCCTATCCGGGCCTTCAGCTCGTTGGCTGAGGCCCACCCTCACTGTGGAGGGCAATCTGCTTTGCTCCAAGTCGACTGATTTAAATGTTAATCTCGTGTAAAAAATACCTTCACAACAACACGTAGACTGGTGTCAACCAAACGTCTGAGTACCACAGCCCAGCCATGTTTACACATGAAAGTAACCACCCCAGGCAGGCAGTTGGTGTGGTTCTTGGAGCATTCATGCCTAAAATGAGGCCCGAGCCCAGTGGGACTTCCAGTAGATGTCTGCATTCACCACTGGAAGTGCGTTAGCCCAAGGCCCCGTCGAGATTGGGGGAAGGGGCTGTCGGCCATCCTCGTTACCCACCGGTGTCTGTGGATCGATGGAGAGCTGAGCACAGCTTGGTGTCCCCACCCAGTGGCTTATCTGGGTAATGGTCCCGACTGGGGCAGGTGGACAGCAGCCCAGGGTCCCAGGTGGTGGAAACTTGGTGCAAACCGGGAGGGCAAGCATTTTCAATGCAATGAAAGCTTTCTGCACCTGAAAGTCTCATAATTTCAGGCATTTTATCTTTGAATTATGTTGTAGAAGTGATTTCTTCCCAGTCCACTGACAGAAGTTGCAAGTTGTGAGGTGGGTCCACCATGCATCACAGGGAGGAGAACCAAGTATTTATGGTGACACTGAACACTTCTGGTGCAGAGGATGAATAATTAATTTTGTTTTTCTGGGTAAAAAATAAAAAATCCTTCAAGTGCTTTTCTGCGTTTTCTGCTAAGGCTTAAATTTTTCAGTCCTTTGACAATATCGCATCTTCCACTATGTCTTGTTTCTATGGAGACACCTGTGAACAGCAGCCGGGGTTCTGTGGCTTTGCACCGCTGGGGCTCCTCCAGGGTTTACGCAGAGCCTTCAAGGTGCACTGCATTTCCGTGTTCGCGGAGTGTCAGTGAGCACGTGGGTGTCTGACGTGGTCCACGTCTGCACGTGCGCCCTCTGCACCGTCTCCACCTCTCCCCTCGAGGTGTGGGTGTAGCACAAGCGTGCTTATTTTAGGATGGGGGAACGTCATAAGTAGTATACTGAGGGTGGTCCAGCCAGATTTTCTGACTCTTCAAACTAGTGTTTCTCTTGGTTGTTGCTTTGTGTGGGTTTTTGTTTTTGTTTTGAGTGGGAAAAGCTGAATCAAGAAGGAATAGAAGAATAGAATCGCTCTTCAGATGTGACGCCCCAGTGGGGTTCTGGGGGCTGGTCAGCTCCAATTTGGAGCCGTCTTCTGATGGTGTGTCTGTAGGGTGCTGTTGTAGTCCCGTCAGGTGCTGTGACAAAACACCACCTGGGAGGCTTGCGAACAACAGGCATTTATTCCTCACGGTTCCGGAGGCTGGAATCCAAGATGATGGCGCCGGCAGATTCTGTGTCTGGTGATGGCCTCTTCCTAGTTCATAAATGCTGTCTTCTCTCTGTGTCCTCACATGGGGGGAGGGAAGGGAGCTCTCTGGGGGCCTTTTATAAGGGCACTAGTCCCATTCGTGAGGGCTCCCTCATTATGACTTAATCACCTCCCAGAGGCCCCACCTCCTAACGCCATCACCTTGGGGGTTAGGTTTCAACGTGGATTTGGGGACATACACGTTCGGTCCATAGTGATAACACTGGTCTCATTCAGGAGATGAGATCCTCTCGTCCTCCTTTTCTTGGTGTTTTAACAATGACGGGCACAAAAGCCCAGGAATGGAGGCCGTGATGGTTTTGGACTAAATTTAGGAGGGAACAGAGTCTTGCCAGCGAGTGCCCATGGGGAGGGGAGGGCCACACGTCTCCTTCTGTCCACTCCCTCTGTGTGACACGTGGCCTGTCTCTAACCAGTGGACCCCCCACCCTCCCTGGTCCACCCAGACCCCACGCCCTCCACTCGCACGCTCCTCACACTGTTGGGGCATCTTCCCGGCTCCTCCATCAGGGCTGCATGTTTAGGGGTGCAGACTGTTCCTGGACCCTGTTGTCAGCCCAGGGGTTCTTGAATAAAATACAATTTGGAGCTTCTTTCTTGGTTACTTCTAAGAGTCTCATGTGCTTTAATTTTAATAATGGGATATGAATGCGCACCTTTCAAGATGGTTGTGGAAGTCAGATATTCAAAGCAAAGCCATTCAGCGTAGTCCCAGCACTTAGGTGCACAGAGAACCATTGTCCCCAGTGCTGCCATCACCTGTGTCAGGTCTCGGGTCTTCCTTGTGTGAAGGAGGAAACTCTCACGAGGCTGTTCTTTTACATGTTCTTTTCCTCTTTCAATATTAAAAACACTGTTGTAATTCTAGAATCCAAACTAAAAGGGTCATAAGGCAACTTTGTACATTAATAAGAGTTAATTCAATTTTCATTGTGGACCGGAAGCCTGACGTGTCTAAGAAATGCTGTTGAATGAACGTTTGCTTGTCTTTCCCCAGAGAGATGCTCCTGCTGAATTCCACACTAAGAATACCTAACAATTTAAGAAAACTTGCCGTATTTTGAAAAAAAAACTTAATGTTTATTTTTTAGCAATCAAGTTCTAGGTGTTAAATGAAGAAAATACTTAATGTAAACATTTTTTAAAATATAGGTTTGTTTAGAAATGATGTCTCCCTAAATCTCTTTCATGATTGTGGGAACGCAAATACACAAAAAGGGCTGTGGGCACGTCTGGATCATGACTGGGCCTGTTTTTGCACTCTGCATCATGGCTGCCGGCAGACCATAGGTTGATTATTTTCCAGACTCATATCATCAGATCCTTATTAAAAGATTACAAGGTTTCCAAGCCCTGTCTAAAACGTCCTCCATGGAAACTTGGGTTTCACAGGTTTGGGTTGGGGCTCAGAAATGCCAGTGTTTATAAAGAGCATTCTGGGTCATGCCCATCGTCAGGAGCTTTGGGGAACCGTGTCAGAGAGTAAAAAGGTGAAGAAGAAAAACTCACCCGCCACGCTTGGAAAACGTCCGTCCAGCACAGTGAAACCCCATCATGCACAGAGTGGAACGGCCGCCATGTTGTTTCTGTTGCTGACTGACTGCTCAGCTCTTAGCTGGAATGCGACCACTTGGCCTTCCATGTTTCTGCCTCCTCTGTCACCATTTCACTGGTTTTGGTCTGAGGAGAACCCCTGAATGAGAATGTATCTCTGCCTCTCTTTTAAGCCAACAAACATCCGTGGGACATTCTAGATACACCTGCTTCCCTGGGAACACGCAGGCCCCAAATATGGCCCATGCCAGAGCGCTCTGTGCTTAATCATGGAAACTCTTCCTCACGCCAGTTTGTTTCCAATATTATTTTTACAATTTGGAAACTAAATTGGAGATGAATCACTCCAGATGTGAAGTAGTAAATAAGATGCCAGCACGACGTTCGTCTGCTCCCACCCTGGGACGTGCTCTTGCAGCGTCAGGAGTCTCTGAAGTGTGGCCGTTGTTAGCTTTCCTTCTCAAAGGGCGTCTGTGCAGCCTTGCTCTCTCACAACCTTGTGGGCAAATCTGAGAATACTTTCCGAGCACAGAAACAATCCAGAATGCTGGGCTTTGCGGGGAACCGGGACCACCCGGCCCCACGGGTGGAGATGGTCTCCTGCAGACGCTGTTATCTCTCCCTAGTCTCTGGAAATGGGTCCTTTCTCCTTCTCTCTTGCTTTGGACATTATGGAAATCATAAATGTGACTTTCCTGTGTTACTCTTTACCACACGTGCTGCTCGGTGGTGCCCTCTGGGTGGGATGGGGTGCGTTTCAACTGCCTGATCACTGGGCGTAGGGACGTCATGGCTCTCTGCTCTGGGGCTGACACGCATTTTAGAAAATACTATTGTTATGACATTTTTAGGAGATTCTTTGAAGGCAAAAAGAAACAACAACAACAAGGAGTTCTCCACGCGCCACCACTCCTGGCGTCTTGCTTTCTGAAGCCCTTATGTGCCTTGAAATCTTCACTGGATTTGCTCTTTCTTGTTAGAACTTGGAGGAGCTGCTGTCCGTTCTCCCAAGGGCTTCTGGGAATTAACTTCACAACAGTAGAAAGAACAGGGAGTAATGTGTGTGTTTATGCAGGGACCCCAACGTGCAGAGTGGAGAACTTGATCATTTCCGAAACCGTTTGTCTGCCTCACGCGCCCCAAGAGGGGACACTGGTAAGCAGTTCAGAGCTGGTCTTGGCCCTCAAGAAGCTTACCGTCTGCCATGTACTCACAGTGACGGCTCTTCCGCACAGGACGGACCCTGTCCCTTTGACAGGGGATGCCAGAAGCGTCAGCAGGCATAGATTGTCGAAACGCTTCAGTGGGAGATGTTACCGCGAGCTCCAGGGTGCAGAGCATCTTCTGCCACGGAGCTTTCTACAGCAGTTAAGCGGATGGCTTGTTTGAAATCAATTGGTTCACTTGCCAGGAGTAGCCTGACATTTAGACATTGACAGTTCATGTGCACGGTCTTTAGAAATAGCTCAGGTCTTTTGTATTTACTCAATCTTTGGCATTCTGAAGATAATTCACTTAAACTTAGAAAATTCCCTCTTAATATGCGTAGACATGCCTTGAAGATGCTTATTTCAACAAAAATCTGTAGCTTACACCATGTCATGAGGCTCATGCAAGAAAATAAAGGTGTACAGGAGAGTCGAGAGGGTATACGTCAGAGGGTAATTCTCAGACGTCGTGACTGACAAGTGTGGTAAGCCGCTGTCAAGGCAAACAGTGTTTTGGCTCCTTTTGGCTTCCCTGCCCTCCATATGCCATCAGGTGAGCAGGGTAGAGCCAGGCAAGGAAAAGCTTCAACTGAGGAATTATTTGCCCTGCAGAGAGACTGAATTTGCAAAATGGACTTAAATTTCCTGTAGGTGATAGCATTTAAAAATCAATTTCTTAAAGTGACCCGTTTTAACGAAAAGATTTCAACTGCTTTACAGCTATCCGTGTGAAATGTACTTTAAAGTTAAGTAACACAAGCTCTATTCCATTTTCCCCGAGTCATTTCCGGGGACGGGCCGTGGGTGACGGTTTTCTGTGCTGGCTCTGCAGGTGGTGTCTTCGGTGCTGGAGTGCAGCAAGCACGTGCGGCTCTCAAGGGCTGGAAGGACAAGAATGGTGCTCTCCCCTTACATTAGCCATTTGAATCTGCCTGATTTGGCATGGCACAACGCAAACGTTAAGTGAACGAAAAGCTGTGTGTGAGTGCGCCAGCTTGGGAGATGGACAGCGCTCCCTCTCAGGACTGCCTAACACAGCTCCTTAAATGTGGGTCTGGCCCACCAGCCCAGGGCAGGGAGTGTCTTAGGCCAGAACCCAGGCAGCTTCGCTGTCCGGGAGCATCGTGTATCTGCATTTGCTGAGTAAACAGTAGGCAAGCTCTTCAGCGATCGAGAAATCCCTGACAATGAATACATAACTTTCCTCCTCTTAAAGCATCTTTGAAGTATTTTTACTGAACGTTTAATGTTAATGACTTTCAAAAGTGGTTTCTGTTTTACTGGGAAAGAAAACAACATAGCTGTGTCTGTTGGATGGTATTAAAAGCCCGTCTTGACATACAGTGGAATAGTATTCAGCCTGGAAAAGGAAGGAGCTTCTGACACGCTTCAGCATGGGTGAACTTTGAGGATGTTGTGTCAGTGAAATAAACCAGACACAGAAGGACAAATACTGTGTGATTCCACTTAAGTGAGGTCCCTGGAACCGTCAGAGTTACAGAGACAGAAAGTAGAATGTCAGGCGCCAGGGGCTGGGGAAGGGAAGGGGGGGTTAGTGTTTAATGGGGACAGAGTTTCAGTTTGGAAAGATAAAAAGTTCTAGAGATGGATAGTGATGATGACTACAGCAGTAAGATGCACTTAATGCCACTAAACTGCACACTTAAAAATGGCTTAAAATGGTAAATTTTATGTATATTTTGCCATAAAAAAAGAAAGAAATGTTCATGAGCAAAAAAAAAGAATGCAGCCAGTATATACCATATCATAGAGGAACATTTAATTCCATGGGAAAAGCTCAAATAAATTGAGGAAAAAATTATATTATGAAATATATATAAAAATCATATAAAATATATTAAAAAACTATTTCTATTGTAAAATGATATGTATTTCAAATCTCTCTCTATGTATATCGGCCTTAAATCACTCAGTGTGGTTGGCGTGGCATCTGTAAGATCAGGGGAGAGTAAACTAAGTCCGTCCCTTGGATGGGAGATGCAAGCTCTAAGTGTAATTTCAGAGAAGGTGAATCATTTCTTTATTAAAACATAATATTATTTATATAATATTAGTTATATTGTTATTTGAAACTTTTGTAGATAAAGGAAGTTTGCAGGCAGATGTCCTTCTGAAGGGTGAGCGCCAGTTTTCTGTGACGTTCTGATAGGATCACCTGGAGATCCAGTGCCAGGAGCCATGTCATGTTACAGTGTGTTAGGACACGCCTGGCTTCTCCAGTGAAGGCGAGAGGCTGCAGTTAGGCATCTGAAACCTTCGTCTGGGGCCTCTGGTCCCTGGTGCTCCTCCTGCCCCTGTTCAGAGGGAGGACTCTTAGGGTGCAGACAGAGCTCAGGTCCCAGTGCTGAGGGGTTGGGGTCCAGGGGACATTGGTCCCAAAGCCTGCGGCTGCCGCTACTTCTGCATCTCGCTGCCGTGCAGCCCCAGGCTTGTCAGGGAAGCGGCCTCCGGGACCACGGGCACCTGCTGCTGGGTTGATGACCCTTGATGAGGTTGTGTCCTTTCCCAGAGAGAGAGATCAGGAGCGCTGCCTCCATCTGCGAAGTCTCCCCATCTGCGGTGGCAGCTCCCCTCAGCGCAGGGAGAGCTCCTGCGGCCAGCTTACCCGGGAGAGGCCAGAGCAGGAGGTGACGGGGTGGCATCGCAGCGTGAGGACCGCGTGGAGGGGCAGCGGCTGTGCGAGGGCCACACTCCATGCTCTCAGCAGTGGTTTGTCTGGAGATTCACAGATGCCGCCAGCTCACCAGCTTAACCCCAGCTTTTGCCAAGGGAGCCGTCCTACATGGGAATAATGCCTTAAAAATGGTGACACGGAGCCTGGGAATGAAGTGAGTCCTGAGCATGAAGAGTGCGCCGCTGTCCGCATGGCCGTGCCGCCAGACTGCAGGCTTAGTCTGCAGGGACCCTGCTGCGACTGGAGGGGTCGACAGTTCCAGGCCCTTGGTGGGGAACAGCAGAGAGAGGACATTGTCCTGCTCCCGTGAGGATGCCCAATTCAGTTATGACAGAGAGGAGCTGAGCATGTGGCACCCCAGAGCGTGGAAACCCCAGTCGGGCCCCCACCCAGCGTAGGGACCGCATGGGGTCTGCTTGTGGTCACACGATGAAACAAGCAAATGGTTTGTTTAGTAAATGCCTTCAGCGATGTTTGTACATTGTTAACTTTCCATATTTTTGAAGTAAAGTAAAATTGTAGCACAGACTTCAGTACAGTGACAGTCCCGCAGGGCATGAGGGCAACACCCGGGGGTCCTGTGGGTACACATTTCCTCCCTCTGCCATACGGGCCCTGGGGGGCTCCATTAAAGCACTGAAATCAGAAGACCCTGCTCCTGAGTTGTCACTTGCCAAGACCGGTGGGCGGGGCTGGGGGGCAGTCAGGGGCCAGGCCTTTGGGCCACCGTGACTTGCCTGGAACCCAGCTCAGTGATCCCACGTGGGGATCCGCAGTAAAGATTTGTGGGCGACCACGGGCACGTTCTGCACTCTCGGGGGCCCAGGACCGTCATGTGACAAACAGGTTGTGACTGAGACCATTTCCGAGCCCTGCCCGGGGAGGGGGAGCTTCATCGTAGGTAGCAACACATGCGGCCCCAGCATCCCTGCCTGGTTCCAGGAGGAAGTGGGCCCCCAGCTCTTGATAGGATTAAGAGAATTTCTTTCTCCAGAGAGAGAACAAGATTTAACTGAAAGTAACCTAGTAAATCAAGTCATTCCCCAAGGGTCAAAGTAGCTACTATAATAATGCTCACGGCCTTTCTAATTTATCTGTGACCTGGCTGTTTCATAGATAGGCTCCAGGGGCCGTCCAGCGGGCGTCCCCTGGGGGGTTGACAACGAGGAGCAGAGGCGATGGGACACGCACCTCTGGAGCGTTCCCTCTCTGCTCCGGAGTTTTCCAAGTGTTTTGTGCTCAGAGAATTATCTTGTCCCTGGGCAAACGAATGTTTTGTTGTTGCTTGTTTTTTTGCAAGCAGTGAAGGAGGCACAGAGGGGTGGTTTCCACTCTTAAGCTGGGTTTGGAGCAGGGGGCATGTGTGAGCGATCAGACAGAACGTTTCCTGGGGGGGGGCTGTGTTCCGTTGGCGAGAATCCTTCTCTTAGCATTTGTGAGCGATGTCTTGTGAGGAAATGCGTTCAAGGAGAAACTTCAAAGTGAGAGTACAGCATTCGGACTCCACGGCGAATAAGATTCTAAGGGTCCCAGAAGCAGGTTTCCTTAACCCTCAGACGTATTTTCTTCCGGAAGAGTCTTAGCAAATGAGCAGCAGGAGGGCAGCAGTGTGTTAAGCTAACCCTGTCTGCGGCATGGAGAAGGCGGAGTTCTGTGTGCCAGACATGGATCCCCCTCCTAATGACATGGGGCTTGGTGGCTGCGTGGCCTGGGGTGGTTTCACAGGTCGTCAGAAATAAGATGCAGGGGGTGTATTTGCGACACAGCGACGTGGAGGGAGCAGAGGCTGCGCGGTATTCACTCTGTGGCTTTGGTTCCAGACTCCGCTTTCTCCTCTGTGAAGTGGGGACCACGCTGACGGGAGGGTCAGCTGTGAGGGGCACTGAGGGGGCTCTTAGGGTGCTGTCACCGTGCATGGCATTAGGCTGGTGCTGAGCCGATAGCCCGAACATTGAAGAAGCGCTGACCAAGAGGAGGGTCAGAGCTCCCCGACAGGGGCCGCCTGCCCTGGGGGACGTGTGCCCTGGGCGTCCAGAGGCTGGGCTGTGGCAGGCTGTCACTGCTGAGACCCCTGGCACCCAGGGAGGCCCTCGCTCAGTCAGCCTGATCTCTGCTCAGGACAGGCCCAGCGCAGCCTCCCTGTCCAGCGTTCTGCCCTTGCCTGTGTGGCCCCGTGGCTGTGAGGGTGGGAGGTGCGCTGGCTTGTGGAGTTGTGTCCAATCGGCCGGCAGAGAGAAGCACCTCCACTGGAACAGCCTCGTCTCCTTGCTTGTGCGGGATGTGTTCTGGAACACGGGCCCGGCGTGTGCGTCTGAACGTCACAGGCCGACCCCTTCTGGAAGAGGAGCCCTTGAATCAGGTGAGGTCTCTGCCCACATCTTTCTACGCCTCACGGAGCCCAGCATCTTATTCATAGCAGGTGTTCAGGATGTAGAGATGATTGAATTATGGAAAATAATTTAAGCATAAAGAAAACGTGGACGGATTTTGCTCAGTGTGTGATGGTCCAATTTCCCATTAACTTCCTCAGATAGAATGCTGGAAACCATTTCCTTCCATTCTCTGGAAAAACAGCACAATGCAAAATGAAGGGCATGGATTCTGGGGCAGTATCACTGGGTTCAAATGCCAGTCACCATTTCCTTGCTGGGTGACTGCAGACAAATTTAACCTTATGGGACTCCAATTTTTCATCTGAAAATTGGGGTAATAATTGTAACTACCTGTTATAGACGGAATGTCTGTGTTCCCCAGAATCCATATTGAGACCTAACCCCCGATGCGATGGGGTTGGGAGGTGGGGCCTCTCCGAGGTGATTGGGTCAATTGTGGACACTGATGGACAGGATTAGTACTTTATAGAAGAGACCCCACAGCACTCCCTCACCCCGGCAGCCATATGAGGACACAGGAGTCGGTGGCTTGGAAGAGGCCCCTCCCCTGACCATGTCGGCACCGTGACCTTGGGCTTCCAGCTTCCAGAACTGTGAGAAATAAATGTCTGTTGGTTATAAGCCACCCAATCTGTGCTATTTTGTTATGGCAGCCTAATCAGACTAAGCCACTACCTTATAGGGTTTTTACAAGCATGAAATGAGTTTCTATCTGTAAAGTGCTTGAAACAGCACCTACCACATCGTAGAGGCTACGAGCATTTCTGTAAAATGGTATAAATGCAATGGAATTCCTAGGAATCCTTCTTCTCGACAGTGATAAAATCTAAATAATTAAGAAACTGAAGTTGTAACTGTGAAATATATGTACTGCCAAGAATCCAGAATTCCAATCAGTGGTCAACCTCAGTAATTGTAAGATACAAAAATGACAAATTAGGAAAATGTGCCCTTATCACTTTGTTGGGAGGACCTGACCCATGGCCCTCTTCTAGTCCGTCATTTGGCCCCATCACCTGTGCGGGATTGCATTAGGTGTGTTAACATTTCTCTTTGCCCAGTGATATGATGTGATGCGTCTGAATTCCTCAGAAGACACGAGAGCTTCGCTCATGGGCGTCAAGGCCCAGGAGCCATCCGCATCAACAGCACCATCAGCATCATCCTGCTCGATGCAGACAAATCCCAAGGTGCTTGTGAGGGAGGATTTACAGTGGCTCTTGGCTGTGCTGGAGGGGCAGGTCCGGGCAGGGCTTTGTGGTGTCCGAGAGCATGGCCTTGAGTTGGGGAGTCTGTTACTCATTGGATGTGACCAGCGTCAACTAGTGGACGTCAGCCTTGGCCTGAACTGGTGAGAAATGAGGAAGACAGTCCTGTTTATCTGAGTCTAGTTGATGCTATTTGTTGGGTTTATAGAGTTGTTGAATGACTAGATGACAAGCTACAGTCTGTCTGCCTTACCTCAGCCTCCTCACTGTGGCCTCGCAGGTTGTGTGGAATGCCATGAAATGACTTTCTGGTACCGACCCGCCATGGCTGGCGACAGTGTGGAGAAGAGTGAAGGGTGTGCACACAGATGTGTATGATGCACCCACGTCCTCCAGCGCTCCCTCACGGTCAGCAGTCCTTTGCGGATGAATTGCTCCTCACGCAGCTTCCGCTGCGCACCCACAGCTCTGACTTCTGAGAGGCTCTGCAGCGTCATCTTAACAGGCTTCAGCTGTGGTTTGGGAGTGAGGACGACTTAGAGTCATAAAACTTGGATTTGACTTAAATCCTACAATTCGGGGGCTATGCAGCCTTGCAGAAGCTCTGGCCATTTCCTCATTTCTTGTTTGTTTATAAACTGGGGCAAGAAAACGTGCTCACCTCACAGTGAGAGCGGGACAGAGATTGTATTTGAAAATACTCACTCCAATATCTAGGACGTTGTAGGAACTGAATAAAAATTAGTTGAATTTGAGTCTGAACACAGTTGATGGGAAGACACAGAAACCAAAGCAAAAACTCATCAGCAGCCAACAGCTATTGGCTTAATCTGCAAAAGGGAAATCCTAGGATTTTCTTTTGCCAAAAGAAAGCTGAAAGATAAACCTGCTGTGTAGTCCTCAGATAAACCCAGAGCTTCGCCTCAGAGGCTAAAAGTTTTTATGGGGTTTTAGAAATTCACCTCAACCATCTTACCTCCTTGACGCCTGTCGTCAAGAAGAGATTTTGGAGAAGCCGACATCAACCCTCTGACCTGTTTTCTTGAAGTCGGCCCGTGAGCAAAGTACAGTCCCCAAAATGGTGCTGCATCAATGTTCCCATTTCTGAAGCTACTGACGTTAGTCTTGAGCAGATATGTGAAGATAGCCTGAAGTTTGGATCTGTTCTTATAAGGCGTCTTTTTCTCTGTGCCAGGAGACTGAAGTCAAAGGTGGGAAACATGTAATAAATGATGGATTATCAAGTATCAGATCCAGAGAGAAGAAAGGTCGACACGTATGTAGAAGCACGGGTAAGTATTAGGAATACAGGCACAGACCGAGTGAGAAGGAGTGAAGGAGGCGTTGGGTTTCTGGATGGAGGCCACGTAGGATGACCTTGAACTCAGATGACTTATTAATTCCTCCCTGGGGTAGTTGCCAGACTGAAGGTAGGCATCGATGGGAATGAGCGAGGCCAGGTGTTCTTCAGGCCCCGAGCATTTATAAGTCGTCCCATGTGGATCGCCTGTGAGAGGGCAGGTGCACGCAATCGTTACTGAGCACTCCTGGCACCAGCGTGGGCTCACAGCCTCCCAGCTTCCCCAGCGGGCAGCATTTGTTCACAGTTAGATTTCAGATTATTTTTTAGAAAAGCAGACACAAATATCTATCATGCAAACATGGAAAAACATTTTAAAATAGAGGCTAATGAGTACAGGCCCTTTCCCAGACGGAATAGGCTCAATGAAATTATAAAGCAAATTCCCTGATCTTGATGTACTTTGAGAGGTCTGATGGATTAATTTGATCTTCAGTGGTTTTGACCTGAGGGCTGTATCTTGGCTCCTCAAAGCGTGAAGGTTCAGCTGACGAAGGAGGGGGTTCTGGGTTGGGGGCACTTAACCACAATTCACAAGGGCTTTGTACCTTTTTCTGAAATGCGTTCGTGACACTTTAAATTTGCGACGACTCTGGGTTCTGGAGAAGAGTCCTTGGGGCAGAAGATGGAGCCGCACGCACATCAGAGCTCGGGAGAGCTCCACATGTCAGTCTGGTGCTGCTGCGCACACAGGTCTCAGTCAGCCCTGTGGGCTGCGGGTATCAGGCTGAGTAGGGTAGAGACTGCCAGGAGCTGCATTAACATTGTCCTCCATTCGGCTTCCTTCTGACTGTTGAGTACAGTGGAGGAACCCTACTGGCTCAAAGTGTTCAATCGGCTGCCAGAAGAAGCCCAGTGTCTGCCTGGGACAAATGGCTTCATTATAATCCAAAAGCAGCGTTAGGAGAAGAGACTAAATGTGCAAATGGAAACAAATGGCACTGTGCTTCTTCTGGCTTTTTCATCAGTGAAAATGGAGTTCTGAGGCCCAAACAGAAGTCTTCAGGGAACTGCAGAGGGGCCCCTACAAGATGTGGTTTATCGACCCTGCGAGCATCTTTCAGAGGGTTTGCCCTCTGCTTGGAAGCCCAACGAGTGTTTTGAGGTGAAGACAGGTGGACTGTGTATTGAGACCCTTCTTGAACCTAGACGGAATGAAATGGTGGGAAAGGAGTCCTCGAGTGAGTTCTTCATGCTGTGGCTTCCTAGAATACCCAGATCTTTCAGAATCATTCGTTTCCTTGAAAGACGCTGACGTCTCCAGTGAGTTCAAATTTAGAGTGGTTGAGTTTTATTTAGAGTGGGATAGAGTTACATTTACATAGAATAATTGTTTGGCATTAAATAATCATTTCATGTGAGCTTAAATATGGAGAACCATCTAAGTGAATATGTGAGAGCTTAATAGAAAACTGTTTGATGAGCTATTTTCCTAACATTTTATAACTGATCCCATTTTTAAAAAGTATGTGTGATTGTTTTCATTTAAGTACTGATTGGAAAATTAAAAATAAGCTTGGCCTATATTACTGTGCGCTAAGATGGCATAAACATCCTTCCTGTATTGAAGCATTCGATTTGCAGAATATGACACACGCTTTAAGTAGGTCTCTGATCTTTTGTAGAAATAGTTTCTTTCAAGCCACAGTTGTTGAAATTATGTAAGGGTCTTAACTCATTGCAAAATATTTTAATACCAAGAGTGTTTAACTGGAAAGAAACTTCACTCATCTGTGTGTGCTCCTCATGGCTGGTGCCCGGGCATGCCTGTGCCCAGGTGTGCCGAACGTGTGCTGGCTTTGTCCCATGAAGTCAAGAACATTTCTTAGCGTTTGTATGCATCGGTTCTTAAGTCAACAGTAAACCGGCTGCCTGTCGCAATTCTCCCCTCCTCTTCTAGCTGGTCAGGTGGGAGGGAGAGGTGGCAGGGCTCATGCAGGGCACCTGAGGTTCCCTGGCTGGGATGACGGGGTCTCTTGGCACTCATCGTTGCTGCCATCACGGCACACGGCAATCCACCTTCTCTCGTGACCAGCTGAGGCTTGAGTGATGTAAGGTGTGAGAGGTTCATTGACTCTACTTTGAAGTCACGTTCCCCCAGATTTTCTCCTCCTAAGGGAGACTCTGCCTCTGAGGTTGAAGAGTTAGCACAATCTGTAGGAGTCGCTGTTGGAACTTCTTTTACTGAAGAGGGTGGTTGGCCCCAAGATTTTAACAAAAGGCAATGAACGTGGTAACTCCATGCCAGGAGAGCTTCGGTTCATCTGGGAGAGGTTGTTACTCTTGCTGGTCCAGCCTCAACCTCTTCAACATCCGGCTCCACCGTCCTTTCCTTGGAGCTGGGAAGATCCCTGTCGGAGGGGCTCTGTGTGAGGTGGTGAAGGTGAGAAGCAGTATTCTTAGGGCCGCCTTGAAATGTCTGCTGCAAAGCCCTGCGTCAAGGGCCCGACTCCATCAACGGCAGAGGCGCACCTGCTAAGTCTCAGCCGCTGGAGATCCAGAATCCCTCGGCAAGTCGGCGGTGTCACGGCAGGCTCTGACGGAGGTGGCTCTGTGCATACGTGAGTACCACCCCTGCCTTTAGGAGAGGCGGCCCTTGACCACCCTCCACGAGTCGAGTCGAGGGCCTGTCCTTGGTGGTGTTCTTGTGTCCCTCCACCAGACGTGGCACGTCCGGCAGGGACCTGGGAAGCACAGACCACACTTAATGGGCATTTTCCCTTCATGGCGGCCGCCATGCGTCTGGCTAGAGAGAACATGAGGGCGTCCTTCAGAATCTGTAACACCCATCCTTTAAGAGCCATCTCCTTCCCTCTCATCCTACTCAGTTTTGCCATAGTAGACAGTTTCCCACTGGTGACTATATTCACGTACATTTCTCCTGCTTTAGATGCATAGACTTTGTTTCTCAAAAGTACGTGTGGTTAGTTTTCACCTCAGGCCAAATTTGGTAGTCCTCTTTGAGGAGTTTTTTAGTAGATAAAATATGGTGGAATCTCCCCTCCCTTCCTCTTTTTTTTCTTTTCTCGTGGAACTTTCTTTTTAAGGTTAATTCGTTCTTGAACACAGCACTCCCCTTGTGTCCCCTGACGAGTAGTTCCCCTCGCATTTGATAGCGAAGATTTATCAGGCTCTCAGTTGAGTTGGACAAGCCCAGGGATGAGAGTAAGGCCTTCTGTTGAGAACATGGTGCACCTGGGGGTTTGTACTTAGGTCAGCGGGATGGAGAGTGATCAGGAGGGACCGTGAACTCAGCATCGTTGTGAGCCGTAGAATCTCTTACACAAACTGGGTTGGAATCAGTCAATGTTCAGGTGTATTTGACTGACTCTGCAAACTTCTCTGTCTAAACTGTCTTACAGTGCAGGAAAAAGGTGTCAGCTCGGAAGCTTTGAATGAGCGCTTTTGACCGTTTTGTGAGTTATGAACCAAAAGTCATCCCCATTAATCTACTTTTACAGTAATTTCAATTAAGAGTGCCTTTTGTATCCCAAAGTGTAAAGAAAAAAGTAACGAACAACGCTTTCTCTTACCACAGATCTCACATGGTGGTTCTTTCATGTTTCATTTCTCAGTCTCCATGGGGGCGGGTGACAGTGTTTAAAGTGACTAAAGTAACTCCAGAGACTTAAGAGTGAGGCCTCCTGCAGTCAGACCCAAAATCCGGGGCCGGGGATCACAGTGCGAGCCCCTCAGACTGTGCTCCAGGAGTGCAGGCTGCAGGAGATGCCTGTCATTTTTGGTGATTCTGAAAGAAAAACTTTAAGATGTCATATATTTGGAGTAAAACCTGGAAAATGATGCGTTATAAACCTGGATGGGCCTTTCAAATAATTTATAAATTATCTTTTGTTTGTTCCCTAAAGAAAACAATAGTAGAACTAGCACTATATTCATTCTTTCCCATCCCCCACTGCTCAGTCTCACTGTCTCTCTCACTGTCTCTCTCTCTGTCTCTCTCCTTCTCTCTCTCTCTCTCTCCCCCCACCCCTTTTGGAATACAATCTAAAATGTGTTTCTCGTCAATACTTTGTAAATTTGTTGACATTCACTAATAACAACGTTAAGGATCAACATCACCTTCTCCACTGGACATTGGCTCTGTTCTCTCTGATTTCTGTAAAATTAGGTTTTTCATAAGCAACATCTTTCCTCTGAGACAAAGACCATGTGATGACTGACCATATGTTCCTAAGTGGCTCCTTAGAGCAGAGGAAGATGTTTTTCTTGGCTTTTTTCTTTATATGGTGAGGAAGATTGGCCCTGAGCTAACATCTGCTGCCAATCCTCTTCTTTTTGCTGAGGAAGACTGGCCCTGAGCTAACGTCCGTCCCCATCTTCCTCTCCTTTCTATGTGGGATGGCTGCCACAGCATGGCTTGATAAGCAGGTGTGTAGGTCCACACCCGGGATCCGAACCAGCAAACCCCAGGCCACCAAAGCGGAACAGGTGAACCTAACTGCTACACCAGCGGGCCGGCCCCTTCTCATCGTTTTTTATAGTGAGAGACCACGGCATTTGATAAAATTAGTGCTTAACTTCCTGTGGATGCTTGATAACCAGTCAGCACTTCCCAGGAACAGTAAGCGTTTCTGCTCGTCCCCATCCCGGTCGTCTGAGTGTCCAGTTGCCTGGACATGCGTGTCCACGACTGTTCTCAGGGCTTCCGGGTGTTAACTCATTCCATCCTCACCACGAGCAGAGGGAGCGGTGCTAATCTTATTTTCTTTCTGCGGCAGAAACAAATGAGAGGACGCGCGCTGCTCGCGGCTACGGGACCTGCTGAGACGTGGAGTGGGGGGTGGCTGAGCGGGAGGAGCCACAGGCATCTGTCTGTCCATCTGTCCTCACTGGACTGATCCCCCACGGACCACAGAGACATGTTCAGGCCCCGACATTTGTTACCCGGGATTCTCCCCAGAGGTCTGGGGGGACGGGACGTCTGCTACCCGTTTTCACGTTAGTCCTATCCAGGGAGCTCCGTTTACTCGTCAGTTATTAGTGCATTTTCCCTTTTCCTCATTTGTCGCCTCTAGTTGTGAGTTGGATGTTCTGACGTATCATCTCTCTGTGTCACCACGAAGCTGGTGACACGCTCAGGACCTTCGCTGACCCGGCGCTGTGGCTGGTCTGTGCTGTTACACAGCGAGTGTGTGATCCCTCTGTGTTTTGAAAGATGGTGGCACCTCGTGGGTTTCGTTGGTACTGTCTGAAACGTCCACGTGATGTTTTCTTTCTTCTGGTCGAATTCCCTCAGTGTAGGAGGTGCAGCCGGCCCCTCAGGGACGCTGAGCTGGGCTGGCACTCCAGGGCTGACTTCTGGACCTCATTCCCCAGTACAGCTGCTGCTGCTCCGTCTCAGACGGTCCTGCTGGAGGTCATTCCTGGCCACGGTTCGCTTTCGGCACCTCCTACTCTCTGAGCTGCATCCGGTTCTCAGGTCACTCGGTGTCTGGGTTGCTTGTCGTGCCCTCTGGCATGCTGGGTCCGGTTTCCCAGGACCGACTTTAACTCTGCTACGACGTACGGCCTCCGCGAGCCCTGAGTGAGCGAGCTCCCCGCCTCCCACGTGCATGTGTGTGACCTCTTGCTCCCGTCGTGTCTACCAAGTCCCCTGGCAGGTGTGCGGATGCGCTTCCCCACCTGGGGCCGCGAGGCTCCCCGAGGTCATGGGAGGAGCGTGGGAACAGACGTTCCGCTGCACGCTGCTGGAGGCTCAGGTCTCCATCGAGTGTCTTCGTGGGAGGTGAGCTCTTCCTCTCCGTGAAATGGGGTTTCCTGCGATACATCGCACTGTTGTCAGACCACTCGTGGGCTCTACCCTTGAATGTCTTCACATACTGTGAGCTGAACAGTAACAAATAGCCCTGGATTTTGTTTGAATTCAGGGTCACCACTTCCTTCCAGTTATATCATGCAAAGGAAACCAGCTCAGCTCTTCAAAATATGGGCTGTTTCCTCTTGCCATCTAGTCTGATTCAAGTCTAATGTGGAGCAAGGTGATTTATGTTTTTTCAGGTAAAGATCATGAAAGAATGACAATTTTATTGCAAATGCACTTTGATTTATTTGTGCGTTTTAGACTTGCGATGGGTGACAGGTTTTGCTTCACATGTAACTTACTGACATAGAAAGTATTTGGAAATTTGAGAGCAAAACGTTGCAGAGGAGTGGAGGCTGCCCCTGGTTAGGCTGCGCAGCCTGGGTTTATGGAGCTGAGGCTGGGCAGGTGGGGGTGGGAGGTAGAGAGGACGGGGCAGCCCCCCGTGAGCGCCCAGCATCCTTCCTCCCACCGCTCTCTTCTCTAAATACCGCGCCCACTCTGTGGACCCGTCCAGCTCTGACAGTGCGTGGTTTATTTCACACATCCTAGGATGAGGAGGGGAACGGTGACTACAGTGTGGATGTCAGATACACCGAGTTGGTGAGTCCTTGGACCGCATGGTGCTGTAGGTTCCACGTGTAGACGGATGAACGACCCACTCAGGCGTGCACGCTGTGGTGGGCTATGATTTTCACTGCCGTGTACCCTTCATTCTCAAAAATATATTTATTTTTAAAATGTGAAGGTCTTTGGAAATTTTCCCTGTATATAAACACACGTTCATATTTAGTCTCCTAAACAGCACATGTGTAGACGGAAAGGATGGCGAGCCTCACGCACTGCTGTTTGTCGATGTTCTAACTATCTTGCTGTTTTGTTTACCGACCCCACCTCCTGGTGATGTCCTGACCTCATCACACGCGGTCACAGTTTAGATCATTGGGACACTGTTCCAACACCCGCCACTGGGTTAAGGAAACAAAGCTCGTCGCGGCCTCATTCGGTACCGCATCTGTGTATTCATGGGCATCGGGAAGATTCAGAACCAGCATTTTTGAGGCAGGTCCACAGTGGACATCCCCTCCTTCATTCATGCATCTGTTCATCCGTTCTGTTAGCGCATAAGCGAGGACAGTGCTGTATGTTGCTGGAATGCGTGTTTGTCCCTGGACGAGTGGAACTCCGCAGGCGCCTGGCAGCTGTCTGTGCGGTGCAGCAGCTACGTCTCTGGTTCCGCCGTAAGCTCTGCTAGGCACCCCTGTCTCTGGTCACTTGTTCGAGCCTCTAGTCGCATGCATGGAGAGCCGCCCCCTGCTCTTGGAGCTCACCGTGTGGCAGGAGAGCTGGTCATTGAGCAACAGTCCTGCAGACAGGCATCTGCTTACAAACCAGGACAGGTGTTCACAGGGAGGCATGCGATTCCATGTGTCACAGAGAAACGAGGCCTCGCCTGCCCGGGGAGGACCGCAGAGGCCTCGAGCTGAGGCCAGACATGGGCACGGGAACAGCAGGTTGGACGCACGTTCCTGGGCAGCCTGACCCACAGAGGTCCTGGGACGGGGAGGGTGGTGCCGGTGCCAAGGAGCGAGAAGCCAGCACGCATGGAGCGAGGCGTCAGTGGGAAGTCAGGCCAGGGATGACATGGGGCCGGATGATGGTAGAGTCTGTAGCAATGAGGGTTCCTAGTGAAGAAATGGGGAAGGGCCTTGGGTCAGAGCAGAGAGCAGGAGCGAGCCACGGAGGTAAGTCACATGGGGCGTTTGTGAGAGAGAAAGAAGGATGGAGAGACAGAGATGGAGAAAGGGACAGAGACCAACTCAGAGAGAGGCAGAGACAGACAGACAGACAGAGATGGGATACAGAGAGACAGAGGGGGATAGAGAGAGGGATGGAGAGAGAGAGATGGAGAGAGAGACAGAGACCGACTCAGACAGAGACAGACAGACAGCGGGCAGGGGTCCCATCACTGGGGGTCCAGGTGAAAGGCAGGCCTTGGGGGGTGAGGGCAGGTGAGGGTGCTCGCATGCTGGGCTTAGAACGCTGGACTTCAGCCCGGAGACGATGAGGTGCCCTTGAAGGGCTTGAAGTGAGAGCAGCTCTGGGTTGGTTTCGTCAGAATCTCTTGGGAGGAGGATTCTGTCGTCTCTGGGGGAGGTCCTGCTGGGACTCTGAAAGGTCAGGGAGGGACAGCGTTTGGAAAGCAGAGCTCCCGGGCTTGGGACATCCGACTGCCCCACCTGGAGCCCTGGCGGCTCTTGACCCCAAGAGCTGGGCACATGGCCCACATGGGGAGGCCTCGCCCAGGTGGGGGCTGGGGCCAAGTCCCAGCCAGGTCCTCCTCGCTGTCAGCAGCCCTGGACCACCTGCTCCGCTCTGACTTTCTGCTGTAGTTGTGGCCTTGCCGTGCCCCAGAGGCCTGGGGAGATGCCAGGCATCCATGCCCAACCTGTGTCCAGGAGGAGGAGGTAACCCCAGCTCTCTGCTGGAGCTGTCCGGCCTCAGCTGGTGGTGGAAAGCCCTGGAGGGAAGTCACCGTGGGTGTTAAAGCCAGAGAAGAGCCCCCGTCTCAGTGGCCCTCGAGGGGGACAGTCTCTCTCGCACGGCGTTAGAGCGTCTGTGTGTTGTCTTCTGAGGACACAGCTCCTCTCATGGGTGAACCTGTCTGGGGTGGCCTTGTGACTCCCCTGTTCAGTGGGCTGCCCCGCAGGGCTGTCCAGCTGCAGGTGACAGAAATGGCTTCTTCCTTTAACTTGGCACGTGGTGAAGGGACACAGGATAGAGCTGAGGGTCCTCCGAGGCCGTTTGTTTCATGTTTCTGGGCAGGATCCCTGATAATAACGAGGTTCTGCAGAGATAAGGGTGAAATTGTGCTGGCTTGCTATAAAACCTTGAAAACGGTGGCTTTTGGAAAAGTGTGGAAGCCCTCCAGAGACCCGTTCCAGTGTCCCTGCCCCCCGGTGGCTGTGTGTGCAGTGGAGACGCTACAGGTTAGCTACATGGGGTCCCAGTTCAGCCCCGGGAAAGTGGATTAACAACTGTAGGAGCCTTAGTGTCGACCCTGAGCTGAGTCAAAAGATGTGGATTCTTCTTTTAGATCTTTCAATAATGAATAAACCATACAAAATATTTTATAATGTCATCATTCTCCCATGAAAAACACCAGATTCTTTATTCTGATATTTTTGCCTTTTTAAAAAGGAGTAGCCAAAAATCTCCCTATTTATCGACTTGCCATTTGATATACTTAGGAGAAGTGTCAGAAATCTTGGAACACTAGAATTAAGTAATTAAGTATTTCCTAGGGTCCCAAAATATTCAACATGCCCGAATCCTCCTCTGAAAGAGAGTATTAAAAGCTAATTATTTTTAAAGAGTCGGGAATCTAGTCTTTACTAGTTTTGGGTCAATCAGTATTGGACATAGACCTTGAAAGGGTAATGCAAGTTCTACTTGGACAGAAGCATTAGGACTGCTCTGCGGCGCGCTGGCCTGTGTGCGTGCAGACACAGCGATGCTGACGCCTCCCGGGCGATCCTCAAGTTGTCAGCCACTGGTGGTAACGTGTTTTCAGCGTCAGCAGATCCAAACAAACTCAGAATTTTTCCTGTCTCGTGGGCCTGCCTTGTCTTTGTGTATGGACGTATTTTTAAGATATGGAGTCCTGTTTTCAAGGTAGTCTTAAAAAAGTAAAATTGATTAAAAATTAAAGGCAATTGCCTGCCTTTTTAGAGCTCAGGAAAGTACCATCACTAATATTTACAGCTATGATGCTAATGAGTGTGGAGGGGAGAAATCTCGTTACTGTTGCCGCCGCGGAGGCCGCTTTCTTCGAGCGGGCGCTGCCTCGCAGGTGGAAGCGCCCTCAGTGCGCTGGGTGGACGGACACCTGCTCTGTTCATCACGCTTCTACTTTATTTTCTCAAATCAGCTAAAGAGCTGTGTTTGTCCCTGGGAACACAGTGAGACTTGATTTTCGGGGTGTTTTGTGTTTTCCGTGTGTGTGTGTGTGTCCACTTTCTCACATGGTGACACTAACCCTGCCATCTGTGGTAGGAAAGGAGCATTCTTTGTGGCAGACTGACACGCTTCATGGGAGCAGTCTCCATTTGCGGTAAAAAGTGCTGATCCCGTAAACGCTCTGACCCTCAGACCCCTCATTTGTAAATCTCCCAGGCTGCTAATTGTAATCACAGCTGACATGTCTTACCTGCTACCGAGTGTGGAGTGCGTCACACGGGTTCAGTGAGATGGGACAGGGAGCGGCGTATGCCGCAGACTAGCCCTCTAGTTAATTAGCAATAATTCCTTGTTATAATCAGCAAAGGCACCCATCGCTCCCTTGATTTAGAAAGCTATTTGCACAGGTTGGTTCAGATGATGAGAATTTTGATGTTCTGTTTTGTCTCTATGTATGTATGATTGTATGTATTTACTTAGTTCTTATCGTTCCTTATTCAAAATAATAGTAAGAGGCAACTCAGACATATGAGGCCACACATTCAAAGGGAAACAAAATTTAAAAGATAAAAGAGAATAAAAGTGACCTAACCATAGGAAATGCTATGCTGGCTAGAGATCAGCCAAGCGTGCAGATCTAATGGTGAGCAGCCTGAATGAGTGGGAAGAGGGGATCAAGTCCAGGCTTTGTTGTATCCATTAAATGAAACAGACGTCGGTGGTTGCTTAGCACCGTTCACCTGGCCCTGAAGCCAGAGGGAGTGTCCCCACTGGGCTTTCACTGGGAACCGTAAAAGGCCACGGGGACCAGGCTGCACACCAGCATCGCTGTAACCATGGCGACCAGCTGCCCGGAATCTTCTCCCTGTCGTGTCCCACAGGCTGAGAGCATCACATCAAAGCCCTGGGGTCCAGGGCGGCCATCCCAGGATAGGAAGGGAGGCACAACAGGCCAGGTCCAGCCTGGAGACCGCAGACGGACTTTCCCCGGGGGAGGGTCAGCCAGCATCCTTCAGGCCTCCTGAGCAGTGGAGCTCTCGGCTCCCTTGATGGACTGTGGGTCAGCAATGTGCACTGCCCTGCATGGAACGCACCCTACGCAGAGCCAAAGACCTTCACTCCACACGTGTCTACTGGGCACTGAGTTTTCTTAAAAAGGATATGCACTATGTTCCTTCATTTTGAGAAAAAGTGTATATTTATTTTTAATTGCATCGGAAATATCAAATGCATTCATATGATAAAAGAATAAAGCAGTAATCCAACTTTCACGGGGGAGAATGTTCCATCTACTTCCCCTGGATCTCAGAGGCCCCGTCGTTGTGTGGCTGTGAGTCAAGGGTGGTGTGTGTGTGTGTGTGTGTATGTGTGTGTCTAGGAAAGTGAGTGACTTTCTTGAGATGACTCCTGCCAGAGTTTCACGTTAAATAGGAGCTTTCTGTGGGGTTCTGGTAAGATATCCTTAGTATAAAGACATTTCCTCTGATTTCTAGTTTGGGAAGGGTTTTTATCAAGAATGTGCTTTGAATTTTCTGCTTCTCGGGGGCCATCTGTGGTAAGAACCGTGTTTCCTCGCCCCTTGATTTATCAGTCATGCTGCTGCGTTTTGTGATGCCGAGTCTTTCCTCTGCTTCTGAGATTCACACGACTGGGTGTGATTGATGAATATTTTATTTAGAGTTTTTGCATATTTGTTCAGAAGTGAGATGTTCTGAATTTGAGTGTTATCAGCTGTATCTTAAGCTGGGCCAACTATTAAAGAACATCGGTTGCCTTTAACTGTCACAGGGACTAAAACAAGAACAGTGAGGATGTTCCCAGATAGTGTGGAGAGGGTAGTGCAGTGATCTCTTAAAATGAATGACAGCTTTTTCATTATCTACGTTTATTGCAAAATCAACAAGTAAACACTGTTTGCCATAGAGTAGAAGGCTGCTGCCGTCTCTAAAGAGGTAAATCGTGGAACCAGAACGTGATGCTTTTGATAATTGACTTTTAAATTCCGCAGAGCCTTTACCTTCTTGTTGGTAGTTTTTGTCACAAAATTTCTTACATCATCGGCTTACTTTGTTGCCTATGAGGAAATCTAGACCTCATGAACCATGGTGTGGAACCCTGATGGGTGGGTGAGGGACCAGGAAATCCATCTGTTCGCTACTAGATTCCTGTGCTGTTACAGTAAGTTACCTGATGGTTGGAAGCGCATACAGGTCAATTATCAACCAAATAATTAAACAACTCTCAGCCTCTGTGTTCAGTGCTGGTTTGGTGGTTTGTCTCTGCCGTGCATTCATTTACTGTGACGCATGTGTGTACATTGCTCTGTAGAGTACCATGCTTAGAAGATTATAAAGAAATTCATCTTTCTGTAAAACCAGGAACCTGAACTAGGTGATCCTAACATTCTCTGTCTTGTTGATAGGAGAAGTCATCTTGAGAAACATATGTTTGTGTGGAAAACCAAAAGAAAAATCATGGTTTTGTTTTTTTTTACTTTTAAGAGAGATGTAGTATGACGCCTAATAGATATTCATTTTTCTGGGTAAAAAATTAAGTCCAACTTTATCAGAAATAGATTCCTGGGACTTTGTCTTGCCCAAATTATAAAGCTGATTTGGAATTAAGAAGGGCCTACAGCCAGTCATTCTGACTACCAAGTCATGTGTTTTGTGTGTAATTGGCATATTATTCAGATTTTATTCCGGCATCAAACTCTAGTTCAGTCGGCTTCACAAATGCCAGAAATTTATATTAATATTAACCACATTAAAGTGAGCAAGGTAAATTAGAGTAATCTAAAATAGAATCTTAAATCAAATGAAAGGAAAGGACTCTGTTTGATTAAACTTTAATTATGATTTTTAGGACCAAAGAGCCTTCTGGTAAAATGATTCTATTACTCCTCATTTTAATTTGTTGGAAACCATCCATTTTCTCCAATGATGTTAGCACCTTCACATATATAGCTTTCTTGGATGTCTCTTACAGTTTTATTCCTGCAATTGGTCACATAAAATTAAAAGCCTAGGCGTGTGGTATAGACATAAAATGGAATATTATTCAGCCATAAAAAGAAGGAAATCCTCTCGTGACAGCATGGATGGACCTTGAGGGCATTGTGCTTAGTGAGATGAGTCAGAGAAGGACAAATACTGCATGGTCTCACTTATATGCGGAATCTGAAAAAGCCAAACTCATAGAAACATAGAGCAGAATGGTGTTTGCCAGGGGTGGAGGAGGGGAGGTGGGGAGGTGGTGGTCAAAGGGCGCAGACTTCCAGCCATAAGGTGAATAAGTTGTGGGGTGTCACGTACAGTGTGGTTAACAATACTGGGTTATACACTGGAAAGCTGCTCAGAGAGTAGATCCTAAGTGTTCTCATCATACACACACACAAAGGTGATCATGTGAGGCGATGGATGTGTTAGTGAACTCGATTGTGGTGATCGTCTCACAATGTATATACATATTAAATCATCACATGGTACACCTTAAATATGTACAATTTTAGTTTTCAAATACACCTCAGAAAAGCTGGGTGAAAAATTGAACATAGGTAGTTCTCGTAGGTAAAAGAGTGGGTATTTTGTTTTGTCTTTGAATGAAAAGACGTAAATCAATATTTTCTGGGGTACCTAAGCACAACCTTTAGCCCCAAAGCCAATTGCAAGAATTAAAAAGCAGCTACAGAACTCGGTTAAGTGAAGAACGAGTGAGACTAAATGACCTTAACACCTGTCCAAGTCGTGTTGTCTGGGGCGACAAGCCTTTGAGGGTGTCGGTGAAGAGTTTGAAGTGGCTTTTATGAGCCAGGTAGAGATAATTACTTGCAAACTTCTCACTTTAGATTATGGGAGGGATTTTTTTTTTTTTTTTGGCCTATTTCTTAAAATGTGTGAGACTCTAAGAAAGAGCATGGAAGATGCTTCAAAAATGCAATACCACCCATGTTAACGGTGAACAATGTTGTGATAGTGTTATTTCTTTCTTGCCACGTTGGGACATGCCGGGAGGCTTGGGGAGAAGCCGTTTGCCTGAGCTGCTTGTTAGATATTAAGCCTTTGGTTTAAAAACGCGAAATCTCACCATGGATATGTCAGCTTCGGACACAGGAGACGCCCGCCATTTTCATTCGCAATTTCAATTGGTCATATTTCTCATAGAAAACGCACAAGGAGATGTTTGTGGAGATGAGCGGGGTAACAAGGTCAGCTGTGGGGCGCTGGGGATGCGTGAGCATCAGAGCAGGAGAGGTTGGTCCTGGGCTCACAGGCCATCGTTTTTCAAGGTTAAGAAATTGGATTAAAACTGTTTTACTGTTTGCCTGTTGCCACATACACATCGACTCGATGAGACGCACCCTCCAAGAATCAAACCTGGCTCAAGTCAAGAGTCTCGTCGCGTTTCTGGACTGAAAACCAACCCTTTTCCAATCTAACAAGACACCCCCGGGCGTAATTGGAAGCTCCCTCTGCCTTCCTTTTGCTTCCAGGCGAGGTTTCCTTTGTGAGCAATACGATCTCATGCTGAACACGAGGGAGCCTGCCATCGAAGACCCTCTGGGTCTCTCTCCCCTCAGACACGGCCTGGGCTTTTGCAGGCCTGGACTCAGTTTCTGGCCCTCACGCTTCCCAGCTGTTAGACCTCAAGCTCCTAAAAAGCATCACTGTCTTCAGCGATGAAGGGAAATTCATAAGTCAGGAGTCACAGGATTTGTTGTCCAAAGCAGGCACTTGAGGCAGTGAAGGGGCGTTACCAGCAACCTCACTGGGACCCAGTGTAGAGCAAGCCCTCCCGGACAGGCCAGGGTGGACATCCTCCACGCGGTCAGGCTGGCCTTGCAGAATCCAGGCGCCCTGTGTGAGGATTATGGGGGAGAAGGTAGAACACCCAAGGCAGCGTCTGGTGCAGAGTCGGCCCACAGCTCCGAACACAAGCTGAACTTATGATCAATGAAGACGATCTTCTCCATGTCTGCATATAGAATATGGATTTCCCCACTCTCTTCCAGAAGGACCTTGAGAAATCACCTGAAGCAGCACTTGACACGTGAAAACCGAGACCATAGGGGAAAGAAAAGTTCTTGTCCAGGGTGAGGCAAAACATGCAGTTGACAGTGGTGCACCCAGAATTCACAAGGCCCAGCCTGCTCTATAGTAATAATATATTTTCAGAATTTAGTTATCTTAATAGCTTAATGATCAAAATGAACAATGAAAATGTTTGATAGTGCCATCGTTTTCTAGAGGGTCCTCTTTTCCCCTGCTCCTCCTGCTCCTCCTTCATCTGTGTGGATATTTGAATAACTGTAATTCTGCATTTTGAAATGGAAGTTACCCACTGTGTTAGTAACAAGACCCCACAGACAGGGGGCTTAAACAACAGACGTTGATTTCTCACAGTTCTGGCGGCTGGAAGTCCAAGATCAAGGTGTCCCAGGGCCATCTCCTCCTGAGATCTCTTCCCGGCTTGGAGATGGCCACGTTCTCTCTGTGTCCTCACGTGGGCTTCCCTCTGTGCACGTGTCCCCCTGATGTCTCTCCCTCTTCTTATAAGGTCACCAATCCCGTCAGACTTGGGTCCATCGTGTGACCTCATTTAACCTTAATCATGTCCCTAGAGACCCTGTCTGCAAATACAGTCACGTTGAGGGGTAGGGCTTCAACATATGGATTTTGGGGGACACGCTTCAGTCCATGGCACCATCAAAGCATAGAAGGGACCAAGAACAGGGGTATCTTGTTACTGGTGGAGCCACAGGGCCTTCATCTAGCCAGGAGCCCTCGCTGTCCCATCACCGTGTGGACCCTGTGATCTCGGGCTGTCACTGAGACCCGCCAGTCACATCTCTACCTTGTCCCATGTTAGAGCAGAAACCTCAACATTGCTACAGTGAGAGATGTTTAAAGTTCTATTTGATTTAATAAAAATGCTTTAGTAACACCCCAGTGTCTGAATGCTGCCGGTGTCAGAGTCCTGGGTCACCTATGTTTCTGTGATGCCTGAAGTCCGACATGAAACCACTGGGCCCAGCTTTCCACCAGGTGCTCGTCTCCTCTATGAACTTCCCTAATGGACGGCTTTTCCAGAAAACAACAGAAATGGTCAATGTGTCTTTGGAGTGAAATTTACCACCCGGGCCCCGTGTGGGCATTGCCCCATCACGGCAGTCCAGTCCCGTTGACGTTAGGATGAACCGTTTCCAATCTCAGATGTCGTGAAGTCAGCACACGATTCGTGAAATGGATTTAAGATGGGATGTGATGTGCGTGATTCCCAGTGGCATCTCCCCACTCACTGCTACTCGACCTTGGACAGTGCAGCTCCTGGGAGACTTTCTCTGAAGTTGTGTGTCAGCTGTGAGAGTTTTGTAAACACTGTGGGAGCCTGAGTAACAGCGGCTGTCCGCTCACGGGATTCTGAGTGCTGTATTTGGACCACAGTGAAGACCCAGATCAGAGCTGGGAGCTCAGCAGGCCCCACCCTCCACCTGCCCCACGCATCCCCTCCCCGCCCTCTTTAGGGGATGGATTTCTTGGTGAAATCTAATGCAAGGACGAACCGAGACTTCCAGCCTCATTGATCCCACTTGACACTGCATCTTAGTGGGGGAGAGGCAAGAGGGCTTGTCCTGCTACCCCTGAGCAGAGGTGATTCTGTGACTGGAGGAGTGGGTGGGCAGGGTTGGGCAGGCCTGGCAGGGAGTGAAGAGATATTTGCACCTGGGGTAGCCACATTGGGTACCTCTTTTGTGCACGATTGGAGATGGGATGGTTTTCCCACTGCAGCTAGGCAGAAACACCTCCCAGACGTGGAGTAGCCAATTGGCCAGCGGCATGAATGCACCATCCTCAGGGCTGTCAGGTGCGCTTCACCGCCTCCCCCCGCCCCCCCCTCCCCCCGGCTCGGCTTATCTCCAAGGCTCAGGAGGCCGGTCTGGGGCTTCTGGAAGTGAAAAGGCAAGAAGGAAGAAATACTGATAATTTTAAAAGCACATCAGAAACATAAAAGGTGGCACCGGAAGTTTAACTCTCGAGAGGACTGAGTAAGCGTTCTGAAGAATTCCTCCTTTAAGTGGATTGTCACTGTCCATTTTTCACAGTCTGGGGAGAAATCTTTCCTTTCTGAAACCAAAGTTCAGGTCTTCACTGAGGCTTTGTCTCTTTGTTCGTTAGTTCTTCCCCAATTGATTGATGAGGAGGATCACACTACCTTAGCTACCTTGTTAATTATTCATCGTTTTATTTTGATGAACTTGTAAAATTTCACCCTGAAGTCCTGAGGTCATAGGCCGCTGTCCTTGCTCTCAGATGCGCAGATGGCAGCGTCTCCCAGGCTGACACAGCCTTTCTGCTCCTTGTGAGGCCATCGTCCATCCGGCAGCCCAGACCCCAGCCCTCGCCCCTGTCTGGGATTTCCCCCTGCCTGCGCCTCCTGTGGGGTTTTGCAGATGCTGGATGCTCGCGTAGGTTTGGAGGCAGAAGGAGGGTGAATCGGAACACACTCCTTGCTGCCGATGGTGCTGCCCAGAGGTCCTTCCTGCCTGTGCTTCCATCGCAGCTCCCTGCTGGGCCCGCGGCTGCCCCAGCACCTTCTCGGGGGCCCTGATGGTGGCCTTACTCCCCCCTCCTCCTCGGGGACTTCCAGCTCTGACCACCCTAATCTTTCCCTCTATTTCCCCCACCCGAGGGTGGGAGCCGGCTGATAGAGTGTTCTCAGAGCCCTGTGAGTGTCCAGATCCTGACGTTAAACCCATCCTTGAGGTAGACAGCGTCTTGCCTGGCCGCTGAAGTAGTATTTCATTAGTAATCACAGTTCTCACCTTTTTCTTTATAAACTCCATGTCGTTTTCATTGAAAGGTATGGCAGAGATGTTCCTTGATGGCACTGGGCCATCGTTATTGATCAGTCTTCGTGAGATCAGACTTTATTGACTGCCGTGTGCTGGGCATTGGGATCATGGGGAGGGGCGTGCAGCTGTGCCTTGAGAAGGGCAGTTATCCGTGGGAGTGACCGGAGAGCTTAAGTATGGACACGGTGTCATCATTTCCCGACGAATGGCAAGGAGGGACGATTAATTATGATTAGGGACAGGTATTTCATTTTAATTGGGCCTTGAAAATTGAGTATTCTTTTAAATTAAATTATTTTTGAATACCACAACTGAAAATTCCCAGCAAAACTGAATTTCTGCTGAAGAAATCCAATCAGACCTGATTTCTTTTATCTTTTTTTTTTGAGGAAGATTAGCCCTGAGCTAACATCTGCTACCAATCCTCTTCTTTTTGCTGAGGAAGGCTGGCCCTGAGCTAACATCCGTGCCCATCTTCCTCCACTTTATATGTGAGACACCTACCACAGCATGGCTTGCCAAACCGTGCCATGTCAGCACTCGGGATCTGAACTGGTGAACCATGGGCCGCCGAAGCAGAATGTGCACACTTAACTGCTGCCCACTGGGCCGGCCCCTTAATTTCTCTTTATAGTATATAAATATTGCTACATGGGCACGTGAATCAGAACTCACAGATTCAAAGCATGCTGGTATTAAGAAGAAAGTCTGTGTTATTAGAAAAAGGAAGAAAAAGTCAATACACATGATTGATGATATGGTCACATGGGATCTTTCCTACATGAGTAATGGGAATCCAATTAGCTATAACCTTTGTAAGAGATTATACCAACTCTAGCATATTTTTCTGTGGATATAATCAAAGACATGGACAGCATTTATCTGTATTAGCAAATATTTGGAAATAACCTTAAAATTCTGAAATAGAGGAATGATAAAATGGATTATGTACTGGAGCCTGGCAAGTAAGCTCATATTTTTGAAGAATGTTTCACAACATGAGTGAAATGCTTAGGGTATAAAGATAACTGGAAATTACATGATTCAAGGCGGAATATAAATGATATAAATTGATTTTAGATCATTGCTTTGTTTCTTTATACTTTTAAAATATTACCTCAAATTTCCAAAATGTACTCATATTAAGTTTATAATTAGTGTCATATAAAGATTTTATATAGAAGAATTGATAAATAATTCACTTATTTTCATTTATTTAAAAATGAAAAATGTATCTTACAGTATTTTGCTATTTCATAGGGGATGTAGAAGTTTCCAGTTTCTGCCCACATATAGAATTCTTTTGCCTTAGTATTCACAGACAATAGTCTTTCACGAGGAATCTTTTCAAAAATTTGGAATAATAGCTTTGGTTTTTTTGTTTCAAGATCTGAAGATTTTTGAAGTTCTGGGAGGTTGCTATAGAGATTTTTGTGTGTATTAACTGGATAATAAAATTAAGAATTATAATGTGGCTCACCAGTAAATTGAAAGGTTATATAAAATTTTCCTTCTTTTCTGAAGAAACACGTACACTAAATAAGCCAAGAGTTCTGAGCAGTGTACGCTTCATAATTTAAAATCTAATAAAAGATGAGTCAGGAGGCTTACTCAGCAATCCCTCGAACCTGGAGATTGGTAAGAAAGCGACTAGATCAAGTATTCAAACATGAAGAGAGATGAGAAGGAAAGCTCGCATTCTCCTCTCACTTTGACAGATGGGGATTTAGGAAGTATTTTGGGCTGGCATAGAAGAACATCTTTTGTAAAAGTACTCTAAGAAGATAAAGCATGACATTTCTGCCTCTGAGAGCTGGAAAGGGCAAATATTTTGACATGCCTTGTTCTTAAAGCCCTGGAGTCAAATGGTTTTTGGATGGATGCAGCCATTTAGGTGTGAGATGCATACTGCCCCTTCCATTGGCTGTTGGAATTGCTTTAACCAGAGCAGCAAGAGGTCTTAAGAATCTCCACATTGGGAAATGTCTAGGCTGGGGAAACGTGTCGGGAGATCAGAAGTTGAAAAGTTTGGAAGGCCAGACCTACGGCCAGAGAAAGGCACCTGCAAGTGAAGATGCTCGTGAAAATGCAGGTGATGCTGCAGGCAGAAAGCCACTCCTACATGGTGGTCCTGTCTCTTCCCTTCCATGCTGTTCGTCTCTTTCTAAGAGAGGTTTTCTCAGAGAAAAGTGGAGACGGGTAGGAAGGAAGGTGTGCTTTCCTGAGATGTGACTTGTGCCTTGCCCACGGACCTCGTCCTTCTGCAGAACCTCTGCCACGAGTGCCTGGAAATCCGGAGGTGAGACCATAGACCACGTCTGTCACCACCTAACCGTTCGATTTTAGTCAAATCACCACTTTCTGGGCCAATGTTTTCGCATTTGTAAATCCAGGGAGGTAATCTCTCCTATTTTCTGTCTGTGTACAAAGTTCTTATCCAAATAACATGGAAACACTTGGAGGGGCCCGACAGATAGGAAGCTCTATAAACTGACGTGAGTTGTGTGTTGAAACACTGCACCCGCAGTGGGATTTCTCCGAGGGAGGGGCTGTGATGAGGTCGTTCTCCGAAATCTCTGCATTAAGATTTTTATTGACCATCTCACCACCGTCATTCTAGCCACTTAAAATCATTGTCACACTCTCATTTCTCTGCTTTACAGTTTCTTTTCCCAAAAGCTGTAAAAGGGACACTCCCTGAGTTGTCACAGAGCTATGGTCTTAGTCCGTTTAGCTGCTGTAACAAAATGCCACAGGCTTGGTGGTTTATAAACAGCAGACATTTATTCCTCCAAGTTCCAGAGGCTGGAGGTCAAGATCATGGCTCTGGCAGATTTGGTGTCTGGCGAGGGCCGTCTTCCTGGTTCATGGACAGCATCTTCTCTGTGTCCTCAAGTGGGGAAAGGCAGGGAGCTTTCTGGGGTCTCTTTTATAAGGGCACTAATCACAACATGGGGCTCCATCCTCACAACCTAATCGCCTGGCAAAGGCCCCCCCCTCCTAACACCATCACAATCGGGAGATAGATGTGGATTTTGGGCGGCACCATTGGTCTACAGCAACTATGCATAGAAAATTGGGAAAAGAACCTAAATACACAGTTCTCGGTATGATCCCCCAAGTTAAATGTCTTTACTATTCTGAGTCCCTGGGTCCTCCATTCTACCTGGAGTGCAGTAGCAATTCCTTGGCATGGCATCGAAAAGGCTTCCGAATGTGGCCTGTTGTACCTCTCCATCCCCTTTCCCGCCATTTCACTGCGTGTGCCCTACACTCCCTACAGCCACACTGAATTTCTCTGTCTGCCTCATTCCCTCTGTTCTTTCCAGCCCACCTGCCACCCGGGGACCAGCCCCCTCCGTGCTCTAGTCCGGCTTGTTCACACCCTATACGATGCTCGTTTCTCTTGGACCATCAGTGAGAACACCTTGGTGAAGCCGTTCAGATTCGGCTCTGTATTTCTAGGTCCTTGCTCAGTGACTAGCGTAGAGTTGACCAAATGCATGTGTAGGGGAGGAGAAAATTCTTTTTCCTTCTATGCTCCAGCTGGGGCCCACAAATTAGACTGACAGAAGACAGATTGACAAGAGAAGAACAGACAGGAGTTTGTTGACATGTGCATGGTGCCTACACACAGGAGCACACAGACATGAGTGAATCAGGGCTGGTTAGAGCTCAGGCTTGTAGAGCATCTTCACAAAGAACATAAATTTTTAAAGAAGTGACAAGACAAAGGAAAAGGACTTTGAGTTTCTAGGATGACAAGTTGGGGGAGGGCAAATATGTGGGAAACCAATGGTGGAGAAGGGCTGGTTTTAGAGTTGTCTCTGGTGATTAACTTCTATCCTTTCTGGTAGAGAGGCGAGGGAATCTTTGTAAATTTATGTCCAGCTTTTAGGCAAATAGCTGGAGGGCAGAGAGCTTTTCTTATATCTGCTTCTCAATGGGCTTCAGCTCAAAATGACCCTTATCCCAAAGCGGTACATCTTGGAGTTCTGATCCCATACATATGTTTGTTGTATGAACGTCCTAACAAATAGGAAAGGCCAGATAATCAGGCAGAATTTTAGAATACCTAGAATCAGGACCATATTCCACACAAAGCACTTCTTAGAGCTGTCATTACTGTCAGCCGTGCTCATGCTTTTTCCTGGACCTCCGGAGCAAGAGCAATTATATCAAGTGAATTAATGAGAGAAGTCATGGAACAGTAAAGATGAGGCAAAAAGAGAAGAGGGAAGTAGTTTCCTGTGGGGCGCATTTTTAGGGCCGTGTGCTGGAGAGGCATTTATGAAAATAATGACTATAAACTTAACACTCTCCGAAAACAGATAGAAAATGCAGTGGAGCATTCGAGTGGATGATTAAAGAGGAAAACAAATTGCGAGGTAAAATTACTGTCCATAGGGCCAGTGAGGCTCTCTAGTCAAGTTTAATGGGATTATGTGTTAGAGGGAATGCTGTAAGGGAATCGGGAAGGGATCGAGACTGGAAAGACCAATCAGTGTTACAGGGACCCCCGAGTTGTTTTTTTCTTGGCTTCTAAGTGTTTCTCCTCAATCTGTGTATTCCTTTGACTAGCTATTGCATTTCTTTTATCCATCAAAATAGAGGATTCTTGCCTTATCTGTCTTTATCCTCGTGGCCAACTCCAGAGGTTATAGAAAGTAGACCCTTTTCCTATTGTGTGTTCTTTGTCCCCCACAAATATGGGAAAATTAAGTCTACATAGCTTGATTCCCCTTCGCATGCGTTTTTCCTTCCTTTCCACTGTAAATACAGATGGGTCTGAAGGACTTTGGTCAAAGTATGATTTGAAGCTCGGCAGCCTTCCTGGGTGCTCTGTTCCTGTGGTTTCCCGGCTGAGTGGTGGCTGCCGGAGGAGCAGGGAGTCCAGCTCAGACGTCTGCAGTCTGCAGCGTGTCAGGGAAGCATGCACGCTGACAGCTCACAGCCAGCCTGCTTTGAAGACACGCAGCCTTTTCTATCATGCGTTTTTATTTGTCTCTAGTCTCAAACTGTCCAATAAAACACACCTACTGTAGAATACATACATCCAGATTATGAGAATGGGAGTTTTGGCAAAGTGAACACAGCCATGGAACTGACTCCCAAATTAAGAAACAGAACTTTACCAGTACTCCCCAGCCCCGTCCCAAGGGTCAGTGCTGTTTTGGTTTCTCTCCCATCAGTCTGTCGTGTCTGGCACATGGGAGCCTGGAGCTTGCGCTTGTCAGCCGCAGCTCATTTCGCTTGCTGTTTGGTGTGTGAGCCTTGTCTGTGTTGTGCTGCTGGGTATCAAGTTTGCTGTCTTGGGTAGTGTGGCTGGACCACAACTCATTGATCCGCTGTAATGTCAATGGACGCTTCTTTTCCCATCCTCCTCTTCCTCCTTCCCCTCCTCCTTTTTGTTCTAGTTTGGAGCTCTTACAAATAGCACTGCTGTGAGCATCTTCCGCATATTCTTGGGGAGTCTGTGGGTGCGTTCTGTGTGTGTACAGGTAGGACTGGAGTGCTGGGTCCTGCAGCATCCGTGTGTCCAGCTCTAGCGCATTCTGCCACACAGCCTTCCGAAGTCACGGGGGCAGTCCACACTGCTGCTGACAGGTTGGGAGACTTCCTGCCCTGCCCCTTCGCCAGCACTTACTGATGTCACTCTTTTATTATGAGCCACTCTAGATGACACTTAATGGCACCTCGCTGTGGTCTGACGTACATTTCCCTGCTGACCGACCACGTTGAGCTCCTTTTCCTGTTGTTAGGGCATCTTTAAGAAGTGCCTACGCACGTCTCGTGCCCAGTTTTATTATACGTTGTCTGTCTTTTTCTTAACGTAGTCTGGATATGAGACCTTTTAGAGGACAGATTTTGCAAATATCTTCTCCCCATCTATGGGTTGTCTTTCTGTTCTCTTAATAGCATCGTTGATGGCCAGAGTTTCTTAAATGTAATGTAGCCCAATATATTAATGTAGACCTTTGCAGTGAGAACTTCTATGGTTTTCAGGAAGCTTTATTTAAATTTGTATGTAGATCTATAATATATCTGAAACTCTGTGTGCGTGTGTGTGTGTGAACAGAGTGAGGGAGGGGTCTAGATTTACTCCTTTTCCAAATGGATATACAATTGATCCATGTAGGAGAGGAAAAAAAGATGTTTCTTCTATCCATCTTAGGGTCGCAGGTTCCCACCCTTCGTCCAGCAGCGTTTGTTGAAAGAACAGTGCATGACCCCGTGCACTGCAGTGCAACCTCTGCTGTGGACCAGGTAACACAGGTGCGTGGGCCCGTCTCTGGACTGCCTGTTGGTGTCTTGGTCTCTTTGTCAAACTTCATGCCGTACCATGCTGCCATGGTTATTGTGGCGGTTGTTTTCTAAGACCTCCAACTGAATTCCTCCCCCTCGGGGTTGGCTTTATATTTCTGCCACTCTGCATTTCCACGTGAAATTTAGAATCAGCATCTCAGTTTCTACCAAGAATAACTCACTGGGATTTGATTGCCATTTTATTTATGAGACAGATTAAACATGATTTTCCAATTGTTGCTATTCTACAGAAATAAAAATTTTATTTATCTTGTTTCTAGTCATCTTGCTATATTCACTTTAATTTATTTGAATTTATGTTTTCTGTAGATATCTTAGACTTTTTACGTCAATAATAAGTTGACTGCAAATGCCAGGGTTTTTTCCCAGTTGTCTTATTCATTTTCCTGGCTTTATTGGTCTGGCAGGACCTGCAGGACCGTGTTGAATAAAAGTGTGATCTTGAGTATCCGGCTTGCACTCCTAAGTCCAGTGGCGGGTGGGGAATTTCCAGTCTGTTTGTATTAAATATGGTGTTTACTATAGGATGTGTATATAGCTTTTATCAGGGTAAGAAAATTTCTTTCCAGTTTTTATCTGCTTAAAATTTGTGTCATAAATTTAATTTTATCTAATCCTTTTTCTTTTAAGAAGATTATCATTTTTACTTTTTATTCTTTTATATAGTGTTGTATTGATTGGCTTTTGAATGAAAAACTAAATCTGCATTCCTGAAATAAATACAGTATTTTTGTGTTTATTTGATCCTTTTGAAATGTTGCATAATATTTGATAATATTTTGTTTAGTACTTTTCCTTGTATATTTACAAGAGATTGCCTAATTTCTTTTTTAAATCCCTTTGCTGTGGAATTCAGTTTAATCTGACCCCAAAACAAATTTGGGAAGTGTTCTTTTTCTCCACTCTGAAGAGTTTGTGTAATTAGTATTATTTATTTTCTAAAACATTGGAAATATTCCTGGGGAAGCATCTGCTTCTGGTGCTTCTTTTATGCAAAGGTTTGTAATCCTAGATTTGATTTCTTTGCTAGCCATGGGATTGTTGAGATTTTTAAATTTCTTCTTGTGGCAGTTATGAGTTTTTCAAGGAATTTTTCCATTTCAGTAAATTTACAAAATTGTGATAGAAAATTGTTCACACTGTCCTCTTAAAATCTTTTACTGTCTATTGGATCTGCAATGACTTTTTCCCCTTTCTGATACTATGCTCTAAGCCTTCTTTTGTTTCATATGCTTAATTAAACTTGATAAGGGTTTATGAATTTTATTAATCTTTAAAGAATAACAATTTTCGGCTTTATTGATTTTTCTCAACATTGTTTTTAATTAATTTCTGCTTTTATCTTTATTATTTTTCGTTTTCTCTTCCTATTCTGACCTCCTGTGATATAGAGTTAAATCGCTGATAGTTAGCCTGCTACCTTTGCTAAAACAGGCAATTAAGGCTGCAAAGCTTTCTTGTGTTCAGTTTCAGCTACCTCCCATGAGCTTTGATATGTATCACTTTCATGATCTTCAGCTCAAAATATTTTCTAATTTCCATTTGATTTCTCCCTTGACAAGGAACTTTTAGGAGTATATTACTTAATTTTGCAATAACTGGCCATTTACTAGTTATCTATTTTGTTACTGAGTTTAAATTCAGTTCCACTGAAGTCAGAAAATAGACTTGATGTTTTCAATCATTTGCAATTTGCTTTAAGTTTCAGCATATGGCCAATTTTGGCAAATGTTCCGTGTGCACTTAACAGAATGAAATTATTGTATTCTTGGATTCAAGGTCTGTACATGTCAGTAGCTCAAGATTATTAATTCTCTTGTTCAGAACTTTCAAATCCTTACTGGTATTTTCTGATTAATCTATCTGCTTAATTTACCAAATTTATCTAGGTTTATTTACGTTTTCTTTTAGAATTGTCAGTTTTTGCTTCCTATATTTTGAAGTATATAGTGAGACATATAAATTCAGATTGTAATATCTTTCTGGCAAATTCGCTTTTTATCATGAAATGCCCTGTTTATCTTTCCAGTGATTTTGACTTTAAAATCTACTTTGTCTGATTTTAGTATGTATCAGCTTTCTTTGGGTTAATATTTGCATAGTACATCTTTTTCCATTGTTTCACTTCTGCACTTTCTGTGTTCTTATATTTAAGTTGTACTCCTTACACATATGGTTGTTTTTATTTTAATATAGTCACACCATTTATGTTAAATGTAATTCCTGATATACTCAAATTTAAATCTGCCGTCTTACTAGTCATTTTCTATGTGTAACATCCATTGTATGTTTCATTTGTTCTCCGTTTTTGCCCTTCTGTTCTATTAGTCAATATTTGTTTTGTTATTCCACCTTTTCCTCTGCTGACTTGTTTACACGTTTGACACCTGTCCTTCTGGTAGATTCCCTGGTGGTTAATTAGCATGTCATCCTTCAGTCATGGAGGCTGATGTCAATGGAGCGTTCTCACCGCCTTCCAGACTGTGCTCAGACCTTAAAACTCCTTTCATTTCCTCCTGGTTTGTGCTGTTTTAGTCACAAATTTAAATTCCGCATGTATTTTAAACTCAGCCAGACATTACTCTTACTGTTTTGTAGAGTTGATATTAGTTATTTTTATTTACCCTCATCTTTACCTTTCTTAGCTCTTCATTCATTTGTGTATTTCCTTGTTTTTTTCTAAGGTCATTGTCCTTCTCCCCAAATTTTGGCTTTAATATGCATCTGTTGGCAACAAATTCCCTCAGTTTTTGTTTGCCTAGAAATGTCTTCCTTTTGCTTTTCCTTTTAAAGAGCGTTTCCTTTTAAAGAACTGCACCTTGGCAGTGACTTTCCTTCAGCTTCTTGAAGACGTCGGTTCCCTGTCTTCCGCCTTCGAGTGTTTCTGTCGGGAAGTCAGTGCATTGCCCTGTTGCCTGGTGGTGACGCATCTCAGGCTTCACTTAGTATCTTCTCTTTGTTTCTGGTTCTTACGTGTTTTACCCGCTTTCTGAGGCGTATCTACTTATGTCTGTGCATCCTGTGAGGGCTAGGCTGCAGAATCTTCTCTTTTACAATGCAGGATGGGGTTTGCCATTTACAGTTGAAATTCCCCTTGGGCCAGAGGCAAGGATTGGTGGTCATTCACTATTCCAATTAACCTTCAGTGGCTTTCTGAAAATCTAGAAAGAAGAGAGAGTAGCCCTCGGTCCATCCGTGTGTGGTCTGCAGGACCGCATGCTGCTAAATTTGCACGTCATGCTAATGTCGAGGAAAGAACAACAAAATTAGTGAATGCGATGCTTTATAAGAAATAGGAGTGAAAGCATAGATGTCAGGGTCTGAAAGGGTAGGTAGTATTTGCAAACATGAGAAAAAGAGCTGTGAGAGAATCTGACAAACTAAATACCGTGACTCTAAAGGTATTATTTTAACATCACTTGGCAGACAAGTTCTTCTGATTTTAAAAATGATACAAACATGAAAAACATGTAAAATTACTTTTTGAGATAATCTTTATCCATCTGATATAGTTCCTTCTGTTTTCTTTTGTGTGTTTGCACACGTGTGTAAAACACACACACACGCATGCAGCTGGCATTACATCATCTATCTGACTTCGTATTCGGCTTTCTTCATCTAGTACCATGTGGTTAACATTTTTATATTTCATTCAATTATTTTCAGATCATTGTAGGTAATGAGTGGCTTGTATCCTATTAAGAATGGATTTTTATTTATTTAACCAGGTCTCTATAATGAAATACTTAGGTGGTTCTAATTTTTAAAAACTACTATTCGTGCTGTTACTATAAGCCTCTTTTTACACAAATCTTTGACTTCATTTCTGGTTATTTCATTAGAATAAACTATTAGAAGTTAAATTATAGGATCGAACGTTACACATTTTCAGGCTCATGATAGTGTAAAGGCAAATTACTTTTCCGATTGTTTGAACGTATTTATATTCTCATGAGAAGTTTGAGGATCTTTCGTACCGAAATCTCACTAGCATTAAATTGTAGTTCACTTTTAATCTTTCCCGAATTAAAAGGTGACAACTGTATCTTGTTTTAATTCCCATCTCTTTGTTTCCTAGAAAGGCACACTATAAGTTCAAATATTTACTGGCTCTTTATGTTTCTTTTGTAAATTTTATTTGCAGATATTTTTCCACTTTGCTATGTAAGTGTTCATGATTCTCTTATTGTTTTCTAAGAATTCTTTGTATCATGCTGATTCTGACATTTTGTGTTATTTTTTGAAATACATTTCTGGTTGGACTTTTATCTTTATGTTGTGTAAATACTATTTTTAACACATATAAATTGTGATATATTGTGAACTTTTCCCCTAAAACATGCCATTCATTTTCTGATTTCTTAGAATGCAGAGTTGAATGGATCATGTTACCTCAAAGAAATGACATTAAATATCCAAATGGGATAAGATAGAGCCTCAGAATCTGTGAATAACTGATGATTTTTGTTGCATTCTATTTCCTGCTGCCAGTGAAATAGGGAAATATGTGTTCATTTTTTCCCCTTGTGGAGGAAGAAAAATAATTTTCCCTCTTCCCTTCTGACTTCTTGGCTGACACCCTGTAATGAAAGACAGATTGACGGGAGAAAAACAAGCAGAAGTTTATTAACATGTGTCCCTCATGTGTAGGAGGGAGACGCTCAGGGAAAACGGGTGCCTCCCGAGGTGGCTTGGGATCCGAGTTTAAACATCCTCTCAGTAGGGATACGTGGGGGATGCAGGCCTCCTGGGAGAGGAAATGATTTTAGGAGACGTGGAGGGGCCTTCGAAGAGCAGAGGGGAGGTGTGACAGTTTGTGGACAGTCTGTCTGGGTGTGGGGTCAGCTTCTCATCCCCTCTCCTGTGACCACAGTCGGCCCTCCAGCTGATGAGGCTCCAGCAGGGGGTTGATACCGGTCAGGTTCCCTTCGAAGGACCTGTCTTTAGGCAGCTAAGGGAGTTCAGAGAAAGCCTCTCGAGGCATTTGCTGTTTTTCAAGCGCCTTCAGCTCAAAACGGTCAACAGCCGGAGCGGTGTGTTCTAGGCTGGAGTGTCCTGACCCTCCACAGTCATATTATGGGCTGGCGTCCTTGGCTGCCCTTCACCCTGGACACTGTTCTTTGAATGACTTACAAAATACAAAGCAGTGAGGACGGCTGATCAAATGAAGTGTTTAAGGGCTCAGAGGATGGACTGGAACTCCACCAGGAAGCGTGTTGTGGTGGAGGACGGAGCTGGGTGCGGTGGTCGGGAGGACTGTCATATCTGCCCTTGTGGGCAGAGAGAGCCGTCCTCCATCTCTTTGTAACTCTGCGACGTTAAAGTGCGTACCTGAAACCAGCTTCCTCCCAGGTGTCCCAGCGAATGGACACATCCAGAACCAGACAGGCCACACCTACGCCGCCCTCCGCCTCTCCGCGGCTCTGTCCAAAAGACCTTGCTCTGTTCTTCCCCAAGACGGCGATCTATCTTGGACTTCCTTTGCTTTTGAAACGACGCTTAGGGGAATTAGCATGTTTAAAGTGTGGAAGCTTGCCCACTCAAATGTTTGTCCTTGGTAATGTATTTGGCACTCATTAAAAATTCAAGCCGTTCTAAAGAAAGTTAAAAATGAAATGTACCTCCTTTACTCGTGCTTAAACTTCCTTTAAAAGAAGGAGAAGTTTGATTTCACAAGTATCGCATTTGAGAAAACCCTTCCTTTCTCTGCTTTGACGAGGCCTTCACATCTCTCCCCCTGCTTCTCCGGGGAGGGACCCCTCAGTGTTCAGACTGCCAGTGATGGTTTCAGGTTCCTCTTAGTCCAAGCAGACGGTCATTGTCTTAATTCAGAACCTGTCCAGATGATTGTCATGTCCTTCAGAAGGAAAAGGTAAGCTTTTGGCATGGACTGTGTCTAAGTCAAAACTTGTCTGCCTCAAGAGCTGTGAAAACAGTGGAGCCAGGCTTTCAAATAACACAGTCATTCATCTGATTGGCATGGAACATTTTAGTTTATTCTCTCAGTGGTGTGTAGGGCAGAAAGCCTATCAGTTTTGTAGATTATTACACACATCCTCTTCTGCCACCAACGGAATCCGTAAAGACGTTCTATGAAAGTTGCTCTATATAGTTCTCCCTGAATTAATTAACCTGTTTTTAACTTCTTTTCCTTTTTTGCTTTAGAATGCGGTTAGTAAACAACATGACGTGAAAACCACAAACTGGTGTCTTTGATTTAACTTTTCATAGGCATATTGAAACGTGGGTCTAATGAGACCCAATCCATCAAAATTAGGCTTTTCTTGTTTTGCAGACCATTAACCTTCTTTCAACATCATTAGCTCTGCTTGGTGGCCCACATTTGCAATTGCAATTATTAAGAAACATAGTGTAATGTTTTCCAGACCCATTTCAATCATGAAATTCCGCCTCGTGAAGTCTTGATAAACACGTGGAGGACTTTCCTTGGGAAAATATTTGTGTCTTGAAAATGTGTTCAGTGAGTGACAGACTGTGTGACTTGGCCTGCCTCCTCCCTGTACACGGCCAGCTCCTTCTTCCCAGTAATACTGTTTTCTAGTAGCTTTCTTCCCTATTTTCTTTCTTAAAAATACATTTCAAAAAAGAAAGAAGGCAGAAAAGAAAAAGAAACAAGCAAACGGCTTCAAAGAGAAATTAGAAAAAAATAGAGTATTTTACTCAATTTTCCTCAGATAGTTTTCTTTGCCTTGTCTTAGAATAAGGGCAATTCTTTGTACTCAAATATTTCACATTAAAAGTGAGTCACACCTACCGCTGTGATCGGTTAGGGCAGAGGGACGGGCGGAAAAGGCTGTTTTGATAGATTTGTTTGGGGGCAGATACCCCATGTCTCTTGGGTGGGTCTTGGTGAGTCTGTTGTCTTGGGAAGTTGATAAACTGGGTCCCCAGTGGGCAGTAGTGCCTGTGAACCTAATATTACTGTCATTTGCTTTGCTGTGCACTTTTATTTCACTTGAATGACTTTGTAATCACTTAAAATTACCCCTTACATTCCTTTGATGCATTCAGCGCTTAAAATCTCTGAATGCAGCCGGCTGGTTTGAGGTGGGTGTAGATTTGCAGTGTGCTCCTCATTCAAGGTTACCCCGAACTCATATAAATGCACACGGCGGCTGGGATTTTCATACATGGTGAATCTGTGTCTGTCTGCTTTTGTGATTGCGATTTTCTTTCTTTTTTTAATGTGTAATAGCACGTTGTCTTTCAGAGTCGAGGGGTCAAGAGTAATTTAATCTTGTCCATTGTCAGTATCCTTTAGAAGCATCTAGGTTAAAATGAAGCCTTACCTGAAATCCTGACGCTGCTTCTTTGTTATTTAGTTTTGAGTTCATGCTGTTTTGTGTAAGAAAATTGATAACTAAGTACCAGAGTGACTTGGATCCGTGGAAAGCGGGTGTTGATCTGGGGAAGTGTGACAGAGTCGACTCCAGCTACATCCGACGACCGGCCCAGATTTCTGGTTCCTCCACTCCTTGGTCAGCCCTCAACCAAGCCGACCTCACGGCCTCTGGGGGGTTGAGATCAGATCACCACGTCCCACTGCCGCTGGGGTGACGTCACTGCGGGTCTTCAGTCCTGGCTCTTGAGAGAAGTTCATCATAAAGCCACGTGTACTTAGCCTCTGAGTTAGTTTTCTTTCAGTTTCACTTATTTAATAATGCTGCTTAAGGCCAAATGCCCCCAAGGTGCCATTTGCTTCTCCTTCAGGAAGGCTGGCAATGTCAACATGCGAAGTTCTGTCCACCTGGCCCCTCGGTGCCTCTGAGGATCATAGGAGGAAATGTCGGCGGGAGCTCAGGTGTGAACTGGAAAGGGATGTGCACAGGGTGCAGGTGGAAGGTAAGGGTACATAGGTGTGTTCTGGATACAGTTTTAGAGAAGGATGTTTGGGTAGGAAGTGAAGAAAAGGTCGATGTACTGGGAGAAATAGATGGGTGAAGGACGCAGTGTAAAATCAGAATTTTCTCCTCTTAGTATGTAATGCTAAACACACTCAAGTATTAGGGCCCATAAGTAAAATTATAAGTGTCTAATTTGAGGAAATATTTAGGACTCCAAACCTTGAGGATACTTGGTTCTTGCTGAAGAAAAGCTACATAAACACAGTCTTGTCCAAGAGAGGCTGGTTCCGCTCCTTTTCTGCGGCTCCCACCAAGTGAACAGGGACGATCAAAGCTGGACTGGAACACACCAAACCTTTCAGTAGACTTAGTCCCTCTGATTTTATGATAACTAAGAGTGTGACTGACTTTTCCTCCTGCCCGTGGGCTCCTTCAAAGGGTCTGCTATTTCTGTTGGGTTTTCGTAGCCCTTGTTGTTGATGCTCTCACTTTGAGGCGGGATTGACCTCCCCGTACAGAGAGTTGAATCATTTTGACAAGAGGGATGGTGTTTGAGTCTTCAAATACGCAATGTTTTCCATCCGTGGTGTTGGTGTTAAAGATGTAGCATGCTATACTGTTCCCTGTCTGCATAAAAGAACAGTTCTGTGACTCTGTTGTGTAATTGGGGATCTGGAAATTTAAGACCACGTGAGGGAGGACTGACGATTTGAATATATCTTGCCACAGAAGATCGTGATCTTTCTTCTTTTCCCTGGAGGATTAAATGGGCGTTTGTGGCCACACGCGTGTGAAAGCTGTCATGCGGGCGGGTGGTGGTACCCTCCCGAAAGGCTGGGCGGTTCCCTGTGGTTTCGATCTTAAGCTGGTTTCCAAGTGTGTGCCGAGTGAGAGCCACTAGAAGGCGTTTTCAGAGAGTGTCCTGGAGTCTCCCCTGACATTTGGGGTTCAGTGAGTTGCCCTTTTATAAATTGAGCATTTTTATCAACTGAATTTCCTCTCTGTTTTGGAGGAGTGACTCTCACCTCACTGAGAGTCCAAGGTGAGCTCTCAGGGTGATTTCCATTGCTCCGCAGACCTGACTCTCCAAGCCCGCTGACATAGCTCCCTTGTGGGTCAGCAAAGAACGGGAATTAGTGACATGCTGTTCCTTGTAGAATGCATGCTGGCTGAGATCAAGACGGCCCTGAGCCGGCAAGGGTCTGGATGGCAAAGGTGTAGAGTAGAGGGTTTAAGTGGAAACGCATGAAGCCAAAACCCCACTGTCTCTGTTTTTACAGCTGACTTACGTCAGTGCTCGCGTGCACACGCACACACACAGTCGTCCGCCGTGGGCTGTGTTAATTTGTACGATTACACTACACGGATCTGCCAGGGAGCTGTTTCCTGAGGGTCAGATCCTGGATCCCTGTGTCTGCCTGGGACCCTGGTGTTTATTCCCCAACTAGAAGGCGTTTTCAGAGAGTGTCTGACAGTACTCAGCAGATTTGATGTCAGTTCTGTGTATTCCTCAGGGGTAGAAATAGTCGTCATTTCTCTAACTCATGCTTGTTTGTTCTTGGGTTGTCATGATGTCGAAACTACTAAGCTAATATGCTTTTACTTTTGCCCTTGGGATCTTGGTACACACACATGAATCAGTTGCAATTACCAGCTGACTGTGATGGAAAACCCATTTTAACAGTATCTTCAGACATCAAGTTTTATACACACACACGCACACACACACACACGCACGTGTGTGCACGCGCGCCCCTCCAAGTTTGGGGACCCAGCTGGGTATGTGAGTTCTTTAGCTGACGCTGACCAGGCTGCTGCCAGCTCTCCATGCTGCCGCCCAGAGGGAACGGCCCTCGTCCACGTGGTCTCAGACAGCTGGGATGTGGCCAAGCTGTGGTCACCGCATCCATATTCCAGAAGGCACACCCCTGCCTCTGACCCTTCCAGACATTTCACAGGCCTCACGCTGCTTCTGTTTACACCCCAGGGGCTAGAACTTATTCACACGGCCACACCCACTGCCAGGGCAGCTGGAAATGTCATTTATTTTCTGGCGAGGGAGGCGCTCATCTCCAGATCAGGGCTCTGGAGCTGAGGAGTAAGAGAGACGGGACGCAGGAACCGCGAGGCTTCTGTCTCTTGTGGCCACACCTGGCCTCCGCCTGGCAGATTCTTGCTGGCTTTGCCGCTCGCTCTGAGTTGGTCCTGCGGGATTTGCTCCGGATTCCTCTGCACCGTCCCAGGCGCGTTGACTGAAGACCTGGCTATAATCAGAGACTCCCTTGGTAGCTCCCACGTTCACTTATTTACCCATGAATCTCGCCTGAGCACCACATGCTTGACAGTGTCCCGCTGTTTATTTGGGGTTCTCACATGCTCTCTGGCAGGCCACATGTAATGTGTTCCACGCAAGCCCCTGATTTCTGCCACCTCCTTCACCCTCTCGCCGCTGGCGCTCTTCCAGCGTTTCCTGTCTTGTGCCATGGCAGCCTCCATCCAGCTTCGAAGGACACAACCCAGAAGTCATCCTCAACACCTTCATGTCCCTTGAGCTGTAATCAATGGATTGCTAAGTCAAGTCCTATCAACTTTAGCTTTAAATTATCTTGACTGTGCAGCCAACACCGTAGTCCAAGCTGCCGCCACCTCTGCCCTGAGAACTCCCATGGTCCCTCACCTGAGAGCGCCTGCTTCCCAGCTAAGGAATTCTACTGAGCTTCTCCTCATCTCCCCGTCGCCTGGGGTCTGGCAGACAGCCATCTTGTGAGGTGGGCATCAGCGGAGGGGGGCCAGTGTGTTGTGGGCTGGTGTCCTTGACTCTCACGGACCGGCTGGGTCCAGGCAGGTGGAATGACATTCTCATAAGAGCTGATGGGAGAGTGTGAGTGGCGGGGCCCACCACTGTCAGATCCCGCGCGCACATCCTGTGGGATTCCTGCTCAGGACGAGACTGGCTGTGGGCAAGTGACGGTTCTGACCCTCTGGGGCCCTGGGGCACTCAGGCTGTCCTCCTGGTGGTCCTCCTCTCTAGCTGGTGTCTCCCAACATCAGGCCCCTCTCGGAGCGTCTTCACCCCTGGGGGACTGGCGTTTGAGCTACGCTGTTCTTCAATCCTTTCCTCCAGGCTCCCAGGGGTTTTCCTCCCCCTCCACCAGAAACCTTACAATGATAATAATAGTAATAATTCCTCTTTGTCCTCCTCTTCATTGTCTTCAGGTGTCTCTGTAGTGAAAATCCGGAAGAATTTCCATCTCCCATTAGAATGGAGCCCACGTTATTAGCCTCGGGAAACCAGTTTCCCTTTTCTTAAGGCTCTGAATGCTTGTTCTTATTCTATGTCTATGTTGATAGGCGGGGAGAGGAGAGAAGGTGTTCCTGTTACATTTAGGGGAAATTAGCCAACCTGCCCAAAATGATCCAAATGGTTTTTTTTAAACCGTAAAGAGAGCAGCCAACCCAGCTGAGTCCACGGCAGCCTCTGCCAGGGAAGGTCTCTTGCAGCCGTGAGAGCAACACGCTCCTCGGTTTCAACTCCTCAATGGCCTCTCAGGCTCTTTGAGAAAATCCAGATCTTAGCTTGACTGTGTGATCCCCAAAGGTCTCAAACATCGGGGGACACGTCCTTCTGTCACCTGGTCCCTTTCTCACGGCCTGTCATGCTCTGCTTCAGTGGAGAACCAACGTCTCCAGAGTCGCCTTCCCGAGCCCGGCGCCCACATGAACCCCCTCAGTGTGCACACTCACAGAGTCCTGTTCACTCCACATCAAGTGACGCTTCACCCGTGTGGGGGACTGTTAGATGTGGGGTCCCGTGAGGGCAGGGCTGGCCGTGCTGTCCTATCAGTGTCTCCCCCGCCCAGCGCTGCATCCGTGCACTAGACATTCAGCAGAGGTTCATTGAGTAAATGAATGAGTTCCTGCGTGAATGGGTGGTCCTCGCTTCATTGCATTTCTTCCTCTTGGCCCGGCTCCATCTTCCCAGAGGACATCATTTCCACCTGCTCTCTGCCTCTCCAGGAGCTCACAGGGCCCCTGCCCGGGGGAGGTTGGGTAAGGAAGAGTGACAGGTGGCCTCCTGGGGCAGCTCTCAGGGTGGGAACGGTGAGGGGGGCCTCTCTCTGCACTTCTTACAGCTCCCCAGCTCCCCATGTAGCCATTCAGCAACCTCAGGAAATTCATTCTAAAAATGTTCGGTGGAACTTTCCAAAAAAGCTCCTGTTGCGGGCGGATATTTCAGGCAGCAGCTTTGCAGTGCAGTGTAGGCAGGTTGCTAGGCAACCCCCAGTCCTCCCCAATCTGGCCCTGGTGTCGTTCAGCATCTGCAGTCAGCTAAGAAAGAAGGGAAGTATGCACACCTCGCGTCGGACTCCGCAGGGCACCGAGGCCCTTTTTCTGGGGTGCCTAGAACCTGCTGGGGTCTTGGTGCTGCAGACCACAGGAAATCCTGTTGGGATTTCATTGGCTAGGGCACAAAATCTCTTACAAGCTGTATTTAAAGTCAGGAAGCTCACCTAGGGTCCTCCGAGTTCCCAGCTTTGCCAAGAGCTGTATAGAGACTTCAGATCCGTTTGAAAGCCTGGGTGTGTGGTGAACAGCCGGCTCCAGGAAGGAAAAGCCCTGGCTTTGCCAATTTCCACGGTGTAAATGCTCCCACCGTTGCTGGTTACAGGCAGAGCAGAGATGAGCAGAGCACACCCACCGTCGTATGGTGGTTCCATCATGTGGATAAAATAGGAGTCGATAAGCTCATGGGTATAGGAAGCAGTGAAACAAAGTAAAAGAATTATGGACTGGTGAATTCTAGCGTTTATTGCCTTTGCTTTTAATATATGTAATTTATTTGTTTGTAAGCGTATAAAATTTAACACTGGTAAGAGTGGCCGTGTTTAACACCCAGCTTGTAACCTTCTAGAGAATTCAACAACCAGCTCTCTCGAGTGAGAGGAGCCAGCTCTGTAGCCCCACGGAAGGCTCTCAGTTACTGACACTTGTCACCTGGTTGTTGAGACCTCGTCACGTGAGAGGGACTTTTCCCACCATGGGGAATCGACATCTGCACCCGGGAGCATCTCTCCACCCCCAGTAGCAAAGCTGGCTCCGTGGTAGAGATCGGGCCCTCACCCTTCATGGCGGAGGGCAGGCGACGGGATGGCTGGGAGACGAGGGCTCGGAGACGGGCTGCGGGACTTGGGGCGGGTGCGGAGGGGGCTGAGGCACAGAGAAGGGCCAGGAGGGCCTCGGAGCTCCGCTGCCTGGCCCCTCTCCCGCCATCCATCCTGTCCGACTCAGGTGCCCAGGGTTCCTGTCTGGCTCCCACCTCGCCGCCTCTGTGGCTCACCAGAGCTGCCTCCTGTTTGTCGTCTGGGATGTTCCAGCCAATCAAGGCTGTTCTTCCTCATTCGTCCCCTGGAATTGCTGTTTTCCCCCACGTGTCTGTGTCCTCTCTCCTCCTCCACCTCCTACTTGGATTTGCTCCAAGTCCTCATCACCTTTCCTCGTTGTGATCTCACCTGCTCTCGCGTCTCTGGTTGTCATGTCTCCAGCCTCAGTGCTGGACTCGCCTTCCCACCACCTGCCCGTGGCGCCAGATCACGGCCCAAGGACGAGCCGACGCCTCAACTTGAGATGCAGGACCCCCACCCTCAGGCCCACGGGCGCCTGTACTCCTGCTCTCCCTCTGCTCTCCAGATTACGTACGGTCTCTGAAGATCCCCTGCTTCCTTTCGTGGGGATGCCCCACCCCGCCACTTGCTGCTTCCACGTACGCAAGTGTTATCCACCCTTCAATGCTCTGCCCGACCAGCTTCTTCACGGCACCGTCCTGGGTCGCTGGCTCAGTGCGTTCAGGCTGCCATAACGGACGTGTGAATAGCACGTTTATTTCTCTCGGTCCTGGAGGCAGGAAGTCCAAGATTAAGGCACCAGCAGATTTGGTGTCTGGTGAGGACCGTCTTCCTGGTTCACAGACAGCATCTTCTCTGTGTCCTCGTGTGGTGGAAGGGGCAAGGGAGGTCTGTGGGGTCTCTCCTATAAGAGCACTAATCGCATTCATGAGGACTCCACCCTCATGACCTAATCACCTCCCAAGGGCCCCACCTCCTACCACCATCACCTTGTGGTCAGAGTGTAACATATGGATTTTGGGGACACACACATTCCGTCCACAGTAACTGCCCCAGCACTATAAGGCCCTATTGGGCAAGACCGGATCCCTTAGTTTCACGTGTGGGGAGAGAGGCCTGTGCAGCGTCCTCCTTGGTGTGTGACGGGGGGAGCACGCTCTGGGCTTCCTGCCTTGATGTTCTTGTTGATACACAACCCACAACCGTGCTGTGTTTGAAGCCAGTCTTGCAACGTGTGCACACCCTCATTGGCTTCGCAGGCAGAGAATCCTGATAAGATCCCGGGGTCTTCCGTGTCGTGTCTGCCGTCTCCGAAGCTTCTCCGTCTGCTCTTCCCTCGCCCTTGCCTCCTCGGCAGGAAAATAACATCCTTTGCAGTTTTGGACCTTTCTTGCCTTTTCCGCTGTTCCTATCAGCACACATGCTGCTTGTTTTCTGAAAGACCGCCTTCCATCTGAAAGCCCCCCATTGCTGCAGGGTTGCTGAAGCACCGCCTGCCCAGGGTCCCCCTGTGTCCACCCCCGAGGGGCCCGCCTACAGCCTCCTCACGCCATTTTCCCCTCGACACGAAGCAGCTCTTTAGTTCCCAAAATCCTGCTCAAGGCCGTGAGCCCTTTGAGAACTAGGCCATGTGATGCCGACTTTGTGCCTTGGCACCTAGAGCACATCTGGTTTAAAGCAGAAGCTCAGTAAGTGTTTGTTGAATGAATGAGTGATCAGACGAACGCCTGAGGAGGCCAGTGCAGAGGAACTCCACACTGGGAGAGCGGGTGCTGAAAGGCCACACGGGCCTCGGGTGGCCTATGGGAGACGGGTCATTGAGGTCAACCTAGGCGTGTGATCCCTCCCCCCTGCCCTGGCCCTTTGGCCACATCTCCGTGGAGCAGTAACTTGAGAAAGCTCTTCTATGTGGACGTCCTAGTCTCGGTTTTAGAGGCTCGCGTGGGCACAGGGCGTTCGGCAGCTACCGTTTCTTCTCTCTATCTGTGTCCCCGACTACTCTCTTCCTTCCACACAGTGAGCGATGCCCCTGAAGCACTGCTTAGGGGAGGCAGCTGTGCGAGCGTGCAAGCCGTCCTGTGGAGCCTCTGCTGGGCAGGCTGGCGTCCAGGACGTCAGGGCTCAGCGTGTGCTTTGTTACGGTCGTCTGGGGGCGGACCGGCTCCCTGACCTCCCTCCTCTGGCACAGAGCTCTGGGAGCTGGTGTCTCCACGTTCCTGCAAGTGACAATTTTAATTAGCCTGAAACCCAGCCCTGGGTACGTGCTCTCCTTCCCGTTGGGCCCTGCTTAAAGGAGGGGAGAAGGAAAGCTGCTCTGCAGAAGGGGATGCTGGCCTGCGGGAGTGGGAGAGGGCTCAGCGAGGGGCAGCTGTGAGGGGTGAGCTGGCATCGGTGAGGGCATCGCCCAGGGTCAGGCAGTCTGCAGTGGGTTTTGCAGACGGTCCATTTTAATCCTCACCCTGTGCCAGGGACGGAGGCTCAGGTTTGCCCTTCACCTCCTCTGATCCTGAGGTTGACTCAGGGGTGCGGATGGTCTTTATTTTATCACTGGTGTAACCGAGGCTCAAAGTCATGGCTTTCCCAGAGTTCCGTGGCTGGTAAACAGCAGAGCCAGGGTCAAGGGTAGGTCTTCCAAATTCCTAAACACTTTTCTTTTTTAGCACGCTGCCGTGTGGTACGGATCCTCCAGTCCAAACTGTTCATTAGGGGATGTTGGCCCAAGTTCCCCCAAACCGGGGTCCTTGTGCTCTAGCTCCGTGTTCCTGATCGGTGCTGGACATACCCCTTCATCTGTCATGCCCGCACATCCCATTACCTTCGTCAGAACCAGGGCGTGTGGGCGGATGAGCTCTCCTTTCCATTGTACAGATGGAGAGATGACTCAGGAAGGCACCACCATTCGCTCTGAGCTCTTCATCCTCATTGCCCAACTTGGTACTTATCTTCCCCATTTTTCCTCCCCACCCCACACTCCGTCCAAGTCTGTGCATGGCCAGCACCCTGGTGCCTCTGGAGGCTGTTCAGTAAGGATGAGCTGAGGAACTGGTGGCATCAGTTAATCAAGTAGCTTCTGACGTACGTCAGTCAGAATCCATCCGTCTTTCCTGGGCTTTGGGTTTACTGAAAACAGCAAGAATAAGGGCTTCCTGTGTTTGCTTGTGAACAGCCCAGACCCTGAGGATGCAGGAGACGCAGATGCGTGGTTGACCACCCGCTGTGTGTTTACGGTGGCGCGTTCACGTGTTAACCAGCTGAGTTACATGCCATGGTCCTCAGTTTAAGGTGAGGAAATGAAGTTCAGAACCTCATCCAGTCAGTGATTCCCAGATGCTCTGCTGGCTCCTAGAGTGGCCTCTCTCGGAGACGGTCCAGAGCCTGCCTGCAAGGAGCTCCTGTTTACCTGGAGCAGGTAAATGCCATTTTTAAGGACTCGTGCCAGGAATGGCAGAATCATCATTAGAAACCAGATTTCTCACCGTTTCGCTCATTCTTCTTAGGTCTGAAGCTTCCGTTTCCACCTGCTCCTGGCCCCGCTGACCAGTCTTAGTTTTGACCACATCTTGCAGAAGTTGCGGAGACCCTTCAGATTCTGCTCCGTATCTCAACTAGCGGAGCTAGACGGACACGCGATTACTGCGTTTGTCTTGGGCTTCCTTGGGCTGTGGCTCCTCTCGGCAAATGTGCCAAGTGACAGGTTCTTAGTGAAATAACACGAGGCAGCTAGGTAGAGAATATCAGCTGCCAACACATGCCGGGAGTTCGTAATTTAAGTAGTTTTCAGAGCTATTTCCTATTCGGGTCAAAGAGAACAGAAGATGTGGACGTCACATTCATGAGGGGACGGTGGGTCCCACGCCCTGTTGGGTGCTTCCTAAGTCCCGTCTCGTTTAGTTTTCTGGGCTCCCTGCAAAGTTAAACATTATTCTCCACACTTTTTTGCCTTCAATAATATCTGAAAAACACAGGAGATAGATTCCAATTTTACAGATGAGGACACTGGCTACCGAAGAAATTACATTACCCTCCGAGGCGCCACAGCTGTGATGTGGGACAGCGCGAGTCAGACTCAGGCTCAGGCTGTGTGTCTTTTTCTGTTGAATAGGTCGTTCTGCTGTGTATTTATATAAAACTCACGGAACTTCAACCATATTTGATCAGTCTAAAGTTGCCCGTGAAACTATTATTGTTTTCTGGCCAACACAACTTTTTGAAATTTAAAAAATGAGGCAATGTAAAAAATGGACACTACTATGCTGCATTTCACTGGTCAGTAAGCAGACGTCATCTCATTATACATGTACGTGGTCACATGTGTCTGCATCTACGTGTGTCTCTGTGCGTGTACATGTAATCTATTATTTCCCTTAAGATACGTGTGCCAAAATGTTTTATTTAAGTTTGAGAATGCCAATTTTCCTTTGTCCTGGATTTGCAGTTAATATCACTATACCCTGAATAATTTGGGTTATTAATCGATTTAGTATATAATTCTACATTTCAGGGGAAGCGTATGAGTGACTTTATAAGTATTATATTTTCACCTGTAGAGATTGCTCTTTTAATGGCTGTGGGTGATAACGACAGAATGATCAGCTCTATGTAGAAGTTCTCCACTTTTACGAAGTTGCGTTTAAACTCCCAGACCATCGTTAGGGTTTTATCTCTACCCACGTAATGGGCACATTGCCCGTGTAGGCTGCACAGTGACCCACATAAAGAGGCGTGTTGGTGCCAGTGTTTCAGTCATGCGAACCCCGCAGCGTCTGTTCGTGATTCTGTCGACATCGACGACTGTCAAGTTCATTTTCTTGTGTAGTAATCACTTAGGGATCACTTTACTGGAATCCTTACTTTCCATTTTCCAAAGGACATGAGTAGAGGGTCGGGCCTGACCCGTGGAACTGAAACTGGCTAAAATCAGAGGGCACTTGCGCGGGCTGACGCTGTTCAAAGGCACGAACTCCCTGTGACTTCTCCTTTCCTTTTCTCGTGGTTCTGCAGAGACGAGGACACATGCGTGTCGACATTGGTGTGAATGGCTTATTTCTAAAAAGACAATGCTCGTCTATTACACTCTCTGAGGGGAGATAGCAGACCTCGTCACTTTAAGGGATTTGTATGACTTTTAAAAAGACATCTGATATAAAAATACAGAAAATTTTGAGGTCCCTAAATATCCTTCTGAAGCTATTATAAATTTCAGGATTCTTTTGGGAGGGGTTCCTGTTCCATCTGTGAAATTAAATGACCACTTTATATTTCTCAGTGTTTCCTATACTTTCATGCTTTCAAGGAACTGTTGTAGTTAAACGTTGTGAGGAAATGGCGTCAGGAGTAATGGATGCGATTTTTTAGGACATTGCTTGCCCGCAGACGTGGTTTGTACTGTCAGAGCGACAGCGTGTCAGAGCCCAGGTTCCTGAGCTGCGTCACTTATGAGCGAATCGGTCAACAGGCAGGTACCTGAGGGTTCATTTCGCTCAGAGCCTTGCTCTTGGCTCATGCGAGACTCGGCATTTTAGCTATTTGGGTTTTGCAAAGCTTTCACAGAGCAGCACCCTCTTTTGTGTGTAATTTTCTGTCTGGATTTGCATGAGAGAAATGAAATGCCTGTGTTTATCCAAAGCACCTCAACATGGGAAGATGAAGATACTGGACTGTTTTAAATGTTTTCATTCTACGCTTGGTCATTACAGTTGTATCGAACTTGTGGTTACGTAATTTCAATCACAAACTGAAGAAGTCTAGTGAAGCATTCAAGGGACAAGTGAAGACTCTCTCTGAGTTTACTGATTCTCTAGGACCTGAGTTTACAAAATCCAGCTTTGGTATTTCTCTGCAGTCATTGACCCTGAGGTGCCCAGTGTCATTGTGACAATGGGACTTCCAGGGCCACCTCCCTCCCTTCTGACCCATTCTGACGTGGAATTAGCACTGGGCATCACCTAGGTGCTTAGGACGTCCTGAAGCACCTCAGTGCACATAAAGTGCGTGTGCGTGAGGAGGTAGCATTGCCCTCGAGTTCTTCTTATTGATGATAATAAAGCGAGGTCTACCATTGTGCTGGACCATGAGAAAGCCTTCGTCGTCTGTGGCCTGGAGCTAACACAGCTGGTCGCCATGAGTTCTGTGTCCCTATCCTACCACTGTGCCCTGCGTGGCAGCGGGGAACCTGGGCGTTACTTAGAAGTAGGCAGTTTTATTGTAGAAAACACTCATATATTTATAGCAGCCTTTCAACTTTGAGGAAACCCTCTGAGCGTACTGTGATGGGTTCCGTGTGTGCTCCGGGCAGTTCAGTGACTTGCGGGTCCCCTGTCACTGGATGCGCTGAGCTCTCCCTCTGCATTAGTCATAGGACAGCCGCTCTCCAGGATTCAGGGCATGGAGGAGCTGGTCGTTGCCTTCAGGCTTTCTGGGGTGTGTCTGTGTGTGTGTGTCTGTGTGATTTTCTCTGGCCTTGGGGAATTTTTTTCTCAGTTAAGGGGATCTTTGGTGATTATTTTTTAAATTGTAAACTGGGAAGGATACAGTTCACATGGTTTCTGCTGTGGCTCTTATGTTCATTAGCTTACCAGTTTGGGGGAGACGACTTGGTCCTTACACAGAGAGGTTCTAGAAGCTAACGTGGCATCACTGGTTTTCACTCACAGTCCTGTGCTTGAGAAGGCTCACTCTAGGACCAGAAGGACCATGAAGTCAGTGTGGCTCAAATTAAAAAGCGCAGACTCACAGGGAGCCTGGATATTTCATGACACATCCATACAGGTGGCATCGCTGGCATCATTTTTCCACCATCTTGAAGACCAGCACTTGACTTTGTTTTCCATTTGGTCGTGTTTGTTTTGAAACCTAATTCTAGTGACCAGGTAAGTAAGTGAAGACTGCTCATTACTCCAGGTTTTTCACTTCATGAATTTTTATTTTTTTCTCCAAAGTTATAGGAAAAATAGGCAACTATATCGAGATCCTTGCTGAATGTGCTCTGTAGCTATGTAGCATCGTAATGGATTTATTTAATCCCGTGTGCTCTGAAGGTATTTGAAGAAGTGATAGGATGTTGTACTTGGCCTACGAGAGTAGCTTTAGTTTTATGATGATTATTATAAATTGCAGTAATAACCAATAAAATGAGGTCTCACATTTCCAAACAGTGTGCATTATGGCCATTTGTAAACACATCTGTATTTCCCACCATTCAGAGATCTGCTCATGGCAAGGACCCTTAACTGACTTATAATATGTAAAGTGACCATCACTAGCCCCCTGAAATGTCACAGGTGTTCAGTAAATATTGTTGGAGAGTAGATGGTAGTGGAGAGATGGGTGTACGTTTTCACAGGCAGAGTGAAAGGTTTTACTGAGCTTCTCAGCTTAATGATCAAAGATTCTGTCTGTAACAGAGATCAAAAGGCTGAAATGCTCCCACCGTCCATGGGGATGGTGCACGTGTTCCCCATGTGAGGACTGAATCCTGCCGGGAGGGGCGGGGTCTGGGCACAGGGAGCATGGTCCCCTCTTTGAAGCACATTCAGATTCCACGTTTAAAAACCCACCAGCCAACCCCGGGCAGACACAGGGCTCCTCGCTGGCAAACTCTGCTCTGCAGACGGAGCCAAGTATTGATTCTACTCGGGCCGCACGAGCATGTCACAATTCGAGTCTGTGAAGAAAGCGAAGCCCGCTCTGCAGGTCATACTCAAGAACCCAGTGTCCCTGTTTAATATCACTTATAATCCAGTGGAGACGGTGTGGTATAAACAAAACCCCTTACGGAGCGATGACCCACTCACCAGGTCCTGAGGGAGGCCTGTGCTGGAATTTAATGAGGCCGCATCTGAAATGCTCTGAATGACTTCCTGCGAATGCAGGAGTGTGTGGGAGTAAGAGGGACACACGTGTGAATGAGACACATTTGCTGCCCTCTAGGGGCTTATGATTTTGAAAGGGAGTAAGTATGCAGAGTCAAGTCTGCATCAGAATCCTCTTTAAAACGCCACCTCCTCAGTCCTTCCCAAGATGAGCTAGATCGGAAACCCAGGGGAGGCCCAGGAATCTGCATTCGCAACTAGTGCCCGGGTTAATTCTTATGCGTTAACGATGGTAAACCGGTGGAACAGAGTTTGGACAGGAGGCGACAGGGCAGAAAGGGTTCCGAGTAGAAGGGACGGCACATGTGACAAGATACAGCTGGAGACCAGGGGGACTGGGGTTCACCCACGTGACGCCGGGGTGTCACTACACGCTCAGTTGTTACCCAGCACCGTGTGGGCTTCGCTGTGCACCGGGGTTCGAGCAGGAGAGAGAAACCCGTTAGACGTTTGTTTCAGCAGCTGTAAACTGAGCAACGGCTGGGGTACAGCACACGCTGATGACAGAGACAAATGCAGAGAAGCAGCTTTATTTTCAATTACAGCAGTCTACTTCCTCTTCTTGAAGAAAGACGTGCAGCTCGCTCTGTTGTACGGTTAGGAATGACGACCGTATGTACAGCAAAAGTTAAATGGGTTTTCAAATGGTCAGACTATAAACTGTACCATAATCTAGTAATGGTGCATGATATTTAGGAGGAAAGGTCTGACGTCTGAATGTAACACATTTCGATTCCGTGTTAGGGCTGAGAGAGTTTGCGCGATTCTTCTGTGCGTGCGTCGCCTGTATTTCACGGTGTTGGAGCCGTGAGGTGGGTTAGCGGTCAGCGTCCGTATGGATTGGTTCAAGACAAGATTCAGGAATGAAGGTCTGTGTTTGGTTATACGTACTGTGCTCTGGACACCAAATCATTGATAGGACTTATCAAAGTGGGGTCCAGGGGCTGGGCCCGTGGCCGAGTGGTTAGGTTCTTGAGCTCTGCTTTGGCGGCCCAGGGTTTCGCTGGTTCGGATTCTGGGCGCTGGACATGGCACCGCTCATCAGGCCATCCTGAGGCGGCGTCCCACATGCTACGACCAGAGGGACCCACAACTAAAAATATACAACTATGTACTGGGGGGCTTTGGGGAGAAGAAGAAGAAGAAGAAGAAAAAAAAACAAGATTGTCAACAGATGTTAGCTCAGGTGCCAATCTTTAAAGAAAAAAAAAAGTGGAGTGCGCTGACCCTGCCTTCCCGTCACTTGGGTGCTGTCACGGGCAGATGCCGGCGCCTGGCCTGGGAGCATCGAAGGGCCATGCGTGAAGCGGTAATGATGACAGAGTTGACTCAGATCAGCGGTCTTATCTCCTGGGGTTCTAAGAGCAAGATGTTAAACTGCTCCAGTGGGGTCATCACAAGCTGTGTTGCTGCCTGTGTAAACGCTGCCAGCCTCTCTCCCTCTGCAGAACTGGATCCGTGGTGCCTGCCACAGTCACGGGCAATGAGGGCCAGTGGGCAGTGCCCTGGGACCCTTCCTAGAGGAAAGCGGACTGTAAAGGCAAGCGAGAATTATTTATTCATTCAGCCTGTGAAGACTTGGGGACCTGCAGGTTGTGGGATTAATCAATGTGTGCAAAGTGCTTTAGGCCGACAGAGCTATGTAAACAATGAGTGTTGTTGCATAACCAAGCCAAGCTCAGGAAGGGAACCCGGGGGAGGCAGCAGGGCGGCCTGGGGCGGGCTGGGAGCAGAGAAAGGGCCTTAGGAGCCCTTACGTGTAACAGTGATGTGTGGGGGTGACTGGCCTCCCTAGATGCAGGGCTGTTGCGCTGTTTGAGTGGTGAGTGGAGAAAAGCCTTCATTGGAATGAGCCATGGAGAAGGCTGTAGAACTCCCATAGGCCTTGAGCTGCCTTGCCTGCCCTTGAAGACCCGTCGCCCCGGGACCTCAGCTCTCCGCGTGCCAGAGGTTCCGCTGGCTCCCGCAGGGTTTCCTCAACTGTGGTTAGTTCTCGTCTTTTGTAAGATGCATCCTGCGTCTCTTCCAATGAGACTCTGACACCGAGGACCACCTTCTGTGTGGAAGTGACAGGGTTTTCCCTGAGCCACCCACCGCTTCTCGTTCGGTTTGCTTGGACCGGGGTTCAGCCCGTGAGAAGAACAGGCTGTGGCCTGGCTGTCGCTGTGGAATGTCACCAGGGATGGTGGGGGAGGGGTTTCCTCTTGCCACTGGATATCAGGGGCGTAGCTGAAGTGTTTGTGGGGTGTCTTCTAGAGCCTAAATGTCAGAGACCTAGAAGTTTGATGAAGGGAAGTGGAAACCACCAGGACCTGCTTTCCTGTGACAAAGCCAAGCCCGATTCTCTGGGTCCCCACCCCGTGTTTTGCAAAGGTCGTCGTTCTGACTCGTTGAGTCCAGAAGAGCGTGAACTCCTGACAGTGGGGCAGAGAAATGGAAATGCCCTCACCATGCAGAGTCAGCCTGCCCTCTGCTTCACACGCATCTGCAGCTTCCCATAGGATAAAGCCGCCAATCCTTATCCTGGAGAACCCTTGGAATTACAGGTTTCATAGTAAAGAATGCAAAGTTACCAAAACTATGCTGGGCTGGGCTGGTTCTGCGTCGTGAGGGCATTTCCATTCCCCCACCACACCACACACTCGCTCTTTCCAGAGTCCTTATCTGCCTCTGCTATCGGATGAGGGAACGAGGCTGCGGCCATCAGGGACCCCAGAACCTTCCGGGCCCCCGGGTGCCAAGGAAGCCGCACGCTGGCTCAGCATTTCCAACAGGCACCGCGGTCAGACGTTGGGCGTTCACAGAGCGTGCGTTTGTTGCTTGTTTGTGGTGTGAACTGCATTGCGCTAATTAAATTAACTTAACTGATTCGTTCATTAGATATTTATTTGTTCGGATGTTAGAGTGTTTCAGCAGAGGAAGCAGAACGTGCTCCCTGCCCTCATGGGATCCATCAGTCGCTGTTCACTGCTTTTAAGTATGACTTTCATTTTTGAAATTTTTCATTTTTATTTGTTAACATGATCTGTCTAGCTCAATTATTTCCTTTGAAAATTTTACAAACAGCATTAAGAAGATTTGCTTTTTCATTTTTTTTAAACTAAATTTTTACAGCTTGTAGCTCCTGTGACTTTGATTTTTCTTGTGTGAATTTCATTTCTAAAAAGCCTAATTTCCCCTGGTTAAATTTTAGAAAGTTAATTTTTTTCGGGAAGATTTAATACTTCTGCCACTTTTTAGATAACAACATATTTAACTGGGTGCGATTTTGACCATCGTCAAGTTTTTTTGTGGTTGATTTTTTCCTTGCAGTACTGCTGGTAAGAAATTTGACTCATCCTGAGAATGTTCTGGAGAGCTTCCCTTATGCCACCCGTGAGTCTCCTGTTGTCCGGACTGGTCCAGTGAGTGGGTCCCCAGCCTGGCCTGGACTGGTCCACTGAGCAGGTCCCCAGCCTGGTCTGGACTGGTCCACTGAGCGGGTCCCCAGCCTGGTCTGGACTGGTCCAGTGAGCGGGTTCCCAGCCTGGTCTGGACTGGTCCAGTGAGTGGGTCCCCAGCCTGGCCTGGACTGGTCCAGTGAGCGGGTCCCCAGCCTGGCCTGGACTGGACCACTGAGCGGGTCCCCAGCCTGGTCTGGACTGGTCCAGTGAGCGGGTCCCCAGCCTGGCCTGGACTGGACCACTGAGCAGGTCCCCAGCCTGGTCTGGACTGGTCCACTGAGCGGGTCCCCAGCCTGGCCTGGACTGGTCCAGTGAGCGGGTCCCCAGCCTGGCCTGGACTGGACCACTGAGCAGGTCCCCAGCCTGGTCTGGACTGGTCCAGTGAGCAGGTCCCCAGCCTGGCCTGGACTGGTCCAGTGAGCGGGTCCCCAGCCTGGTCTGGACTGGTCCAGTGAGCGGGTCCCCAGCCTGGCCTGGACTGGTCCAGTGAGCGGGTCCCCAGCCTGGCCTGGACTGGTCCACTGAGCGGGTCCCCAGCCTGGTCTGGACTGGTCCAGTGAGCGGGTCCCCAGCCTGGCCTGGACTGGTCCGGTGAGCGGGTCTCCAGCCCTCTCCGTCAGGGCTCCCAGCTATGTAACTGCCGCACGTCTGGCCCATTCTTCCCTGGACCTCTTTGGGATCTGTCAGTTTTAGGAATTTTTTGGTTTTTATAAAAGCTGCCACATCCTTCCTCCCTGCGTGCTCCTGCCTGAGTCACTGTGCAGGGCCCGGCCCAAGGCTCAGGCCGTCGGGCGTGTATCCGCTGTGCATGCGTTTCCTGCAGCCACGCTCATCAGCTGCAGCCCACGGCCTTGACGTCGCACAGTGAAGGTGGAATTCTCCCTTGATTTGACCTTTGACTGTTGGGGTCTGACCCTCCGTGAATCTACAGTGAGAGGGAGAAAGCCCTTAGGTGAGAACGTGTGTTCCACGAGGGCCGTGGTCGCTGCTCCTCGTTCACAGGGAGAGATGCCCTGTCACCCTGACATTTGATGGACAGGCAGAGCCCTCGCTCGTGAGAAATATCTCTGCCATTTGCTGATGCTTATTTTTCAATTATTTATCCTTTCTGGTCACGTCAAGTCCCCATTAACATCATACAACAATTTAACCTCACAGATTAAAAGGATGGTCCCTGGTAAAGAAAATGTAGTTTCATAGTTTCCATGAACGGCTGATGGTGTTAAACAGCTTATGAAGCTTGTGAAGAAAAAGATGAACGTTTGCAGGCGCCTCCTGACTCATTTAACCAAACGGCGGCAACAACAGGACCGGCGGAGGCCTCAAATTCACGGGAATAAAGCATTCGGTGTTTTGGTTCCATGGGATTCATCACAAACCCTCAGCCACCGAGATCGCGAGAGGAAGAGAGAAGTAACGGCTCTCTCGAGTCACACACACCCCAGCGCACAGTTGTCTGAACACGGCTCCTCTCCATTCCTTACTCGTCCTGTGCCTGCCGTTTTCACTGTGGACCTCAGGAGCCCACGTGCCACGTTAGGGTGTCGCAGGGACCGGCTCAGCAGGAGGAGGTCGGCCAGGGAGGCGTTGGCTGGGCAGGAGATACAGCTCGTCCGGGTGTCGGGCAGCAGGATTTTATGACCTCAGACCCGCGTGTTTCCAATGCGAATGAACAGAATTACCGTATGTCACAGCCCCCAAGGCTTCTCCCGGTGAAGTACAACCTCCTTTCCTGAGACTCCGACCATAATAAATGACCCAGATTGAGTCAATACTTGAAACTATATTGAATATAATTCAAGCTCATTTTAATAATTAAGATAGTGAAATTCTTGAGGAGAATTGGTATGAAATCAGTTGTTACTGGTCTAGGGGAATCTGGAGCTGCTGAGCGCAGAATTCTGTTCAGCAATGGCATCCATTCCGTTGACAGACGTCTGCTGAGTATTTACTGCGCTGACCCTGAGGTACCAGGCCAAGGATGAAGGACTCGTTCCAGGTCCCGGCAGAGTGATGGAGACCAACCAGCCAGCGAGTGCTCACACGGAGCCCCTGTTCGTGTTGGAGATGCGCCCGGCTGCTGTGGGGTCCGAGTTGGGGTGACAAACGCTGTGGAGGGCTCGGGGTCAGGGAGACTGGTGGGGCCCTGAGCTGAATGTTGAAGACTGGGTTAGGAATTAGATTTTCCAGAAATCTAGGAGGAAAGGAAACAGGAGGAAAGATGCTGTTCCTTAGAGGCTGTGACGAGTCTGCACACACACCACTGGTGCCATAGCAGCCCCATTCGTTTGTTGATCTCTGTTTGCATGTCTGCAGGGAGATCCTGTGGGTGAGGGTGGGCGGCGAGCCACGGACACAGGCTGGACGTGGCTCTGAGAGGCCTCGTTGCTCATCCACACTTCTTGTTATGGTCATAAGGAAGTTAGTTTCTCTCTCTCTTCTCTGAGAATGAAAATTATGTTCTTTTTCTCCACAAGAGGAGTCAGATTATAGTAGAGACAGAGAGTTACATGGAAGCACAACAATAAATTGGATTTTCCAATAGAATTAATCCAGGCTTCTTCCTCCCACAACCCAGTCACCTCCTGTGTCTCCAGATCTGGGAGGATCTCTTTTGTTAAAATGTGAACATTTTTCTAATGACACTCATGCCATGGACCCTGAAACAACTTGCCAGTAGCCCACGGCGAGCACAGAGACGTGTTCACGTGCCTGCTGGTTTAACCTGCAGAAGTCGCGTCCGACTCAGCCCGACAGTGGTGTCGTGAGGGAGACCCACGCGTGTGCGTGCCGGGCTCGGTTCTCTGAGTCTCTGGGGCACATCCATCATCAGCTGTAAAAATCACACTGATGTTATATTTGTGAGCCAAAAGATCCTTCATTTGTAAAAAGGAAACTCTATTATCAAACCTTAACTTGCCCACCTGATCTGCTAATAAAAGTTGTTTAGCGTGTGCATTTGGCTCTGCCGAAAGTGGGAACGTGAGGTCCAGTTCTGTGCGTGAGTCCACGAGTGCAGCGGGAGCATGAAGACACGCCGCCGTCGTTGAGAATCTGGAGAGCGTCGCAGTGAACGTGTCCTTTGCATTCACTGTGACTTGATTTCCTCAGAGTCTTGGAGACAATGTGTGCGGTCAGACAGCAGCGCCTCCACGAACTCCACTCCAGACCCACTGACTGCACGTTGAGCTGGACGCGTGTGTTCCTTCTGCGTCTCATCCTCACCGTGAACCTTAACTGCAGTTACTCGGCCGTGCGGTGTAGCGCGAAGCACGCGGAGTGTGGATTTACACAATCTGAGCCTCGGCCATGCTCCGTCGTCTGTCCCCCGCCTCCATCACGTCTGCGTATATTGATGTTTGGCTTGGGTGTGTCACGTGCCCTGGCCCCAGGTCTCAGCCGCCATCTGCAAGTGAGGACCAGTGGATGAGCGCACGTGGGAGCAACCAGCATGGCCCATCAAGTGTTATCTCCCCCAGAGGCTGACTTTGGCCCGTCTTCCCGGAGTTTCTGCGAGCTGCATGAGGTCTATACCCTGGACCCTGACTCTGAGTGTTTAAACCAGATGCCGAGGATGAATGGGGCAACAAGACACGGCAGCTGGAAGGGCCCTTCTGGAGATCCTGCCCCGTCAGTCCCTGGTGGCCGCGGCTCGTTCAGGGACAGATCGGAGCTCAGGCCGCGTGTCTCGAGCGTGCCCGTCCACTGTTCCTGCGCTGTTTCTTCATGGGGATGGAAGGAGAGGAGGAAAGAGTGGGCAGGAAGCCACGGGCGAGGAGGACGGCACGGCTGGAGGCTCTGTCGGTGAACGTGCCTGCAGAGCAGAGCAGGACAGACAGCAGGGCTGCGTGACAGTCACCGCGGGGCTGACGGGGGGCCTCCTGGCCAGGGAGGACGTGACGGCCACGCTCCTTCCATGCACTCCTGAGATCACAGAGACAGGCAGACAGCAGACACAGTGCTGGAACCCACGGGACCCGGCGTCTCCAGAGCTGCGGCGTCAGAGAAGTTGCCGGGCAGTTCTTGGGGCGCAGTGCCACCTTCACACACGTGGTGGGCTGGCTGTAGCAACTGGGGAAAATCTCCAAGCCCTGAGATCATGTCGATATTGTATTAACATCTTTCAAAATTATGCTTTTCTTGATATTGTAACAATATAATCAACATAGTCTAATCATCTGTTTATATATAAATATATATACATATAATTATCTAATATATTATTTTATATATAAACTATATTTGTATATAAAATATACAATTTTTATCCATAGTATATAATAGTTCTGTGTATAATTACATATATAATTATATATATATTTTTTTCCTAAAAGCCCTAGTCCTGTGGCTGACCAGCTCTCAGTGCATTAAGAGCTGCAATGATGCATTTAGATCCTTTCCCGGAGCTCAGCCACTTGGATGCCTGTGTCCCACGATTGCACTTTATTTTGGCTCCTTCGCCAAAGCCACATATTTATTTATCTCTCCCCGTCTGTTCCTGGAGCATTTTCTGCTCGGGAGGAGCGGTGTCATAAGCCTCAGTGCTTTACCAAGTTCCCCGCATAGAAGAGCGTGTGGCCTCCTGGCCCGGGCTCCGCCATCTGTCCTCAGGAAGCGTCCTCGCTTCTCTGGTGGCGTTTGTGCAAAATGGAGTCGGTGCACGTGTTGACCCGCTTCCGGACACGCGGCATCCACGTCAAATATTGGCTGGTTTGTTGTCTTACCGTGTTGCTCTGTTTATTTGTGTCTTTACTGTTAGCTGGTGTTTATTTCCATTACATTTCAGTCTCAGAGAAAACAGGCGGGGCCCAGAGAAGCATAAGCTGATGCCTCAGCCACTCACGTCCGGAAGGAAAGGGGTGTGAGAAGGGCTGTGGTCACGGGGATGTGGCGGCTCCCACTCAGTGCAGCGGCGGTGGCTGGACCTGGGCTGAGGGGCCGGGAAGGGGGGTGGGTGTGGTCATTGAAGTGGAGTGTAAGCCCTCCTGGGGGAGGGTCCTTAGCCCCGGAGGGCTGTCTGAGGGCAGTGAAGCTGGATCTCGGAAGATACTGGTTTGCTTTGCGCACACGCAGGTCATTTCTCAGAGACGAGTGACAGTTGCACTTTGGCTAAGTCTGCCGCCAGTCACTGCTCTTTTCCCACTCGACAAAACCTGCATTTCCAGAAAGCAGCTAGTGGCCAGCGGTGGGTTTTCCTGAGGTTGTGACATGGACTGAGTCAGAGAGCGGTCCCCATCCACTGGCTGTCTATCATGCTTTTGCTATAAAGTAGCAATCCTTATTAAAACAGCTAAGCCCACACATCACCTAGTGTTGATGAGCACAGCATTTGGTCTCCTGCTATTTTCCACTTGCTTAACTGCTGCTTCATTTCGCCTTGATTATAACACACGATGCCAGCACCACCGTCAAACCCTCCTGGAATCGTTTCCTGGGGAAGGCACAAAGTGCAGAAGTTCCAGCCAACTCAGGAGAGCGGTTTTCTCTGTCTTTGGGGAAGAATCTTATCTGCAACTCTGTTAATTCTGGGGAAGACCCAGGGTCACCTTGCCCCACCCCCCCCCCGTCAGCAGTTGCCTGCTTGATATCTTGCACCTTCTGTTTCCACGGCTACAAGAACAAACAGAAGCCTCGTCTGCCCTGTGTTGGCCCCCTCTGACCGCCCTTTAATTAGGAGGAATGGTCTGCCCCTCTCTGCTCCCTTACGGTCAGCACTCACAGCCTCAGCCCTCAGAGGTGTGTCCGCACCTGGGCAGCCACCTGCATGGTCCTCGGTCTCCATGTTACCTGCTTGATGTCCCTACACATTTATTTTGTGCCTCTGCTGTAAAACTCCCAGTTTATGCCAGAAGTTAAGTTTAAAACACACACACTCTTACATTGATTTAAAAAGAAATTTGAAGTGACTTTTCTATACCTTTGTATAATACCAAACAGCCTAGAGTGTTTTATGGACTTAATTTCTTGAATCTCTCCGGTGTCCCAAGAGAGTAAATGGCGATATATATTGTTTTCTCATTTTGCAATTTTGGGAGAAATGATCACTTAATATTTCAGAGAAGTTAGATGCAAAGTCGGAAAGGGAACTCAGCTTTGCAAAGAGCTCACCTCCTGCCAGGCTCTGTTCCTGGTAAGATGGCCGGGTACCAGTGTGGAGGCCGCCTCGATGAGGAGGCGCATCCGTAGCTTTCTGGAGAAGGTGGCAGCGGACAGCGGCTGAAATAGACAAGACACCATGTGCCCGGCTTTCCAGGGAGACTGGAATCTTGTCTCTCACTCCTTCAGTTGAATCCAGATCGAGACTCTGCTGCCACAAGACGGGCACCGTGGCCTGATGGAATGGCATTATGGAAGGCCATAGGAGTTCTGCACTTTTATTATTTTATTTATATTTAGTATTATTAATGCTGAAAATTAATATGTTAATTTTTTTAATTCAGGAAGGTAAAATAAATATGTACTGAGTAATTAGATTAACTCTCCAAGTTGACTATGCATTGTAGTTTTAAATAAATGTTTTCCTATGCCTGCTGCAATCATGATTTTTTAAAAAAATATATTAAATGATACCAGAATATCAACTACCACATTAATATATGCTTACATGGAGTTGTAGTATTTTTATGAACTATGAGTGTGAGTAGAGTCATGTGTCACTAAATGATGGGGATACATCTGAGAAAAGTGTTAGAGGACTTTGTCCTTGTGCGAACGTCGTAGAATGTACTTACACAAACCCAGTGGTGCAGCCTACTGCACACCTAGTCTGTGTGGTCCCCAGCTATGAGACTACCATCGTCTATGCAGTCCATCGTTGACTGAAACGTTGTTGTATGGCGCATGACTGTATAAAATTTTTGAATTAAGTAGTAAAAATATTTGAGCCTTCATAGCATACCCTTAATGTGTACCCAATGATTGCCAAGAATGGATTGAAAAATATTCAATATGTAACCCTAGCTGCAGTGTACAAATAATTATGTGAAAACAAAATGACTAATAGAAGAAAAAAGTAAAGTGTTCCTGTAGAAATAAATATTGGACTCTTGTTTGAGTAAATGCAATGAAAATATTTGGTGCTTGATACCAGCTACTGGAACTAAAACGTGATCTCACTTGTTTTTATTTGGAGGGAGAGAGACTTGCAAAGGGTTGTTGAGTATTCAGATTATGTTTCTATCAATTCCATAAAGTTTCATAAATAAATCAAAACAGCTGTGCCTCCCCAGTGACATAAACTCTCTTCCTTTTTTTTCCCCAAACTAGTGAGGATGCAAATTATAATTTATTTCTCTCATGAAGCCAGAGTTGTTCTTTTTGTGTTAAGTATAATTTACATACAGTGAAATGCCCAGATCTCGGAGGTGTGCATGTGCCCACATAGCCCACACACCGGTCGAGATGTAGAACTCGTCTACACTCCAGACGGCTCCTCATGCTCCTTCTAGTTAAGTCTCTGCCACCAGAAGCAGTCTTCCGATTTCTGTCACTGTAAATTGACCAGCTGTAATTTAACACAAGAACTTGTACTTATTGCATCTCTGGTGTGAAAGTCATCATATGTGCTGTGTCTTTTATGGTCTGTAGAGAAGTCAATGTAAAATTTGATCACATCATTCAATCCTCAAGAATGGAAGGTAGTGTAAACATACAGTATTGAAGCAAAGAGGGCCCCTTGCTCCTCGAGGGGGCACCACGGTTGGGACAGGAATGTCCCCGGAGGAAGTAGGCTGGTGGACGTTCCAATAATGGGGAGAGGTGGCCAGCCCTGAATGAGGTCCTGAGTTACACAGCATTTCTCTTCTGCCTGCCACAACGCTCTGTGGCAAATGACTTCAGTATCTTCCGTGCAAATCCAGGACATGTTTTTCCTGTTTCTTGTGCATGATTAGTTGACAGAAGTTCACATTTTAGGCAAACATAAATACTGCAGAATAAACAGATTTGAAGGTGAAGAGGGGAGTTTTACGGGCATCGTTTCACGAAACCCGTCCTGGGGGATTGCAGCCCTCAGACCACCAGAGAAGGAGTCGTTCCTCTCGTGGACTGTTCTGGCTCAGGATTGATCTTCAGCTCAGAAGCACTTCCATTTACACTCTATGTGGGGAATGCTAGGTTGTGTTGTTGCTGCCTTGTTTGCACACGTGATCTCTCCGGTAGTGTTCTGAGCACCATGTAGACCTTTGCAAGTTCCCAGCATGGTGGCTTACGGGTGACCACCACCCCCTATTCTGGATACAGATGTGGGAGAAGGGCGCATGGCCCTGATTAGTCGCCTGAGGGCCCCTGACTGTTGGTGGCTGAATGAGAGCGAGCCTCCTTCCCACACCTGTGACAGCTGCGTTAGACTGCCGGTTACCGGGTTCAGAACTGGTTTGTGGCCGTCAGAATGTATTGACGGGAAACAAGAGTTCTCTCAGCAGTCGTCATTCCCCTTATCTGACCATCACATGGCATGTGGGGCATTTCCTCCCCCTGGGTCGTTGACTCGGCCCTTCCCTGGGGATCTTGCCGCCCCAGAAGGCAGAGCTTCAAGTACATGTCCCCAGCTCACAGCCCCAGCCTCCAAACCAGGCTGGCCCCCTCCCGGCGGAAAACGCAGACCATGAGTCCTGACTTTCTTCCTCCTGTGGAGACGAGGGCCCGGGACCGGAGGCTGGCGTTTAGAGCTTTCAGCACTAACTCCCAGCTCACTCTCGGTCTTCCAGAACCTTCTGACCAAATCCACACTGCGGGGAAGAGCAGATGGGAGGGCGGAATATTCTACCAACGGCAGCGAGTATTTCCTAAATGCCGGTAAGAATAGAGCAAGAGGACCCATTGTCTGTAGGACACGGTCCTTGCTCTCAAGGCTCACAGTTCCTTAGGCAGCTCTCTGTCTCACGCTCTGTGGAGTGGACACCGGCTGTGCGTGGGTGGGAGAGAGATGAAGATGCGGCTTTGAGCCTGGACCTCAGAGCGGGTGTGCAGGAGGGTGGCAGCCAACAGTTATAGGCGAGTTGAATGCTTACGAGAATGGAAATGTCTACGAAGAGGTCTGGGTCTCGTAGGAAGTGTGTCAGCCGGAGTTCTCCGGAGGAACAGAATCACAGCATGGGTGAGCGTGTAAATAAGGAAAGAGATGGATCACAAGGTTATGGAGGCAAGTCCCACATCTGCAGAGTGAGTCAGCAGGCTGGAGGCGCTCGAGAGCCAGTGGTGTAGCTCCAGTCTGAAGGCTGGCAGGCCAGAGACCCAGGAAGAGCTGAGGCTTCATTTTGAGTCTGAAGGCAAGAAAAAACGGATGTCCTGGTTCAAAGGCTGTTGGGCAGGAAAAGTCCTTTCTTGCTAGAGAGAGGGTCAGCCTTTTTGTTCTATTCAGGCCTTCAACTGGTTGGACAAGGCCCACCCATTAGTAAGAGCAATCTGCTTTACTCAGACTACTTATTCAAATGTTAATCTCCTCTGGAAATACCCTCACAGACACACACTCACTGTAATGTTTGGCAAATGTGGACTGGGCACCCTATGGCCCAGCCAGGTTGACACGTGCAGTTAACCCTCACAGGAGAGCACACTAAAAACCTGGAAGCACCTCGTCCTATAGACAAAGTGGACTCTAAAGATGAACAGTAACACAGTCTTGTATGCACCTGATTGCCAAATGCTCTGCCCAGAGGATAAAGGCCGGAGGAGTTTAGTGGGAGAAGAGCTCCACCGTTGATGAAATGAGGTCATGTTTCCATTTTTGTTCTAGAAATGATTAACAGAATTCTTAATGCAAGGATGCACATTGGAATGGACCCGGATTAAAGTGTGCTGAATTAGAATAAAAACAGGGACCTGTGGAACCGAGATGCTGCAGGTCTTCAGCGGCATTTGCATCCCCATTGTGAACAAGGCAGTGTCATGTGCCACACCACGGTGCATCAACTTCAGTCCCAATTAATACGCATCCCACAATAATCTGTAACTACAGCTCATCGTTTTCCAGTGTCCCTGCGAGCCATCAGGTTGGGCTGATGACCCAGCTTGTTCCCAGGTAACCTGTGATACCTCTCGTAGAAGTTCCAAGGTACATTGTCTTAATAAAATATTTGGGGGCAATAAACAAAGATTTTGGGGGTACTTTTTATATATGACACTACTTTGTTCTTAAAGAAATTTTAAGGGACAAGTTCCTATCTTCCTGGATCTTATAATCTTGTTGGGAAAAATAATGTGTATAATATTGAAAACCAAAGAAGAAAGAAATCAGTGGTAACAAGCCAAGCAGCGAGGAGCTCAGGACGAGCTTCCAGTGTGTGTCGGAGGCAGGAGGGGCTCTGACATCCAGAGAGAGGCACCCAGGGCAGGGGTGGAGACAAGGATGGCTTTGCAGACGATGGGAACAGCGGCAGCAACGTAGGAGAGAGCCGAGCTCAGCAATTTTCAGGATGCCCTGAGTGGACAGACCTGCTCGGGGGAAGTGAGGGACTTGTCAAGCGGAGCTGTTGGAAGTCAGACTTCAGAGCAAATCGGGGACAGTTCGTGGATGTCTGTGGATGTCTGTCTGAGGAACGTGAGCCTTACTAAAGAACACTGAGCAGTGTCAGAACATCTTTGACAAGGGCTATGCTGTTACAAAGGGCATTCTGGTTTGATTCCCTTGAACTGGCTTGTGAGATGGGTACAGACACGTCCAGTGAGTCCATGATGGGAAGCAAGGAGCTGTGTTAGGATGGGGGAACCAGACTCTGGCAGGCGAGGAGAAGAGCTTCTGTAGGAAGTGGGCGTGGGGCTGGAGGTGGGGGCAGTCCACGCAGGAAGACTGGGCCAGAGAGGAAGGCCAGGGAAGGGGGGACTCCCCAATAATCTGAACTCACCGGTTCTGTCACTGCGGTGGAACAGGCGGCCTGTGTGCACTCCGTCCAACGGTTATTCATCTTTGGCCGTACTTAGTGTGTTTCCTGGTATTAGTATATGGTCTGGTGAGTTGACGTTACTGGTCCATAGCGTGCCCTACTACGAATGTCCTATTTGCCAGAAGGGTTCCAAGTACGTGAAAATATATTTACTGATTTAGTAGTCCTGGCAGCCTAGGAGATAGACAGCACTGACATCTGCATGTTGCAGATGATGGACTGAGGTGCAGGGAGGCGAGGGGGGCTGCGGGTGCCGTGGTTCCCAAGTGGAGAGCAGTCCACCATGTGGCCGCTCGACTCCACGTGACACAGCGGGAAAAAACTCTGCTCTAGTCCTTGTTCACATTATCACAACCGACCCCTCCATGGCGTCTTTATTAACAGGAATTTACTCTCTTTGAATTATAATTCTAAACCAAGCAGCACAGAACAGAAGAAATTTCGCAAGCCTTCAGGCACAGATGAAAATCCGACTTCTGCTATTTATTACCCTCAGGTATGTTACTTAACGTCTCTGAGCCTCCATTTATTTTTTCGTAAAGTAGGAACAAGAACATCTAATTCATATCATTTTGTGAAAGTTAAATGAAATACTGTATGTGAGGAATGATGACTGGCAGATAGGAAGATTTCTATGGATTTTTACAGTTATTCATATCAATATTATGTGAGGAACTTAGAAGCTAGATGGGTGAAAAGCTTTGGAAAATCAATTATGTTTGCATTTTTTAAAAGTCCGTTTGATCTCTCCAAGTTGTTCAGGAATCTTTATCAGGTGTCCGTCACTCATCATTCTAAAACTATACCAGAACGTACTATTTGAATTTTTAAATTCAAGATGAACTAAGATAACATTGCGCATTAAGATATGAAGCATTTGCGGTTTATCATTTCAAGATGGGAAACACGGTGGAAATGTGCACAGCTGGAGAATGGCGGGAAGACGGGATGAATACAGGGCGTGAAGGCCAGCTGGAAATGTCGTCATCTGAGAGCTTGTTTCCCCCTTCACTGCTCAGGTGGTGATTCAGTGGGGTCTGTGATGTGTTACCGTGTAGACAAGTGCGGGATGAAGGAGACGCATCAGTGCGGTTGAGACCATTCGTCCACAGGAACCAACGGGGCACATGGGAGTGGGAGCCATGTCGTGAGAGAGCATTTCACAGGACAGGGTGTTGACTGAGTCTTGAAGAATAAACGGCTACTTGCCAGCAGACCGTGATCTGGGGGTGGGACGCAGGTCATCTTGGCAGAGGATGCGATGTTTGAGTGCAGTAAGTGAAGGGTGTGCTTAGGAAGCAGGAAGCCGCTCCGCCCAGGTGTGGCAGAGATGGAGTGAGGGGAGTCTGACAGGCAGGGAGGGCCATGTGACACTGAAAGCATCCATGTGTAATGAGGGCTGGCCGAGCTCCAATCCCCCCCTCAAGATACCTAAGAGAACCCAAGCATCCACATTTTAGAGACAAGCTCACAGAATGGAAAGGTTACCTCATTTGCCCCAGATCATAGAACTTAGCGTGGAAGAGGCAGATTTCAAACCCAGGTCGTTCCCTCTGAGTACAGAACCATTGAACGTCTCCCTGTGCCCCAGAATCTCCTGCAGCATCATCCCCTCCCCTCAGGTTACCAAGGACCCTGCACGCCGTGGAGGGGAGGCGACCTTCTGCTGCAGAGTCAGAGGGTGGAGCCCGGAGGGCCGAGGAGTGACTTAGGTCCCGGGAACAGGTCAGGGACGGGCCGTGCCTTTCCATGGCTTGTCTCCAGGCCCGGTGGCAGAGGCCCTGGTACTGACGACCGCAGGAAGGGTTGTGATTCGCTGGGCACCTTGTGCCGTGTTATCTGGAGTTCTGCTCTGTTATTATTTCACTGGTTCTACTACGTGACTGTAAGACGGGGTTTCCCACCTGACGAGCCCCACCCTGGGGCCTTGAGAGTCCGTCCGCCAGACTCCAGGGCTGTGACTCAAAGAACGTAAACTCAGGTTTGTGATGCTGAAGTTCCTTTGGGTCCACTATCTTGGATCAGATGATGATTCCAGGGCATTTCCAGGAACGCTCAGCCCTGGCAGGCACAAGGTCATTCCTAAGGACCGCTCCGTTCTCCGCTAGGAGAAGATTAAGTGGTTCCATTAGGTGGAAGTAGGTCGATGCGAAGTCAGCTCTGGGAAAGGGTCTTCTGATGTGGAGGGTTGTTTGATCAAGATTCTAAGAACCCTCATTCCAGGAAGCATCCCGAGGTCTAACTGGTCACTCACTGGTCCCCTATTTCAGTAGCACAAAATGGTAGACGAAAAAGACCAAACCAAACCAAAAAGCAGAAGAATCCAAGATCAGTGGAAGAAAATGGTAAAGAAATGTCGGGAGATCCAATGGATCATTTTAGATATTCACGGTCCCAACTCCAGCGGTTCCGGGCAGGTACCGCTCAGCACTGGAAAGCAAGGCTTCTCGCGGGAAAAGACTGCGCCTCCCACCTGACTTCTCCAATCCACCCGTCATCTCCCTCGGGCAAGTGTGCATTGACCACAGCACTTTCTTTTTCCCGTTCTCCGTCCTCTGAACCGTCTCAAGGTTGCCCAGAGTGTGGTGGTTCAGATCTGGGACCCTGGAGGCCGCCTGCTGGGTTTGCGTCCTGCCTTGGCCAGTTCTCAGCTGGGCAACCTCGCCAGGTCACGACCCTCAGAGCCTCAGTTTACTCACCTGTCAAATGGAAGGTTTTGTGAGGGCGAGTTTCCAGGGTTGGTGTCGAGATTGAAATGGATCATGACGTTCCTTCACTGACACTGAAGGGAACGGAAGTGGGTTTTCCTGGGCCCTGACCCTGAGTGGAAGAGGGTTGTTCTGAGCAGCTGATGGAGACGCAGCTGCACGGGCAGCTCCTCCGTACCTTCAGAGACGATACTGTGTCACCAGAATAGCACAGGCCACCTCTTAGCTGTGGTGTAAAAATAGGGGCAGTAATAACACTGGCACGTCTGTGATGTTTTCCTCTTGAAATTTCTCAGCACCTCCCAACAGCACAGTGACTCACCCTACAAACAATCCCAAGGGAACTAAGTATATGTTGCTTCCCTTTTTGGCAAGCAGTTGGACCATGATTCCTTGGTAGGGCGTCTGAGCTGTCAGCATCTGGAAAGATGTTTCCGCTTTGCACACTGAAGAAAGGCTTTGGGATGTCCCCCTGCCACGCCGTCAGGAAGTGACTTTCTCAGGAACCACTTACTTGTCACTCCAAACTGTTAAACAAAACAAAACCCCGAATGTCGATGACACCCCGTATTCTCTTAGTCATCCGGGAGCCTTGCTTATGTCACATTTTGCAACATTTCAACTATTTGAATTAATTTTACATGGAATGCAAACCTGGGCAGGAGTTTCACCCAGGGTTGAAAGCAAGGATAACACGTGATAAATGCTTAGAAACCCAAGAGCCTACAGTTGGGATTCAGACGTCCAGTGTGAAGATGGTAAAATTGGTTCTTAGCTAAAATTTAAGACATGGACTATTTAATGGGACAGTTAGCATATCAGAAGTTTTTGGGAGAGGAATGTTCATCACAAAAACAAGTAGATGGCGTTATACATTCTGTGGGTTTGGACAAGTGGACTATGACGTGTGCCCGCCATTGTGGAGTCATGTGGGGTCGTTTCTCCGCTTGTGCCTTTGTGTTTGAAGAAGGAGTCTGATGTGGCCATCCTGAATGCTGGGCTGTGGGAGACGCCCCTTCTGTGCTCTGACGTGCAGAGTCAAGGAGGACAGTCCACTCTCCACAGGCTACTCGGATCCCCATTTCTGCTCAGCTGTTACCCTCTGGAGCTGTTTGTATGTTTCTCTTCTTCCGGGGTCCCTGTACCCTGAAATCCAGTTGTGAGATAAGTGTTGTTTCGTGGGTGTGTTGGGTGGTTCCTGTGCTGGATCTGGGCTGCTGGGAGCCTGGCCTCGTTCCAGGTTCAGAGACAGCACAGGAGAGGGCCACGTGTTACAGGTGGAAGCTCGTGTCCTCTTTAGGACCACCGAACGGGCAGCGAGCTCCTGCTCCTCCAGGGCCTTCAGCTCAGAACAGTCCTTGTGCCCGAGTGGCACACGTGGGGGTGGCGTGTTCTGAGCCCCACGAAGGTGTCATCCACAGGCAGGTGGTGACAACGGGGATGCAGGGAGCACGTGGCAGAGGAGCCAGCAGTGGCCGCGAGCTCAGGACCAGGGGAGGTGGCTGGGCAGAAGGCTGGAGAGGGAGGAAAGGAGGGCGCGGGAGCGCGTGTGTGCACTTCAGGAGGAGGGAAGTGGACAGCGCTGCGAGGCGTGGTCATTTGGCCGCCAAGGAGGCCTGGAAGACCTGGAGGCGCTAACGCAGGGTGGGCGTCTGCCCAGGGCGGGGTGTGGCTCTGGAGTCAGTGCCGCGGATCCTGGCTGCTCCTTGCTGAGGGTGCATCCGGAGAAGGGCAGAGCCTCCCTCCCTCATTGGGGGTTAAGAAGTAAGCGCATTAAGGGTAGTAATAAAGCTCGGGTGCTGTGACCGTGTGTTCCTCCCAGTTAGAGCTCCATCCACACTGAGCAGGACGATGCTGATCGCGTCGTCGGCAGAGAAGCCATCCGATCCCTGCCCACTGGAGTCAGACCTGTGTCTGAGGCCCAGCTGTGGTGGTCCCTCCTGTGAGCCTGAGCCGGTCACTTCCTCTCTCTTGATCACGGTGTTTCCTCTGGAACTGGAACAAGATGACTTACCTCAACTCGTTACAAGACATGCTAGCCATCCCCAAAACCATCTGTGAACCGTGAAGCTTGGGGGGCAGCAGGATCACTGTTGCTGGTGGACGGAAACCACCATGTCTCGGTCTCCCTCAGAGAGTGGGGCACCTGCACACCTGTGCCTGTGAGACCTGCACCTGTGGGCACCTGCACCTGCAAGCACCTGCGCCAGTGAGCACCTGTGCCTGCAAGCACTTGCATCTGCGAGTACCTGCAGGGGCTAAGTCTGAGCGCTGCGGGCCGTGGGCAGCTGAGCTGACCACTGTCACAGCCTTAGATTTTGTCTCTCCTTGTTCATAAATGGTGAGCCTCAGGGTTTGGAAAGAGTCAGCCATGAGCCCCTGAGAGGATGCCTGACCCCAGCTATGTCTGGGGCAGAACCGAGGGGTCTTCCTCCAGACCCGCCTCTGTATTGGAAGGTGGTGCATCTCCCCCCAGCTCACTCTGAGGGTCGCCCAGGTTCTGCTCCCCCTGTGATGTGAAAACGTTCTCTCTGTCATCTTGCCAGTTTCAAGAGATGAGTCAGAAATCGCGGGGGCGTGTGCCATTGTATCTCAGGGAAGTTTCTAGAAGCCACATCCCTTGCTGCCAAGAAGTGGGTTCGTGCCATCTTTGGAGGAAACTGGACCTGACAGGGTTGGTCCTAGATCTGCTGAGGTCCCTGGGTGACCTGGGGTAGTTTCTGGCCCCGACGGGCCCACAGCCTCCAGCTTTATAACAGCAAACGGGCTGAAGGGCCTTCATGCCCCCTGCCTGCTCAGCTCCGAAAAGCAGATGCTGGAGGAGAAGACGGGGGCTCTTGGGGTGCGGGGATCCAGTTGCGGCAGAGCGAGCTGGTGCCCTGGGTCAGGTGTAGGGCCCGCTCACGCACAGGAGCCCCAAGACCGCTGTGGTGCACGTGGAGAGGGCCGCCACCTCTTGCCAGCCCCCTTGACAGGTTCTGGGACTCTCCCCCGTGGGCATCATCGGGTGCCCGTGGTTAGGACCTGTGTGGGCCGCCTGCCTTCTGGAGCAGAGCCAGGATCTGCTCAGCTGCAGGAATTCTGCCGTTTTCTGTGCCCAAGCGTCTTCATCTGTAACTCGGGGTGATGGCGATGATGATGGCGTCACTACACCGGGGGCTGTAAGCACTTGAGGTGGTAAATGAACTAGGTGTGGGGTGAGCTTAGAACAATACCTTGGCCGATGGTTGATGAATGTCCACTCTTAGGATCGGGATGGAGCATCAGGACATTCCCAGATGCTTCCTCTTACTTCGTCCAGAATGAGCCACAGAGCGAGTGACAAGTTAGGAATGAGCCCCAAACGTGAGGGGGCCTTGGAAATAAACGGTGGGGAAGGGTTTACTGTTCTACCCTATTCTGTTAGTCGTTTTCTCAGTACATAAAGATTGAGCTCATAAAACGGAGCCTTAAAATCTATGCAGTCCTTTTCAGAAGACTTAAGAAATGTTATTTGTTTGTCCTTTTGATAGAACTAAAATTCTAGAGTTCACAGAAATTAAATTTTTAAAAAACTAGGGTCAACCTAAAACCCTGACAGGCTCTTTTCCTGACTTGACGAGGCAGGGGCACCACCGTGACCAAGACCCAAACCCCACTTCCTGGAACCTGTGGTCCAGCAGGGGAGGCAGCTGTCTAAGGAAATAACTCACAGCATCGCCCGCGAGAGGGAGACGGGGGAGGCAGACTGAGAGACGGCTCGATGCAGGGTCCCCTGAGGGAGCAGTGCAGCCTGGAAAGGCAGGGCCGTTTCCTGAAGGAGAGCCCGTCTGCCTTGGCTTTGATGGTGAGCTGTCACCCTGGAGGGCAGGAGAAGGGCACACAGGAGAGGAACCAGCCTGTGCAGGGCAAGGAGGGAAAACACACAAGGGAGCTGTGAGCTATGTTACCAGAACATTCTATTGAAGGGAAGGCGGACGTCGTGAGCACAGAGCTGGAGCGTGAACTGGAGCTTCCTCATGGAGGGCCTCACATGTTAAGAAGCAAGGACTTTATCCAATATGGAAAATTATGACATATTTGATTCTTTGAGAAGCATTTTCAAACCCATTTTCTCTGTCGCATCACTGAGGGATAACCCTGTGATGAGTGTCGGTCCCTCTTTGGCAAATTTGAAGCTAAGAGAGGCTAGTAAGTCGATCGCACTGTACAGCCAGCGGGCCCTGAGACTGGAATTTTCCAGCAGGTGGTCTAAGCTGGGCCTCTTCCCTCTTTGTCAGGAAGAGGAATGTGTCCAAATTACGTGCTCCTCATAACCCAGTGGTGCTGGCTGCCTGCTCTGCTGTGTTGAGAAGGATGCCGAGCCGGGGTTGTGACTCAGACAGAAAGTGCAGGGAAGAAATCCAGCTGGTCTGTGCAGAGGGTGTGGCGGCCTGTGCACCAGGGAGCTCACGGCAGGCCTCTGAGCCTCAGCCTCCCCATCCGTGTGTCTCGTCTACCCCACGAGACACAAAACCCTGGAGGACAGGCCTTGGGTCTTGCCTGTGGTTGGTGCCTGTGGATTCTGATTGAAAAAATGACACATCCTGGACCTAAGATTTAGATCCTTGCTCCCTAAGGAGTCCTCTTGTTGTGGCTGCTTCTCCCTTTCTGGTTTCAGTCAACATGGAGATGTGTGTACACACCAGAGCTCCCTTCCTTGCGTGCACACCTGGAGGCCATGCCGCACTCCGTGTTTATTTACTCTTATTGTTGATGTGTGGTTGTCAGCTGCCAGGGCTGCTGGTCATGGGCCCTCCCACGTGGGCGGATGACGCTACCCGCCCCCACCTTCAGGGCCTCCCTGTGTCCTCAATCTGGTGGAAAGTTGGAGAAGTCTTTATTCTGGAATTCCAGATGCCCCTCTCTCCTTGCGAGCTGTCACAGAGGAGCGCCGTCATATTTGTGAGCCACCGACGACATCCAGAAACCGCAGCATTGCTCACAACTGTGGCAGGTGGCCATCGAAGTGCCCATGGTAGCAAATACATCAGAAGAGTGGAGCCTGAAATGAAGAATTCGCTAGGGTGACTTCCCTGCTTCATCCTGGGCTACAGAAATGCATCTACAGTACGTGAAATGGGGCAGCCCGTGGCTCTCCTTTTAGCTGCCTGTAATGCCCCAGCTCAAATGAGCCTTCAGTAAACCATCAAGAGTTGAACTGAGACAGTGTATTAGGTATGAAGGCATAGCTAAAATATATGCCATCACCTACAATTTAAGTGCAGAATCAGAAAATACAGATTTATATGTTATTAATAAAAAGCATTGTGAAGTGTCTTTTTTTTTTCTTTTGCTGAGGAAGATTCACCCTGAGCTAACATCTGTGCCAATTTTCCTCTATTTTATATGTGGATCACCACCAAAGTGTGATTGACGAGTGGTGTAGGTCCGCACCCAAGATCCAAACATGTAAACCCAGGCTGCAGAAGTAGAGCCTGCAAACCTAGCCACTTGGCCACAGGGGCGGCTCCCATGAAGTCTACTTTTAAAGGGAAGCCTTAATAAATACCGAGGCTGCACAATATATGTGGACAGAAAGACCATTTTTTGAAGTATGTTACTAAGAAAGTAATTTTTTTTTCTGTTTGAAAAAATGCTTTCTACATGCTTATGGTCATCTGGTACCTTCTTAAGAAATAATTCTTTTCTTATTTTTTTGGTGAGGAAGATTGGCCCTGAGCTAACATCTGTGCCAGTCTTTTTCCACTTTGCATATGGGATGCCGCCACAGCATGGCTTGATGAGTGGTGTGTAGGTCCTTGCCTGGGATCCGAACCTGTGAACCCCCTGGCTGCCAAAGCAGAGCGTGTGAACTTAACCACTACACCAACGGACTGGCCCCATGAAATAATTCTTTATTAAGATATAATTGACATATAACATTATACTAGTTTCAGGTGTACAACATAATGGTTCAATGTTTGTATATGTTGTGAAATGATCACCACAGTGAGTCTGGTTAACATCCATCACTACACTTAGTTGCAAATTTTTTTCTTGTGGTGGGAACTTTTAAGATCTGCTCTTAGCAACTTTCAAATGTACGACGCGGTATTAACTGCACTCATCGTGCTGTACATTACATCCCAGGACTTACTCATTTTATAACCAGTTGTTTCAAAAGAATTCTTATTAAGACATTTCTAGAAAACTGTTTTTAAAATATCTTCCAAAGGATTGTGTTCTTTCTTTATAAGCACATCTCATCAGATGTTAGAACCGAGTATATTTACTGCATTTCAGATCACTTGTGTGCATTTTAATTCCATGAACTATGTATATCTGCATCCCTGCAGTTGCTCCCTCGAGCTCTGGATATGTGAGGGGCCCTGGATGTGGGGGGGCTCTGGATGTGGGAGGCGGCCCTGGGTGTGGGGGGGGGCTCTGGATGTGGGAGGGGCCCTGGGTGTGGGAGGGGCTCTGGATGTGTGAGGGGCCCTGGGTGTGGGGGGGGCTCTGGATGTGTGAGGGGCCCTGGGTGTGGGGGGGGCTCTGGATGTGGGAGGGGCCCTGGGTGTGGGAGGGGCTCTGGATGTGTGAGGGGCCCTGGGTGTGTGAGGGGCCCTGGGTGTGGGGGAGCTCTGGATGTGTGAGGGGCCCTGGGTGTGGGGGGGGCTCTGGATGTGTGAGGGGCCCTGGGTGTGGGGGGGCCCTGGGTGTGGGGGGGGCTCTGGATGTGTGAGGGGCTCTGGATGTGTGAGGGGCCCTGGGTGTGGGGGGGCTCTGGATGTGTGAGGGGCCCTGGGTGTGGGGGGGCCCTGGGTGTGGGGGGGGCTCTGGATGTGTGAGGGGCCCTGGGTGTGGGAGGGGCTCTGGATGTGTGAGGGGCCCTGGGTGTGGGGGAGCTCTGGATGTGTGAGGGGCCCTGGGTGTGGGGGGGGGCTCTGGATGTGTGAGGGGCCCTGGGTGTGGGGGGGCCCTGGGTGTGGGGGGGGCTCTGGATGTGTGAGGGGCTCTGGATGTGTGAGGGGCCCTGGGTGTGGGGGGGCTCTGGATGTGTGAGGGGCCCTGGGTGTGGGGGGGCCCTGGGTGTGGGAGGGGCTCTGGATGTGTGAGGGGCCCTGGGTGTGGGAGGAGCTCTGGCCACCACCTCAGGGCTGAGGCATGCGTTTCATTCAGTGAAAATCTTCCAAATGAGACCCATTGTCTCAACTGAAGCTTTGAGCCTTTCTGATTCTCCCATCAAGTATGAGAATATTTCATTCCAGGTTAAATAATAGTTGCCCCCATTTCTGGCTTTTGCATCTAATGGGAATGTTAACACACCTGGGATAAAGCAACATTAAGTAAGAGAATTCAGTCTCTTCGCAAATAGCTCTCATGACAGGAGAAAACTTGAAGGTGAGGCCACAGGCTCGAAACACACTTCATCAATCAGACGTCAGGACGGACTCGGGCCGTGTCTCGTCTTTTCTTCCTTTGCTTAACTGTTGCTGTGGGTTGACGGTACCTTTTCAATACGGCGCTTGTGTTGTGTTTTTTGTGTTTTTGTAAATTATCTCAAATTCTGTAAATAGGTTATATTGTATTGTGTGCATGTGTGTAAATATGTCTGTACTGGGAAAGTACATGCATGTACACGCACATGCGTGCATGCACACGCACATACACACGCATTCTACAGTGATGTTTCTGGAACGCCACACAATTCTCCTCTGAGGAGTCTCTAAATGCACATTTTCTCCCTCTGGTTGACTCTAGAATGGATTTTGTGCCCGTCTTCTCCAAATCGGTTGACCGTTGGGCAGGCCCTCAGTGCACCTTCATTTCAACGACAAAGGTGGGCGTCTGAAAAGAGCACACCTCCCTCGTGTTCTGGAGGTCGCTGTAGGTGGCCGCGGGGAGTCCCACTGCTGAGGTCCCCATGGCCCCAGCCTAGGCTCGAGAGCACCGCGGCCCGAGTGTGGGGGCTTCCTCCCAGGAGCGGGCGTTTCCCATGAGGATCTGTGGGGACAGCGGTGGCTCCAGACGCAGCAGCAGGACGCAGGCTTGCCATGTGACTCTCTGAGTATCACGTGGTGAAACACTTTTCCAGACAGGAAGATGTGGTCCCCGTCTGCTTGTTGATGGGGTATGCTCGCTCTGGCCTGGACCCCGGGCACCAGAGGGTCCCCCAACCTGAGACTGTGGTTCCTTTCGTTAAAAGCCTTGGTTTTCCTGAAGTCGTCATTCAAACGAGGGAAATAAATGTTAGAAGAATATAGAATACGAAGCCTAAAGATGCCTAGGGTGCAACTAGGGGAAAATGGAAGGGAGAGGCAGGAGGGGGAAGAGGAGGCCGTCTGGTCCACTCAGCGGCTGTGCTGAGCCCGCAGACAGGCCTTAAATGGCATTTACTTCTCACAGTCCTGGAGGCTGGATGTCCGGGATCAAGGTGTCCTCAGGGCTGGTTCCTCCTGAGGCCTCTCTCCTTGGTGTGCAGACGCCGTCTTCTCCCCGTGTCCTCACCTGTCGACCTCTCCCCATGTCCTCACATGGTCGTCCCTCTGTGTGTGTCTGTGTCCTCATCTCCTCGTCTTATAAGGACACGGTCCTACTGTATCAGGGCCACCCTAATGCCCTCATGGAACCTTAGTCTCCTCTTTAAAGGACTTACTTCCAAATACTGTCACATTCTGAGGTACTGGGGGTCCGAGCTTCAGTGTATGAATTTGGGGGCACCCCTTCAGCCTCCTGAATTCCCCAGAGCTGGCCCCCGTCCTGCGTGATTCCTCAGCACCCAGGATCTGCCACGCACTGCCCTGAATTGTGAGGGTCCTTCTAGCATTTACTATAGTCATCATCGTTGGGTTTGAGCACAAAGTGCAGCGTCTGTGTGGCCGTAAATGTGTGTGGACTCAGTGAGCAGATTTCACCATCCTTTGAGCATCGTTGAGCAGACCGTGTGACTCTCTTGGTCGGGGTGGACTCGTTCCTTCTCCTCGTGGGATGTGGCAGGAAACAAGATGTCCCGCTTTGTCTTTTGGTGCCTCAGTTTCCCTGTTGGACGGATTCATTCAGCAAACGTTTGTGGGGCGTGTTCTACAGACAATAATAGTTGGAGAATGATAGAAATGAGGACACTTACAGTCCCCGCCTCTGGAAACCGGGGGAGGAAATGTCTGTCGAGAGACTGAATTCCACACATTGTGCTGGAGAATCAAGATGATGGAGTGTTTATGAAAAAGTGTTTTCACTGGTACAGTTCTGTCGAATTTGGGATAAATGTGAGCTGACTGGAAACAGCGTGGACTGACGCTTGGGTCACTGCCACAGTTGGACATATTTTGGCCGACAGGATAGGCCAGAGGGGCAGGTGGCCACGTGCCACATGGTGCTCCCTGAGGAAGTCCCTGTGCAGACCCCATAGGTAGAAAGGCTGTGTGTGCTCCCCGGGGTGCCGTGAGCAAGGGGTCTTCACCTTTTCCTCTATCGCCTGCTTTGTGTGAGCTCTTTGCATGTGAAAAGCCTCCATCAGCATGGCTGCTCTCTGGCCTCTCTGCCTGGAGGTCTTCTGAGGAAGGAGGGACGTGGCGTCTGAAGGGTGGGGATCTCCCGCACCTTCGTCATTGTCCCTGCTCCCCTCTCCTGGATTTCTAGGTGGCTGTGTGCTTTGCGCAGGTAGAAACCTCACGACCTTTGGGGGCTTGCTTCAGTGGGCGCTCGCTCTGGGCATGTGGCACGTGTTGGCACTGCCCCTCGTGCTGTGGCTGGCCCCTGGGAGCAGATGGGGGTCCCCTTTGGGGTGCTGGGAAGCTCCGATTGGAGAGCAGAGTCTCTCCTCCAGAGCTGGCTCCGGATGGCGCAACACTGACCTGGAGACGGAGAGCCTGGTCTTGCTATAGGGAGAGAGCACACGTCCTCTGAGAAGGTGGTGTCTGCTTTACACGGTCAGCAATCTGGCCTGAGTCACAGAGGAGTGAACCAGAGAAGCCTTTTGGTTTCTTTTGTGAGCGTGTCAGGTTTAGAATCATCACAGGGCCCCTGGGGGTCTCTAATTGTGCTTCAGATCTCTGTAGCTGTGACTAACTTCGGGGCTGGTTTTTTAAACCATTCAAAGTCACGCCACAAGACAAGTTGGCTGAATTGATTTGCTGCTCATTATGCGGCGCCTCCCTTGATGAGCTCGGATCTCTCAGAAGGTCCAGTGGGGGCAGGCAGCTGTGATGGGGCTGACAGAAGCTTCTAGAACCCCACACCAGGCAGGTCCCCTCCCCAAAGCCATGAATGGGACGATGTGAAAGTGAGATGGCCTCCTTGAGAGGTCCAAAAGCATCCAGTGCATTTTGTCCTGAAATTCACATGATTTGAAGAAGAACGTGGCCATGTTGAGCACCCAAACTTGCTCTCCACGTTTGCCTTCCTGTGGCTTTCTGGATGCCGGTCAGTAAAGGCAGTGAGGGCGGGCAGGGGGCACCAGTGAGAGTCTGAGAACTCCTCTAACCCCAGACAGAGAGGCCCCGACTCATTATTGATGCTCATAAGGAGTTTATTCTAAAATACCTTATAATGTACAATGCAACCTCGGAAATCCAGATGCTCCATCTCTGACGGGGTCCTTGGACCACTGGTGTCAGCATCTCCTGGGAGGCCGTTCCAAGGAGAGATTCACGAGTTCTGCCCCAAACCTTCTGACCCTGCAGGGTGGTCCCAGGATTCTGTGCCCAACCGTCTCCAGGGGATTCAGCTGTGAAGGTTGAGATCTAGCCAACTGTAATTTGGAATTTCCAGGTTTCTAGAACAGCTGAGGCTGCAGAAGTGGAACAAACCAGACAATACAAAGACTCACAAAACAGCAGCAGCCCCTCTTTAAAACGTCCCAGTCATCAAGGAGGCAGGGAGAGCGACGTCTGCAGCCTTGTGTCGGTCACTGAATTTAGCCTCAATAATCTGTCAATCATATCTCAGTAAATCTAGAAAAAAAAGAAGTGTCAGTTATGCTCCAGTCTCTGCTTGCAGAGGACGTTTGGTGAGAGGATCCTTCATGAAGAGTTCCCCCTCTGCGCATTCTGGTGCTTTCTGTGTTAGCCCTCTGCTGTCCAAAAAGCAAGTGCTGTTTGTTCCGGAAGCTTCTGGAGAGTTGAGTTCCCTTGTGATGTCTGTGTACCTGTCATTTCCACCACACACTTCTTTTCTTTTTTCCGCTTTATTGAGATATAACTGACAAATAGAATTGCGTAATTTTAAGGTGTATAATGCGACGATTTAACACATCTGCACTGGGACTTTATCACCATGATCAAGTTAATTAACACATCCATCACCACACGTAGTTACCTTTTTATCTTTTGTGGTAAGAACACATAAGATCTCCTCTTAGCAACTTTCAACTCTGCAGCACAGTGTTGCTAATCTAGTCACCGCGCTGTGTGTTAATCCCCAGGACTCAGACCCCACAGTTGTGGGGGAGGGTTGGCACCTCGTTCTCTTGTAGGGGCCAGTTTGGGCTGGGGGGTGTGACCTGCCCATGATGCCTGTTTGAGCACGTGAGGGAGACGGCAGCAGTGGTGATGTGTGTCCCTACACAGAGGCAATGACGTGCACGTGTCCCACTGGGGTGGCTGCCAGTTAGAGGAGGGGACTCCAATAATGAGAAATAGGGAGTGTGCAGACAGCCGAGAGTGCGTCCCCGGCAGTGAGCCACGAGCAGACAGTTCCCATGGGCCTGATGCGAGGACAGCACCAGAGGCCCCCTGCCAGGCTGAGGACATGGGCACCCCAGGAGGGGAGGCCTGCAGCAGACGTCTCCTCTGCCTTTTCCCTCGGAGGAGACAGGGAGCCTATCCTTGCTCAGGCTGCTATAACAAAATACTACAAATGGGGTGGCTTATAAACAACAGAAATGTGATGCTCAGAGTTCTGGAGGCTGAGAGTCCAAGATCAAGGCGTCAGCAGATTCAGTGTTGGTGACGGCCCACTTCCTGGTCCACAGTGGCCGACTTCTCTTGTGTCCTCACATGGTGGAGAGAGTGAGAAAGCTCTCTGGGGTCTCTTACAAGGGCAATCACCCATCCTGGGGGCTCCACCCTCAGGACCTGATCACCTCCCAAAGGCCCCCTCCTAACACCATCATATCGGGGAGTAAGACTCCAACATGTCAATTTGGGGGGGCACAGACATTCGGTCCGTAGCGGAGATGCCCAGAAGGAGGGGGTGAGGTTGCAGGGGGAAGAAAAGCATGTTTCCCTCTCTAGACCACGAGGCTGAGACCTCGCAGCGCTGGGGTGGAGAGGACAGGACACAGACTCACAGTGGTCACGTGACACTGGGGCTGCTTTATATCTGAGAGGGACGAGAAGTTATCTTCCAAGGAGGGAACACAGGGAGGAGACGGCGTATTTGAGGGTTTGGTGGGAGAAAGATCCCGGCACGTTTGCCCCACACCAGGAGCCTGGCTGCACCTGGCTGTCATCTGCCCCACCTTCCATGAAACCTTGAAGTCCCACTGCCACTCTCAGACGCATCCCCATGTGCATAGGCCCTATCTTGTTAAGCCGTGCCTCCTAGAATTATGTTCACTTAGGTCAAGTACAGGCTATTTACTGTTGAATTTTGCAAAATAATTCTGATTAGAGATCTGCCTTTTCCGCCTGATAAAGCCAATGAATCGACAGATAGATTAAAGTTTATATGAAAATCACTCTGCTGGACACTGTGGGGCTCTCCAAGGACTTTCTGTACAGTTATTTATTTATAGGCACCGTCAGCCTATTTCAAGAAATGACAGGAACTCAAGGCAATTGAACTGAGAACATGGAGGCAACATCTGTCGAGGCTGAAGGTCGTCACTCTGCACATCGGTGCTTAGCAAAGGATAACGTGGGAACGCGCGCAGAGAATGACGTCTGTGGTTAAAGGATACAGACCATGTTTCAGATGGGTTTTGCTGTTGTTTTATTTTTATTTTCTTGTTTGTAATTAAAACATCCTTGCTAACAGTCATGATTTTCCTCTTGGAGCGTTTGTTGCTGCTGCACAAATGCTTTCTGGGCTCAGACACTGTGCTAAGCCCATGGTTCCTCCTTTAATCCTCACTCGTCCCTCGTGTGGAAGACACTGTGATCTCTACTTTCTCCTGAGGAAGGTGGAGTTCAGAGGATGCATTAGCTTATGTAAGGTGTGTGGCGGTCAATGGCAAATGTGGATTTGGATCCATGGTTCAAACGGGGAACAAAACAGACCTGTGTTCAACTTTGCAACCTCGGGCAATTTACTTGACGTTGCTGAGCTTTTTCTCTTCCACCACAAACGGTGGTAATCATGTCTGTGTCTTGGAGTTGTCACAGGCGTTATATGAGCAAATGGCACCCAATTAATATGGGGTCCATCTCCTTCTTTCTCTGAAAGTTGAAGAGCAGAGAAAGAAGCATGCACATTGGGATTCTCAGCAGTTCAGCTTCTTTGAATAACAAAATCGATAATTGGACCCAGAAGTTTCTATATACGTGGTGTCATTGTAAAGAGTCTGTGTGTAATCTGGACTCATCTTCAGGGGTGAGTTTCAGATTTGCTCCTTAAACTTCTATCAACAGATGAGATGGTAGAATAAAGATGGCGTTCTAGTTTTTCAGATTGTTCAGTTCAGAAAAATTATGTCAACTGAAATAGACTCTTATCTGAAATAATTACAGGAAATTTAAATATGTATATACACACAAACAAACTGACTTATGGAAAAGAATTCTGGACTATGGAGTAATTTTATAGAAATGAAATTTTAATATTTTCACTGTAAGTGGAAATAATTAAAATAATGGCTAAATTGATAGCATTCCGGAAACTGCTTTAATAAATAAATAAGCATATTGCAGTATTTGAGCAAGTTCAGCTGTTCCCTTGTAATATATTTTGGCTATTAATCTGTGTAGTAATTTCCTTTTTTCCTACTTAGAAAAGTAGATTTCTGGACTGTGAAAGTGAGCACACATTATAAATTAGTAGACATATTAAAATTTTGGATAAACGTAGAATATGAGAATGCAGTAAGGATGCACACCCGGGGAGTCAAGGTAAAGAAAGGTCTGGAAAGACTGCCAATGGACAGTTACTTCTCGGGCCTCTAGGTCAGAAGTCAACAGTTGACTTCAGAAAAGTAAGGAGATTTTGGGAAACGATCTAATGACCCAAACTCGCCTGGATCATTAGTGCCAGAAGGTGGTTCCGTCCTTTGTGGTGAAGAACAATGCCTCCTGGTAGGGAGTGTTTCCCACCCATGTGCTCCCTCGCTCCTGCTCTTGGCAAACATTTGTATCTGGGACGCTTGAGCGCCAAGCGCTCTGTGTGATGAAAGCATGTGGAAATGTAACACCAAGTGGTCATTATGGGGTTCAGATGGGTGACAATGGTGAGTTTTGGAAAATTCAGGTGACCTGCCCCAAGTCCGGCAGCTCAATGGCCAGCGGACCCCAGGCTCCTTTTTCCTTTGTGGTATATGATCTCTTTGGACCCAAAGATCCTGAGGAGGCTCTTTGCATCTAATTAGTGTTAGTTCATACTCACTCACTTTATAGAAGCAATGTGGGAAGTGGGAGATGCTCAGAGAAGAGGAATCTGATGAATGGATGGAGCACAATTGGCCCCATGAGGAGGGCGGAGGGGTTGGGGTCTGGGGTGCGTGGGACCAGCACCCCTGAGCAGGCTGTCAGGCGTGCTTGTGGCAGCCCCTTTGAATGGCCGTGGCTCTGTTCCCTGTGACAGCTCCGGGTCTTGCTTTCCTTTCCCTGGTGTCTGTCCTCTGTGCATGTCCATTTCCGGCAAGGATTTTTTCGTCTGTCCCTGGTCTCTTGCCCCGGACTTGTGTTTGTCCTTTTATCATTGAGTGCTGTCCCACAGCCCCTGGCTTTCCCTCCTCATTTATCTCCGGTGCTTGTTACAGCGATGCTGTCTTTTTATTTCCTCAAGGACAGTCACTAGCAGTTGTTCAGAATGATTCATAGTGTTTCCATTCATACCAGGATGCTTGTTCATCACAAAACTCTCCATCTGGATTCTTGTTCCTTGAGGGGGACGATGTGGCTGGAACTACACGATGGTTCTCTAGTCCGACTTGCTGAGTTCTCCAAGCCACTGACCCTCGCAGGCCCCCGAAGGGGCCGCCCACCGTATGGTCCCCACCCCCCACGTCTGTAGAGCCGCCAAAGCTTTCACCTGCAGTGAGATGGTAGAGGGCAAGGTTGGGTTGGAGCGTGCCTCAGGGCGGTGCACGGTCCTTGACCTTCAAAAGCTGATCCTGTTTAAGGAAATGCTGAAACCTGGGACCCTGGACTCAGATCCACAGTGCTTTTATTTCTGAACACATTTCCTGATGTTGCTGGACTGAAGCTCGGGGTGGACTCAGACACAGCAGTGGCTTTAGCTTTCTTTTCTGTTCACACACACTTTTTTCCATCAAAGGCCATATGGACTGTCGGCTCTTGAGCAATAGTAACACTACCTTCTACACTAATCCATGCAGTTCACAGTCCCGCTCAGGAGTGTGTTTGAGCTCCACGGCACTGTGCTAAATGTCAGGGAAGGCGAGTGAGTGTTACCTGCCAGGTCCTGTGGAAGATGGGCGTCAGGCCAGGCAAACAAACCTGACCAGTGGTGGGAGCCACACCCCCAAGGCCTAGGGAGGACGGGCAGGACGGACAGTGTCACGGGAGCTCCGTGGATGCTGGAGCCAGTGAGGAGAGGCCGCCTGGGTTGGTGAGGGTTCTCCAAAGAAACAGAATCAATGGGAGACTTTATATGTGCATAAAATGAGGAATTGGCTCTCGTGATTATGGAGGCCGGAAAGGCCAAAGAATGCAGAGCCAGCGTCCCAGGCTGAGTCCAAAGGCCGGCAGGCTGCTGTAGAACCAAGAGCTGACGTCCCGGTGCAGAGGCCGTCAGGCTGAATTCTCTCTGACTCCTGAGGTTCAGCCTTGTGTCTATTCAGGCCTTCAGCTGATTGGACGAGGCCCACCACATTAAGGAGAGCAGTCTGCTTTACTCAGAGCCTGCTGATATAAATGCTCCTGTCATCCAGAACCAGCCTCACGGACACTCCCAGGATAATGCTTGCCCAAGTGTTTGGGCATCCTGTGCTCAGTCGTGTGGACACATAAAATTAAACCTCACATCCCCAGTGAGGTTCCCATCATGGAGAGACGGGGGCATGGCCAGGAGCCCATCCCTGGCACAGGGAGGTGGGGCAGGTGGGGCAGAGGGAGGAGGAGCCACAGGCTGAAGAAGAGAATGTCGCAGCATACGTGCGTGCTGGCAGAGTCCAGTCGACTCGTCTTTCAAGGCAGTTGTGTCATATGAAGTCACCAAGAATGCTGAATTAGCAGATGCTGACCCTCTGCTCCCGGGAAACCTGGGTCGGGTTACCGTGAGCCCCTGTTCACCACAGTTTTGTCAACCGATCAACACACCACCTTGTTTTATGTGTATTCTGTTTAAAGACACCTTATTTCATATACATTATAATATATGGATTCATTCACACTGAACTCACATTGAACTACCAGCCCTATAACCCATTCCCGGGTAAAGTGCGTCTGACACGCATTTTCTCCGTGAGGCGCGTGGCAGCCTCCTTGTGCTCAGGAACAGTAGGCAGTGCTTCAGCATATGCTTGTGGCCGTTTTAAATAGCAAAGCCACCAATGAGAAGCACAAAAATGCAAAGAATGAGGCGCTCAATGGACCACCAAAAGGACGCTTTGCATCGGGGAACACGAGTTTCTCACACTCTGTGCCCATCCACAGATGCCTGTGAGAGCACACGGGTGTTGACTGGGGCTGCCAATGAATTCGAGAGAGGAGGCAGATTCACCAACATGGGATCCACGGATGACAAGTCTCAACCGCAGGATCCAGTGAGAGGGCTGGGGGCGATCCCGTGTCCACACCCAGACGGGACGAGCCGGCAGAAGTGGGTGAGCGTTAGTGCCAAATGCTCTGAGACAGACATGCAGCAGGACCGGGGGTAAGGCCCCTCCCTGGGATGGAGGAGGGAGACGTGGTTTGGGGGCGTCCTCAGCCAGGCTGTGAAGTGCAGCCTGCGTTGCTGACGTGTCGGCTATTTTGCGGACTGTGCTGTGGACCTCTGGTTCTGGAAGGGGCAGGCTCTGTGAGGACTGCGGGCGTGGTTCCAGCGAGCACATGTATGCGACCCTCAGCATCACCATCTTTGGTGGCTGTGAACACGTAAGTGATTCCTGGAGTAAAAAGGCCGCGGTCCACACACGCAGGCACGTAGAGCTGTCACATTTCTCTACATTAGTCAATCAACTTGCTCCAGCCCTGGTCCGGCAGACTCGTGGAGACCCCTGAGCTCTCCGGGTCCTGCGTCCAGCTGTGGGCACAGGTCTCAGTGCTGGACGGGGCAGTGGGGACGTGCTTGGCTCCTCCACACCCGGCATGCCCTGCTCACTGGTGGGATGGCCGTTGTCTTAACCATCGTCCATCCATCTGTCCACGTGCTGTGCTGCCTCCGGGAAGGCAGGGAGCCCCTCTCGGGGAGGGAGAAACCTGTAGCTCTGTGTGTGCCTCCTTCTCCTCCGAGTCTTGCCCCTCAGTGGGTCGCCGATCTGGAGGAGACCCTGTCCCTGCAGACTGTGGGACGGCAGACCCTGCTCCGGTCCCCGGGCTGCCCCTCTGGCTGTGCTGTGTGGTGCCTGGCACAGGCACACACCCTGCATCGTCCCTCAGGAGAAGCGTGAGCTCCTTGGGGACCTGCACAGCAGCCCAGAGACGCCCACTGATCCTCAGCTGCTTCTGCCTGTGGCCTCAGTGGGCTTCCCGAGACCAGAGGACGAGGCCCCGCCGCCTGCCTGAAGTGGAGCGGAGGCGGCTGGAGGAAGGGAGGTTACAGGGAGAGCAGGCGCAAAACAGTATCTTGACAACCTCCTACTGGGGGTGGTTGTGAGTGTGTTACATTGTAGGTCACGTCAGGTGTCGGGCAGGGTGTCGGCCCCAAAGACGTCTGACCCTAAGACCCCCGAACCTGTGGATCCGTGGTTACCACAGCCAAAGGGACTTAGGGTTCCAGATGGAACTGAGTTTGCTAATCAGCTGACTTCGGGAGAGGGAGCCTGTCTGGGTGGGCCCAGCGCAATCACAAGGATCCTAGTAAGTGGAGGAGGGACTTGAGACGGCGAGAGGGGAGGGTGGGCAGGTTAGAAGGACTCGCCCAAGGAGCTGGCTTTGAAGAGGAGGCGGGTCCAGGAACCGGGGCGCAGAAGCCTCTGGAGGAAGGGACATCCATCGGGGGACGCTTCTGTTACAGCCCGGCGACAGCCTGTGTTAGCCCAGCGAGACCCACTGTGGACTCCGACCTCCGACCTCCGGAACGGAAAGATAAGGAATTTGTGCCATTTTAAGCCCCTGAGTCTGTGGTGGTTTGTCATGGCAGAGACAGAAAACTAGCAACGTCCTACGAGAATTTATGTGAGTTCAGTGATTGGCCTGGCGACTCTATGAAATAGCTGTGATATGGCTCAACCCCCACAACCCAGTGTGCCACCATCCCCAGTGGGTTTAAGGCAGTGGTTTGTATAGTTATCACGAGTCTCCCTCAGCACCAGATGGTGACCCTGGAGAGAGGTGTGTGCGTGTGTGCGCCTGTGTTCATGCGTCGGCATGTCTGTGTGTGTGCGCATGTGTGTGCATGCATGTGTGCATGCATCAGTGTGTGCACATAGTGTGTGTATGTGTGCATGCATGTATGCATGCATCAGTGTGTCTGTGTGCGTGTATGTGTGTGTGGCTATATGTATGCGTCAATGTGTCTATGTGTGCAGGTATGTGTGTGTGCATGTGTCACTGTGTGTGCAGATATCTGTATGTGTACATGCCTGTGTGCATGTGTCAGTGTGTCTGTGTGCAGGTATGTGTGTGTGCATGTGTCACTGTGTGTGCAGATTTGTGTGTGTGTACACGCCTGTGTGCATGTGTCAGTGTGTCTGTGTGCAGGTATGTGTGTGCATTGGGGATGGACTCTGAGCTGGTGCACGCAGGTGCCTCTTATGGCCTGGTTTCCACCTAGTTTATCAGCTGAGCAGCCCAGGGTGGGAGGAGGAGGCGCGTCCCTGCTCTCCATACAGATGAGGACGACAGGCTGTGGCTGTGGGCAGTGGGGCCTCTGCACGGAGGTCACCATGGACTGCACCTCCTGCCGCAGCCTCCACGTCGGGCACTTGCTCGCAGCGGCCTCCCCAGGGCCGGTTCTCCAGATGTGGCCCTGGCGTAGCTCTGGCAGAAAGTCACCAGCTCCTGATTCAGAGTCACAGTTCACCAGCAGGTGCGAGCTTCCTGCAGAGCCACGTCCTGCGCAGCCCGTCCTGCCTGCTCGGGGATCCTATCAGCTGGTGCGAGATCCCAAGAACAAGCAGCGTGGAAACACGGGGGTCCTGCAGTAACTCTGGACTTCACTGCCGGCAGATTCGGGGAGGGGGCCTGGAAGAGCGTGAAGGACCCATCGCGGGTGGACCGGCCTCTGTCCATCTTCGCTGTGTGCCGTCGATGCCTGAGAGTGGAATTCTGGTTGGAGTGGGTGTGAACCGCGTGCGATGCAGCCAAAAAGGCTGCTCCTGGGATTATTTTTGGAGCTTGTGTTGCCATGGCTGTGGAACGGAAAGAGGGGTGAGGGAAGAGGCTTAGCTGTACCAGGGGAGAGGGTTCAAAGCAAGTCACACTGTCTGCTGTCTCCTCCTCAGTTAACAAGCGAGGGCCAGGTGAAGCCAAGTCCAGAACAGCCTCGGTCACGGGGGCCTGGGAGAGTCACGGAGACGGGGCGGGGGGCTCCCTCTCAACGGCCCCCTCCCTCGTGTCCCTGCTCTGCTGTGGCCCCTCCTCCTGCCGAGCCAGCTGCGCAGCCCCTTCTGGCGTCAGGGTTTCTGCTCTCTTCCTCGGCGCCTAGCCCCACACCCTGAGTTCCACCTCGGGGTTAGGATCCGCCCTTGGCCTCCCTGCCCGCACCTGCGCCCCTGAGTCCGCGCTCCCCTCCCCTGCTCAGCTTCTGTTCGCGCTCCTTGCTCTGGATGAAGGTCCCGGAGACCCAGGGCCTTCAGGGTGCGTTCAGGTCCCAGGTGCAGGGTGAGGTCCTCAGAGGGTCCCCAGCGACAGCTCCTCCCTCTGTCTCCCCGCCGCATCCTCACCTGCGTCGATTGCTAGATCGTTGCGCGCAGTTGTCTGACTTACCGATGGGTGTTCGCCCCGGGATCAGCTGGTGCCCGAGGTGGGGCTGCGCCCAGGGCAGTGAGCCACGATTTTCACTGAATGCTGCCCATTCAGAAGTGTGTCTGTTGCTATGTAGACATTGCCTTTTTCATCCTTAAATGTGTAATTTAATCTCCATCCCAAATTATGACAATTTTAAGATGCATTGCATTTGAGGGTGTTCTGTGATGGCCGATTCTGGCGTCCTGGTCAGTAACTCACCCGCTTCCTCCAGCCAACGGGCTTTGTGTGTCATGTCCTCATTGGTCAGAGCCGGGGCACGTTCCTGGATCAACACCAATTGTCGGAAGAGGAAACTGAGGCCGCTGTGCTGGGCGCTGGGTGGGCTTCCCCCCGAGGTTTCAGAGCAGGAGGCACTCTGCTCTGAAGGAGAGGCCCGAAGGACCCCTGGGACACTGAGGACAAAGGAGACATCAGCTGGGGACGTGATATTTGGGCCTGAATTTATTCTGACAGTTGAAGTGACAAAGAAAAGAGTATTTTCATTGTTTTATGATCATTGAAGACAGTGCACTGGTGCTGTGTTAACCCTAAGAAGCATTTTGGGGTTCATCCTGGTAAAACGCCAAGAAAATGGAAACCAGAAAACTGGTTGCCCTAACCCTGGGATCAGGCGAGTGTTTGAGGCCTGTAGGGAGCAGCATTATTGTTTCCCTGAGAACCCTCAGTATCGGGGCACAGGGAACTCCTCGCCCACTGGTGACCTTCAAGAACATGCATTTATTCTCGACCCGGGTGAAGCCAGGCCCCTTCTCGTCCAGGCCATTTGTGATGTCATCTGTGTGGACACTCGCGGTGCTGTGACACCCAGGCCTCCTCCGTCCCCAGCCGCTGAAGGAAGGAGTGAGTGAGGCCCCGCCCTGTCCTCTGAATGCTCCGTTCTCAGCAGACTGCTGGAAATAGCACGCGTGGCCCTGGTGGCAGGATGGGTTCTGTTCCGGGGGAGCATCCCGCCTGGCTCGGCTGGCAGCAGGCTGTCGAGGCCCCTCGGGAGCGGTGTCCCAGCCCCGGCCGTGGCTTTCCTGTTTGGCTGCATACCTCCCTAGCTCTGGGCAGTGACGGTTCCATCATGGTTGCTCCTATCTGAGCAGAAACAAAGCAAAATACAACCGTCCTCGTTGCCCTCTCTGCTCTGACTGCAGATTCATGGGAGGGGAGGCCTGGGGGCTGCCATGGGGGGGCTGCCAAGGTCCTGTGGTGGAAGGGAAGAGGCTTTGCTCACACCCAGTCTGACCAGTTCTCTGTTGGGCTGAAACCCACCAGTAAGTGGATCCAGTTTTCAGTTCCCCTTCCTTGCCCTCCGTCCAGTGTGATGGGAGTTAGAAAGATTCGTCAACGAGCTTCTTAAAGACTCAACCTCACACCTGCCTGGTCCCCGCTCATCTCCCACCCAGACGCTGCTTCTCTGGGCTCTCTCTCCGCCCCCCGGGGGAGGTCAGCTTTCCCGACCCGCTGCCTCCAGGACCTTGTCTCTCCTCTGTAGCAGACACACTTGTGTACTAGCCTGGCTCACGGTTGCTCAGCCCGTGCTTCTCACACTCAGTACGTGTTTAACAAAGACCCGAGAGGCCCTAATGGTACAAGTAAAGACAGGGAGCCTGGAGCCCGTAATTGTTGGGCACCCTCTGGGTGTCATAACACTTTTTTCTTTTCAAAATGCGGAAATAAAGCCTCGCTTCCTCCTGTGGGGAGTAAAGGGGAGCGAGAAGCCGAGGGTTTCGGCTGACCCGGCCGCAGCATGAGGACATTCAGGTGACCTTTAAAATGTCCTCCAGGCAGTGGACGGATTCTCCTTCCAGAGAGGCAGGTGGTTCTGGTGTTACTGCACCAGGTACTCGCACATTCTCTCCAGAGGAGACCTGAGGCAGGTGCTACCAGGGAGCCGTCAGCAGAGTGGAGACTCCGGCCGTGTTCCCAGCTCCACCATGCCCCATGGCTGAGGACAAGTCACTCCCCGCCCACTTGGCTCAGTGTCCTCATCAGAGCAAGACAAGGGCTTGATGAGAGGGTTTCTGATGTTTCTTCCATTCTTTTTGATGCGTTTTTTAAAGACTTTATTTTTTTAAATTTTTTATTTTATTTTATTTTATTTTTTTGAGGAAGATTAGCCCTGAGCCAACATCTACTGCCAATCCTCTTCTTGCTGAGGAAGGCTGGCCCTGAGCTAATATCCGTGCCCATCTTCCTCTGCTTTCTATGTGGGACGCCTGCTACAGCATGGCGTTCCAAGTGGTGCCATGTCCGCACCCGGGATCCGAACCGACGAACCCTGGGCCACCAAGAAACAGAACGTGCAAACTTAACCACTGTGCCACCAGGCTGGCCCCCAGACTTTATTTTATTTTATTTTATTTTTAAGGTTTTTATTTTTTTTTTCTTTTCCTCCCCAAAGCCCCCTGGTACATAGTTGTATATTCTTTGTTGTGGGTCCTTCTAGTTGTGGCGTGTGGGACGCTGCCTCAGCGTGGTCTGATGAGCAGTGCCATGTCCGCGCCCAGGATTCGAACCAACGAAACACTGGGCCGCCTGCCGCGGAGCGTGCGAGCTTAACCACTTGGCCACGGGGCCAGCCCCCAGACTTTATTTTTTAGAGCAGTTTTAGGTTCAAAAATTTGACAAGAAGGTACAGAGAGGTCCCATATACCCTCTGTCCCCACACAGGCACAGCTTCCCCCATTATCAACATCCCCACCAGATGGTCCATTTGTTGCAACTGATGAACCTACACTGACACGTCATCATCACGCAGAGTCCATAGTTTGCATTAGGGTTCACTCTGGGTGTTGTACCTTCTGTGGGTTTGGACAAATGTGTAATGACATGTATGCACCATTATAGAATCATACAGAGTATTTTCACTGCTCTGAAAGTCCTCTGTACTCCATCTCTTCATCCCTCCCCCAGCCCCTGGCAACCACTGTGTCTTTTTATTGTCCCCATAGTTTTGCCTTTTCCTGAATGTCATATAGTTGGATCATACAGTGTGTGGCCTCTTCACATTGGCTTCCTTCACTTAGTCATATGCATTTAAGGTTCCTCCATGTCTTTTCATGGCTTCATAGCTCATTTCTTTTCAGCACTGACTGACATTCCATTGTCTGGAGGGACCACAGTTTATTTATCCGTTCACCTGCCGAAGGACATCTTGGTTGAATCCAAGTTTTGGCAGTTTTGAACAGAGCTGCTGAAACACCCATGTGCAGGTTTTTGTGTGGACACAGTTTTCAACTCCTTTGGGTAAATACCAAGGAGCGAGATTGCTGGGTCGTATGGTGAGTGTGTGTTTAGTTTTGTGAGAAACCACCAAACCGTCTTCCGAAGTGGCTGCACCATGTGCATTCCCACCGGCCATGGACAGGTTCCCGCTGCTCCACGTCCTCACCAGCGTTTGCTGTTAAATGCATTTGTGATTCTAGGGGTTGCAGCCCTGAAGGCCAGGAAAGAAGCCAGGATTCCCCAGGGGTCTGATTTATGGGAATTTGGCCACTCTGTGAGCGTGTCCTCGAGGTGCTTTCTGGCCCGTTGGAGGGGGCACCTCAAAACCCTGTGGTGGACACGCTCACAGACCTCTGTGAGCAGGAGGAAGGGGACCTCGCCACGTCCCTGTCACCATGGCTCTCACTCGCTTCTCAGCTAAGGTCACGGAGAGCGCCCCCCCTTTATTCTCTGCAGCCTCTCACACACCCTGTCCTGTGCACACTCATGGCTGCGAAAGCTCCAGAGAGGTGTCTGATCTGGAGGGATTAGGACCCCTTGGGGAGACAGAGGTACCACAGGCAGTGATTGACAGCCCAGGGAAGGAGGCAATGATGGGGGATCCTGGGGAGAGGACAGCTGACCCTGAGGTGGAGGGCAGAGTGGGCTGTGAGCAGATGGGAAGGCAGGGAGAGCCGTCCTAGTAAAGGCCTGCAGGTTGGGGCGTGTGTGGCAAAACTGAAGCCAAAATGCTGGGATTTGAGTTTACTGATAACAGGAGTCATTAAGTTTTTTCAGAAGGAGAAGGAGGTGCAGACAGACAATATTTATTTTTTAGGAACTTTATTCCAATTCTCCTACTGATTTAATGCATGGGAATTCCTGGGAGAGGGACATGTGGAGATGCTGAGAAAGCCACCAGACGGAGGTCGTCCTGAGCCGTGGCTCTGGGAGGTGAGGGTCCAGGGCGAGGCCCCTGCGGCTCTCAGGCGTGAGCGATGGGCACTGATGCCCCAGGACGGTAACGGTATCGATGCCCCCTCTCACGCCCTTTGCGCTCAATCCTCGTCTCCTGTGAGTGCTGAGCCCCCCGATCCGCCCACAGTCTGACAGGCCAGGTCACTCAACAACTCTGATCAGCTGCATTTCTAAGTAAAGGCGCGCAGGCCTTGTTTGAAACGTTTAATGAGCTGGCGCCCGCGGACGGCCGCTGCTTCCTGTGTGTTCATTATTCACTGACACACGCTGGTGTGCGCCCTCCTGACCAGCTTGCACAGCACTGTAGCTTCCGTTGACTGGGCGATTCCAGCCGCTTCCCTTCCAGAGGCCCTGCCCCCATCTGTCCCACACCCAGATGCTCGCCGTTCTCTGCTTCTGCCCCCGGCTCTGCAGAATGTGCTGCTTTGCCGTTTCTCTGAGTGTTTTTGAGGTCTGCTGTCCTTTCATCGCATGTTAATCTTCGGCACGGAACCAGATGCTCTTGTCCCCATCACGCTGGCCCTCAGCGGAGTCCAGCAGGCTGTGTGCGGTCCCTTTTCAGGTGGACACAGCCCCTCGGTCCTGGCGCGGGAAGACGGCCCATCCTTCTACCAGGTGCCTCAAGTCACGGGGAGGCTGGAGGCAAACCCCGGAACGAGTTCCCAGATCCTGTTCCCCAGGGGCCTCCTTCTGCACAGATGGCCTTTCCATTCCGTCAGCCCTGCACAGCGCGGAAGCAGTCACCCTTCGAGTGGATGTCAGGCAAAGGGGGAACTCTGGTCGCCATTAGGAGAAAACCCATGGGGCTGAGCATCCAGAGGCCGTTCCCCACCGAGACTGGGCAGGAAGGCAAAGCGTGACAGAGAGCATCGCAGGAGCTGGGGAGCCAGGCACCTGTCATCAGAGCCGCGTCTGCGCTTCACCGAGCCCGGGTCGGAGGAGCCGGCGCCCGGGTGCTTTGCTGAGAGCGGCAGGAGCAGGAGGGGAGGTGGCGGATCCCCTTCAGCACAGGGGCCCTCGCCGCCCGCCTGCACTTTGTTGCTCGTGTGCCGTCCCCACAACCCTGAGGCAGCAGGTGCAACCACAGCCCAGGCGCTTTCACATCACGTGTGGACCCGCTCACCCCCTCCCAGAGCCGTCCTCAGCCGCTGCTGTCCTGGCTGTTTAGGTCGGCAGTGAAGGACACGCTGGGCATCCACACTGTGGTGTGGGGTCCACAGTGTGGGGAGATTCCATGAGTTTCCTAAGGACTGAGTTGAACCCATTAGGCTGACTGACTCGATATCAGGTAACGTGGCCAGGGGGAACCCAGATCAATAGGGCGTGATCATTGGTTCCTTAGGACCACATGTTTAGCCTTCGCTTGGAAATTATGTGTCCGCGTGTGTCATGTGATGGTGCAGCTGTCCATACTCCAGTTTTATGATCCATGAGGTTTATCATCCCGAGAACCGAAGCTTCTGAGGAAACAGGCCTTTCTGAGGTGCCTCTTCTGTGGCTGTGCACGTGCCCTGAGTGGGGACACTTCCCACCGATGTGACTCTCCGAGAAGCATCTAGAGGTTGTCTGTTGTTGAGGAATTTCCCCGCTCTCCTGTGGCTTTCACTGTCTCATTGGAATGAACCTCCTGCCCTTACAAAGAGTCATATTTGCGTCTAGGAAGGAGCGGGGAACAGAGCCGAGAGCTAAGATTATGGAAACTCTTTCATCCTCAGGCCCGTTCCTCTCCCATTGTTCTCCCTTCACAGTGATACATATCGTCGTTGTTCTCACCCAGCCAGCATCCCCCAGAAGTTATCTTCTCTGTTCTGATGTCTTAGCTCGGTGGGTTAACCGCAGCCAGGCCCCCACGCGTCACTCACTTGTGTAAGCACTGTGTTCTGTTTGCACTGGGGGTACGTGTACGGGTCCCTGCTCACCCTGCAGCCTGCCAGTGAGTGTGTGTGTTGCAAGTGTCCAAAAATCGGTCAGCTCTGAAAATGCTTTTGTTTTAACTGAAAATTTGGGCTAGGTCAGTGCTTCTCGAACATCAATAACCTTGCAAATCACCTCGGGCTCTCATTCACGTGCAGATTCTCCTTCAGTAGGTCTAAAGTGGGACCTACCACATCCTCACGCGATGATGCAAATTCCACATTTCTGAAATGTTCTCCCATTAATGAGGACACTGCTGGTCCAGGGACCAGCATTTGAACAGTGAGGGGCTGCATAACACTTATGACAGTAGCTATCTACGTGCCGTTAGATCAGCTTCTCCTGCGTGCCCTGCACATGTTAGGTACAGTGAACGATTAAAACTAAATAATAGCGTACAGAGTCTAGCCATCTTCCTGAGCTCGGAGCTACAGAGGAGAGAACAGATGCAGAGCCATTGTGTGGAGGGACTGCGGTGATGGGGGAATTGAAGAGGGGACTAGAATGGTTGGCAGATGTCAGAATAAGGTTGAAGCTCACGGACTGTGGAAGGAAGTGGCCCTTGGCTCAGATCCCAGGGGAACCACTCGATGGTCGTGAGCAACACTGAGCAAGTGACTTCATATGTTGATCTTAGTTTTCACGGCTGGGGAAACAGGACAAAGAATACATACGTATGTCTGTATGTGTACATATGCGTGTATATAGTACATGCACACTATGAATATATACGTATAGATAGTGTAGATAGACTGCGTGTGTGTATGTCTATGAATACTATTTGCATTATGCATTTATGCTGTATCATATGTAGGATATCTACCCAGATGCAGGTTTGAGTTCCGAGGGACTTGCCCGGCACACGCTATATGGCTATTCACAGGAGCCCCTTAGAAGGCACTTCATTCCCCCCATCCTTGGAGGAGACCTTGACACTCACTTGGAGGTATGGGAGGGATGTGCATGGATGAGGAGAGGCGAGGGGAGAAGACAGCCCACGATGGAGGACACGTGAGAATTAGAGATTCGTGTGGACAGGAGAGTGGAAAGAGAGGTGAGTTTCGATTCCCGAGGCTGCGCTGAATTATAACCGGACTTGAACACTAGCCCTCTCCGAGTTTGGACCCGGTCCCAGAGCCGACAAGGGCTGTGTTTGCCTGCAACGGGGAGCAGCAGGTGAAAGTGGTCCTCCGGCAAGATTAATGCAGTAGGTTGAGAGTCCCGTTGTGACGTCTGGTCATTTGTTTGTGAAACGAAACCATAATTGCAGCCCTTAGAGTCTGTCAGTGTGTCCTCGGTGTCAGACGGGCCATTCCAGCATTTTCACTTGCTGATCCCCTGAGTCCTGGGGAAAGGCCTTCTTAATCCGTCACAGTATTAGGCCCTAAGAGGGGTAGTTTCTCTTCTTTCCTTTAACTGGTGGGTGAGAAGCCGTGTCAGGGGATGCCCTTCAGCAGCGGGGGTCCAGGTTCATCCACGCCGAGCGGAGTGGGGTCAGCTCGCGGTTGACAGCGTGGTTATTATGCCTTGGCTGCCAGACGAAGGGAGGGATCCCAGGGCGCAGACTCTGCCTGCGGAGGCTCTGAAAACACGCCAAGTCGTGGCCTCAGAGGGCTGGGAGGAGAGTCCAGGGAGGCGACGGGAAGACCCTCTGTGGCCAGCAGTCACCTCCTGGATGCCCAGTGGGGTGTGCTCTTAGGAGAAGCCCTGAGAACTGCCCGTGGGGAGCACGTGAGCCTCTTCTCGCTGTTTTCTCGGAAAGGCCAGGGGAGAGGGCGAGGCAGCTGGCAGGCCGTGATTTCGAGCAGATTTTCAATGTTCCTATTTTCAAACAGAGTCTGTTTGATTGAAATTCATGGGATTCCAAACAGACCTTTACTCAACCTGAGAAGGATGGATGAAGTCTGCAGTAGACTCTTTTTCCTTCAAAGGCGAAGGAGGACCTTGGGGATTTTGTTAGCAAATTAGACAAGAATTTCATCAGCCATCTCAAACAGGTTGAGCATGACAGCCTTAAAAATCCTGTAAAGCGCTACACCTGCAAAGTGGTGTTAACTTGAGTGTCCTGGTGACCCACGAGAGAGTCTGAAGGGAAGAGGCCACGGGAAGGCCAGAGCCACAGGTGTGAGGACCACGGTTCACGGTTAAAGGTCACCGGCCAGTTCTTGGGATAGGTCGCTGTGCGATGCTGGGGTTCCCCCTGTGTGTACTACCTACAGACCCCTCCTGGTTTCCACCCTCCACCCGGCCTGCCTGCCACCACCCCGCTCCTGCTGTCACTTCTCCCAGCTCTGGCCCCGTGGCCTCCCTTTGACCCTTTTCCCACGGCAGCTTCTCTAGATGCCTCGGTCCTTCCCCAGGCAGCCCGCCCCCTGTTTACACACCTGCTCCCTCCTGTCCATCTCGGCGCCTCCGTCACTGTGTCAGCGAGGCCTGGCCACCCTCTCTCAGGCGACGCCCATCCGCAGCTCACCCCAGTGTCGCTGTCACGGCTTCTCAGTGTTTTCTTCACAGCCTTACTGGAACCTGTAACTCTTGTTTGTTGTTTATTGACTGCTACCCACCTTAAGTTTAAACTTCAAGAAGATGGGGAGCGGGTCTGTTACTCACATCTGCCTAGCACCTGGCTTCGTGCTTGGCACACAGTGTATGTTAGGCATCCAATTAATATTTCTTGAGTGAAGTTTTTTATTAAATTCAATTAATCAATTTCTGTATGACCAAATATTATGGGATTTAAAAAAATTCTTTTTCATTGAGGTAACATTGGTTTATAACATAATATAAATTTCAGGTGTACATCATATTTCAGTGTCTGTGTAGACTACGTCATGTTCACCACCCAAAGACCAAGTACTGTCCGTCACCGTACACATGTGCCCTGTCACCCCTTTCACCCTCCCCTCCTCTCTTCCCCTCTGGTAACCACCAATCTAACATATTACGTTTTTTAAGTTTTGAAAATTAAACCGTCCGTTTGCCTATTGCTGTTCTCTAGACTGCGTGTATATACTCTGTACGTATCCCTAACCATGGTTTAAAGGCCTTTATAAACTCTAAAACACCCCGTAAATGTTTGATTTAGTGTTTTTACAATAGTAATGTTAGTACTTAGTGTTATTACAAATCTAGCTTTGTGAAAAGCGTCTTCTGGTTCTGGAGGTAATTCCGATGCTATGAAAGTGACATAATTCAGCCACAGGGGGCTGCGTCTGGTCCCGGGGAGGCCCACTGTCCTCCAGGAGGGCTCCGGACTAAGCCCCCGCCCGTGTCTGAGGGAGGAGGGCAGGGGCCAGGCTGTCACGCTCCAGGCAAAAGCAGGGAACAGCGATCTTGTCCCGAGTCACAGGGAAGCTCTGGTTAACGGGTAGAATTTCCTCCATTGCATCTTCTTCCTTTCATCAGTTTGCCTCCACCCCTTGGCTCTGCTCCCGTGGAAAGCAGTAGATGGGACGAAATGGTTGCATTGCCAGCCATTACTGCAGAATAAGTCAAATCAGAGATGCTTAGTCTAAAAGTTTACTTTATACTCACAGGAGTCACTCTGGCTGTAATTTCATAAACGTGACAAAGCAGTATCTCCTTCGAATGAGAGCGGCCTCTGTTCCTTGTGAACTGGACCGAGTGCTGTTTTCCTGGACACTCAAAGGTCACTGTGAGCCCCGGGCTCCACGTCCGGATCTGTGAGTGAGGAGGGGACTTGTGTTCAGAGACAGGTGGGCATTGTCCCGTGGGCATGACCTTTCCCAATCTCAGGGAGCTGTGATGGTTTCACAGATGAAACCCCGAGTCCCAGAGAGGTCAGCAGGCTGCCCTGTGTCACAGAGTTGGGGCCCAAACCCCAGCTGTTTGCACCAAATCCCGTGTCCCTTCTCCTCTGTTCTGACTGCAGCCCCCTAAGGGTCATTGATGCAGAGACAGACGTGAGCGGATCTGGAAAGTGGGGCTGGGTCTTCCGTGCTGAGTAAAAAAATGAAAGAGCAAATGGTGACTTCAGAAAAGTGAGCAAACGACCCAAGTTCTGGCCACTGTGCTGTTGCTGGGGGGGCCTCGCTGACGTGAGCCACAGGCTCTGAAGGTCAGAGCTGATTCCCAAGTTGGTGTCGCATTCTTGATTCCTTTACTCTTCTTACTAAAAGAGGACGAGGTTTTATTTCCCGTCAGTGAGTGTGGGTCCTGGAAGCAGTGCCAGCCTGTGGATATGCTTCCTTCCCCGATGGGACCATCTGGGAGGAGGCCGGGCTGCAGACGGCAGCTCAGGCCAACGGCCCCTCCAGGTGGATGGTCAGGGGCTTCCTCACGTGGCAGGGGGACCCCGGCAAACGCTTCCGTGTGATCACAACACATTCTCGGCCCGAGCGATGTTTGTTGAACCTGCCCAAATATTTGTCGAAATGTTTGTCGAAACTGCCCAGTAGTTGGCGTGTGTAAATGTATAAACCTCGTATTTTCTATCACAAAAGGCAGGGAATTGTCAGAAGGTGAATCTGGGAAGCTGAAATTCCTAACAGCTTAGATTCTCTCTGAGCACTTGCTGACCCCAATTTTGTTTTAAAGAAAAGGCTTTGGAGATAATTTGGATGGACGACATAGCATCTCCAATTTCTATGCTATTATCTCTATTACCCAGATAACTGGTCAAACAGTGGCATTTATGTTTTATCTGTTAGCCAAAAGCAAAGTAGAAATTTGAAAAGTAGCTAATATGTATATTCCGTTTTAAAAACTACATGAACAGCATGATAGCAATAATCCACAATTCTAAATTAGAAAAGTAAGGAGCAGCAATCCCTCTGGCCCCAGCCACCCAGCTCTCCATTTGTGTTGTCACCGCTTCCGTCCTGGCTGTCCTCGCAGCTGGGTGTGGGTGGGTGGGTGGGTGGTGGTCGGGGCCGCCGCCTCACTCCTCCTCCGCTCGTGCTCTCCGCGTGTGCGCCCATCACCCGGGCATCCGTAGCTTTCGCTTTTCTCGTAGGAATCCCTCACTGTTGGACATTCAGGTTATCATCAGACACAGCACAGCTCCTGATCCTCAACATTTTAAGCAAGACTCCGGGAATGCTTTTGTTTAAAGATAACTTTGGCACGTGGACAGGGGCGTTCCCGAAAGGCCCCGCGGAAGCGCCAGTCCTGCGGCGGTGCGTGCGCATGGCTGGTCCGGTGCGGGTGTGGACCCGGGTGCGCACAGCTGTGCGGGTGCAGGTGTGGGTGTGGACCCGGGTGCGCACAGCTGTGCGGGTGCAGGTGTGGGTGTGGACGCACGTGCGCACAGCTGTGCGGGTGCGGGTGTGGGTGTGGACGCGCGTGCGCACGGCTGTGGTCCGAGTGCGGCTTCGCGTCTTTAGCGCTTCACCTGCTGCGCTCTGAAAGGACAGGCCCGGCTCCCGTGTGTCATCTCTCCTTGTGCACTCCCACCTGGAATGTAGATTATTGCTGTTTTTAGTTAAAGAAGGTATTCACAGATCTACTTTGAGTGTTTTGTTTGCAGAATTGGGGACATTATGTTGAGAAAATAGCGCTGACTTCTGACTCAGACAAGGACCCTCTCTGTGTCTCACCTGTGTGATGGTGGCGTGTTACTGATGCTCCTCAGGCTCCCTTCTCCTCTCCTGCAAAATTGGGGTTATTAAAACCCACTTCACAGGGTGGCTGTGAAGATTAATGCCTGTGAAGGCCCTGCAAGTGCCAGTGATATGCGGTGGGCCCGTTATAAATATTGGTTTTTTTCTGTCCTACATGGAAACATTTTTAAACTATTAAAGTACATGTAACGATGAAGGACGATAATTCAAAATATTTGACTGTGAGATCTACAGCACCGGGCTGTCATAGACATTCAGCCACAGCCCTGGGGCAGGACTCCCTTTAATTTCTGGGTCATGGAGCCATCGAGGGGCAGCTGGGGCCTAGACAGGACTGAGTGGACAGGGTGGGGCATTTGGGGGCTCAGGGAAGCAGCTTTTTACAAACCACAGGTATTAAAATGTTTCAGGGGCCAGCCCCGGTGGCCTAATGGTTAAGTTCAGCACGCTTCACTTTGGTGGCTGGGATTCAGGTGCCAGGCGCTCTGTCAGCAGGCATGCTGTGCTGGTATGCCACATACTAAAACATAGAGGAAGATTGGCATGGGTGTTAGCTCAGGGCAAATCTTCCTCAGGAAAAAAAAAAAATCAGTATTTTGCAATTGGTGTGGCTGTTCCCTTGCTACCACTTGAAATCAGTCCTGTTAGCAATTATGAAAACCAGGGACAGATGGCCAGTGGTTGTGGTTGGGATGTTCTGTCAGGGATTGGCACCCTCTCCAGAGTGGGGTGCCAAGCTGTCACGTGTTCACTTTGAGGCCAGAATGTCGGGCAGTGGACCCTCGGAGGAGGCAAGCTCACCCTTGAGAAGGTCACCAGGTTAAATGCAGGCTGCTGGTTAAATTTGAATTTCAGATAAACGATGTCATATTTTAGTATAAGTATATCCCAAATATCGCATGGGAAATATTTATACTAAAAAGTTATTTTTTGTTTATCTGAAATTCAAGTTTAACTGGGCATCCTGAATTTTTATTTGCCAAATTTCCCTTCTGTGTAATGAGGGGAGTGCTTCCCAAATTTCCAGTCAGTAACCTTGTGGGGCTACACTTTGCATCTCTGAGACCCTCTCATTCCTCCGCCGCCTCTTGAGCCTGTATAACCGCCCCGTGGGTTACTATGGACTCATCCATAATGCTGTCTTAACTTCTCCATTTTGGCCCAACTGGGCGCACTGCCGTTCAGTTCTGGCACTGATGTCCTGAGGTTAGCACAGACCCCACAGTTAAAGGGCAGGGTCCCCAACAAGACTGCCATGCTCAGGGCTCCCCAGGCCCCTCACACTTCTGACCCACTGGCTACAAAGTTGGAAGTTCCACGACTCCCTCAGATTCAAGGATTCACCAGAACGACTAACTCTCGGGACTCAGGAAAGCGCTCATCTTCATGATTGCAGTTTGGTTGTGAAGGATTCGTGTAGGGCGAGGTCTGGGAGGGTCCTGGACGCAGAACCTCCGTGCCCTGTCCCCATGGAGTCGCCCCAAGCACACCCACGTCCTCACCAACCAGGAAACTCCCTGAGCTCAGTGGCCAGAGATTTTATTGGGGTTTCGTTAAGTAGGCGTGATGGATGATTGATTAAATCATTGGGTACATGACTGACATCAGCCTCCAGCCCTCTGCCCCCTGTAGTTTGAGCTCAGAGCCCCACCCGCTAATCCCGTGGCTGGTCTTTTTGGTGACCAGCCCCCTCCTGAAGCTCTCTGGGGGCCCCTCTAAGTCGCCTGGTTAGCATAACACGACCCTCATCACTCAGGAAATCCCCTGGTCCGCTCAGGCCTCCATCGCAGTCCCACAGCGGTGCGGTGTAGGCAACAGCATTTATTCCCATGGTTCTGGAGGCTGGAGTCCTAGGTGGAGGTGTCAGCAGGGCTGGTACCTCCTGAGGCCTCTCTTCCTGGGTTGGAGACGGCCGTCTTCTCTCTCTGTCCTCACGTGGTCTCTGCTCTGTGCACTCACATCCCTGTTATAAGGACACCAGTCCTATTGGAGGGGGCCCCACCTATGACCTCATTTAACCTTAACCACCTCCTTAAAGGCCCTATTTCCAAATAGTCCCATTGGGGGTTGCGGCTTCAACCTATGAACTCTGGGGGCCACAAGCCAGTCCATAGCACCAGGACTTGCAGAACGTCTATGCCAGGAACCCAGGTCCAAAACCACACAAGTGATTATACAACAAATAACACCCATCTTCCAGATTAGCCCCCCACATTCTCCCCCTCCATCCTTCTTCCTCTTGCTTCTTTCTCATCCTGCCCCCTTGTCACACGAGCTCGTCTCTCCACCCCAGAATTCCTGACTCTTCAGCAAAACGTCGGACATTCTGGCTCCTTTCCTCCGTAGTCCACTCTGGCTTCTCCTCCTCGTGTTCTCACATCTCCACTGCCTGGAGACCCCATCTCTCCTGCTCCTCACTAGGAGCTGACCAAGATTTTGTCATGTGGGAGCTTGACACGGGCATCAGCAGAGGTGGCATCTGTCACAGGCTGAGCTTAGGGGAGGTTGGGAAGGGGGCAAGTCGGTATGTCCACAGAGGGGACGCCAGGAGAACAGAGAGGGTGCTGACGGGAGACATGGTGGCCTAATTTGGCTTGGCAGACACATGTGTCTCCACATCCCCAGCTGCCAGGCCACAGCAGATCACCCCGTGTGTCCCTCCGGCTCACTTCAGGTTGCCAACTCCAGAGAGAACCTTCACTCTATATTATTCACATTAACGTTCAGCAGCTCTTTTCAATCCTTGTTTTCTATTCTGGCCTATACTTAATGTAGTTTAATATCTTTGTTTCTTGAACGACAGCTGTGCGCTGTGGGGAGACATCTATTAGGATGCTCTTGGGACCAGAATTAGATCCAGCGTAGTCCAGGGTCTTCATTAAGGGTTTGGAAGCTGCAGGGGACATATGTTAATTGAATCTGTAGACGATAGAGACCCAGGAGGTGACGCTAACGCTGGTGTGGACTGATAAATAAGAGGATGGTCAGGGAGCTCCACATGAAACCATCAAGAGCGATACATGCCACACAAGTGCACGGTATAAAGAATAAAAACAATACCTTATGATAGGAACACATTAAGTACTAAGAGAGAAGTAAGACCGAGGCATTCTAGATTAAGGCAGGTTTTCTGATTAACCCTCAGGGGGTGGGAGGAGGTGGATATGGTCCCACATGGAGCTTTTCCAGGGGGAGTAAAAGAGCTTGGGAAGCAACGTTGCAGGGAAAGCCCTCAGGTTCACATGGAGACCACCTGAAATCGAGTGGACTTGTTAAGAGGCAGCAGAATTCCGTGCTTTCCCCATAGTGTCTACAGATCCTGGAGGGGGATTTCAGGAACTTGCCTGCCCTGCCCCGCCACCCTCTTCCTGACAAGGCGGAGCTGCACTGTGGCACGCGGTGCCTCCTGTGGTGCTGAACTCATTAGCCTCTGGTGAATATTCGCACCCTGGATCAATTAGACCCATCTGCGCTTGCCCTGCAGTGAGGTGAAAGCTGCCATTATCAATGATGCGAAATGGTTGGCTGCCCCAAACGTCAGCCCAGCAATAACCAGCTCCTCTCTGCGCCTGTGCTCCTGGTCCCCTGGAAGCCCCGAGAGAATGCAGAAGCATGCTAGGAAACTTCTGAAAGGAAGGGCAGGGATCCGTCCTACCCCCTCCAGTGTACCGGAGGTGATCTTAAATATTTAGGGTGCAGACCAGGCTTTGAGCTTGCTGTAAACACCGCTGGTGATATTTCTCTGGGTTTATCTCTCCCTTCTCTCCATTTTGCAATCCATATGCAGCTGCCTGTCATGCCCAGTATGCACCAAATTATTTTCACACCTCTCTGCTTTGGCCCAATTTATTTGTCATGCCTGGAAAACTTCTTGTATTCTTTGGGAACCTAATTGCCTCTCGTCCTTTGAGATTTAGCTGAGGCATAATCTCAAGAGATTAAATGGGGACCCACAATATCTCATGTGCCGCACGTCCACAGCACTCACTGGATTGTGTTGGAATGACCTCGCTGTGTGGTTGGCTGCTTTACCACCACTCAAGACCCTCAGAGGTCAGGGGCAGGTCTTACTTCCGGGGCCCAGTCCCATGCCTGGAATCCCGCCAGGCCCCCATGTCTACTGATGCAAATGGAGTCCACTTCCCACCTGCTCTCCCTTCCCTGAGCGGACATGCCCCTGAAGACCCACTCTTCCATCTCACGTCACAGGGAGCTGGATGTCATATTGCATTTTGACAGGGAAAAATGGAAAGAAAGAAGGGTCATCTTTTCTCCAGACTGGTAGTCACCTGAGCGATTGAGAAATAGAATCTATCATTTAAGGGATGAGTCAGGGCTGTGTGGAATGCTCACCCCTGTCTTGATGCTATGACCCCAGTAATGGCGGGGTCTTCCTGTCCCCCAGCCAGGTGTGTGCTCCAGGCTGTGCTACACAGTGGGAGCAGGCTGAGGTCCCATGTTTACAGCACTGTATTGTCCAAATTTGTTATAGTGAATATGAATTGCTTTTATGATTAAAGAAAGAGTTGAAAAATATTTATCCAGGATTAGTTATTCAGTGAGTTTATTTTGCGCAACTTTTAGAGTCTGTTTCTTTCTTGCGTCTCTCCTGAGTTTTCGCATCTCACTGAGGTAATATTAGCACTCTTCCTAGAGGAAGTAAATTTATTTTTCACGTAGCCTCCGGAAATCACCCCATGCAAGACCCAACCCTCTCCTGATCTCATGTTCATCCCCAGCAAATGGGGGGTCATCACAGTGTTCACCCATTTTCTACTGGAGAAATTCCCACCTTCTTGACTACTCAAATATTATGTCACTTTCGTAATCCCAACAACTTCAGTGTCTTCAATGAAACAAAATAATCCATTTGGCCCAGGATCTTCCTCTTCCTGTTTTGGAAGCCTGGTAAGGGTCTTAATGCTAAGAAATGCAGGTGCTGGGTCACAGTGCGGTGTTTAGGTCTGACAGCTCCTGAGTGGCTGGGGCTCCGCTTAGCCATCTTCTGGTTCCTGGACTGGCTGAATGGGGCCAGCAGCAGTGCAGGGTCCTACTGTGACCAGGATTTAATGCAGCCCCGGTACTCAGGGTGGCCTTCCTGAAGAAGCAGGGATAGCCGCGTGCAGTCTGAAGCATGCCTGGGAGTTACCTGGTGAGGTTGGGACCAGGAGTTCTCAGCTCAGAGGGATAGTGTGTATGACAGCCTGGGTGTAAGCTGATTTGGTATTTAAGATGCTCAGAGCATCCTGCAGCCTGGGGGGAGCGGATTTGAGAGGGAGAATGGAGGGAAGCAATGAAAGTAGATCATGGTAAAGAATTTTCATGTTACCCAAAGGACAAGAGGAGTGCCTGGAGGGACAGGGGTGTTCGAGTGGTGAAGTAAGGGCAGGAGGCTTTGCTGAAATATGTGTCCTTCACCTGTGAGCTTGGAACATTGGCGTCTGTCTGTGGACTGTGCCCATGGAGGAGTTTCCTGGCAGCTGGGGTGTGGCACTGAGTCACGTTCCCTCCCTGCCAGGTTCCCCGTGTAACCTGCCTGTCTGGCAATGACTACTGCTTTTCAGGACGTCATAAAGAGATGAGCATGGCGTCACCTGTGGGCAGGGAGGGAAACTGGCAAATGACCGGACCCAGCAGCTCCGTGGCCCTGGGTTCTGAGCCTGCCAGCCCTGCCACACGAGGTGTGTCCCCTCCCTGGCGTGGCTGCCCCCTTCCCACGGACTCGCCTGCACCCCAGCTTGGATGGCTCTGCCATGTGTCAGACATGGTCTTCATAAGATGGTTCCCCTCAGGCTGCCGTCCCGCCCAAATCCTCCAGCGTTTAGACAGCTCCCGGGGTCTCCCTCAGCAATGTCTCTCTCTGAGTGTCTCCAGCCTTGTTTAAAAGAGTTTCCCATGGTTTTGCAACATGATCTTGTATGAACAGACCTCAGTAAGACAGCAGCCAAGGGGCCATCTTCTCGCATTGCCAGTGGCTTTCTCCTTTAAGGATTAGACAAGGTGAGAGTTGGGAAAACAGTTTAAAAAGTGAAAAAATCTAATCAGTGGAACATGTGAAGGGATTTTCCAGCAGTGATAGATCCAATACAGTGAACTATTTTGTTTTTTTCATAAGATACATGGATAGAAAAACAACAACTTTGGTTACACCTCAATAGAGCTGAAAAGGAGAAGAAAAGAAACAACAACACAAAAAGCTCTTGAATATTACAAAAAAGAATTTTACTTCATAACCTGGAGCTGTTGGGCTTTGAATCAAAGATAAAATTCATTAAAATTTCTGTAACCTCAATGTAAATTACTCTAATCATATCCAAAGTGACTGTTTCAAGATTACATACACAAGTTATATGATGTGGTTATTATAAAATTATCCTATACGTTCATCAATATTCATTTATTTCAATGACTCAGCACTAATCATAGCTCTGCCTGGTTCTGTGGTGGTTTAGATGCAGCCTGGTTTGCTGTGAGAATGCAAAGCTCTGGATTCTAGCTTCTGTGCCGGATTCAGAGCTCTGAAGCTGATAACAGAGTTGGCGCACAGTTATTTTCTGTAGAAATAAAAAATTTGGACTGGGGATGTGTAATGACTAATAGATTACACACAAGAATGAAGGCAATGAAATGACAGGAAAATGACATGAGCTCAAAATTCAGAAGAGCCTCATTTTAATAAGTCTTCTAGAAACTTAGAAATCAGTCCTCTGTGGGTGCACGTCACCCCATCAGAAAAGAAGGGATTGAACTTAACAGCTGCTCTTGGCTCTAATGGAAGATAACGTTGGGGAACGTTGCTCAGCCTCCAAAGGCAGAACAAGCAACGTCCCTTCCTTTTCGGTTGGGACTCGTAGGACATTAAAAGATATATTTGAGATTATAGTGCAAATAATACCATCCTTCAAGTTTTTAAAATCATTCATCCATTCATTTAACAAAGATTTATTTAGTGTCTAGTTAGTCTGTACCAGACGTTTTTGGGATAGAGTACTGGCCATAAAGAGATGAAATAGATGAACTCTCTGCCCCCAGTGCTTCACAGTGTAGTTTAGAGACAGGTGTATAAACAACTACAATCTGGAGTGAGAAGGCAGAAGTCGGCCATCATGGAAGGCTGCCTGGAGGAAGTCACTTCCATCTGGGTTTTAAAGGATTGTTGCCAGCAGATAATGTCACAGCTGATTGCATTTGTCTTAAGAAACTTTATTACATCTTTATTTTTCCAGTATAACTTCATCAAGATCTAACTTTCTCCTGTAATTGGAATTTTGATTGAATGAGTGTTTTTATTTTTTTGAGGAAGATTAGCCCTGAGCTAACTGCTGCCAATCCTCCTCTTTTCGCTGAGGAAGACTGGCCCTGAGCTAACATCCGTGCCTATCTTCCTCTACTTTCTATGTGGGACGCCTGCCACAGCGTGGCTTGACAAGTGGTGCCATGTCCACACCCAGGATTCAAACCGGCGAACCCCAGGCCGCCGAGAAGCAGAACATGCGAACTTAACCGCTGCACCACCAGGCCGGCCCCTGAATGAGTGTTCTTAAATTGATGATATTTGATAAGAACGATCATGTGTAATATTTACTCTTCTCCTTGCAAAAGGTCGTATATCTTTTACTCAGCTCTTCATTTGAAACCATTGAAAACTTTTAGCATTCTTCATGGAGATCATTAACATTGCTTATTAGGTTTACTCCTACTCATTATATATTATTGTTGTTCTTATGATAGAAATAGTTTTCATTAAATCCTCTCATTTGTTTTATGATGAGAATTAGGGAAACTACTGAATAGTGTGTATCCAGCACCTAATAAACTAATCATTTTTCTAAAATCTGTTGGTTGTTCTATAAACTAATCATTTTTCTAAGATCTCTTGGTTTTTCTAGAAAGAAAAATCATATCATCTGTAAGTAATGATATTGCTACCCTTTTTTATTGAATGGTATTAACTATTTTGCTGATGGAACTCTTACCTGTCTTGTTTGTTATTAAATGTGGTCATATCTACATGTCAGCATCAGGCTTAATAGTGACCATTGACACAGGATCATATGTACCTGTCAACATCAGGCTTCAGGATGACCACTGACATAAGGTCATATCTACATGTCCACATCAGGCTTAATGGTGACCATTGAAATGGGGTCACATCCACATGTCAACATCAGGCTTACTAGTGACCGTTGAAATTGGGTCACATCCACATGTCAATATCAGGCTGAATGGTGACCATTGAAATGGGGTGATATCCACATGTCAACATCAGGCTTAATGGTGACCATTATTTTATAGAGATCTTTAAAGTAACTTAAGGAAGTCCACATCTGTGTGCTTTTTCTAAAACTTTTGATCTAGTTTTGAAAGTTAAATTTTGTCAAATGTTTTTTCACTAAAATTACAATGATAATCCACCATGTATTTATTAACTTAGGACAATAGCTCATCATATTAATCATTTTCCTGATATTATAGCATCCTTAATTTTCCAGAGTAAATCTTTATTGTATTTGTTGCATTATTAATTTTATTATTGCTGAATTTCTGTTACTTATATGGTAGTTAGGAATTTACATTTGTATCTATAAGTAAGGTGGTTGCATAGGTTTTTTGTGATGTCTTTCTCAGGTTTCGATAGGAGTCATAAGCCAGCTTCATAAATTCAAGAGCTTTTCTTCTTTTGCTATGTTCTCCTCCAGTTTAAATGGTGTAGGACTTATGTCTTCCCTAATATCTGAGGGCACTATACCATAGAGATATCTGTGACTGTCAGCTTCTCATGAGGTGATTTTGGACAGCGTCAGTCATTTCTGTGGCCTTGGTAGGCCAAGCTTTCTGTGTTTTCCTGAGTCATTCTGGAGATCCACGCTTGCCCGGAGAAGGACCATATAGCAGACGCTTGGCCCGTTACTGCTGCCACACTTCCTCTGCCCTGACCCATCCAATACCCACCCTGTGCCCAGAGAAAACGTACCATCCCTCTTCAGCATCCTACGGAGACTCATCTTGGCTCTTCGAATACAATCAGAGACCAACCTTGGCCTCTTTCCTTGTTACCTTCAGGACCGCCTGCCCCTTGTCCCCCATGCTGTAGCCACACTGGCTGCCCCAGTTCCAGAGCATGCACACTCGTTCCCTCAGGGACCCTCCATCTTTATGTAGTTCCTTCCAAACTCTCCTTCCCTCCTCCTTCCTTCCTCACCACTGCTTCCCTCAAAGTCTGCTCCACACAGATAGCTTCATTTTATTCCTCAAGACTCATTGCAAATACCCTGGAAAGGTCTTTCCTGACCAACCCAAATAAAAGCAGTAGTAATAATAGTAGCAATGACCGCCACAAAGGCTCAAGCTGACCAAGTGGGTGACATAGGCCAGCCCTGTCAGCGGGGTGACTGTGTGCCCTGTCAGCCAAACCAGGATGCTGTCAAGAGGGAACAGGTGCTATTAGTAATCACACCACGGCAGCGCGTGCTTGGGACTGTCAACGGCACACCACTGATATGCTCATATCAAGTATTAGATGGATTCTATTATTACCCTGCATTACAAAGAGGAAACTGAGACAAAGAGCAGGGGTGAAGGTGGGACTCCAGCCTGGGGTCTGATTCCAGGAGCGAGAGCTGTTCTCCTACACGGCTTCCTCTTCGCTCGGTTTGTGGTCTTTATCTTGGCTTTCGGTTAATTGTGGGTCTGTTAGTTTCCTTCTCACCATCTGCCCCTGTAGTCAGCCCTGAGCTCAGTGTTAACAAGCGTGAATCTTTTCATTCAGCGCTCTGGATCAGCTCTTACCACATGCACAGTGGGCATGCAATAAATCTATGTGGATACAGTGAATGAACACATAAATTCTGGCTATTCTTGCTACTCTCAGGATTTTCTAACTAGCTTTGGGTTATACATAATGTCCCTAATGAGTTAAAAACCATCTGCCTCTGTTGTTCCCGTGTATGTGGCCATTGCCTGCACTTGACTAGGGTGTGCGTGAGCTCCTCTGACTCAAGCTCACCAGGGCCTACGTTTCAAAATGCAGGACAATTCCGTCTCGAGATACTAATCTGTGTCTTATGTTGTGCTGCCCACTTCTCTCTTAAAGCATCCTGGAAATAGTCAAAAAACCAAAAGGGAGAGAACCTAAATCCATGTAGGAAACAGTGGACACCAACATCAAGGGAAGAACTCTGGGGTGTTAATAAAGCCGTGCTGCAAAGCGGGGAGAATGGAAGGAAGGCATTAACTGAGTATCTCATTTGTAGAAAGGAAAACAAAAGCACGACATCTAACCAGGAGTTAAAAATAAAGGATTTGTGAGCAAGAGAGGAGAAGTTCAGATTAAAGGAATGTGTTTATTAACTGGCCCTGTGATGGGTGGATGGCCCTGGATGGGACTATGGAAGATTAATATTGTACATTAATAGGTTGACTTGTGTGCCATGCCTTGGAAATGCATGCGTCTGATGCCAGCGCCCTGGGAGGAGGCTGTATGGTTTGTCTGTGATGTTGCTTAGTTCAAAATCAGACTTCCTTCTCATTTAGGAGAGTTTCTTCTGTGTTTAAAGAGCATGTGTAGACCAGGGACGCATGTCTGCAGAGTTCACTTCCGTCGTCTACAGGGGACTGACAAAGTGTGCTTAGCCCTGGCAGATTTGGGTTTTCAGGTGTTACGTGAGAGTCTCAACTACCCTAAATGACGAGTGATAATTACCAGCAGCCATGTCTCTGCTTCAAATGGGAAGTGTTGACATTCCAGAAAGATGCATCACTGCTCACGTGAATTACACTTCCGTCCTGATTGTTCTGGAACCACCGATACATTTTTTAATTTAATTTTCTCCTCAGACTGCACTATATAATCCCGTACTACCCGGCTATCACATTCTCTCTCATAAATGGGCATGTATCGTCCTCTCTTCCTTCACCAAAAAGCTCATTTTTTCCTCAAATTGGATATAAAGTAAACAGTATGAAGTAAACAGTAGTAACATAATTAGGCGATAAATTCTAGTCTGTCTTAGTTGATGGAAAGTAATGAGAACTCAAGGTAAAGAGGAGACATTTATTTAACACAACAGCTGTTTATCATTTTGCAGTGAGACATCACGCTGATCGCTCTGCGTTTTTTAACCGGTGACTACTGTACGGGGCGGAAAGAGGAAAAATGGCTTTGAACCTATTAATGGGTGGATGGCGTTTCTCTTTCCTCTACAAGACTACTAGAAGTTTGAAATATTAAAGAAAAAATATCGTTGCGTTAGAAGGGCTGCCTGAAAATTGTTTGACCAGAATTGCTGACCTTTGCTCCTCTTTCTCTTTGCAAGTAAGAGAGGAGAAACCCGAGTTAAAATAGTGTTTACTAACCATCTTCTTGATAGGCTGATATTTTGAAATACGATTTATTAAAAATTATGTTTGGCTCAAACACTAGAGATGTGTGCATAGAGATGGGGCACTAGTTTATCTGAGTTCCCATGATAAGGTTCTTTAAAAAGAGGAATAAGCATTGTTTTGCCCAGAGAGCCCCCCTGGTTACGTTATCCCCTACCGTCATTATGGAGGGTTTTGTGATGACTGTTCAATCTTCCTTAAGTGAGGTAGGACGACTACCTATTGGAATTCTGAAAATAAAACCAATTGAACAATAGACAGAGATTTATTGAGCACCAACTGTATGTTCTATTCTCTAGCAAGCGATGTGCGAGATGGAAAAGCAGAAGACATAGTCCTTGTCATCGAAAACACTCAGGATACTTTCTTGACCTCAACTGTATTACTTTATCAGCTTTGATTTCTCCTTTTTTGTGTGTTCCCTTCATATTAATTAATATGAATGTAGATTCAAGTTAATTCATCAAAACAGTAGTTTCAGGGCAAACAATGTGTTTAAGGCATTGTGGTAGGCAGAATTTAAACTACAAAGGTGATTAAGATAGGGCTTCTAGTCTCAAAAAGCTTACCATCTAAGTGGAATTGCAAGAAAAATGACAGATCATAAAAATACCCTACTCTCCTTTAGTATTTGCCTGACATTTATAGAGCATTTACTGTGGGCCGGGAAAAAGGAATATGAAGATGAGTAAGGCACAATTCTTCCACATAAGAAATACGAGTGTGCATATTTGTATGTGCCACCACGTGGAATAAATTTTCACTGCCATATCCCAGGCACCTAGAACACAATCTGCTTGTCAGATAGAAAGTACCCAATAATAGTTATTGAATTAATAAATATTTATATACACAATTTTATTTTTAAAGATCCTTTAAATTCAAGGTTTTATTTCACCCTCACAACTACCCTGTGTAAGAATAGAGCAAAAATTAATGAAAGATAGAATAGAAAAATGATAAAAATTAATTAAACCAAAACTTGATTCTTTGAAAAGATCAACAAAATTGTCAAGCCTTCAGCTAACTGATGAAAAAAAATGACAGATGATTCAAATTACCAAAATCCCGAATGAAAGAAGAGACATTACTACCAACTTTACAGAAATAAAAGGAATTATATATTCCGGAATGTATGAAGAACTCTTACAATTCAACAACAATAAAAAGTAATCTATTTAAAAATGAGAAAAGGATTTAAATAGACATTTCTCCAAAGAAGACATACAAATGGCCAATAAGCACAAGATAAGATATTCAATATCATGAGTCATTAGAGAAATTCAAGTCAAAACCACAATGAGGGGCCAGCAATACTCCCCAAATTGACATAGAGCTTTACAAATCCCCATCAAGATCCCAGCTGATCTTTTTCCAGAAATTGATCCTAAAATTTGATCCTGAATTTCATATGGAAATTCAAGTGACTCACAACAGCCAAAATAGTCTTAAGAAAGAAGAACTTGTAAGCTCTCACGCTTCCTGATTTCAAAACTTATTTCAAAGCTACAGTAATCAAGACAGTATAGCACTGGCATAAGCACTGACGTATAAACCAATGGGGTAGAAGTGAGAGCCCAGAAATAAACCCTCATAATTAGGGTCAACTGGTTTTTAACAAGGGCACCAAGGCAATTCAACAGAGAAACAATAGTGTTTTCAACAAATGGTGCTTGAACAACTGGATATCCACATGCAAAATGATGAAGTTGGATATCTACTTCACACCATATACAAAAATGTATAACTCAAAATGGATCACAGTTTTAAACTTAATAGCTAACATTATTAGAGTAAAACAGAGGTATATCTTAACATTGGATTAGGCAATGTTTACTTCAATATGACACCGAAAGCACAATCAACAACACAAAAAGTAGATAAATTGGAATTCATCAAAAAATTATGCTTCGAAGGATACCATTGAGAAAGTGAAAAGACAGCCCACAAAATGAGGGGAAATATTTGCACATCATGTGTCTGGTAAGGGACTGACATCTGGAATATGTGAAGACCTTCTCCATCTCAATGTAAAAATGCAAATAAGCCAGTAAAAAAAAAATAGGCAAAGGATTTAAGTAGATATTTCTCCAAAGGAGATACACAAAGAGCCAATGAGCACATGGAAAGATACTCAACATCATTAGTCATCAGGAAAATGCAAATCAAAACCACAATCAAATACCACTTCACACCCACTAGATGTCTACAATAAAAAAAGAGAAATGACAAGTGTTGGCAAGAATGTGGAGAAATAGAACCCTCATGAACAGCTGATGGGAATGTAAAATGGTGCAGCGACTGTGGAAAACACTCTAGCATTCCTTAAATGACTAACCATAGAGTTATTATATGGCCCAGCAATTCCATTCATAGGTATCTACCCAAGAGAAATGAAAACTTGTGCCCACACAAAAACTTGTACCCAAATGTTCATTGCGGCATTACTCATAATAGCCAAAAATGTAAACAATTCAAATTTCCATCAGCTGAAGAGTGGATTAATAAATTGTATATTAGACAATGGAATATTATTCACCAATTTAAAGAATGAAATACTGATACATGTTACAAAATGGATGAATCTTGAAAACAGTATGCTCAGTGAAAGAAGCAAGACACAGAAACCCCAAGTTATGGGATACCCTTTATATGAAATGTCCAGAATAGGCAAATCTTCACAGAAGTAGATTGGTGGTTGTCTAGGGTTGAGGTGATGAGGAAGTGGTGGGAGGTGTGACTGCTACAAGGTGTGGGTGTAATGAAAATGTTGTATAATTGATTGTAGTGATGACTGCACAGTTCTGTGAATATACCAGAAGACACTGAATTGTACACTTTCAATGGGTAAATTGTATGGTATGTGATTATATCTCAGTAAAACTATTTAAAAACAAACCCCTACTTTGTGAGATGTAATTACCACTACCTTTATTTTAAAGATAAGAGTTCTGTGACTCAGTGTGTCGCAGTGACTCAGTCATAATCATATAGATGCTGGAGTAGCTAAAGAGGGGCATGAAGTCCAGTCTTTGATCCCAAGCCTGCTTCTATTTCTATTCTGCATTTTATTAAATATAAAAGAATTGCTGTCTGAGTTGGAAAGTATCTGTACAAGCAGTGAATCAAAATTTTGAATTCCTTTCTTACTTCAATTAGAAGAAGAGTCTGAAATGCTTATTTAGGGAGTTTATAATTCAGCATTGTCACTTTTCTAGTCACCACTTTTATGGTGGCTGATCCATTCAGCCAACTGAACAATAAGGCAACCCATTTAAACATCTGCGGGGGGCTGTCAGGCTGTGGGCGCCAGTCCACTGAAGCGAGAGGCTGGCACTGAGGATGGGGATTCCAGTTGGAGCTTGGCAGATTGGACACTAAACTGGGATGTCTTTCCTCTGGTTTATGGGCTTTGAGGAGCCAAATGCGAGGGGCCCGGTGGGAGCACTCCTTTGTCCCTTTCTCTCAGGGTCTCCATTCCTCTGTCTTTTTCCAGCCCCCTCATCGTGGTGACCACCAGACTGAATGGTGGTGAAGCGGAAAGCGTTGTCTTTCAACTTGCCTCCTCCAGGTCAACCGACCTTGCACCAACTCGTCTCGTCTGTTGAATAACATCTGATGGGCTGGATTGTTAATGGGCTAGCATGAGGCTCAATGAGGCAGGGCTGCACATGTATAGGAATAATTTAGTCCTTCAGAATTGATTATGGGGGGCGGGCCCCATGGCCGAGCAGTTTAAGTTTGCACACTCCACTGCGGCAGCCCAAGGTTTCGCTGGTTCGGATCCTGGGCGCGGACATGGCACCGCTCGTCAGGCCATGCTGATGCGGCGTCCCACGTGCCACAACTAGAAGGACTCACAACTAAGATATGCAACTATGTACTTGGGGGCTTTGGGGAGACAAAGCAGAAAAAAAAGAATTATAGATTATAGATTATATGATTATAGATGTTGGTATTGATTGAGTGTTTAATTTACAAGGTGTTGTGTACAACATTTCTCTTATCCTCACAAAATCTGTGTAAAGTAGACATTTTCATTCTCAGAGAAAAAAGTTATGCATATGCTCAGTAACTTGCTGAGGTCTCTCAGTCATTCACTCATTCATGTTTTCCAGTAACTTTAAAAAAAAAAATCTCTATTGAGATATAATTAACAAACTCTGTAATTTATCCTTTTAAAGTGTATAATTCAATGGACTTTAGTGTATTTACAGGGTTGTAAAACCATTACCAGATTTAATTTTAGAACGTTTTTGCCCTCCACAAAGAAACCTGTGCCCATTGACAGTCACTCCCAATTCCCAGCCTACCCCTACCTCCAGCCCTAAACAACCACTCTTCTGCTTTCTGACTCTATGGATTTGTCCATTCTGGACATTTCAAATAAATGGAATAGTAAAATGGTGGTGGTATTTTGTGACTGGCTCGCTTCACTTAGCATCATGTTTTCAAGGTCCATCCATGTTGTAGCAGGTGTCAGTGCCTCGTTCCTTTTTTAAGACTGAGTAATATTCCATTGGATGGATATAGTCTATGTTACTTATCCATTTGTCAGTTGATGGACATTTGAATTGTTTCCACCTTTTGGCTGTGATGAGTAATGCTGTTATGAAATTGATGTGCATGTTTTGGGTGTTCCACTAACCTTTATTAAAGGTTTGCCTGATCCTGTGCCATGTGTTGTATTTAAAGGGGCAAATCTTGTCTTGGCTCTTCTCTAAGGAGCCCTTAATTTAATAGCAGAAGACTAAGCCGTAGCCCCCCTGAGAGCAGGGCCTGTGACTGTCTCACTAACTGTTGTGAATGTCATCCCTAACGTAATGCCCGATGTATAGTAGATCCTGCATGGTGGGCCCATGGACTGAACACGGAGGGTTTGAAAGGGCAGGATGGAGAGTAACTGGATCAGGAAGAATTTGGATAGTGTTTAAAAGAACCTGAAGCTAGTAAGCATCAAGGTGGGTGCCTGCTCCCTAATTTTTGCTCACATGTATAGTTATTGATAGATGCTCTTGGTCGATAAGAATTCAGTGAGTACCTGTCAATTGACTTTCGAAGCAACACAAGGAAATATAAATATGTAGAATATAAGTTTCCCTCAAGTAACTCAATCTCCACTCGAAAAGATGGAACTTGCCTAAATATAGAAGCGTCGGAAAGGGCTGTTTGAACGCACAGGGCTGTAGCATAGGATAAATGCACTGTGTGCTGTACATGACCGCGTCCTGCAGATGTGCATGGACTGTAGTAATTGTAATAACGTCAGTCATACAAAGGACTTCATAGCTAATAGGAGGGGTCTGACTAGGTCATCAAGAGGGTCTCCAAGGGGAAGATTCCATGAAAGTACCAAATGAATCTCTAAAATTTGTTAAAGGTAAAATGTCAAAGAGAAGTTCTTCATTCCCCTAGCCTATTATTGTAGAGAAAAATGAAGCCAGAAAATGGTCTTCTTGTACTCCTTCCTAAGGAGAGAGTCCTATGTAGCTATGGTCATATGTGTATTCATTTCCTGGGGCCACCGAAACAAATTGCCACAAACCAGGGGGCTTAACCAACAGAAATCTACTGTCTCAATTCTGGAGGCTGGACGTCTGAGACCAAGGTGGGGGCAAGGTGGCTCCTTCTGAGGCTGAGAGGGAAGGATCCGAGCCAGGCTCCTCTCCTAACTCCTGATGGATCCTGACTTGTGGCAGCAGAACTCCTGTCTTCACATGGGGTTCTTGTGTGTGTCTCTGTGTCCAAATCTCCCCTTTCTATAAGGTCACCAGACCTATAGGATTGGGGGCCCATGCTACTGAGATAAGCTGACCTCATCTTAACTAATTACATCTGCATTGACCCTGTTTCCAAATATGGCCACATTCTTAGGTTCTGGGAGTTAGGACTTCAGCATATGAATTTTGAGGGTTTGCAGTTCAACCCATAGCAAATTGTTTCAGTTCTGAAACGATCCTGTGTCAGGGAACAGTTTGAAAACAAGCCTTAAAATTGTATTCAGCAATCTGAGTTTGACTTTGGGGCTGCTAAGAAATTTGGTTTTATGGTTGATCTTTGATGGAAAATCTTAGATGGTGAGAATTAACTTATAACTTGGAATTCACAGGTCATTGGGTTGGGGCTCTGTATGTGCTCCCAACTGCGTTAGTACACAATGTTTATAGCGAGCATGGTACAGACACTTTTTAATGCTGAATTATGGTAGTTCTGGGTTTAGGATCTTTCTCATGTCTCAGAGCAGCATTTATTTCTTCCTTGGAGTCATTGCGTTGGTCCCTACAGATGCTTACCTACAGGAACAGTGGAGGAAGTGGACTGTGGTGCATTAGGGTTCTCTGATGGGATTCTCCCCTGGGTGGAACCAGTCGGTTTTTCAGTTCTTTTACTCTGCTTTGGGCTTACTCACTGGTAATGTGCTCCATCTTAACTAATAGAAATGACTTGGGTTAGCTGTATAATTGTAATTTCTCAGAGCGAGAGCACGACTTAGATTTAAACTAGCAAAAAATATGTAAGCGGTGGAAGTGTAATCAATTCTGGAAACATTTAGATTGGCCTTGTTTAATTTAAAGTTGCTTATGGTCTTACATCTGATGATTTAATTTTCACGACTTAGAAATACAGAGGAAATAGAGCTGTCACACTGTTCAAATGACTTTTCTAAGAAACCTCTTTGAAGTTTAAATATGACAATGTACATCAGTTATGAGCGTTGCCTCTATGTTGCGTATCTCTTTATGGTGTGAGATTATCTCTGAGGGTTCTACAGGGAAAGACATGCGTTTAAGACTGGTTTTGGTGATTGACGTTCCAGTGTAATTTGGTATAATGGGATTTAATTTGTTTGTAGATAAACTTACCTAAAGGGACCATCGCAAGAACAGAAATCTCGTAGCTTACATAAACAACGGAAAGTTAATTAACATGGAAGCACTAATTACTTTATCCAATTTGCTGGCAGAGCTCTGGGTGCTCAGGGACTGAGCGAGGGGCTGGTCCACTTGTGTGAGGGGGCGGAGGGAAGGCAGGGAGAAAGGAGGTCGTTTCAGGGACCTGGAGAGTAGAGGTGCTGGGCAGACACAAGGTCAGTGCTGCCTCCTTGGACCTAGAGGGGAACTGGAGCAGAAGAGAAAGCGCCTGGACCTGGGGTCGCCTGCTAGGGTCATGGCCCCGTCCGTCATTAGCCACGGGACTGTGGGTTTCCTGTGTAATTTCCCTGGGAGTCTCTCATCTGTAAAATGGGGAAACACCTGCGTGGCCGACTTCATTTGCTTCTTATAAAATGTTCCTTTGCTCTGGAATGACTCCCCCACCCGTTTCCTCGTGACTGTCGCTCAAGCTCATTTCTCGGGGAAGCTCCCTGGCTTACAGAGTCAGGTCATCTTTTCACATGGGCCCTGTGCACCTTCCCTTGGGACCACCGGTCACAGCTGACCTGTTATATTTATTCCTGTGATTCCTTGATGAAGACGTACCTCTCTCACTTGACAGTAAGGCTCCAGAGGGAGGAGCCCACATTAATTAATTCATTAATGAATGAATGAATGAATGGGTGGATGGGTTGAAACTTGTCCTGACACTCCAAGTATCATCTCCAGCATTCTCTCCTCTGAGGAGCCGTTCCTGATGTCCAGGAAACTCGGAGTTACTTCCCCATTTTTCACTTCCATTTATTGTCGTATTTATTTGGCTCACATGTCCATCTCCCTGTGGAATGATGCTCCCAGCATGCACCGTGGGGCCTGGAGCATCGTGCATGCTCAGAATATTTGTGTTAAATGAGTTCGGGGGGGAGTAATGAGTGGGAGGGCAGGCTGTAACCTCTGAAGCTCCTGCAAACACCTGCTGCTCATGTGCTGGGCTTCCCAAGGCGTCGGCCTGGTCCCCGGCAGAGCTTTCTTGGGGAGGAAACATGCTTTCCTCAGGTCTTCACATCTGTCTACTTACTACAAAATGTATGTATCCCTTTGTTTGCACACACACCATAAACCCAAACACTTGTGAGCTGTGGTCATCTCTTATGCTGAGCCCACCCAGGATTCGCACAAAGTCGTGAGGTGTGAGGGGCTGTAATTGGGGAGGGCAGGGGATCCGAAAAGGGTCCACTCTCAGGAGCTTTGACGTTGGGAAAAGCAGACTTGGGTTCGAATCCCAATCTGGACACTTGCTGGCCATGTGATTTTGAGAAAGTTCTTCAAATTTTCCTCCTTTAAAAGAAGAACACAAGTAAGGCCAGCCTGGTGGCATAGCCGTTAAGTTCATGCACTCCACTTTGGCAGCCCGGAGTTTGCAGGTTCGGATCCCAGGGGTAGACCTACATACCACTCGTCAAGCCTTGCTGAGGCAGCATCCCACATACAAAGTAGAAGAAGATGGGCACAGATGTTAGCTCAGGGCCAGTCTTCCTCAAGCAAAATGAGGAAAATTGGCACAGGTGTTAGCTCAGGGCCAATCTTCTTCACCAAAAAAAGAAAGAAAAAGAAGAACATGAGCATCTCATGGTCAGTGTGGCAGGAGGGCTACCTGGGCTGAGCGGACTCAGCAGGCACAGGTCTTGACCAGCACACCCATGGGTCTCCAGAGGCTGTGCCGTGAGGCTTGCATCTTCTGATTTGCTCATTAGTGCACTTGAAGAGATGTGCTCATTTGGTTGTCATGTTATTCATTGATTTTTACGTGCATCCCTGGTCTTTTCTGGAATGGTAGTTCTATCATTAATATTTCATGTTACTCATTTTCATTTCCTTTTCTTTTTCTTCTCCCTCCTGATAAAATGTGAAATCATTTATTTTCAATTTTCCTCTTGTTATTTAAATAAGTAGAATAACTGAATAACTCTTCAGATTTTCCCTTATGGTCCCTGCTATTTTCCTAATGGGATTTTAAAAAACCCACCCAGTGTTATTTTCCCCATACATCCCAGTCTGCCCACCACTGAGCCTCTCCATCCCATGGCCTTGGCTTTGATCACGCCCCGATTTTGCATGAGTCTCCTAAACAATCGATCACCTTACCTCTGGTCTTCTTTCCCTCAGGGACATCATCCACCCTGCCACCAGAGAACCTTTCTGAAGCCCGAATTTATTTACGTAACTCCCTCGCTTAAAGCCCCTTAATAGCTTCACTGTCCTATATGATTAAGTCCAACGCCTCAACAGTTCTGTTATTAAACAGATTGGTCAGTCCCTAGAATGTGGCCTGGACTAGCCTTCCCACCTCAAGCCCCCTTACCCCACCACAAATACTTTGAGCTTCAGATGTGCCCAGATGTTTGGATTCCCCTGTGTGCGGGAGGCCCTTTCGTGCCTCTGAGAATGTGATGCAGTTGTTGATGTATGTATATGCGCACATGGCTGTCTCGCTTCCAGTCAACTGAACTTTGTACTCCAATTCCTAGCCCAGTGTTGGACACACTAGATAGGTGCTTAAATAAATGTAGAATAAATGATGCATTTAAGCCATTTTTACTCAAAATCGTGCCATATTTACTGAGCATGTTTACAAAGGCTGTAGGTATATAGAAATATAATCTCCTGAGGGGGGAAGACAAAAAATTATAATAAAATTAAAGTATTATAAAAGAGATGCTATGGGGCCAGCCCCATGGCCAAGTGATTAAGTTTGCTCACTCCACTTCGGTGGCCCAGGTTTCGCTGGTTTGGATCCCGGCTGTGCACCTAGCACTGCTCATCAAGCCATGCTGAGGCAGCATCCCACATAGCAGAACTAGAAGGAACCACAACTAGAATATACAGCTATGTACTGGGGGGCTTTGGAGAGAAGAAAGAAAAACAAGAGATTCTATGAAAAAATAGAGGAGGGGCCTCTTAACTAATTACTAATTAAATCATTATGGAGCAATTAGAGCTGACTTTCTAAAAGGGTTGATATTTAAAATAAATCTTAAAGAATGAATAGGATTTCAACAGACAGTGCTTGAACAACTGAATATCCAAATGCAAAAGAATGAAATTGGTCCCATACCTCATACCGTATACAAAAAATTAACTCAAAATGGATCAAAGACTTAAATGTAAGGGCTAAAATTATCAAATAACATAAGCATAAATCTTCATGATCTTAGATTAAGTAATGGTTTCTTCACCAAAAGCACAAGTGACAAGGGGAAAAATACCAATTGAATTTCATTGAAATTAAAAATATTTGTGTTTCAGAGTTTACCATAAAGAAAATGAAAAGAAAACTTACAGAATAGGGAAAATTTTTACAAATCATATATGCAATAAAGGCTTGTATCTAGAAATTACAAAGAACTCCTACAACTCGTCATAAAAAAAGCAAATAAGCCAATAAAAGAATGAACAATGCACTTGAATAGACGTTTCTCCAAACAAGACATACAAATAGCCAATAAGCACATGAAAAGATGCTCAACATCACTAGACATCAGAGAAATGCAAATCAAAACCACAGTGAGACACCACTCACACCCATTAGGATGGCTGTCATCAAAGAGAAGGACAATAAGTGTTGGGAAGATTGTGGAGAAATTGGAACCCTCATGTACTACTGTGGGAATGGAAAGGGTGCGGCCATTTTGTAAAACAGTTTGGTATTTCCTCAAAATGTTAAACAGAGTTACCATATGATCAGAAATTCCATTCCTTGGTGTATATCCAAGAGAAATGAAACATATGTCCATTCAAAGACTTGTACAGGAATGTTTATAGAGGCATTGTTCCTAGTAGCCACAGTGCAAGAAACCTGGGTAACCAACAACCGAGGAATGGATAAATGAATTGTGGTCTATCCATAAAATGGAATGTTATTTGACAATCAAAAGGAAGGATGAACTGACACATGCTACAACCTGGATGGACCTTAAAAACATTTTGCTAAGTGAAGTCACATATTATAACCGCATATTATGGGATTCCATTTATGTGAAATGTGCAGAATAGGCGAATACAGAAATTAGATTAGTTATTGCCAGGGTTTGGGCACATGAGGGATGGGAGTTTCACTGCTAAAGAATTCGGGATGAAATTATTCTAAAGTTCATTGTGATGATGGTTGCACAAGTCTGAACATACTGAAACCATTTTATTGTACACTTTAAATGGGTGGATTATATGGTATATGAATGATATCTGAATAGAGCTGTTATTTAAAAAATCACTAAAAAAAAGAATGAGTCGCCATTTGCCACACAAAGAACAGCAGGAGGACCTACTTCATGCACAATTGCATGTGCAAAGACCCAGGGGACCAAAGAGCCTGGCTTGATGTGAGAGCACTGAGTGGTCTGGTGTGGCTCTGGTGTAACCTAGGGGAGGTGGGAAGAGGTACCTCTATTCCTTGCTGAGAGGTGAAGGCTCTAACATTTAGGACATGGACATATTGCAGGATCAGAGCAGGGGAGTAACAACACTTTTAACTTCCAAATTGAAATTTTATGTTGAGAATTCTTCCTGTTATGTATGTATTGTCAATGACCACCTTTCAGTTCAAATGAACACACTTGGCTTCCTAAATATCTTTAATTTGTTATGAACAGGATTCCTATATGTGTCTTCTAAACACTTTGTAATCACACCATAACATTTGGTCACTTTAAATGTTCAGGATGTGGATAATTGGCCCAAATAAAATTAAGAAATTAAGTAGAGAAACGAACCTAAAAATGGAAGAGTTCTAGAAACTTTCAGTCAAATCTAGAAATATATGAATAATTCTCCTACTAATCACAGTTATATTCAGGGAAATTAAAAGTTGACATGACGATGCTTTCAGATACATTAACTGGTTTTCAAATTTTCACCCCTCATCCTTCCTCTGACATTTCTTGTCTGTGGCTGCTGAAGGATCAGTGAACTTCTTGGCCCTGTTTCTCCTCAGCCCCTTTCACTGAGGGAACCATGCAGATCCTCTGAATTTGGGGATCGCTCAGGCTTTTCTTCATCAGGGTGCAAAATTAAATATGGCTTTAGGAGCCTATACTTTCAATCATTTCCAGGTTCTCAGAATTGGAGACAAGGCTTCCATTGTAGCTATGGTTGGCTCCAATTTAGAGTAATATTATATAAACTACCATAAGGCATTCTCTTTGAAAAATGAATTCAAGGTAAATTTAAAAACATTTCTAAAGATCCTATATACTTTTTCAGGTAGGTTTAACTGCCTTTCAAATTTATGCACTGCCTACAAGTGACAGAAATGGGAAAAAACTAGGTTATGATAGGCCAAAAAGTATAAAATACAAATTCAAGTAAAATTAAAGTTTGACAGCCACCACCTAGTGAATACTGCGTTAGCTTGAGCAGTGGAGTTCTTTCTCTACAGCCGTGTGAGTAATGAGCCCAGACTTGACAAATAAAGAGCAGCCTCTGTCCGTGGTGCTGAACACCGCCTCGCTTATCAACTCTTGTGAATCCTACTTTAATAAATGGATACCTCGCCAGGAACAAAGAGAGAGGCTTAAAAATAAGTGATATTTTGCTGACACTTTTGGAACAAACTAAGGACACACTGATGTCAGGGAAAGGATATTTGATACAAAAGGTTCTAGTGGAAATATTTATGGCTTAGGGAATTGAAAACGACCCTGGAGCAATCTTGGACCTGTCACTGCCTATGGGGCTCATGATGAGGCACGTGTCCTAGCTCTGCCTGCGTTGTCGCATCCTGCAGACTGTTCCCTACCTTTTGCATTTCGTACAAATGTCCTTTATTTTGATAATACTAAATTAGGTCAGGTCGCCTGAGGCTAATATTTATTTTCTGGGTGTGATTATCAGAAATAGGTATGGAATATGACTCAACATCTATTTTTAAAAACATTAATAAGAGTTTATGAGCACCTATGAACATGCCATTCTCCAGTGGAAGGACACACACTAAACACACATACACACTTCTGCGTCTGCGTGTCCATCTCTATCTTTGTGCCAGTGTGTGTGTGTAAGGCATATAGGTAGTAGAAGCGTGTATGTAATTATATATGTTTATTTATATATTTTGTATTTATACATAATATATGTGTCATACATGTGCATATATACTTACATATGTATATATATTTCTACAATTGGATCCCTATGGAAATATTAGTCCAGTGAATGACTAAATATTCAGGCGAATGTAGTTGGTATGGCACAAAATACATAAGGAGAGTCAACATTACAAAGTTAGATTGGTGATAGGAACTAATTATGGTACAATGTAAATCTTGCAGAGATTTCCTCTTCGGAGTGAAGTGGAGTCTTCATTTTCAAAGACTATGCTAATGCTAAAATCTACCTGGGCACAAGTGCCAGGAAAGGCCCAGCCTTGGCCTCAGGACACCCCCAAACTATAGGGGACACACCCAACTATACCACAGGCTAAAATGTAAAGAACCTCCTGACCCAAAGGGAAAAGTAGTAACTGGTTCTGCCTGGGCACTGTGGGAGCTGGTCCATCAGGAGTGTGTCCTGTGAGGCTGGTCGTCAAGAGGGGTGTGAGTACAAGGCATTAAGGAGGGCAGAGGTGACAGCGTGACCACTGTGGCATATCTGGCTTCCTAGGCTTTCAGATGTAGACAAGGTTGTGTGGTCTCTCAAATGACCCTCAGTCCTATCTGTGATTGCACCTGGCAGCTGGTCCATTTCCAAATCTCTTTCCAACATTCCCCTGTTCTCTCACTTGACTTCATCCAGTGTCCGATGCATTCCTCTAATATGGGACATAGCAGGTACTCGTGTCCTGCCTGGTTGAGATACTGAGAAACACACTGCATTTACTGCCAGCTGATGGATCCTGGTATTTACAATTATGTACATTTTGTGCATTTGGGTGATGAAACTCCTTATGGTGATAAGAATCTTGAGCATTCTGGATTTATCTGACACATGTTCATTGAGTATCTCTTCTGTGCCAGGAACTGTTTCAAATCTGGTGATAGAGGGGGGAACACACGCAACAAGATCTAGGCTCTCGTTATGTTTATGTTCTGTTGGATGGGGAAGAGATGAGTGACAAACCTTTAATCAAATGCACAGATAAATCAGTCATGAGATTTAGGCTGCACATGAAATAGGGTGATGAGACAGAGACTGGCAAGGAAAGGGTTTGTTCAGGATGAATTTCTCATTGCAGAGAATGGTGCCCCATGTTAAGATTTAGAGGAAGAATATTCTGGAGGGGAAGAGAAGATGCAAGTCCTGTCCCTTAGCTCATGTAGGAGTGACAAGTGCTGAGATCAGGAGGAGCTTGGGTCTGAGGGCACAGAGCGCTGTGGGCATCATTCAGGACTTCGGCTTTTTCTCCTAAATGTGATGGGAAGCCCCAAGAGGGCTTAAGAGGGGGCGTGGCATGGTCTGATTTATGCTTTAAAGTTGCCACGTTGGATGCTGGAGTGGAAACTAGGAGCAGCCAGGGGGCTCTGACAGCAGTGGAGGTGATGTTCAAGGGGTTGGCAGTGGAGATGGAGGGCAGTGAATGGATTCATGGTAGATTTTGGAGCTACAGTTTGAGATGACCAGCTGATTAATTGAATTCAGGAGGTATGGGAAAGAAAATAATCAAAAACTCCTTGTGTATTTTAGCCTTGATCAACTATGTGGATAGAGATGAGATGGTGAGGACTTAAGATGTGGACTACTGGAGTTCCCAAACATACCATCCAGACTGAGTGAAAACTGGTGCACCCAGATTTTCAGGGCACTGAAATTACTCTGTGTGATACTCTAATGGTGGATAAATGAATGGCATTATCCGTTTGTCCAAACCCATAGAATGTACAATGCAGAGTGCACTCTAATGTAAATTAGGGATTTTGTGTGGTTATGATGTGTCAACGTAGGTTCATCAGTTGTAACTAATGGACCATCTGGTAGGGGATGTTGATAACGGGGGAAGTTGTGCATGTGTGGGGGCAGGGGGTATATTGAAAATCTCTGTACCTTCTCCCAGTTTGGCTGTGAATCTAAAACTGCTCTTAAAAATAAGGTCTATACAAAACAAAACAAAAAACCAGTCCATCTGTCTTCACACTTTGAAGATTTAACTGATATGATTTGGATGACTCTTTGAGATTGGGTTTGAGCAACTGAATGGATAGTATGGCATTGTCAGGCTAGGGAAGTCACTAACGTGTTGTCATATCTGTGACGTAGTCATATATGCTTTTGCTGGCTCACATCAGTGGCAATGTTGAGGACTGTCTTAGTCAGCTCAGCCCGCTATAACAAAGTGCCAGAGACCGAGTGGCTTATAAACAACAGACATTAATTTTCTCACTTCTGGAGGCTGGAAGTCTGAGATCAGGATGCTCTCATGGTCGGTTCCTGGTGAGGGCCCCTTTTTCAGGTTGCAGGTGGCCACCTTCTCGTTGTGTCCTCACATGGCAGAAAGATGGACACGAGCCCCCTTAGGGTCTCTTTTTTAAGGCATTAACCCTGTCATGTGGGCTCCATCCCCAAGACCTAATCACCTCCCAAATGTCCCACTTCCTATCACCATCATGTTGGGGATTGATTTCTACATATGAATTTGGGGGAGTGCACAAACATTCAGTCCATAGCACATATGACCTAGCAATCCCACTTCTGAGTCTATATCCAAAAGAAATGAAAGCAGGGACTCTAACAGATACTTGTACACCCATGTTGATTACAATGTTACTTATGATAACTAAAAGGTGGAGCCACTCAAGTGTCCATGGATGAATGATAAAGAAAATGCAGTATATGCCTACAATGGAATATTATGCAACCTTAAAAAGGAAGGAAATTCTGATGCATGCTACAACACGGATGAACCTTGAAGACATTATGCTGAGTGAAATAACATTGGAGATTAGGATTTCAACGTATTAGTTTTGGTGGGACACAAACATTCAGTGCATTGCAAGGACCTCTTGGAAGATCTTCAGGAATGGTACATTAGGAGGCTGCGCTGTCCTGGGCAAGAACGAGAACTCAAAGAACAAGGGAAGTGGTGCTGTGCATGGAAAAGAGGGACTGTAAGTGGTCAGGAGTGAAAGCAGAGGACGTGGTTGAAGACAGGGAGAAAGCCAGGCACAGGAGATCTTCAAATACAGGAGACTGTGCGAAATGGTTTCTTTGCCAGCATGATGGATCTCAGGTGTCAGTGGACCCTATAGCATCAACAGGTCTATGAATCTGAGCTTGGGGAATGTCAGCGGCATAAACGGCTGGTAATTAAAGCCATGAAATTGAGTGAGATCACCCAAGGAGGCCATGAAAAGTGAGATAAGCAATGGACTGAGAACAGGACCCTAGGGATATCATCTTTTTAGGAGCGAGGTCCGTAATGTTGACTTGTGACATGGAAGAGACTGAACTGGGGCAGAGCCTTGGCAAACCAGAAATTAAGTTTAACACAAGCTTCCTTCATGCTGTTTCTGTGAGAATGGTTGATTTAATGGGAAAGACTGCTGTGTCCTTGCTTATTTTATTGATGGTGCGAAAGGACGCGGCAAGAACACCACAAGTTCAGAATTCTTGGGTTTCATGAAGGCATCTTGGGAGCAGTTGGGCACACCCAGAAATCAGTTTCTGGTCCTGATCGTTAACTTCCTATATGGCTGACCACAGGCAAGGACTTCATGTCCTTGGGCATCTCTTTCCCTGACTAAATGAAAGAAATAATAATGCTGGTTATTTACACACAGTTGTCATGAGAGTTAATAAGATTGGAGTCGTAAGCAGCATTGAATTTCATAGATAGAAATGGCATAAAATAGAGTAACCTATTGATTATTCACTGGTGAGCCATTTACCTTTTGGCTAACTTTTAGTCCCAGGCGCACTTCTGCCTGGCAAGTGAGCACATATTTGGGTTGAATAATAACGGGACCCTGTCTTCCCTCAGAGATTCCAATAAATTATTTAACTTTCTTAAGTCAAGCTTACTCTGAAGGTAGATCAGCTCCCCAGAAACATTCCAAAGTCAAATATGACATTTTGGGATTTGACAGCTGGGAAGGGGAGGAGAAGAGATGTAAATTCGCAGGTAACGTGACTCCGGATCAGCTCAGACGCTTCGTTCACACTGTGTGCTTGCTCCGACCACAGACGTGGAAAGGTCTCTGGAGCTCAGAGATGCTGGGGACATGGCAGATTTCTACCAGTACTTGTTGAAGGAAGGGAGTAAGAAAAGGATTCTCCAAGACGTTTGAGCGTCCGCCCATCAGCACTGATCATGAAAATTCAATTGTATATGTTATTATGGATCCTGAGGTGGTGCCCATGACCAGCAAACCGCAGCTTCCAGACAAGAGAAGACAACATCGTCTCATCTATTCGTCCATGGATTTTATTTCGATTCCCTATGCCTCATTGCTTTATTAAAGCTATTGATTTCTGGGTTTGTCTTCACATTTTTTAATTTTATTAAAACAAACTCATTAGAATTCTGTTGGCATGCAATTATTTGATTGAATGCCCTGTCCTACTCTCTGTGTCAATGAACAGTGGAGCACGCTTGCAGTCAGCACGTTTCCCAGCTGGTTAGTTTCCGATGTGGTTTCTCCATGTGCTTCTTAACTATTGAAGAACCTAAATACAACACTCTACCCTTTCCTGCTATTGTGCATTTCTGGCATGTAGATTGACAGGTAAGAAAGAGATTGCACGTAACGATCTGCTTGAGGGAATTATTTTGAAAACGGTTAGAAACAAAACTTGCATAATTTCTTCCCCAGACATTTAAGTTAATTCCTTTCCCAAAAGGGCCATTCCCTATCTGGACAACTCCTAACCCTTCTTCAAAGCCCGGGTCACTCTTGCTGACCCCCTAGGAGCCAGCTTCACCAGGGGCTGCACGGGCGTCTAGAACACACTTCGTCTCTCTCTGTCATAGTGCTTACTGTGTTGACTGGTTCTTCTCATTAGTGTCTGCCGATGTGAGATGATTCTTACCTTTATAAACTAATAGTCAGTGAGAATTCTTTTTAAATTGCTAAATCTGGTGACTGATCAGCGTGCTAGGTTTGGGGATAAGGCATTTACATGATTGTCTCATTTACTTTTGAAACAATTGTAGGTGTAGAATCTGTTAGTCTCCCTGGATGGTAAAATTGTGTCCTGTTTATTTTGAAATTGGAACAAAGACAAGCTCAGATGATGGTAATGTTAACAGGTAATATTTAAGGACTGACTTTGTGCCAGGAATATTTTTTCTTTTATACTTAAGCTATTTGCATTTGTTAATGTTTTTCAGATTGGAAATTAGCATATGTCCACTGAGAGTTTCACTCTCATTCTTCTCTCCCTACCTAACCCGTACAGCAACCACTCCTGTCATCACACTTCCTTCCTTAGAAATAACTTCTGATAGAAATCTACAGTTTATCATTCCAGGCTTTCTATGCATTTATAAATACACAGCACCAGTATGTCATAATATAGTATTATCAGTGCATATCTTCCAGCATAGTGCCTGGCACACAATAGGATCCCTATAAATATTTATTGAATAAATATTAAAGAATACACTTTCCAAAGTGGAAATGAGATGCAATGTTCTACCTTTTCTCTTTCTCTTTATTTTCAAACGATTGAGATTTTTCCATTTTAGCACATAAGATTTCATAGTATCAACAAATGATGATTTATTTAAGCATTCCTCAGTTGCTGAACAGTCAGGTTACTTGAGCTATTATATCAAGTGATGTTCTGATGCAGTCATGTCTTCGTATACTCACGCTGTGATGTGTCCTGTATTGTCATGTAGTTGTGCTGTCCTATAGTCATATTTTAAGTAGTCATGTTGTCATATGGCCATTGCCATGTTATAATGTAGTCATATTATCCATGATATCATATAGTCATGTTATCATAAAGTGACGTTCAAATAACCGTGTTGTCCTATAGCTGTGCCGTCATATTGTCACATGTCATCTATTGTCATTGCAGCCATTTTGTCATGTCATGTTTTTCATGTTGTCATATGTCATGTATGACCATATAATCATGCCACTTGCCATACAGTCATGTTGTCACATGTTGTGTGATGTCGTGTAGTCATGTTGTCACCTGTCATGTCTTGTTATACTGCCATGTGTTATGCTGTCAGGTCATGTCATGTTTTGTCATGCAGTCGTGTTGTCATGTTTTGTCATGTGGTCGTGTTGTCACATGCATTATATTGCCATAGAGTCATGTTGTCACATGTCATGTCTTATGTAGATGCCTTGTCACATGTCATAATGCAGATTCATTGTCTCATGCCATGTGTTGTCATGCAGTCACATGTCATGAGTTGTCATGCAGGTGTGTTGTCACATGTCATGTATTGTCATGCAGTCACATGTCATTTGTTGTGCAGATGTGTCATCATATGCCAGGTGTCATGTGTTTTCAAGCAGTCACATGTCATGAGTTGTCATGCAGTCATGTGTCATGTGTTTTCTTGCTGTCACATGTCAGGTGTTGTCATGCAGACATGTCATCACATGTCATGTGTTTTCACGCAGTCACATGTCATGTGTTTTCATGCAGTCATGTGCCATGTGTTTTCTTGCCGTCACATGCCATGTGTTTTCATGCAGTCACCTGTCATGTGTAGTGATGTGTTGTATGTTGTCATGCAGTCATGTGCCATGCGTTTTGTGCAGTCACATGTCATGTGTTGTCATGTGGTCGCATGCCATGTGTTTTCATGAAGTCACGCATCATGTGTTTTCATGCAGTCACATGCCATGTGTTGTCATGTGTTTCCATGCAGACACGTGTCATGTGTTGTCATGTGGCCACATATTGTCATGGAGACGTGTCGTCACATGTCATGTGTTTTCATGCAGTCACGTGTCATGTGTTGTTGTGCAGTCATGTTGTCTCACGTCATGTATTGTCACATAGTCATCGCGTCATCCAGTCGTGTTATATGGCCTCCAGTGCTTGGATGAGGGAGCGCCTGCTCACAGGCTCTTTGCAGAGGGTCGTATTTTCATGTTCTTCACTTGGCTGAGATGTGCTGACAGTCGCAGTGGTGCCTTGGTCCTGTGGTTTCCGGCAGGTCTGACCAGCTCTCCACCTCCCATTCAAAAGCTGTCTTGATGTTTTGCCTCCAGTGGCTCTTAATGTGGAGCATTTCTCAGCGATGAGCACAAGGAAGCATCCTGCAGCTTGCTTTGAGACTCAGGAGAGGAAGGGCATAAGCGGTGTTCTCTCGCCCCGATTAGTCGCTGCCCCGCTGGAGGGAGGCAGAGGAGGACGTGGGAAGTGGCAAATTAATGCACTTGGCACAGCAGCCCAATGCCAGCCTTCTGAGCCCAGTCTCCTCTGCCAGCCCCCCAGCTCCCAGCCTCCCCTGCTGCCCCCTTCTCTGCCCAGCCCACAGCACGTGCCTCTCACCCTCAGTGCCCGTCCTGGCCGAGCGAGCCCGTCTCTGCTCTGCAGAATGAACATTGATGCTTTTTGCCTTGAGGAAAGTGATGTCCTGTTCTCAGTGATCTTGAAATGGGCCTTGCCAGGAGATCTGGCAGCGTTAGCACGGTCTGTGTCTGTGTCACCTGAGCTTGGCTGCTGGAGCTTCTGTGTGCAAGTCAGCTGTTTGCTGCCAGGGGCTCCCTGGAGGCTGCCCCAGCGGCCTCGGCGTCTCCTTCACCTGCATCAGCTTCACCCCACACCCAGTGGGTCACATAGGCTGGAGGGAGGGGACATCATTATGCTCAAATAGGAGAGAAGATGAGAGAGAGACGCCGTGTGTGTGCATTGCTTCACTTACAGGCTGAAAGCCGCTGCTCTAAAAATATATGCATAAATTTAGAGTAACGTCCGTAGACAGAATACTTCATGGATTCACACCGGAGATGCCACAGTTCCCTCTTTTCTGGGAGACTAAAACAGGATGCACGCCCCATGCCAGTGAGAAAGCAGGCGGGCTCTCACCCTCCGTGTTTCAGAGCTTGGCGAACAAGCTGATTCTCGCGGGGCTGCGTCTGGTGCAGGTAGGGATCGCATGTACACGAAGTCATCAGGAAGATTTCTCTACCTTGTGTCAATTAGCATAAATTAGTGTAGTCTTCTCCTAATCTAAATGAGACTCTGCACTAATGATGATGAATCCACAGTGTATCAAGTTTAATTCCCTTCTACATTGTGACTATTTCTTTAATGGGTGTTCCTCGGGGAAGAACGCGATAGAGTAGATCGGATGTTGTCACGCCGCATCCCACGGGAAGCGCACCTTTCCTTGTAATGAACTCCAGGATGTGAGGAAGGCCGGCGCCCAGGCTGGGGGGGCCGCTGGGGGACCTGAAGGCAGGAGCCGACTTCTCCTGCCTTAGAAACTCCTGGGGACCAGAACTATCATTGACTGAGCCCAGCCTAGCGCCAGGCCCTGTGAGAGTTAAATACGCTTAATTCCACTTATTACCAGCAATGGCTCAACTTCCCCTTTGAGGTGAGGATTCGATGGGAAACCAAGGCTGAGAGGTTCACTGCCTTCCAACGGCCGGGCGTCCCCGAGGCCACTGCCAGCCAGCGTGGAAACCCTGAGTGAATGGCAGCGTCTTCCCTCCGGGGCATTAAGCCTGACACTCTGTGTGAACTAGTCACTTGTAGTAAATCATGAGTGAAGTGAAGCGCCATCAGCTGCCCAGCTTCTGCTCCAGACTCTCAGGCTCACGTGAGCCCAGAACAGGGCTGGAGGAAAGGGCTTCACTGCTAGACGCCACCCGATATTGCGGATTTCATGGCGTCAACGTCGGCATCAGCATCTACCCTCTCACTCAGGCCCTGCCTTCCTCCGTCCCCAGACCACGCTGTTCTCCTCTCAGGTCTGCTCCCTCCTCCCTGTCCACGTTGACAGCTTTGTCGTGGGGACCAGTGACTCTGTCCTTTTGCCTGGCCCTCCCTGTGGCAAGCGAAGCTCCTGGAAAGAAGGACTATGGCAGCATCTCCTGGATTACCGACATACGCTGATGGCTCCTTACCTTTCAGGAGAAATGAGCCCCCAGAGCCCCTCCATGACCCACGCCCCACGCCTCGCTCGCCTGTGGCCCATCCCTCACCATCGTGTGAACCTCGATGTCCTGCTCCCTCCGGCTCCTGGCCTCTCCTGCTGCTTCCCGCATCCAGTGCCTCGTGATTTGGGCCTTTGTGCCCATGTCCCCCTCCTTGGGACGCGCCGGCGCGTCCCCTACAGAGAAAACCGGGTGACATTCCTCCGCCCCGCACCATCACACGTGCTGTGAAACTCACAGTTTGCCGGCTGTTCTTTTTTCCGAGTCTGTGCTGCTTCTTCATTGAGCAGCCCTTCCATCCAGCCGTCCTCATGTTTAACCACGAGCTCCTCTTCCAGAGGCCGCCAGCCTCTCTGCGGGTTTTCTAAACCAAGGAATGGCGTCATTCACGTGTTTCCATTCACACGACCCAGGACGGTCCTGGGAGGATAACTGAGGTCGTCGCACGAGCGGGAGTTTTAAGTGACGTGTTAGCTCGGTGAGGGGTCTGAGCATCAGTGTTTATGCAAACATCGCACACAGTGCTCAACACAATGCAGAGATTCCAGGAAGGTCGTTTCCGGGAATGAGTGTTCTTCTTTAAATCAATTTTTGTTTTTCTGACTGTGGCTTCTTTCCTGGGAGCCTCTGGCCGGCAGCCCTTCCTAGGAAAACGAAGAGTCTCTCAGATTTCTGGTGGGAAAGTCTGGTGGCCGGGCGGGTGCACGGCGCTGTCTGCTGGTCTCAGCTCCCCGGTCCTGCACCCAGCAAGGCCCCTCCTGTGTGTCGTCTGTGGTCCGCGCCTCTTTCCTCCCTGGGGATAGGTCTGAGTCAGTCGGGTATCACGCACTGTTCTCTGCTGCCTCTGCCCCCACAGGTCTGTGGGAGCACGGAGATGGCGCTGTGCCTTCTGCACGCAGATCAGGGCAGGGAGCCGGCCTTCGAGGCTCCCGGGAGGCTGAGCCGCCGTCTGCACCCCTTTTCCATTGTCTGCAGATCGCAGGAGGGGGTGGCGTGTGTGCTCCTGGTTCTCTCGGCCCCTGAGGGCCGGCTGCAGCTAAGACAGGTGCCCAGATGGATGGCCTCCCGCCTATGCCGCCGCCCACGCCCCGACCCCCTGGACTCCACTCCCACGAGGCGTGACTGTGTTTGCAGACTTTGCACATAGGTGGTGTCAGAAATGAGCAAAACCCGCTGTGTGCCTGGCTGTTGTCTCTCGCCTTTGAGACTCTGGGCTCCCCGCCTTCCAGGTCCCCCCATCTTGTCATGAAGAGTCCTTTAGCTCTGGGCTCAGAGCTGTGTATGTCAGAAGGCGCCTACATCGTGGTTCCTGCCCTTGGGCCCCACAAGGGGCAGTGCCTTGGAGACGGTGACCTCGTCAGGGGCCCTCCCCCTCCACCCACCTCCATGCAGGGCAAGGAGCAGCCCAGGGACCCATGATCCCTGACAGGAATCGTCCCACCTCCCAGAAGTCAGAGTTGAGAGTTAGTTTCAGTGTGAAGAACGATTTGACTTTCTCTGGCACTTCCCTCAGAACCCATCTGCCCTCCCACCCCACACACTTTCTGATCAAGGTCGGGCAGGATGGTCCTAGATTTCTCACTGTCCCCTGCCTTGATCAACTGCCCTCCGTTTGTGTCCCTGGCCTGCTGTGACGTGTGTGTCCCTGGCCTGCTGTGACGTGTGTGTCCCTGGCCTGCTGTGACGTGTGTGTCCCTGGCCTGCTGTGACGTGTGTGTCCCTGGCCTGCTGTGACGTGTGTGTCCCTGGCCTGCCGTGACGTGTGTGTCCCTGGCCTGCTGTGACATGTGTGTCCCTGGCCTGCTGTGATGTGTGTGTCCCTGGCCTGCTGTGACGTGTGTGTCCCTGGCCTGCCGTGACGTGTGTGTCCCTGGCCTGCTGTGACTGACTCGCCTTTACCAGCCCGTCCTCCAGCAGACTCTGCCTTTGTCGCCTGCCTCTCTGCCCCTACTCAAGCCGTCCTTTGACTTGGGGTGTTCCTGTCCCATGTCTCTGTCTGTTGAAATCGTACTTATCTGTTAAGATTCAGTCCACATGGCATGTCCTCTGTGAACCCTTTGCTGCCCCCAAAGACAGAAGCTTGTGCTTGCCTCTTTGCAGCTGGCGAGGAAGGAAGCTGTGTTCTGCTCACTCTCCTCTCCCCGTCCCCACACGGGGATGTCACCATCCCCACATTAGACCTGAAGGGCTCAGTCAGTTGCCCAGAGTCACTCAGGAAAGTGGACAATGGCTGACTTTGGTCTACTGGCCCCAAAGTCTGAATCCCCTCCCCTCAGGAACCATATCTTAGAGTAATTTGCAGTTCAATTCACTTTGTGTGTGTGTGTGTGTTACGATTTTCTGATATAATTACATGCCGTGATCCCTGAGCATCTTGATCTGTTCTATTCGAGGCGTCACGCAAACTCCTGGGCCTGTTACTGAGAACTCAGCCAATATTTTCAGGTTTTAGTGTTTTTACTCAAATATAATATTACACTTTTGCTCATGATTATTTGTGTCTGAAAGAAGATATAACAGTAATTAAAGTAAAGGTTTAGATATTAAAATTAAGTGCTAAAGTAGTCTTATTTCAGCGAAGTAACTTGTCCGTGTTGAGACATATACAGTTATGAAAATATGTTGAACGTGTGCGTGTGCATGAGACAAAGAGAAATTGTCTTAACAAGATGTAATATATGAAATATTTGCCAGTGGTGGCTTTTTAAAAATAAAGTAGCTTGGGTCAAGGTCAGAACCAGTGTTGTTTATTGAGATGCTGTAACTCCGGTTCAGCAGAATTGTATCATCTTTCAAGCCACAGTTGTGCTACTGTTGTCGATGAGTCTCTAATGTATAACTGGATGTCCTGGGAGTAACGGCCTCTCTGTCTCTTCTCTGTTTGCAGAGTCGCAGTGCACCCTCTGCGGGGAGCCGGAAGGTGAGTGTGCTCTGCCTTGCTCACACCTGCCCCAGGTGGGCCGGGTGGGGATACGGTGATGGCGCATGTGTTGTGTTCGATGGTGACGGAGAGCTGAGCAGCATATCGGAGAGTGCGTAAAAGTCGAAATCTTGTTCTTTGTGGTGTTTGATGGAAAAGTGAACAAAGTAAACAGACCCGTGCACAGGATGAGCGTCAGGCCAGGGAGTTAATGTCTAAAGGGAAATGGACATCACAACCAATGGCAACACTTTCTCTTTTTTTGTTTGTTTGGGATTTAGAAATTTTAGTCAGTTTTCTCCAGATAATAAATGCCAATATTAGAAATACGTATTTATTGGCTTTAAATATATTAGCTAAAAATGCTGACGAACCTCACATGAAATAAAACCTCACAGAACTCTTCCTTATTATTGATGCTAAAGCTGAGAGGGGTGGGTAGGAAACTTTGTTAACAGCCTGTTATCATCGGAATCTCAGCTGAACTTTTTAAGTCTAAAATACTTTAAAAGTGGAGCCCCTGCGTAGATTGTTTGTTAACTGTGTTCTAAAATAGGGAAAGCCAAAATGTGTGTCGTATTTTTCAGTGTGGTAATGAGAAGGAACAGAGGAACCTGATGAACAGCCCATCACTGTTAGCGGGGCCTCTGAAATAACCAGAGTTTCGATGTTGGAGTCTGCTTTTAGCAGAAAGAAGCCAACTGGTTAGAAGACCAGTCAGCCTCAGGGAGCTGTGAGACAGGCTGACCCCAGAATATGATGTGGGGTCAGAACAGCCCACCCAATTCTCGTCTCAGCACAGTGAGGGACTATGGCCAAGGACCCCAAAGTGCCAGAATAAGAAAGACTCTAATATACGCACTGCGCCATGCACTCTTAACCACCATCCCTGGAAGGAGTTTTACCCAGGAGTTGAAAACAAGAAGTGACTCTAGGGTTAGCCTGGAAATTCCATCCAACACTGTTTGCTCAGTTTTGCGGTTCTCTGAGTTATGATGACCAAGTTCGGAACTGTTCCCATGTGTGTAAGGAAACACAAGGCATAGATGTGACCATGAGGAAGGCAGTCACTTGTGTTTAAAGTCTTGAGCTTCACCGGGATGTAAGCCATGAGACTCTGGACCCCTGGTATTTCCAGGGCCAGAAGCATTGTTGCGTTTCATGGTCCTTGTTGGGATGACTGTTCCAGGAGACCATTGAGAGAGGTTTCGTGTGGGGCTGCCTCGTGCGGATGCCCACGGGCCTCTCCTCGCTGTGCCCAGGGTGGCGAGGTGGCTGATGAGGTTCTCCAGCGTGTCTTGTGTCCTCAGGCATTTGGTAGTTTTATTATTTCTTCTCATTACAACTTTTCATTGTCGTTCCCACGCCGGGACCATGCATGTCATGCTTGCCTTCCTGTTTAATTCTCTTTGTCCTCCCCACACACACACTTTTTATGGAAAGTTTTCAGTGTGCTGCGTATCCTAGAGAATTGTGAAATGTCAACATCTCGTAACTTGGGGCTTGTCCGAATTGCATCACCTTTTTCTCGTCCACTCGTTTCTGTTGACAAATGTCTGTTTTCTGCGAAGGCCGTATAGATCGTGTGGATTATGGTTTTCAGCTGTTTGCTGCCTCGTGCTGCCATAAAAGCAGGTTTTGATCCACCAAGTCAGTCCCACACATGCTGTGAGGCGAGGCCTGGTTGAGTCAAGGCCGGGGGGTCGCCTCAGGAGCACCTGCTCATGGGTGGCTGTGTCTGTTTCTGTGACATCCACAGTGGTGGGCTGGACTCCAGGTGGACCCGAGGTCTCCCAGGCTGACCTCCATGGCCTCAGCAGCCTTCAACATGGTGAGAAGGGGTCAGGTCCTCCTGCCCCCAAGGGTCCTGGCCCCGTGTTGGAGCCTCTTGACCCCACCACCCTCAGACGGCAGACCAGCGTCTGCCCAACCTGGACGATCTCAGGTGTGCTGTCCCTCCAGTCACCTGCCTTGTCCAACTTCCACATCACAGATACAGTCAACCCACACCACAGGGGCAAGGAAGGGTTAGGGAGAAGCTCAGGCTGCAGCCACTTGACCGTCATGGGCTGTGGTGATGGGGCAATGGTGGCTCTGACCGCTGTTCTCTCCTCCGCTCCACTGTGATGTGACACTCTGCAGCCATTTCAGGTTTCAGATCTGCACGTGGACTCGCTCCAAATCAGGGAAGGCAGGGAAGACTTGATGGCATGGTCTCAGCTGTGCTTTATTTTTTGCAAAGCACGATCACATGAATATTCATACATTTTTAAATCATTTAAGTAATTAGTCTAAGTGAGAGCTGGCTGGGTGCAGCGAGCAGAATCTGAAATCAGCCTTTTTGTTCAGTAATTTCTTCGGCAGCTTCTATCAGTTAACTGGTAAACGCCGTTGCACAGAAGGGATCAGAGCCAGAGGCTGGCGACAGAATGTGCAGCTCAGGTCCGGGTGCCTTGTGCTCCTGGCATCCAGAAGGTTACGGCATCCAGTCATGGAGCTCCTCTCTTTCTTGTCAGAAAGCTGTTAACAGTCTTTCACCGCTAAACCAGTGAAGTGGGAAACACCTATTTGCATTCTAATGATTAGTTCTCTGGGAGATGGCTGGGTCTTTGGATCAGATTGAATAATTACCATTATCTCCTATGATAATATCCGTCACACTGAAGAGACGAGGCACCAAGTTTACAGCATGCTAAAGACCTCAGAATTCAAAGGCTGTGGATCCCTAGGATGATGTGGCCTGTTTTTCAGAGAACTTAAATTTTAATTGTATATAAAATGTAGATCATAATTTCAGTATGCAAATTGCTTACACTTTCTGCATTGCAAGGTTTCTGAAATTTGGGTGACTAAGCTTTTATGAGATGAGAACGTTTAATGGAATTTATTGTTATTTGTCAGTATCTTTCTTCTTGCCAATACAGACAATTCAACTCTGAGTGCTTGAAAGAGAGGGCTGCATGGAGGTGGAGGAGTATTTAGTTAATCAGATCCATCATGCCATTGGCAGGGTTACAGTGACCATCGTGTTTGCTGTGCTAGAGACCTATCCTAAAAAAAACTAAATTTACTGAGAACAATGCCATTTATTAAAATAGTTTGCTATTTTAAAATAGTGAGACTGTCTCAATTTGTATCATTTTCCCTAGTGGTTCCTGTTTAGACATTGGAAGTAACTGGATACTATATAGCAAGAAGACTACTTTGTTGGTTTATCTTGACATTGCAAACATCCCTGAAGGTTTGGTATGATATAACCCATCAATTTAATATGGGAAAATAATTGAAGAGTATATGATCCTTTCCAAACTGTGTTGACAGATACAGGATACTACTTGCTTTTTAACAAGACCATAGGGAAAATTATGGATGTTGGGTGGGACCACAGATGTCAGTTCATGGATTTCTCTGTTCATTTACATTTTTATGGTTCAATTTGCCCTCCTAGCAAATAGATTTTCTGATATGGGAAGATGAATAGTGATGCCTGGCAGAGTTTAGGAGAACATACTTGAAATCCGCCTCAGTGTAGTAGCAATGCTTTACATCTATGTTATTTAACCCAATTTAAATTAAGAAATAAAATAAGATATAATGATATAACTTTGGCATAAAGGAATATGCTTCAAAAATGTTAGGATGGATTTTAGCGTGAAAGATTTTTTCAGCAATAGAGGCCTCAAGATTATAACTTCAAAAGCAGGGGACCATTTGTGGTGACATAAATATACAGTAGATTATTTGGAAAATGTTGTTTGTAGAAATTTCAGTCCAAAAGCAAAATTTCTAAATCTGGTATTTTTTTTCCACTTTGATCATTTAAAAACACAAAGTTCATACTGCTGTTGGAATTTTGGACAGACAGACTCTTGTATTTTACTACAAATAGAAGGAACCAAGACTATCTCTACTCCTTCATAGCTCAGGAGTAAGGAAAAGTGGAGAATTTTTTCCCTGTATTTAGTAGCATTATGTTCTTGATTTTTTAATACAAATATTCGAGATTTTCCCTACAAATGACTCTAAACGATAGAAAATTTCCACACTATTTTTGTACCTTAATTGAATATGTGTCATCCTGAGATTGTAAGACCTCTCAACAACTGGGGGGAAATAATAAGGTTGCCTTTTGAAAACTGGGCATCAAAGGATTTATAAAGAAGCATTTCTCTCCCACCTCCCGGCTCTCATCGCTGCCCCCGTCCGTGGAAGTGGAGGGCGTCACCTTTTCGAATATAACTGCTGCCCCTCTCATTTGGAGATCTTACCTCTTTAATTGTATGCTTTGGATAAAAATGGGCTTTTCTGATTGCTATTCTTGGATGGTTAGTGGAAGATAACCAGCATTTATTAAGTTCTCAACATGTGCCAGGCTCTCTAGAAAAAATTAGTGTTGCTTAGGAACTAAAGAATTCAGCTAATTTTTGAGAGAAAACAGAATTCCGCTCCAGCCAATCTGTCTTCTAGGACCATTGAAATGGTTAGTGTTTTAGTGGAAATCAGAAAACATAGTCTAGGGTAAGAGAGAGGGTACGTTCCTCATGGAAGTCTGTGATGGAGGATGTCAGAGGCATAGAGGACTGAGACGATGCAGAGACCCTGCCCCATCCCCTCGATAAGCACACAACTCGCTGTATAATATAGATCAAGTTTTCCTTTCAATGTATAGTGGAGTTTGAATGAAAGAAAGAAAGGGCATCCCCTAGGTCCCAAGAATTCAGGATTTTAACCAGAGGATAGGCATGAATCAAGGTTGCAGTAGCCCATGAGAAATACGGCCCAGCAGGGACATGAGGATGTGGTGGTGCTCTAACACGGGCAGGTGAGAGATGTGGCTGGAACTGAACCCCGGAATGAAACCTGAATCGCAACCAGTTTCTCCATTTGTGAGAAAAGGACTAGACAGCACTGGCCCAAGAAAGTACAAAGCAAGCTTACCACATTTCCAGGGTCATGGGTGGAATACGAAGTCACCAACAAGAAATGCACACTCCAGGCACGGAGGTGAGATCTGAATTTCCACACCTGTGTGTTGCATAAGGACCACATGGTTGAATTAATGTGAAAATTATTACAGAATCTGTTATGATTCTGTCAGAACCTGAGGGCTGTGGCAGAATCAAAATCACAAATTATCTACAGAAACTTTGACAACACAGGACTCATGGGGCTCCCCCTCCACTAAAAATAGCTAACCCCTACTTTATAGAAACATGCTGTAAAGGATTGTAACCCATATAAAGACACTTAAGAGAGGTGAGAAGATGCGATGGCAGGGTGAACAACCAAAGTGAAGAAATAGCAGACCTGTACAGACATTGGGTGGTTTTAAAATTATTAAATAGACTTTCAAAAGGAAAAGGCACCATAATAAGAGAGCTATCTAGTATGAAAAAAGACAGATTAAAAAACACACAGAATAGCTAGCAACAAGAAATGTCATTTAAGTTCACTACCGTGTCCATATGGTATCAGGTGGATTAGAGAGAGCTGGAAAGAGAATGTGCAAACTAGAAAATAGATACAAGGAAATCACCTAGAGTGTTGAATGAAACCATAAAGGGTAATATGAAACAAGAGTTCAGATGCAGGGGACATGGCTTTAGAAACACAAACACATGTCCAGAATTAAATGAGAAATTAAAGAGAATGAAGAGAATAGAGGAGAGGCTTTACTCAAAGAAATAAAGGCTGGGGATTTTCCAAGAACTGAAGAAATTTGTTGTGTCTCTTTCATCTAAAGACTCCTAGTGCTGAAACCAAATACATAAAAACACACCCACATCTTATAAAGTGGAACTTCAGAATATGAAACAAATAAATAATCTTAAATATAACCAAAGAGAATGTACATGTGACTTACAGTGAAGTGACTTCCAGAAAGCTTCTCCTCAAAATTGGTGCTATGTGGCTTTAGAATAAGATCTAAACGTTATTGGGGGAAATAAAGGGAGTAAAGAAAATGCCACAAGGTCAATATAAAGTGGAAGAGAAGGGAAAGAGAGAGAGAGACAGAGGAGGAAAAAGGTTCAGGTAACACATAATACATGATAGAAATGACTTAAGTGTTCTTATAGATAAGGTCATTATTTAATGATAAAAGGACGTTGCTCCAACAAGCATCATCTACTTTAGAATAGACTCAAAATATTCAAATGAAAAAAGAAGATTACAAAGAGAAACTGACAAGTCCAAAACTCTCGTGGGAGACTCCCTTATTTCAGTGCCCAGAATCTTCCTGGAGGGAGCTGCTCACACAGTGGAGAGCAGACGAGCTCACAAAGAAGGTTCCTCCCCACCCCTCACCTCCTGTCTCTGACGGGCTCACTGCCTACCATCTATGGAAGCGAGTCCTTGCCATGTTCAAAAAGTTTAATATTTTGCTTGACCTCAGTCCTTTTGTATTTGTGGCTTAAATGGCATTTCAGCAAATGCTGACCCAAATCTCCTGTGCTTTCATTGGAAGTATTTGCAGAAATCCAGGACCCACCTGGTTTCAGGATGAACACAGGTTCACCTGAACTGCATTCTCTGTGGGGGGCAGGGTGGGAAGCAGGAAGCAGTGTCTCTGCTTTCCCCTTCCTGGGGCCCCCAGAAGCTCGGAGAACCCAGCTTCCAGTCCCGCCCGTCTCTACTGCAGCTGTGAATACCCCTTCCTGAAGCTCGTCAGGTCAGGTCATTGTCTTCCTCAAATGGTCTCAAGGTTCTTCCTTGCCTGTGGGATGAATCCCATCCTCAAAGTCTTCCGTACACTTGCCCCAGCTTGCCTTTCCAACCCCATTTAGCCACACATAGCACATCCACCATCTGTATTCTGGTCACCGGATGCTAACTTATGGTTCCGTGAGTGCACCGTGGACTTCAAAGGATTTACTATGATGGACAGAGGAAGGAGGAGTGCGCACTGCATGTGTGTGTGTGGTGTGTGTGTGTGATGAGCAAAGAGAAAGGCATCCAGGGATGCACCAGGAGTGGTTTGCATTCATTGTCTCAGCAGAGGTTAGGGGAGAGGAGACTGCAGACTTGTAATATTTTTGTGTTGAGGGTGGCAGAGTCTGGGAAAAGCCGTCAAAGCTCGCTCAGACGCCCTCTCCTGATGACACGTTCTGCACCGTCTCCACCAGGAGCTTGCACTCGTCCCTCTTGGTGGCTTCCTTGCTGTCCTTCGTTTTGGCATTCCTCCCATTTTCCTTCCTCCCCAGATGTCAGTCAGAGCAGGCTGCGTGTCAGACGTGGAGCTGAGCGCTGGTTTTGTCGGCACTTTCAGCAGAGGAACCGTGTCATTTCATCCTTGGACCCCGCAGTGCCCTTTACACTTCATAGTCATGTTTTTTTTAATCAAAGGCATAAAGCTGACCATTAGGCTGTCTGGTCTTATTACCAACAAAGGCAGTTTTGTAAACTACACTTAGACTCTGAGGTGAAGCCAGATAGCTATTAAATATGATAAAAAAGAGTGAAGATAGGCATGAATTTCATATACCATCTGGTGTCTGAGACTCTGTCACAATTATGCATTTATGCAGAATGATTTAAAATGCACAAGTGAACCCTAATTTGCAAATTTCTATTTTTTTAAAGATTATCCAATATCTGAGATTCAGGCATTCAGCTGGCGCTGAAACAATTTCGCTTCATTAATTTGCTCAAGGAATAAATAAATATTTTATTTTTCTGGTCACTGAGTAATTTAAATATCAGGTTTCAGGTTTAGCATGTTTAGATAAATGACTGTTTTCTTGTTGCTAAACTTATGCCTATTTGTTGTATTTTGAAATGTATGTGGAAGATGAAAATACATATAGAATATATGCGATTGAATGCTGAGGAAGAGTCAAATTAGAGTTATTCTTAGTAATCCACAGTAAAGTTTTTTAAAATATTGAAAAATGGCTAAAGAGAGAAATTTAACATTAGGTCAGGGTCTGACATTTCTCTTCCATGTTAGAATGTTGCCACTTTGAAAGCAAGAACTTTCTTTTAAAATTTGAATATCTTCCATGCCATCTCATGATATATACATAAAATACCCCAAATTTAGTGTCTTTCGGTTGATCTGCTGAGAGTTAAGTATCCATCAGAGAATTCTTATGATCTTCTTAAGCTCCAGGAATACAAAGAAGTTGAGTGTTTCTGTTTCCTGAGAATGAAATGTGAACGCAGTAGTTACATTATCTCAACTTACTACTCCCTTTCCTGTAACTGTCTATCCTGTACTTTATGCTACACACTGGCAAATGTGGTGAGAATTCTTTTGGGAGTCTCATTCTGACATGGCAGGTGCCAAGACATTTTCAAAGACAAAGAAGCACCTCTCTGCCTGGGACCTTCTGGCTGAGTTACCTTCGTGGCCCAGTTCTGTCCCCAGTGCCAGCAGCCTGTGTAAACCCTTCCTCCTCCAGTGAGTTCTGCAGAGCAGCACGCGGCCCTGCCCATCGGTCTGAGGCAGAGCTTGGAGGTAGAAACAGAACGGAAGCCCTGGTTAAACAGAAGAGCTCATTGACTTGAATGTGATCAGGCTAAATATCGGGGGCTTCTGAGCAACCGCAGGCTTACTCTCCCCTTCCCCTCTGCCCTTCTCCTGTCCTGAAGACATTTGTTACAGCTTCATTCCTGCCCTTCTCTGTGATTCCCTCCTTTTCCTGCCTGCGTCTCACCAGCTTTCAGGGAGTCCCAAGACGCTGTGCTGTGTGCTGGGAAGGAGGGCTGGAGGGTGTTCCAGCCTGGAAGGAGCTCACAGCCCGGTCGGAGTTCCCTGGTGCTTGAGAACACACTGGAAAGACCCCCCATCATGGGTGGAGCATCTGTCATTAGTTGCTCACAGAGGAGGTGGCGTGAACCCAAGGTCAAACCATCGACCTTTCTCTAACACTTGCGCCAGTGTTTTTGCTTATAAATGTGGGCGAGGTTTTAGATATTATTCATCTTTTTAAGTGACTGACAGAAATGAGAAAACGTTCCTTGCTGAAATCCCTTGTGATTATTAATGATATGTATTCATAATTTTGCTTTTCTCTCTGATTGTTACATCTCATTAGCAACGTTATGAATAACAAATGATTGAGATTTTTACAGCATCTATCTTTCTAGGATGACCTTGGAAGGAAAATGTTCCAACATAGAATTACTTTGTGGCCTCCCCTCAATCAGACTTGTGATCAAATGACCCAGAACTCAAGCTGTGAACCTAGAAGTGAGCAAAAACACTTGCAAGGATTTGCAGATGTGGACATCACATTTTTAAAAGAGTCGAATCGCTGTGGAGTAATGGGCAGACCAGTGGTCTTGAAAACAAACAAAAGCAAACTAGATGTAGGACTCACTTGCCTCACGAAATCGAACCACGGTTGTTCCCTCTTCATGTGATTGTTGAGAGGCTCAAGTGAGATGATGTGTGTGGAAGGAATTGTGAATCTTGAAGTCCATGTTTTCCTGGGCTGCGGGAGGTTTTTGGGAAAGGCCTTACCTGCAAACATACTATCAGTGATGGACTTTTTCCCATTTCTCTTTATTTTTCTTACAGTTTCCCCATTAGAAGTGTCCTTTACCTGGTCTCTGTAGACATACTGTTTTCCCTTCTGAGCTCAGCTCACAGTGGACCATGTGTTGTTCTGGTTTTCCCTGTGGACCATGTGTTGTTCTGGTTTTTGAAGACTATGTGGGCCCTGTCTTACTAAGACGGGAAACCACCCACAGGTCAGGGTCTGTGTTGGCACAGGATCAGGCAGGCAATATATCGTGTTGACTATATATCCTCAAGGGCCTTGAATGAGGGGAGCAGCAAAGTCTGGAAGCTGATTGGAACCTGTTACTCTGAGACTGGAAAAGGAAAGAAAAGTAGAAAATGTGATGTGGACGAGGGAGAGCCCATCAACAGATGTGATTATTGATCCTCACAACTTTATTGACTCATAGGAACACAATCATTGGCTTTGCTTTAAGAAGTAATCTTTGAAGTGCCTGTCTTCTGTTTTGACTCCCACCTTATATCCAGGATTATCGGGTTTCCTAGGGAGAAACACAAGCTCTGAGTCTAGTGGCAAGAGAGTCGGGCCAGGAAGCAGGAGCCACTATCCCAGCTTCTTGGGCCGTAATTAGAAGTGTGGGCTTCCATGAGAACCTAACCTCTCTGAACCTGAGATTCTCTTGCTAAGATGTCTATATGCCTTAAAACTGTGTGTCTACACATCTGCGTGTCTACAGAATGAAGTATTTGCTTTAAGCATCTGGATTTCATTTTCCAGATATTCTTCATAGGTATAAATTTGGTTTCCGTGACCTTCTGCACTATTGACCTGCTGTTTAGTGAAACTCTGTGTCTTATTGTCAGACATGGGGCAAGGAAGGCAGAAGGGAACTGATATCCACACCTTCGTGATATCCTTGGTCATTAATTAGGGCAGCTCAACCATTACCAGACTAAATAATAAGTTATTAATTAAACTAATGATAAGTGCACAAAGAATAAAATGTGTGAAAAGAAAAGAAGAAAAGAAATTAGGAATTCAAGATTAGAACTATGCAGCTCTTGGTCCAAGTCCAGCTTTCTTCCCTTAGAACCTGAAGGCCTTGCACAGGTTGTGTAATTTCACTGAATCTGAAGTCTTCACTTACAAAATGGTTAAAATAGTCCCTACGTTTTGAGGCAGTTTTGCAAACGAGGGTGGTTAGCGTCGTGCCTGGTGCCACAGGGACTCAGTGACTTCCGTGCTTATTTTATTATTTACTTTTTTGTTCGGTTGTGATTATTCCATTTCTGGGTTTTTACTCCATGTCTATTTTTCAGGCATTGTTCCAGGTGTTGGGAAATACAGCAATGAATGGGATAGTCGTGCATCTCAGGGAAATCTAAGAATTCACGCAATAGTTGTAATAAATGGCTACAAATAAACCAATCGTTGCATTGTGCTGATGATGACTTTTAATCTGTTGTTTTATGAAAAGTGTTTCCCAAGTGGAGTAAGCTTTGGCATATGCATGATTTCTAGAGGGGGCTGCTTGGCTCGTAGGTGACGAGGCACGTCGGGTAAGAGAGAGTGGGGGGTGGAGAGAGGGACTCTGTTTTCTTTCACATTTTAGGACTTGTGATAAGTAGCTGTAGAAACTTTCCACTCTGTCTGCCAGAACATTCCTCTTCCTGGACAGGGAATAGAAGAGACCACATCTGATGGATGCATCACTGCGCCCCCAGCACGTATGTCAGCACCTGGCGCATAGTAGGAAGGCAGTAGATGTTTGCTGACTGGCTGTCGGGTTCCCTCGTTGTTGGCCCACACACAGACTCAATAGGGAATTGTGCATGGTAGAAGTTTTCCAGATTTGTCGTCTTGACTGTGAAAGGCCAGAGGGAAGAGCAGCGAATCTTCAGATACAGATGGCCTTTGTCAGTCCCGCCAGACCCTGCCCTCGGGAGCGTTCAGGTGGGGAGAGGCGTAAGGTGGGAGGTGGGAGAGGTCCTGAGGACAGAGATACAGAGTACTTCTTCGTTTAAAAAACACTCAGTGACTCCTGAGTCAAATGGGATTTTCATTTGGGTCTTTCTGGGAATGACCAGTTGGGCATTCTTTGGAATCTAACTTACGAGCGGATCCTTAGAGAATTAAGCTGAATCAATATGGAGGCAGGAACCACGGCTCTGATATCGATCCCACATCACCACTGAGCAGTTTGGTTGGATTCTGTATAGAAAGTTGACCTGATGTGACTCTCCTAACCGGTATGCTTATTATTGTTTTTAAATAATAAAATTAGAATTTCAATATGCTCCATTTTCTCAAGTTCTAAAATAGTTACTTAGATATCGCAAAGCAAAATAAGAAGGTTAATGTAATCACATTTCAGAGGTAAGTGGAGTATCCTCATTTTAAGTAAAACATAAGATGAACTGAATTTGAATTGCTATCTCTGCAATTAGCATTTATTTTTAGGTTTTGGTTCGGGCCATTGAAACACTCAGTTCACATGGGCCAATAGAGAGAGTCTGCAGTGTGTAAGGGCACTGAGCTAGGCAACAAGGACTTTCAGACAAATAACATCTAGTGGGGAGAAAGGGATCTTCATCTTGTAAATTCCATAACATTTTTAACTTTGTGTTATGATAGTGCCGAAGAAGATGCAAAGAAGTTCAGCTGGGGGAGGAACAACTCAGTGATGAGCACTGGATATGGGAGAGGCATCTGAAATCAGTGATGAGCTGGGCCCTAAAAGCAGACGAAGGCTTAGGCACCACGGTGGTGGGGTTTGGGGGTCTACAGACGTGGATCGTGGGCAGCTTTTCCTGTCATGTATAGTGCTACAGGCCTGAGAATACCTTAAAATGTATGCAAACTTTTGGAAGGGTCTACATGTGCTTTTGGGGACAAAGGACACATAGTTTTCATCAGATTCTTACAGATTTGTGACCACAAAATGGTGAAAAGAAGAACAACACCCTTGTGGTGGGTCATGGGGAACCTGGAAGGGAGCACTGTTTACTAATGTTTCAGTGCTCCCTGGGTGCATCGCTGCCTTGGCTGTCTCTGACAAAATCCACTAGACCACTGGGGATTGATCTTGGCTCTACTCCTGAATTCCTGCTTCGTTTGGGCCAACCCTTATGACAACAATGAGTAAATAACTCCAAATTGCTACTGAGTGCTCCCTCTGGACAGTACTTCTTGTGGGTCCGGATTGCTATGGTTGGGTCAGTTTAGAAGCAGGCCGTCCCCCGACCACAAACCCTTATCACCTGGGTTCTGGGAAGCACAGGGAGCAGTGGGAAGTTCCACCAGTTGTGCCAATGGGAGACTGCGCTTGTCACTGACCTGCCAAGTGTGTGCTTGAGGAGCATAAGGCTCCTGTCTTACCCACGGTCCTGCAGCTTGCAATGAAGCGCAAGATCCAGGATGCTAATGCATGCTGCTCCTGCTTATCTTATAGCTTTTAATCATTGGTATCACTTGACTGAGTTTACACTCAGGAGGGATGACAAGAAGACCAAACTGCTGTAGTCCATGGGTGTAAGTGTGCACAGGAGCAGGGATGTGGGTGTAAGTGTGCACAGGGGCGGGGGCGTGGGTGTAAGTGTGCACAGGGGCAGGGGCGTGGGTGTAAGTGTGCACAGGGGCGGGGGTGTGGCTGTAAGTGTGCACAGGGGCAGGGATGGGAGAAATTGTCAGTTTAGACGCTGCACTGAAGCTCAGTGATGTGCAAAGACAGCTCCCTCTTTTCCAGAGGCGTCCCAGCTCTCCACAGATCCTTGGAGTTTGCTGCATAAAAACATTGGTTTGAATTTGAATTTAATCCAAATTCTCCAGCCACTGTGAATGCTTCAACTCAGAAGCTGTTTTTAATGAACTAGGATATATAGTGCATGTTAAATTAAGATAAACTCGTTGTAGAATTCCCAGTGAGGTAAATGGGATTCTGTTCAAAGAGTGAGGCTAGAATGACATTGATGGATAATTCCAAACGGGGAACTTTAAATGAATTTTCCTCTATTTAATACCTTTGTAGATAGCCAAGAATCTGCTCCGATGCTGGGCAACTGGCTGTATACTTATTAACACTTCTTCTGATTTTGAAATTAGTTCAAAACCTGAGTCATGCAATAACCATTTTTCATATATGAAGGTCTTGTCAATTTAAGTAATAGCTTTGTGATAAAATCGTTGAAAATGCTATGTTGTCTCAGCTTAATAGCACTGTTTATCACAATTTGCGTTTGTCAGATATTTTTACATTTATGGAGAATGCCTTTTTAAACTATATTTTAATGTATTTAGAGACAAGATTATTTAAAATAGTGTTGACAACTCTTCTGTCTCCAGTGTATGCGTGCTGGAATGGATACGCACACGCACTTATACACGCACACACACGCACGAGCACACACACACGTGAATGTAATACTAGGTTAACATATATAAGAACGTAAAACATAAAATGAGTGTCTTTGGATTCATTTCCGGAGGTAGTTGGTTTTCTTTCTCTCTTCTCGTTTTAGTAGCGGTCAAGCTCAATTAAAAGTAAGAATTATGTGCTGAGGATTCAGGTTGGCAACAAGAGCAGAGAAGGGCCTCCTCCGCTCCTAATTTACTAACTTCACAATGCCTGCGTTTCCTTAATTCCTTCGTTAGGAAGCTTGTATTAAAGATTCTTCGTGGACCCTTCCTGATAGAGCAGTAATAACTGTAGCCGCCGTAACTGCGTGTTCACCAGACGCTGCACTGTGTTCAGTATTTTACATCTGTCTGATTTCTTCTCTCTGTTACTTAAACTGTAATAAATAGAGCAGTAAATTTGCCCGCCCAGTCTTGTATGATCCGTGAGAGCCTGGATCTGAATTTAGGGCCATCTGACTAGAAGGCTGGATTCGAATGTCTCCCCGCATTACACAGAAGCAGCTTTGCTGTTACGTAGATATAATTTGGTCATGATATTAAAGATGGGGGATTGGTAAGACCTTAAAATGACACCATCCACATCCCTTGGTTTGCGGTTCAGTAAATGGAGGCTCAGAAAGGCAAAGGGCGGACCAGATTGCACAGCACTTCTTCAGGGAGCAGACGGCAAACCCACTTTCCAGCTCGTGCGGAGAACTTGCAGTAAGAAGAGTGAAGCACTGGGCTGGATTTGTGCCCTGCACGCCGAGGGAAGGTCCCATCAATCACACTGACCGAGGTGCCTTGGACAGCGGAGTGAGGCTGAAGGGTGATGGTTTCATCTCTCCGACATCAGCGTTAAATCCCTTACACAGCTGAGCCTCCTCAGAGCATCATTTCACGCGAGCAGAATTGCTTTCCCTTCTCAGATCTTGATGTCGGCACGAAGACAAGAAGGAAATATGAAATCTCCACTTCTGGTAAGTTTATAGGAAAAGGGCCGAAGTGAGTAATTATCATACAGGGCTTCTGGAACTTTGCCCCAATCCAAAAAGAGAAAAATACCTGAAATTTCATATAAAATCAGGATTTGGGAAGAACTCTATAAGGATTAAAATAAAACATGCTTTTTGTAAAGAATCTGTATTACTCTTTCTAGAAACATTCATTAATTTAGATTTGCCATATAGAGCACTGCTTTTTTATTCTCCTAATCACTTTATTTTGACCTTATTACAAAGAGCACAATCATGAAATATCTCTAAGGAAAGTGAAAACAGAAGCTGTCCATCGTCCAGCTGCCCCGGGACATCCGAGGGCATGCAGCCTTCTGCTCTGTGTGTGTGTGTTTGCCAGCTTCTGGCTTTAAAACTCTGATTCACAACCCCTCAACAGAGCAGATGTTGAAATGTTATATCTCTTTTTAACAACTTTTAAAAAATCATTAAAACTACTCTTTCACCCCAAAACCACTATGAGAAGTGATACTTCAAAATTAGAGTTTGGGCTGACACATCCCTTCACCTGGAAATGACTCTGGTCAGACAGTCTCGTCGGGAGCAAATCTGAATCACGGCCGTGCTCCAGAAGCCGTCAGCGCCGCGCTTGGGGGCTGTCCCCAGAGGGAGGGTCCCGAGAACGCGTCTCCTGGGCCTGTGCGTGTCAGCGACACGTGCTTATCCTTTATTTTGCCCTGACTGTGTTTTTCTTGCTGTGATTTCAAGTGCAGTTTGAGAGCTGATAACCGGACGTCCCAAATGTCGTGTGTCCGACAGCCAGTTCTGTGCCTCTCCCTCAGCTTCTGAAGGAGCACCCCCTCACCCCGTCTCCCCGCTCAGCAAGTCTGCTTTGTTGACTATAACAAACCATCGTTGCTTATGTTTTATGGCCCAAATTTGTTGGTTTACTTTAAATGTATTGTTGATGACAAAGATAAACTTGTTTGCCTTGTTTAAATATATTTTTCGGTGGGTGAAAATGATTTGTGTGTCTTGGACTGGAAGGAGATGTTATCATTTTCTCATTAAAATGAATAAAATTAAGTTTTCATTTTATGGCTTTTCACTTCATAGCAGATTTTTCAGGAATGTCATAAGTAAGGAATAGATACGTTTGTTTATTGAATCATATCTCTCCTCTTCCATTATCATCTGCATTTTCACTTGCCGTGGACTGTGAACTCTATCCCAGGGCATTAAATATGCTTCTGAATATCATTTTTAGTGGTTACATATTATTCCATTGTGTTGGTCCACTGTGATTTATTGGATTAATCCCCTTTTAATGGAAATTTGAGCTATTTCTAATCGTTTTACTAATATAAATTATACCTTCATGAATATATTCATAGCTTTATCTGTATGCTCATTCGTGATTATTTCCTTAGGGTAAATTCTAGAAATCCTAGAAATACAATTGTTATTTCAAAGTGTGGTTACTTTGTTAATGAATGTTTGGAACGGAGTAGTGATCTGGAACATACCCTTCCCTTACCATCCTGAAGGGGAGAACATATCCGTGCAAATATGGCCACTCCACCAAATATTTGGAAGCTCTATTTTTATTACCATTATTATTTCACAGATACCTAGATAACCTGTTTTTAGTGGGCTCCATGCTAAGCAGTAGGCAAGAAGAAAGTAATAGAGCAGAGAGCTGTTGTTGGGAGAAATACATAAGTCAAGAAGAGTATAACATAAGAAGGAAACACTGTGATGGATGCAGTGTCCAGGGGGAATGGCCAGTTTTACCAGGAGGCAGGTGGATTATAAAAAATGATAATAAAAGTGATAGTTCTTGAACTTAGTGGTGAAGGGTGTCCAAGTGTTGGCCAGGGAGATAAACAGCATTGGGACCCGGCAGCAGGGCACAGCTGAGGCAAAGCTTGGGCACAGGAACCAGCAGCGCTCACTCACTGGGTCACGTCGGATCGGTGGCTGGAGTCAGTCTGCTCCCAACTGAGATCCTTCCCCAAATCCATTTAAGGTGTCCATCTCCCCAACCTGCTGGGGCAAAAATGTACACGGAACAAAGTAGATGTGTCCTGTGTATTGTAAAACTTGTGGTGGAAAAATTCTCTTGAATCTGGTTAATTTAACGCAGTTCTGTACTGACCTTTGGGAGAAAGCTTGGTAGGAATGGGAGCTCATCAAATTGCTGAAAGAACAAACCAGCTGTTATTCTTAATTGGCATTAGTCAACAATAAGTTTTTAATGGTCTCTTCCACTTCCAACATTCAGGAGACACGGTCTTTCTGTTTCCCATTTATTCAGATAAATACCAACACGGGATCAGACCCAGGAGCTGGGCTCAGGCAGGGCAGACACATGGCAGCGGGAAGAGCTGTGTTCCCGTTCTTTCTCTGCCTCCAAAGAGATGGGCAACTTTGGACAAGTCACTTAATCTCTGGCTTCTCCATCTATTTACATAAAACAGTAAAAAAGAAAATCCGCACACTTTCTAAGATTTCTTCCAGTTCTAAAACCCAGTGATTGAGAGAATACAATGAAGGCATGATCCTTGACTCTAAGAAGCCTAAACCCTGAGGCTTTACTCTCCACGTCCTTTGCATAATCCTGAGCATGGTCAATACTCAGTTACTTTTCTTGTTGGCTGAAGGAATAGATGCCAGGAAGAATAAATGAATCCCAATGCAATTGAATCCTTATGCTAACTTAAAAACAGACTTTCTACTATTTTATTTGCTTACTCGTGCTGGCAGTAACTTGAATCTTTAAAATACAGGTTTTAATAAATATGATATATTTCTTTACTCAAACCACAGGTTGACTAAAGAAAAGAGATCCCTGTGAGGCTGATTGTGTGTTCAGGGAAAAAATGCATCATCTGTACTCTATCTAGTCAGTGGTGTAACCACCCTCTTTATATTTTATGTGTCTGTGCTTATAACATTTGAGAAGTGAATCGTGGTGAAGACCGCTTTGACAATGAGGGGCTTAAAGCTATAAAAATACTCCGTCTTCCAATTGATTAAAACGTGAGCACTTCTCACTCCCCTCAGAGGAGGAAACTGTAGGAGGTGTTTATGCAGAAATGTCTAGCACAGTGATAAACCATATACAGAAGGGGATCATTCTAGTGTAGACTGGGAGAAAGAACATAGAGAAAATTAACAATAATGGGGGGAGATGAACTTGGTTCACTCCAGGGAATCAATTTTAACTGCATAAATTTGCAAAACAAGCAACAGAAGCAAAAATAAACAAGTAGGACGTCATCCAGCTGAAGGACTTCTGCACAGCAAGGAGTTCAAGACAAGGAAAAGGCCTCCTCCCGAGTTGGAGAAGGTACCCGCAAATCATAGATCTGACAGGGGCTAATGTCCAAAATATGTAAGGAGCTCCTACAACTCAATAGCAAAGCATCAAACAACTCAATTAGGAAATAGGTAAAAAAAGATGCAATGTCACATCCTGTACTTTACAAAAACTTTTCCGATGTACAAGTAATACATACTCACTGTAAAAAAAATAGAGTGATCAAATTTAAAAAAATAGGCAAAGGACCTGAATAGACGTTTTTCCAAAGAAGACTTACAGATGGCCAACGGGCACATGAAGAGATGCTCAGCATCACTAATCATCAGGGAAATGCAAACCAAAACCGCACTAAGATATCACCTTACACCTGTTAGAATGGCTATTACCAAAAAGACGAGATAACAAGTGTTGGTGAGGATGTGGAGAAAAGGGAACCCTTGTTCACTGTTGGTGGGTTTGTAAATTGGTGCAGACACTATGGAAAACAGTATGGAGATTCCTCAAATAATTAAAAATAGAAGTACCATATGATCAGCAATTCTACTTCTGGGAAGATATCCAAAGGAAACACTACCTTAAAAAGATGTCTGCACCCCCATATTCACAGCAGCATTATTCGCAATAGCCAAGGCATGGAAACAACCTGAGTGTCCATTGACGGATGAATGGATAAAGAAAACGTGGTGTGTATATACATATACATATGTGTGTGTATATGTACACAATGGAATATTTTTCAGCCATGAGAAAGAAGGAAATCTTGGCATTTGTGACCACATAGGTAGACCTTGAGAGCATTATGCTAAGTGAGGGAATTCAGACAGAGAAAGACAAATGCCATATGATCTCATATGATGGGAATCTTAAGAAAACTGAACTCCCAAAAACAGAGTAGAATGGGTGAATGTGGTCAAAGGGTACAAACCTCCAGTTATAAGATAAACAAGTTCTGATGACTATACCTAATGATACTGTATTACACAGTTGAAAGTTGCTAAGAGAATAGAACTTGAATATTCTCACCACAAAATGAATAAATAAATAATGGTAATTATGGGAGGGAGGGAGGTGTTAACTACCCTTACTGTGGTAATCTTTTCACAATATATATGTATGTCAGATCATTACATCATACACCTTAATCTTACCCAATTCTATACATCAATTATCTCAATAAAGCTGATCAAAGAACAAAGCAGCATTTTTCTGATGGAGGCTTGCGTGAAGTTGCCACTGAGCGTTGTCCCTCGTGGGGTCTGATAGGCGTGTAATAGTCATCTTAGTTTAGGTCTCAACCTCAAAGCCCTTTGTAAAAGCAGCTCTAGAGTCAGTAATAACCTTCTGATTACTCTGATATTTGTGCAGTTGTCCATTCATTCTGTCCTTGAAAATGTCTTTCAACTCAATTTCAATTCAGTTAAATTTTATAACACCTGCCGCCAATGAAGCTGTTTCACACTTTAGTCTCTGTGAACTGGTGGACATATAAACAGGAGGCCTGTCCTAACTGAATTTATCAAGAAGTAAGAAAGATGTGTTCAGAGCTATGAGTCAGGACAGACACAGGTGTCCTAATCCACATGCAAAGACCGTGCTCTGGGGGGAAGTTGGGTTTCTAGGTGTATTAGGTTTTTATTGCTGCAGAACAAATTACCACACACACTTAGCGGCTTAAAATGACACACACAGTGATGATGTCATAGCTTCTGTGGCTCCGGAGTCAGGGCTGGCTGAGCTGGATCTCCAGGCTTCACTAAAGTGCTGGCCGGGGCTGTGTCCTCACCTGTCAGGGACTGAGCTGGTGCCCGCTCCAAGTCCACTCGGTGTGCTGGTTGGATCTGTCCCTTGTGGTGTAGGATTCGTTGCAGCTTGCTTCTTCGGAGCCAGAAACAGAGCCAGTGGACCTGAAGCATTCAGGACGGAGTCTTCCATCGTCGTGTAACCCAGTCACCAGGGCGACATCCGTGACCTTGGCCATCCTCTCTTGGTCACGGGCCCTGCCCACACTCAGGGGGAGGGGACCCCACAGAGGCATGAACTCCACGAGGTGGGGATCCCCAGGGCCCGCTAGCATCTGTTCGCTGCACCCAGGTGAAGAAACAGCAGGAGCAAAACGTCCCACATCGGGAGGCTGAGAATCTAGTAGCATATTGACGGGCGCCCACTTAGGATTTGGCGGTTCCTGGTTCTCCCTCACGTGCGTCTTCTCTCTGACTTTGCTTTGATCCTCAAACCTGGCCTCTCGGGTTGCGTAACTGCTGTCCCTCGGCTGTGGTCATTGCTTCCTGACTGGTTAGACGCCGCTGAGGTTTCCCCTCCACTGGCCAGTTGCATTGATCAAATCGCAGTGAGGCCTGTGGCTGACGATTGAACCAGCAGTGGACTTAGGTTGCAATCTGGCTGCATGCCCACCACTTCCCAACTATTTCCTTGAGGTGAAGAGTGACCCATGAATATTTAACTGGGGAAAATCAAAATACCCACCTGGTTCACGACTGTTATTTATTTATATCCGTTTACCTAATAGACGTCTATTGATTTTTCTGTGTATCAGGAAAACAGACCCCACTCTAGGTATTTAGAGGAAGGGATTGAATAGGAGGAATTAAGAACAGGTGATATTTCGGGAGTCTATAAAGGAAGGAGGGATTAATTATGGCTTAAAGATGAAAAAAACCTGCATGGGAGAAGTGACATTTGATGTGTGTGTTGAGGAGGAGAAGGGTTTTGTTCAGCAGAGAAGGGAAAGGGAACCGTGTGTGCGGATTCATGTGTCGTGGACCTGGGGGAGAGACGAGGTGAGAGAACCGGGCACCGTCCTTCAGCTGGATGCAGAGGTGTGTGCGCGACGAGGCTGGGAAGGGAGCTTGGGGTCAAGTCGCTGTGCCGTCTTCCCATTTGCAGATGTCACTATGGTGCACAGATCCTCATGTGGGGCGTGTGCGGGCATCCTGGGGCATAGGCTGTCTTACGTCTACCCCCGTAGTTATGTTCAGAATTTGTGTGCAATGTTCTGGGGGCAAGTCCATTGCTTTCATGTCAGAAGCTGTCGGGGACCTGGGGCTTAGAGCCGGCTGGACATGGCAGGCAGGGTTAGAGATAGCTCTGTGACCTTGAGCAAGAAGTGGCCCCTAAGCTTTCTCTGCAGAAGTGGGATGATGACAGTACCCAGCTCAGAGGGGGTTGTCAGTTTAAGCGAGCTTATGTGTGTAAAGTTCTTATAACGCCTGACGCATAGTAATAGTTCAGTTGATAGACATAGACATATAGAGAGGTACTTAGATATATAGACACGTGTACCGTGGGTTTTTTAATTAGTCTTCATCCTGTAAGTGGCTAAGCAGTGCTGACTTAGCAACCCCAGAAAGCACACATTTGCCAAGTTTTAGATTTGGGCTTTGAGCCAAGCGTCTCTGTTCCCTAGTTTCTTGCGAAGGCAGTTTGCACATTGGTTTTTCCTGTCAACGTGACCTTGATTGGGTTCCTTGTCCTTTAGGCTCCCCAAATGGCTTAAGTCTCAGTGCTCAGTAACTGCGGCTAGTTTCTGAGCCCTCCTGTCCCCTGGGCACAGGCTGTCACATGTCAGCCCCCTGGGCAGCCCGTAGGCTAAGCCACATCAAAGAACAAAAGCACCTTCTAGGATGATGAGTTCTGAGCATTTCTTTCTTTTCACACGTGGGCAAGACAATAGCACCACGTGTTTGGCATTTGATCCGACTCCCCAGACCCATAAGGAGGGGCTGACCTGGCAGAGCAGAAGCTCCTCCCTCCTCCTAAAGCTTCTGCAGAACTCTGGTCGGGTGAAATGATGGTGGAGACATAGGAGGAATTCTGTTTCCATCACGCTTGTCTTTGATCTGCTCTGGGAGAAGCTCTGGACCGACAGCGGGGTGTCGTCGTATGAGGATAGGGGTCACCGTCAGTGAGCGAACGCTCCGCGATGGGCAGCAGAGGAGCGCGCACCTGGTCTGAACCTGCTCCTGGGTTTGTCTCTGCTCCGTTTCCTTCCTGTCCCAGACTTTCCATTTTATCAAAGAAAAAGCATGGCTCTTCGGGTGTAAGATTTGTTTTAACTTATTGAATACAGGTTATTTTAAAATAAAATGTAAATATATCTTCCATTGCTCCACTGAAAAGATTAATTACTTCAGCAGCCGCAAAAGACAGTTTCTTTCAGCCGTGATGCTCAATTTTGCTTTGTTCTAATTTCTACTTTTCTCTTTGGCTTTTTTTTTTAACTCCGGAAAGTAGCAGTGATGATACTGATGAGGTTTTTATTGAATATTCAACTTCCGTTTAATGAAAATCCCCTTTACCACCTAACAAGCATCTTGAAAATGTCCATACGCTGTTGTCTTATAATTCTAATCTGGGACTCTATTCATGAGCGTGAGTAAATTTACAGAAAAAGCTTTAATACCAGCATGTTGATTGCAATTTTGTTCATAAGGCAAACAACTGGAAACCACCTTTGGTCAGGTAGTAAGGGGACGCCGTTAAACCATGTATCTTCCGTGCGATGAATCCATACGTAGCCTTTCAGTGTGGTGCTTTGCAGCGTGTCTGAAAATGTGGGCAATGCTATGGTGTAATCTGTTTTAAGTAGCCTCCCCAAATTATCCAAAGATAAAGTATAGTGATGTGAAGAGGAATCGTCTGTAAAACAGAACCCTAGGTTCCTGTGTTCTCGTCCTCCTTTTCCAAATACTCTAAATTTTCTAAGACTAGTTTGTGAGTTTTTTTGACAATGGGAAATATTGTTTAAAATTTGCTATTGCCTCATCCTGAGACCAGCAGGCAAGTGACACAACACGCATTCCAGATTGCACAACTTGTCCATGCAAGTAGCTCAGTGCACCGATTTCTAGGGTTTATGGTTGCCAGTGGTCATTGATGCAGTCCATTGTAGGCTTGTCTTTCCAGCAGAGATTTTCCAGATTGCTTCAAAGAAACTCATGAAAATGATGCTAGCAGTACAATTGAGGCTCAACATGAGAAGAAGACAGCAGAAAATGCAGGCTTCCCCCTCTCAGTACTGTTTGCAACATCAATACTAGGAAATGAAGACTTGCTCCAAAACAAAATGATGATCCTGACGTAAGAAGAGCTGTCATTCCATCCTTCTTAGCATCTGCTGGTTTCTCTGTTCTTTTCATTGCTCTCTGTGCATCCAGAAAACTCCTTTCCTCTTCATTCTTGACCTTCTGTGCTTCTATTCATCTTTTTGCCTGCCCATCTCTGCACTGAATTCCCAGGGCTCAACGACCTGCAAATTGCCTCATTTACCCTGCATTTGCTGTTTTGCAAGAATTTAACACGATTATGCCTGCACTATTTAACAGGTTATATGTCGTATAAATTTTACCAGATAAGCTAGTTTCCACATGAAATTTAGTGATGAGACCTTAGATTTCATCATAGATTCTTGTATTCTGCTTCATTGATCACATTCTCAATGGTTTTCATAGTGGGATAAGAATATAAGTAGATGAAAAAATTGTCTTTAGTTAAAGCATCTTGGTATCTACCATATGAATGGCTTGTCTCAGTATTCATTGTTGGAAAAACAGTTTTATACTTTTCTTTTCAAAAGATATCTGGTGATTCATTTTTCTCCGTAAAGCTCAGTCATATATCAAAAGGGACACTAACAAATGAATGGAACATTGTGCATTTAGATGAGCTTTAGAAGATGTTTAAAAAGAACATGCTTATAAATAGAAATTGTCCTGGAGATGATATAAGACATGCTCTGGTTTGCTGCATAAATATCTGGTGTCTCAGTCTTGTAGGGTAATCATAGCCAACCGTCCAGTTACACCGACAATGAGACTTCTCTCTGAGGAAACGATTCTGCTCATTCAAACAAAAAGTATGGCTTTTTTAAGCAGAGAAAAATAGCTTGTAAACAAGGATGTTTTTATGAAGTGAGACACCTTCAATGTACCTTAAATTTCCTTTTTGACTTGTTGCTCACATTTGTATTTTCTATCAACAAATATAATATGTAGAAATCAAAATGAAGAAGGTTTCAGGAAGCAGCTCTGGATTCAAAAGAGGGTCCCCAGTTATCAGCTGAGAGAAGGACTCAGCCTTAGTTCCCTTCTTTATAAAATGGAGACAATGTCATATATGAAGGGCCCGGAACTGTGACTGGAATAATGCAGGAGCCCAACGATCAATGTCAGCTTTCTTATTCCCATATCCATACCCCATATGCCTTTCTAATGGTGGAGCTCCACATGTCCTCCAGCCTGTGTTCGTGTTCGTAATGGGCCCCACGCTGTCCCGTTCAGTCCTATGAGGGCCTTATTGTGTTTCAGGGCATGAAGTGGAGAGATTGGAATTTTAGTCCACGTTGGTCTTCACTGGGTGTCCTCTGTGTGCTGTTCCATATGGAACCTACCCAACAGTCTCTGAATTCAAGTCTCCTTCATGGAAGAAACAGGGTGCTTTAGACAATATGGGAAAAGTGCCTTCATTTCTGTAAACACCAGTCTTGAGTATGTTGAGAATGTTCCATACTCTAGGGTGGGGCTTATGTGTAAATTAACCCACAGCAAGTTATTTTAGACAATTATTAGCCTCTGTGAATTATTTTTAGAAAGAAAAGAGTCAGTTATATATTGTGACCTAATCGCGTGACTGAGTGTTTGTTTGGCTGTGTTTGGGTTCAGTGTGTGTGCCTGTGTCTGTGCGTGTGTGTGTGTATGCCTGTGTGTGTGTGCATTGTGTGCGCACATGCACGTGTGTGTGTACACGACTTTGTTCATTTAGGAAGGGGAAATATTGCAAGCTGTTCACTGCCCCTTCTCTTCCAAATGAATTTGGTTGCTTGTTGGCTTCCTTTGCAGAAAATCATGTAAGATTTTCAACATGAAGCTCAGCACTTAAAAAGTTCTAGTCATCTATGGACTAGAGTTACTGAATTTAAAACAACGTCTAAGGAAAACAAAATCCCTGTAGATCTGTTCTCCCTTTGACGTTGACATACAGAGCTCTTCTTGCTTCTCCTTGGTGCAAGTGATGTAAATGCACGTGATGAGGGCCCTGAAGCGAGACCCTGGACCACTCCTGGGTGTGAGAGAACTAGTTTCTGGATTTAAGCTTTTATGTCTCAGTAACCAGTATTGGAAGCAAAGGATTTGTTCAAAAGCATTTAAAGACTGGATGAGGTCAATGGAGTGGTTAGTTTGTTACAGAATTGCTAATAAATGTAAGCACCTACTTTTTTAATGTATTGCAGGAAATAAAAATCGTTAATATATTATGACATGTAGAAGTTGTAACAAATGCTGATTTTTAGTTGGAGACTCAGTTGCCATTCTGTTGCTACAGTTAGCTCTTTGAGTGGTTGATGCTGTCTATTTCGCAAAGTTATCTTCTCTAAATCTTGTAAGCTCCTCTGCACGCTGGACGTTATTAAATATACATATATATATAATAGAGCCGTCAGAGGTCATACCTTGCTGCTTTCATTCCTGCAGACTTGAAGTCACAGGATGTGCCCAGTGCCACCCCTTGTGTGTCACCCAGTTCCTGTGCACCCCTGGGAATACCTGCTCTCGTGGAGTTTACCTAGACTGGTGTTTATGTAGTTTCTCCTGCTGCCTGTGAGATGGACTTCCAAGTTTCATCACGCAGCCTTCATACAGAAGTACCCCCCTGAGCTAAAATTTCACAAGATCGTGCAACCCCAGCAGAGCTTGGCCTCCATGGAGAATTTGGGACATCGCAGCCATCTTGCAGCAATGCCTCTGCTGTGTGCTAGCAAAGGGTGATGGGGAGAACCTTCTCAGCATCTGGGAGTCAGTCTTCAGATTTCAGCAGCAAATGTAATTTGAGAGGATCTCTCCTAAGATATGTAAGATCTAAAGTGGTTTTATTTAATTCAGTATTTCTTGACCATCTATGATACTCAAGAAAGATAAAATGGTAGCTTCTAGAAGAGAGAAGATATGACAATAAAATGGGATGAGGGTGGCCACTGGAAAGTGCTCTATGAGCCAAGCTTGAAGCTAACCAGTTTTTAGGGTCCAAACTGTGATATTTCAGTGACACGGTTGGTGTTAGGAATTTATTCCTACTTGGCTATGAGTGTTAGGGGTAGACAGGAAACTCAGAGCCCTTTGTATAACTTGGGTCAACACATAGCTTCCTGGAGCAGATGTGTTAGCCAGTGTAGGGCCTGGGCCTTCCTTGCTCAGCAGAAACCCCCAGGCCCATTGCAACCATGAGTCCTTCTGGCTCCCTTCTGGGCAGGCAGCCCAGCTACTGGGATTTGTAACGGTCTGGGCCTGGCCAGCCCGGATCCTCCCTTATCCCGTGAGAAAAACTTCAGGTCTTATGTGGACACAGAGCCCCTCCCTGTGAGCTTCTGTTCCTGGGAACACTGGTCGTACCAAGGACAGCCCTTTGGCAAGCATGCAGCCTTTGTTCCTCTGCCTACTTAAGCAAGCTTCTCTTGGAGAGCAGCTGTGGGTGCGTACTTCCGTCCAGCCAGCTGCCACTGGACACACTCCCATAAGTAGGACCCAATAAACCTATATGTCTCGTTCGCAGTCTCTGGGTCGTTTCTTTGGTGTCTTGGCAAGATATCCTGCTGCCCTAGCCCAGCTGGGCTTCTGGGCTTACAGCCATAGGCAGGTGAAGTGGAGACATGAAGTTAGCAAACCTGGAGAAAGTAGGGGAAAGGAAGGATGTTTGCTGGGGACCCGTGCTTGCCGAGCGGTGTGTTCAGTTTAATTTAATTTTCATTTGAACCCGTCGAGAAGTGACCTACGGCCCAGAATGTGGTCTATCATGGCCAGTGTTCCATGTGATCTTATGAAGAAGGTGTTTTCTGCTGTTGTTGGATGAAGTGGTCTGTAGATGTCCGTTGATCCAGCTGATTGATGGTGTTGCTGAGTTCACCTAGGTCCTTGCCGAGGTTCTGCCTGCTGGATCTGCCATTTTGGTAGAGGGGTGTTGAAGTCTCCATGGACGACTGTGGATTCTCCTAGTTCTCTTTGTGGTTCTACCAGCTTTTGCCTCACATAGTATGATGCCTGTTATTAGTCACATACATTTAAGAATTATGTCTTTCTGGAGGACTGACCCCTTTACCACTGGGTGATGCCTCTCTTTGTCCCTGAGGATTTCCCTTGCTTTGAAGGCTGCTCTGCTGGAATTCGTGGAGCTCTCCTGCTTTCTCTAGGTTGGTGCTCACGTTTTACTCCATCTGCTTACTTTAAGCCTCTATGTGTCTTTATCTTTACAGTGGGTTTCTTGCAGACACGTAGAGTCAGGTCTTGTTTTCTGATCCACTCTGACAACCTCTGTCTTGTCATCGGTGCGTTTGGACCATGACATCCAGAGTGATTATTGATGTAATTGGATCAGCATCCCCTGTATTCAATGGTGTTTTCTATTTGCTGCCCTTGTTCTTTGTCCCATTTTTGTCTTCCTTAATTCTCACTTGAAAATACACCACTAGATAAATAGTGTTATGCCCACTTTACAGCTGAGGGGAGTGAGGCCCAGACGCACTTACGTCTCACCTGAGCATACATGTTCTGTCATGACTGACGACCGGATTAAAGCTCAGGGCCATCTGACAACAATCCATGCTCCTTCCGTCCCACAAAACTACTTCCAGGTCTCATTTTATTTAAATGTCTTCAATTCCTGTTAGAGGATAATGAACATGTCAGGCTCTAAACGCTTTATAAGGTTCCACGTTTGGTTTTTATGGGACAAGGAAGGTCACCGTGCAGCTGGCTTTACAAACAGGTGCTTTTGTGGAAGGGGGACCTCAGGAAGGAAGGGCCAGCTGTGGATTTCTCCTGTGTGCTTTCCTGTGTTTTGGGGGACTTTCTTAGACTATGGAAGCATTTTATATTCAATAGAACACGTGGTTTAAACACTAAAGTGCTGTGCAAAGACACAAAGTTCCAGCCCTCCTGAACCCGGGCTCAGGCCTGGATGGCTCGGAGCTGTGCACACATACAAAATTGAGGTGAGGTTTCAAAGAAATGGCACTGCTTTTCTTATTGTGGCAAAATATACAAAACATGAAATGTACCATTTTAACCACTTTTCCATGTACAATTCAGTGTCGTTAGGTACATTAACGATGTTGTGCAACCATTTCCACTGTCCATCTCCAGAACGTTTCATTGGTGTTGACCTTTGAAACCATATTTTCTACACATGGGAGTGAATTGTTGGTCAGAGGGAACGTGTCGCGTGGTGGGGTAAGAATGAAAGCCGTGAGGTGGCTTCCTTCCTGGTCACGTTCCCTGTGGGGACAGAGAGATGCGTCTGCACGGGGAGCTGGCTTCTGTGATGTTTTCTAGGCCCCCCCATTTCTAATCGGAGCTCTGATCCTCGGTAGCATCCATATCCTTATCTTTAAAATTAGGGGTTCAGACTAAGTCACACCTCAGTCTCTTCCACATTAAAAATCTACTATTCTGTGAATAGATATTCAAAGAGACCTCATCCTCCTCAAACCGGTCTCCTCAGAGATGCTCGGAACCTCACGTCACCCCAAAAACCTAAGGCTCCTCATGACCAGTTTGAGTCGTACAAGAAAACCAGTCTCAATGCCATCCAGACACGCCTTATTTTGTGCCCCAAATCATATTGCTCCGTGTAATCACCCAATTTATTCACCATGCTTGACCTTGACTTACTTTCAGCTGTTGCAAAATATCTACTCTGCAAAGACTCTGAAAAACAAAATCCACGGGCCGACAGCCTCAGCCACATGAGAGGTTGTCAGTAAGGACATGGGAGACAGATGTTTGTAGCTGGAATGTTTAAAGATGTAACGTCAGTGAGGAAAATTCAGAAGAATGTCTGACTCTGAGAGCAGAAGAGTTGTGCAGTGTCGTGCCGGACCTGCATTGCTTAGAAGAAACTCCTCAACAAACTCTGCTGGGGGCTGAATCTTTGTGTCCCCACAAAAATCAAGATGTTGAAACCCTTACTCCCAAGGTGATGGTGTTAGGAGGTGGGTCTTTGGGACGTGATCAGGTCAGGAGGGTGGAGCCCCCAGGAGGGGATTAGTGCCCTTGTAAAAGGACCCCACAGAGCTCCTGCCCTTCCCCCGTGTGAGGACACAGAGAGAAGTCAGCCATCCATGAACAAAGAAGAGAGTCGTCACCAGACACCGAATCTGCCAGTGCTTTGATCTTGGGCTTCTCGCCTCCAGAATGGGGAAAATAAATGTCCATTGTTTACGCCGCCTCACCTCTGGTAGCGTTGTTATAGCAGCCCAAATGGGTTAAGACAGCCTCCAGAAGTACCGCTCGATGGGGAGCACATGCTTTGCACGTGTCCATTCTGCACTGTTGGCGTGAAAAGCCAGCCGTGTGGCTTCATGCTCAGGAACAGTGGATGCATTCGCATTCCCTGTGCCTCGGTTCCTTTGGTCAGAGGTAATAGGAGGGGCAGCATGAGGGGGTGACTGCTGTAAGCCCTCTAACATTCTGTAGCCCACTGTAGGGTGCTGTAGACCACTTAAAACGGCCCATCTCACCCAGCGAGGCGAGGGCTTCCTTTTTTCGGACGATATGAACGTGGCCACTTTTGCTTGGGCAGCATGGACACGTGCTGGCTGGAGGTGGGCGGTCAGGGTATGATTTGGTGTCTACGGAACCAGCTGGAGCAAAAGTTGAATTGAGCAAGTCAGCCTCATCCAGTCTGTGGGGAAAAAGAGACCCCCGGGAGCAGAATCCCCATTTTCAGTTCATCTCTCTCTCGCCCTCTCTCCGTCTCTCTCTCTGATTCTCTGTGTCTCTGCCTGTCTCTCTCACACACGCCCACATATGCGCATGCACACGCCCCTTCCCCTCTTCCTAGTACAGTGCAGGCGCATGGCACCCTCAGCCCTGGTGGGTGACACAGGCAGCTGTCTCTCAAGACACCACCTGCCAGTTCCCCTTCCGTCTCGTCTTGTGCGGTTTATCTCAGGGGGATTAATGCTGCAGGAAATTCTCCCATTCCTTTGGTTCTGGAATTTTTCCTGAAATAATCTTCATATTTCTCCCATTCATCTCGTGCTGAAATTTATTTCTCGCACTCTCTGCCGCCAACCCCTAATTGGAACAGAAAAACATTTCTCATGCCTGCTCTGTAGGATTTCTCTGGAGCCAGAGAACCAGGGACCCACCCCCGCCCCTACCCTTATATTAATACAAACAAATGAGCAGTAACATTTTGGAACAGATAGGAAGTAGAACCAGGGTTTCCTTCTCCTGTGCTTGACAATTTTCTTTTTATTAGATATCGCTGCTATTTCCATCTGGCGTTGGTATTGATCAACGTATTTCTTAATAGTTTCTTTTCTTCAGAAGCAGGGACTCTGAGGACCTACACTGGGTTGATTTTGATGCAAAACAAATATCAGGCTGAGAGGTTGTAGCTCCACCGTGGAAGGAAAGATCACAGGCTTTTCAGAGGAGCCAAAGCCCACCCAGGAGGGCGGCTCTGCTGACCCCAGTGCTGCCCTGACTGAGAAAGGAGGGGAATTTACTGAGTCATCATTGCTCCATGAAGTCCAAACCGAATCATATGGAGATGTCTGTCATCCCATAGGGCAATGCTTTCGCCTCCTGTGTCCCCCGTTGTGGATGGTGTGGTTTACAGGTCTTTCACAAGAACTGAATTTTTCTTCTTTTTTTTTTGAGGAAGATTATCCCTGAGCTAACATCTGTGCCAATCTTCCTCCTTTTGCTGAGGAAGACTGGCCCTAAGCTAACATCTGTGCCCATCTTCCTCTACTTCTTTATATGTGGGACGCCTGCAACAGCATGGCTTGACAAGTGGTACATGGGTCCACACCCGGGATCCAAGCTGGTGAACCCTGGGCCGCCAAAGTGGAACATGAGAACTTAACTGCTGCACCACCGGGCCAACCCTAAGAACTGAATTTTCTTGATCACATCACACTGGGGTTAGTGAACGTTGTCCTGTGGCAGAAAATACCATTTTTATGTCAGAATATCAGAAGCCAGACCGTGATTCACGTTCTCCTTTGTTGTCTAACAGTGGCCGCTGATTCTGTTATGCTGTCTCCTTTTTCAGAACTATTTTACCCATTTTTCTGATGAGTAACTGATGCCACATGTTAAGGAAACTCAGTTGTCACACTCTAACTGCGGGTGTGGGCATGAATGTACATCTCCCCTTTGCGTGTGCGTCCCTTGTGACAAGGGCTGTGTCATCCGTCCACTGTCCCCAGGGCCAAGCATGACCCCAGGAACATGGGAAACACTGGATCAATGTTGAGTTATTTTTTAAAATTAAGGGAGTAAACAGCTGTTTGCTGTTCATTACCAAATTTTCAAAATACGCATCCCCCTCCTGAAGCAACATTGTGTGTATGTGTGTGTGTGATAATAAAAGTGAATTTTTGTTTTGAGTCACTGTGTTGGGGTAATGGGTCATGCAGTGGTTTATAATTTACACACTGAAAATGCTATAAATTGGGATTTTACCGTGAGACGGTTAACTTAATTCATTTAAGAAAAAAGAAGCCAGATAATCACAGTTAGTTAGACGGAGACGTTGGTAAGCAGAATAAAGAAAATAATTGGAAAAGGCAAACATCCAGCAGGAGATTAGCTAGAACCGTGTCTTACGTGGGGCGGAGACTGGCTAGCTGCTCACCAACCATTTCCTCTTCTGCCTGGACAGACCAGCCTCCCCTTAGGCTCAATGTGGCAACGAGATTGAGCACCAACCCGACTGAAGGTGCAGACGTCCCTCAGACCCTCCATTCTGTCTGGTTTCTGTCTGCCAGCTAGATACTGGCGTGTAGAGTGACCTTGGAAGGCACGTGTTGAAGGTGACAGGGCCGCCTTCAGCCTTGATTCCTGATGGACCGAGGAGCAGATGGCCCCAGCCCAGGCAAGTGGAGGGTCTGCCCTCCTCCGTGTGGCCTCCAAGTCCTTCTCGGGCTGGCTCCTCAGCCACCACATGGGAGACAAGGAGTACAGGCGAACTGGTTCCTAGCTCTGCAGCCAGGAAGTGACGCATCACCGCCCCGTCCATTGGTGCAAGTTAGCAGTTTGGCGCCAGTGGACGGAAAGGAGTTGGGAGACGCAGTCTCTCGGTGGGCTGCTGCTCTCCAGCGTCTCTCTACACAGAGGTACTGGGGTGTGGATCTCTGATGCGTGTGCCTCTGTCTACCCTTCTCCTTACACACAAACACACTAGACCAAGGGAGACAGCCAACACACCCACCCACAGGTGGCCTCCAGCTCCACATCCAGAACTCCAGGCTGTGCAGATGTCTTCGTGAGGTCTGCCTGTCTCTGAGGCACCCTCTCTGTACCAGCTGATTCTGCAGAAGATATTTTAATGTGAAAAACCGCTTGCAATCTTTTGTATTGCTGAGCTGTCTAGAATACCTCTTTTCTTTCCTGTTATTAAAAATGGTGGAAGAAGTTGTCATTGCATTTAATTAAATACCTGACTTAAAGAATTTGCCCCCTCTGGCTGTATTCCGATACAAGTCCAGAATACGGCTCCGGCGTTTTCTTGAGGAGTATAGTGCAGACCACATATGTTTTGCTTTACTGTTTTACCATCTTTAACAGTGACCTTCCTGTAAATATATTTACGTGTGTGTAACATACATAGAGAGATACGGACTCATATATATACACATATACAAACATATGTATAATCGCACAAGCAGACACACATATATGTGTTTATATCTATATCTATCCTAAAGGGGTGAAATGTTTTTGTTAAAGGCAATTATGATCCTTTGAGAAAATCAGAGAAGAAACCCTACTCATGGCTCCACGCCTTCTCGTTGGTGCAGGCATGGATCCCATGGCACATGACTCTGCCGAGGAGCTGTCCTGGCACATCTGGGTGGTAACCTCTTTGTTCTGAGGGAAGGAAGAGAGATGTGCTGTTTTGCTTGAAGCAAAATTCATCATTTACACACCTTCTCCACACACCTACCTGAGACTTGGAAATCATTTTAGGGATCTTAATGAAGGAGGCATCACAACATGCCTGTGGGCTGGATGAGAAATATTATCCCAGTCTCGCTGGTAGGCAGGCTGGCTCAGGAGAGGGAGCAAGCTTTGGAATCACCCAGTGAGTTAATGAATCCCCTGGAAATACATCTGTCAACAGCCTTTTTTGTTGTCTGCTCTTAGCCCAATGGTTTTGAACCTCTGCCCTGAGTACTGGTTTTCTGGGGCATGGAGTGACAGTGGATAAAATGCTGGCCGCTGGGCTCTGGCTGCCATCCCTTGCTGCAGGTGGGTTGGGATCTTCAACAACTGAGGGTTTCAGGATAAATGTATGTAAGATCTGACACTTTTCTTAAATATGTATTATCCTTGTAGACTTTGGCTACCTTGAGTTCTTTCTCAGAACCTCAATTATAACTTTATAAATAAATTCCAACTTGTGCCTTAAGGAGATTCTCAGGGTACCTTTAATCTCACATGGAGTTCTGGTTGCATATGGTTCATAACTTCCAAAAAAATTTCCATCATGATAGTCAAGATCAAATGAGGGTGTCATCACTTGATATTTCCCAGCCTCCATTTATGTGCTTGTCTTTAGGAAGATAGTGGCAGAATGTGTGCAATACTTTCTCATGGCCTGTCTTGCAGAGCATTTTATTAAATTCTTTTTGAGATTCTACATGAATAAACATATGCGTGGAGCAGCATAAAGGCTGGTTTCATAATCTATGTGAAGCCTTACTGAATTTTGAATTTTGACAAATCTTTGAACAAAGCACACAGCCCTTTTACTCTACTTTAAAAAGTAACCCTGAAAGAATCTAAAACCTTTCAGATTCATTCAGAGGAACGGTGTCCATTTAGTCCAGTGAGCCTCACACTGTTAGGTAGATGGTGTGGCGGGTGCAAAGGAGGAGTGGCCCCTGAGCCACCCACAGACAGCGCAGAGGGCAGGGTGCTCAGGAACTGGGTGTTGAGAGGGCTTCGCTCCAAGTCTTGACTCTCCTGTCAGGTCATAACGTTGGATGCGCCATTTAACCCCTAAGCCTGAGGTTAGTTCTCTGTATAGATAGAGAGCCCTACAGCCTTGAGTGGCTGTAACAAGGATGAAATGAAAGGAAGTGTACAAAAAAACGAGGATTGTGCCTGGCACAGAATATGTACTTTTCAAATCTTGTTCCTTCTCTCTCTCTCTGCTGCATGGTTTCCATGAAATCAAGCAGAAGAAAGATGGCTTCCTAGAGTTCATGACAATTCTAATGACACAGAAATTCAAATAATGAGGAGCTCATTATGGGTATCCAGAGAAAGATAAATATTTATCTCTATAAATAATTTTAATAGTCATATATATAAACATACATTAGAAAAACATCCATCTCCCCTTGCATTTAGGAGGAAGATGTTCTAGAGGTTGTCAGCTGTCTCTAAGAATGGGAGCTTCAGTTAGGGGCTTTAAATTGTGTATTTCTCTGATGAGAGATTTCATATGCATAAGTGGATACCAGGAGCAAATAGAACATAATTGGCAATGAGGATCCTTGGGGATAATTTTATTTTGACATCTTTATAGATGATTGGTAGAAGCAATAGAATCTTAATTCTCTAACTCTATATGTCAAGCTCATTCATTTCCTTAATCATTCATCCATCCGTCCATCGATCCATCCATCCATCGATCCATCCATCCATCTGTCCATCCATCCATCCCTCCACCCATCTGTCCGTCCATGCACCCATCCATCCATCCTGCAGTGGGTTAGCACTGCTGTGTGCTATATGCTCCACTGGACACTGTCACAATGCAGCCATGGGGACACGCAGGAGGCCCAAATTCAGATCGTGGTACATTCTGTAAGTGAGGCATCAATACAGGGACACAGAGAAGGGAACTGAGTGCCATGTGATGCTGTGGCCCCAAAGACCAGGAGGAGGCAGCCCACCTTCCCGTGTGTAATGGACGGTGAGCATAAGGAAGAATCTCAGAGAACACCCACAGGCACAAACCCGGCTGCCAGCCTTTCGTGATTATGGTGAACACGCAACCTGTCAGGACAGGGGACCTCTCACATCAGAGAGGAGTAACTGAAATTATTAAAAGGGCAAAAGGGCTTCTTTACAGGGATCTTAAAAATAAAAGCTTTCATTTGCAAAGCTAATCTTGAGAGGCAATGTAATTCTGTGGCTAGCTCATGGAAAAGTGATGGTAGGTTAGAGGTACCCACCGGATCCCATGGGCAGAAGCACGCTTTCTGGAAGCCTGAGGGAGGAGCAAGGAAGCCCACTTCCCTGGGGCTGGTGGCCGAGCTGGGGAACTCAGGTCCCTCTCTGCGACACAGGCTGAAAACCCCAAAGGGGTCCAAGGAGAGAGAGGTTCTTAAGAATGTCAGAGATGTCTTTCTAAATCAGTGCCGTCAGCAGAGAACGTGAGCCCCGGGAGTAATTTAAATTTTCTAGTAGCCACGGTTCAAAGAGTCCAGAGGAGCAGGCAAATTAAGGCCAGTTTGGACCTGTCACGTTTCATGCACGGGGAGTTGCCAGTGGCACCGTATTGGACGGCACAGTGCTAGGCTTTGAGGTGGCTGCTGTGGGAAGCAGACCACTGTGTGCCCCAGACCCTCAGAGACCGCCATTCCAGGCAGCTCCCAGGACTTCACGCACCATCGGTCCGCCTGGCTGGGTTTTCCCGTCATGCGACCTAATAAATGAAGAAATGAGTAGGGAATCTGGAAGTGGATTCTCCTTGTACTTTTTCACACGTGGATTTCATCTAGTGTTTTACTGTTAAGTTATAATGATGTTTAACAATAATTTCCCTATAATAATCTTGGGAAACAAACTTGCGCAAGTTTAACAGGAAATCATATGAAGAAAGTGCTCCCTAATAACACAAACACTGTTTTAAGAATTAGATTTTACCTTTAGCCCAATAACTAACGGATTAGTTCATACGGGGATATTCACTGTAAAACCCAGTCTTCGATGCTGGTTGCAAGTTAGGAGGAATAATGCTATTCCTTTTCCGACTTTTTCAAATTATTTTTTTTTGAAGCACTGTGAGCTCTTCAGAAGAAAAAGGTATAAGACCCAATTGATGTCATAATTATTATCATCTGCAGTTCCCTCTGGACTGCACAGCTAAAGTAGGTCAGGATTGGTCTGAAGAGACTTCCTCGTGTAAGTGAAAATGTACACGATTCAAATGACTTCTGTCTTCGGCGGCCCCGGCTGCGGTAACGGGACGCCACTGACTGGGGACTTCATCCACAGACGTGTGTTCCTCGCAGTTCTGGAGGCTGGACGTCCAAGATCCAGGAGCCTGGATTTGGTTCCTGGTGAGGACCCTCTCTCTTCCTGGTTTGCAGAAGACTCTCTTGTTGTGGCCTCACCTTGTGGAGAGATCCCTTGGGCATCTTCATGTAAGGGCGCAAACCCTATCTGATCGGGACCCCACCCTCATGCCCTCATTTAACCCTGATCACCTCTCCAAGTACGGTCACAGTGGGGGTGAGGCTTCAATATAGGAATTGAGGGGGATGGAGGCAGACACAATTCAGCCCATAGCAACTTTGAAAACCAACGCCGCCATAATGTATATGTGAGCGGACCCCTAGAGTGGGCGATATTGGACCCTTGCGGGAAGGTCGAGCACAAGGTGTGAAAAGGGACCTTGCCTTGACTTTTGTCACTAAGAGTCTCCCTCTCTCCGCTGGCGTTTGCTAAAACACGGCTCTGCATTGATCCGACACGTAACACGATTTTAACTACATCTTGCCTCTCCTAAACGTCTAGAAAACACAGAGCCGTATTTCAACTACATCAAATGCTGATGGTGCCGGTGGAGGGACGTCGATCTTGTTCAGCCTGGCAGGTTGTCAGCACGCAACAAATATTTGTTTAATAAATCAAAGAACTGGAGATCAGCTGCACTATTTTTGTAAGAAAACAGAGCCCGACTCTGCAGCAGCTCTGCCTGGCGTCCCACCTTCCTGGGCACTGACCCAGGGATGCCAGAAAGGCGACCGTCCCTTATTTATGGAACAAATATTTACTGAGTGCTGAGCAGGGCCCGGGCTGCCCCACGGACAAGACAGGCCCTCAAATTTGGGGAGACAGAAAATAAACAGCTGCAGTGGCCCCCACAACGAGTGGGTAATATATGGGTTGGTTTCCCTTGTTTCCCACATATGATTTCACCTTCATCGGGAGCTAATATTTCTGGCCAGCTGGGTCTCGAGAATGCCTCCTGGCTGTGCTCCTCTGGGTGTGGGAGGAGACCACCACCCTCACGGTGTGGGAGTGGCCTGGCCAGCCCTGTGTGGCTCCTGCCTCTAGCCATGCACCTCGCAGACGTGCAGCCTTCCAGCCCCTTCCATGGAGATCCCCACCCTGTCCCCCACTCTCTCTCGACTGGACGCCTCTGCATTTCTTCCCTAAGTGGATGGTTCCTACCTGTGTATCCTGCCCCGGGTTCTCCATACCCATGACTCACAGGAAAATATGTTCCCTCCTCTGAGCTCTGCCCTCCACACAGACAAGAAGCTGTGGAATTTAGAAACTCCTTCCCCGTTTTTTCTCAACAAAGCTTTCTTTGCAGGTGACAAGCTCACACAGTTCTCAAGAGCCACTTGGGAAGCCCGTGCTCGACACCCCGGCTTGCTTTCTCTCTGCATTCCTGTGACAATGAGCTTAATTCTGCCTGTGCTCTGGGCACCTCTGCCTGACGTCAGGGAGCGTGTGAAGTGTCAGCGAGGACCAAAAATAGTTTTCCCATATCGCAAATAAACAAAGAAAAAGATAATTGCAGGTTGTGCTGAGTCCTGTAGAGGAAGCCACAGGGTCCTCTGGTTGTGCTGTGATGGTTCTGGTTTTGCTCATTCCCTCCCTGCGTCGGGCAGAGAGCCAGAACTCAGCTCCTCGTTGCTCCGCAGGGACCGGGCCTGGGGGAGCTGCTCTCGCTCAGCACCTGCTCACTGAAATGGCTGTGTCACCGGGCCAGGGACATGGGGAAGGAAGGGAAAAGGTGGTTCAGAAAAGTCCCACACATATTAGTTAAAACAATTTTTGGTAATTATTAAATCCTCAGTTTGGGATGATTTAATAACAAGCAAAAGTGGCTTCTAGGGGCTGGGGGGTGGGGGGGAGTTTTTGCTCAGTGGGTAGAAAGTTCCGTGCTGCAGGGTGAGTGTGTTCCAGAGATCTGCCAGAGGTCAAACTGTGGATCTGTGCGCTTCAGAATGTGCTGAGGGCAGATCTCACGGCAAGTGCTTCACACACACCACACACACCCGCAAAAGAACGGAAAGAAGATTTTTTGGAGGCGATGGGTATGTCTAGTACCCTGAGCGCCGTGATGGTATCACAGCTGTGTGCATATGTCCAAATTCATCAAGATGTATGCATTACCCATGTGCAGTGTTTGTATATCAATTATACCTCAACAAAGCCAAAAAAGAAATTAAAGAAATAACAGCTAGGTGTTCTTTCTTAAGTGTTGTCCAGGACTTCCTTTTCCCGTGTGTACTGGAGGGAGGGAGGTGGGTGTGGGCGGTGGAGATGGGAAGGAAAACCACGTAATTTGTGGAGCACTTTCCTGAAACTCTGTGAAATATGTTCCATGAGTAAGCTCCCCTATCCGGTCATCAGACGGCCCTACAAAAATATCCACCAATATTACCCGATTTCACAGATGGTGGAGAGGAAGGCCGTTGCCCCAGCCAGCAGCTGTGGGTCTGAGGACCCTGCCCTGGACTCTGTACAGACCCTATACTCTCTCCATCCGGGCTGCCCACCAGCAACTCTGCTGGAATCGCTTCTGCTCCAGTTTATAGCTGTTTATTATTTGCTTTCTAAACCCTCCTGACTGTGTTCTTCCATTTCCGCCATGTTTTCAGTAAACTCAAAGCGTCCATTTCCATCGAGTTCTGTCATTTCAGGGACAGTTTCTTAGCTGGCTGTGTTCTCGGCTGCGAGAATGTCGCTCACGTGGCTACAGGGCTGGCTGGCTGCTCTTGGACTCCACTTCCAGTGGGAAAAGAACTTTCTGGAAGAGGAAGAAGCCCAATGGAATAAAAAGGAGGAAGGTCAATGGGGGCGTTTTTACTCCGATTTCACGTGGAATGGGAGGGACCTGGGATCCTGAAACACCAAGTGTGTCTTACCAGACGGATCTTCCTGGTCTGAGATACAGCGCTCAAGCCCTGGTGTCACCCACTTAGCAATTCGCTTTTGCTTTTTAAAGGCCAACTTTTCATTAACAGAGAGTCAGTAAGGTTCCTCTGTCTATGCTTTAAACCTAAGCACCCCAGGCAGCCCCTCCCTCGGCACCACCGCGCCTGCCACGCGGACGGACGCTGGAGAATCAGCAGCAGCATTAAGGGAGGAGAGACTTGGGCAGGAGGGGAGGGGTGTCTGGTGGAGCCTCCTTGCCAGGCCACTTTCTCCTTCCTCTACTCTGGGCTTTGGGATTTTGCTTCTTACGTAGGCTCATTAACTCCTACATCTGGTTTCCACCCAGACCGTCGGCACAGTCCGCGCTGCCGGTTAGGCACACTCTGACGCATCCAGCATCCTCTCTTCTCAGTCGAATCGCGCATGGAGTACAGAGAGACAGGATCTTAGGGCACATTTATCTCCCTAGTAAATGGAGCAGCTAATGCATTCTGAAAGGAAAGAAAAGTGGTCATTTTCCCCTTTGTGAGGAGAAACAGGAGGCCCAGAAGATGGTTTAACGGCTCAGACTCCCTGGCAACTTATTTCTCAAGTTGCGAAGGTCAGTTGGTGGAATCAGGGGCAGAGTTTGCTTGCACTTTCCCATGCAGAGGCCCTTTTAATATTCATGAAATTGCAACTGAAGCCAAAAGAAAGGTTACGTCAATAGCTGGTCAGCATGTCCTTGAAAGGGTGCTGAAGTGTCTCCAGGAAACTCTGTGTTACATCTGGATTCTGCCTTAAGCACAGCAGGGCTGGTGAGTGGCAGAGTGCACGGCGTGGGCTACCCTGAGCCCCAGATGCGATGTGGCAGGTGGGTGTGGGGACTGACCGGGGCCAGGGGGGCAGCTGGTCGATAATGACAGACAAGACACAGGCTCACTTATGTAGGGAGGCCTTTGTACGTGCTCAAATGGGGGAGAAATTTGAGGTTCCCAGGCTTCCACTTATGAAGAAAGGAATAAATAAGTTTTTTTAAATAATGGTAATACACCTGCACCAAAATAACCAATACAAAGCTTACAGCATGGCCGGCCCTGTGGCCGAGTGGTGGTTAAAGTTCCGCATACTCCACTCTGGCGGCCTGGGTTGATGGATTCAGATCCCGGGTGCAGACCTACCCCACTCATCAGCCACAGAGATGTTGTGCAGAGGTGCATCATCCAGAATAATCATATGCAGACCCAGCTGAAATAGGACAGTTACCACCAAGTGGGGTCTCGTCCATTTCGGGGGTGAAGCAGAGGTAAAAAATGGCAGCGCCCTCCCTTGAGGTGAGCCCAAGGGCAGGCAGTGCCCTCCGGTCCCCTCCTGGCTGACGCCAGGGGCACTGCAAGCTCGAATTGCCTGGACTTTGCAGCCGCAGGGGTCTGGGTTTAAAGCTTGCCCCACCGCCTCCCCTTCTGTAACCCTGGCAAGTGACTTCAAGACTCTGAGTCTGGTTTCCTTCTTTAGAAAATGAGCGTGGAGTCTGTGTATCTTAGGGAGTTGCAGAGTCAGAAATAGCGCATGGGGCAGACCTGCCTGGTCCTCGGTGGATCTCAAGTCACAGAAGCTGCCGTTTCAATGACTTCACGGGGCTCGCGAAGCTGTAGGTATTCAGTGCTGCCCCATTTGGTGTGGAAAAATCACGTATTTATTTTAGGTCTTGCTTAAAATAGTGAGCTCTCACAATTTTCATGAGATGTAAGCCTGGTAGTTGACTGTGTAACATTGTTGGAAACAGTGGTGTGGGCCTTCAGAAGAGCTGGTTAAAATGCTGGCCCCGCCCCGGACAAGTTCTGTTCTACTTATCCTCCCTAGGCCTCAGTTTCCCCTTTAGAAAGTGGGCAACCCTACAAGATTCGCAGGAGAGGATGCTGTGTAGTGTCTGGTGTGTGACAGAGCCGTGACAACTGGGGGTGCGCACGTTACCATCACGTGTTGCTCTCTACATGTGTCTCTGATAATAGTTGTATTCCTTTAAAGATAGAGTATTCTTTTTCCTCAGCTTTCCTCACAGATTCTCACAAAGCAATACATGATTAATTGGTCTTCAAAACTATTTTATTGATATATTTTTTAATTCTACAGTCAGTTTTCTGAATTATAATCAACAAGTCAGCAAGTTATCCCTGAATTTCATGTTCTTTCCTAGCTGAAAGATTATTTTATGTGTTTTCTTGTTTACATAGCCAATCACTGCTGTTTCACTGGGACAGTCATTAGATCAGATGCTTGTTTGGGTCTTACAAAGTGAGTCACTTCACCAGGGTTTGCTATGTAACTCCCAAGATAATTGCAATTGGAAAGCACTCATTTAATTGGCTTCAAGCCCTTATTGAGAAGAACAACGTGTAAACACTACCAGGACACTTTGCAGCATCTACGAGTCTAGAGAAGCCACTAATGCTGACAGTCGACGACTAGAACCTCAGTTTGCCACAGAGTGGGGGTCCACAGCCTGTCTCTCTCAAACACTGAGACCTTCCTTACCTGCAAGAAAATAGCCTCTGAAAGAAGGACACTATCCTTGCCTCATCTTAGTGAATGACGTCTGCTTTTCTTCACCACGATTCTTGACCAGAGTCGTGGGATGGTTGCAAAACTGGCCACCATGAGTCGTAGCTGCCTTTAAATATCTTTCTGCATTTCTAGTGAAAGAAGTCAGTGAAAGTCAGATGAAACAGAGCAGAGAAAACTTGTAGGAAACAGCGAGTCTGAATCACACGGACGTTCGCAGCCCCAGGATGAGCCGATTTGGATGCCCCACTTCTGCGAAGCTTCCGTGTTCTATGCGACGAGCTCCCTGTGCTTCCATTCCCGCCGTCGTCCTGCGTCTCTCGCCTACTGCGCGTATCCCTCCTGCTCTGAGCAGAGTCACACGGGATTGTGGCTTATGTCACGTACTGGACCAGGCACTGGGATTCATCTTTGTTTACTGTATTTCACTAGATTGCGGCTAGTGCACGTCATTGTACACGTGTGATAATGATTTCTAAACATATGAAAGATGCTCAGCCTTTTTAATGATGAAACTTTTTCATGAAGTGTTTTATTTTTTCTCATCATATTGGCAAAGATCAAAACATTTCTTAACACACCACCGTGGTGAAGGTGTTCGATGCTCCCTCACGTGACTGATACAACCTCTTTGAAGGGAAATTGAGATTCACAGGAGTGACATCAGAAAAATGTGCCAGTCCACCCATAGAAACATCAAAAAACAAGATGAAACAGTCAGAAATAACTTTGTCGGAACACTGGAAAATAGTCAAAATAGTCAAAAGTTTACAGCAATGGAGCAAATGCCAATCAAGAAAAATGCAACTTATAAATGATAAGAAAGCTCTGTGGAATTTTTATTTGCCCTAGCCCTACTCACTCACCAAATTTTATGCTATATATATTTTACCACAATTAAAACAAAGCACCTGTTTGTATGGGGGAATTTAGAAACCCACGCGGGTACTCAGGTCAATACACGTGTTCAGAAAAGACATGAGAACTCGAAGTTTTCACTTCAGGCTGGTGTCTAGGCTCCTGGAAAGCCTGCCTATGTGTTGAAGGAAGGCCTCAGCACAGAGAAAATCTGCAAAGATGGGGAAAAGGTGTTTTCGTTTGTTCTTTGGGTTTTTTTGTTTTTTTAGCTCCTAGAATTTAAGGAAATCTCTGTCAAAACTCAAGCTGGACACAAGCTCAGAAGCAAGACTTTGGTGACCCCATACCACAAAGAATATAGTCTTGGGGCTTGCTCCATGGTGTCATGGCTAAGTCTGCACACTCCACTTCGGCGGCCCACATTTCACAGGTTTGGATCCCAAGCATAGACAGACACAGCACTCATCAAGCCGTGCTGTGGCGGCATCCCACATACAAAATAGAGGAAGATGGGCACACACATTAGCTCAGGGACAATCTTCCTAGAGCATAAAGAGGAGGATTGACAACAGGTGTTAGTTCAGAGTGAATCTTCCTCACCAAAAAAAAAAAAAGTGAGCAAGTTCAATATGACTAGAACTGCTGTACAAGAAGTGCTAAAAAAATTGCTCAGGTTGAGATAAAAGGATGGTAGATAGTAAATCAAAGCTGTATGAAGAAAAATATCTTCAGTAAATGTAAATATATAAGCAAATATGAAATCTAGCATAATTGTAGTTATGGTTTATAACTCCATGTTTTATTTTCTATAGTAATTAAAAGACAATTGCATAAAAGAGAATTATAAATCTGTGTTATTGAGCACACCATGTATAAAGGTGTAATTTGTGAAAAGCAGTAAGAGGAATCAAGCTATGTGGGAGCAGAGTTTTTCTATGCAGTTGAAGTCAATTTTGTATCATCAATTTAAACTAACTTATTGTTATCAATTTAGAATGATAAGTGTAATCCTAACATTGTAAATTTATCCACAAAGAAAATATCCAAAAATATATGTACCAAAGGAAATTACAGGGAAATCAAAATGGTTTGCTACAAAAAAATCAGCTCAACAGAAAAGGCAGTAATGGAGGAAATGAGGGACAAATGGACATTTATATGTTGATAAAAGTGTCAATTCATTGGAAAATGTAATAGTTTAAATAAATATGCACCAGAGTTCTACCACATGTGAAGCAAACATTGGCAGAAGTGAAGAAAGGAACAGGCAACTTAACAAAAACAGTTGGAGATTTGAAAGCACTTTCAATAATCGATAGGATGTCTACACAGAAGATCAATAAAAAATAGAGGAACTTGGACAACACTATAAACCAACTAGATCTAATAGGCATATAAGGACCCGCCACCCAACAAGAGCAAAATGCACATTCTTCTCAAGTGCACGTGGAACGTCCGTCAGGATAGACAATGTGTCAGGCTACAAAACAAATTCAAATGCATTTAAAAAGATTGAAATCATACCAAGTATCTTTTTGGCCACAATGGAATAAAGCTAGAAATCTATAACAGATGAAAACTAGAAAATTTGCAAGTATGTGGAAATTAAACAAGACACTTTCAAATAATGAGTGGGTCAAAGAAGAAATCACAAGGGAAATTAGAAAATGCTTATAGATGAATGAAATGAAATTTTGTGTACCAAAATTATGGAACGTTACGAAGGCTGTGTGCTCAGAGGGAAATTAATAGCTGCAAATGCTTACCTGAAAAGAGAAGAAAGATCTCAGATCAGTAACCTAATTTTATACGTTGAGAAACTGGAGAAACTCAAAGCTCGCAGAAGGAAGGAAATAATCAATAGTAAAGTAGATATAATTAAAATAAAAAAATAGAAAAATAATAGAGAGCATCAACTAAACTGAATGTTGATTCTTTGAAAAGATCAAAACATTCGCAAACGTTTAATTAGACTGACAAGGAAAAAAGAGAGAAGACACAGACAACTGAAATCAGAAATGAAAGTGGAGACATTACTGCAGACTCTATAGAATGAAAAGGTTATGAGAGAACACAGTGAACAACTGTACAGCGGCAAGTTACATAACCCGGATGAGATGGACAAATTCCTACAAAAATGCCAATTACCTAAACTGAAGAAACGGAAAATTTCAACAGACCTATAACAAGTTCAGAGATCAAATTGGTAATAGGAAACCTCCGGGGAAAGGAATGCCCAGGACCAGATGGCTTCTCTGTGAATTCTGTGAAACATATACAGAAGAATTAACACAAGTCCTTCTCAAACTCTTCCAAAAAACAGAAGAGGAACACTTCCTAACATATTCCTTCAGGCCAGCATTACCTTGATACCAAAGCTGGATAGAGATCACAAGGAAAGAAAATTACAGACCAATATCTCTTATCGATATATATGCAAAAATTCTCAACAAAATGCCAGCAAATCTAATCCAACAGTATAGTAAAAGGATTAGACAGATGACCAAGTGGGATTTATTCAAGGAATGAAAGTCAATTACATCTCAATAATGATGGGGGGGAAAAAACCTCTGAAAACAAACCCCAAGGAATGCAAAGGTGGTTCAACCTAAGAAGAGCAGTCAATTCACACCACACAGAAAGAAGGGAAGAAAAACCCCCTGAACATCTCCATTGATGCAGAAAAGGCATTTGACAAAATCTTATAAGTTTTCATGATTAAAAACTCTCAGAAAATTAGAAATAGAAGGGAACTTCCTCAACATGATGAGGGGCATTTATGAAAAACCCACAGCTGAGAGTTCCAGTTTCTGGTCCAGCGTTTCCTAATGATAAAGGGGTCAGTCCTCCAAAAAGACGTAACAATTCTTCACGTGTGTGCACCTAGCCAGGGAGTGTCAAAATGTATGGGGCAAAAACTGATGGACGGCAAAGAGAAATGGAAGAATCCAGTATTATGGTTGGAGACTTCAACCCCCCACCATCAGTGATTGACAGGTCCAGCAGGCAGAAAATCAGTAAGGACATCATTGAATTGAACAACTGTGGATCTAACTGACATCTGTAAACTGCTTCATCCAACAACAGCAGGATACACCTTCTTCTCAAGGTCACAGGAATGTTCACCAAGGTGGACCGCGTTCTGAGCCAAAAGTCTAGACTCAGATCTTACACCTTTCACAAAAATTAACTCAGAATAGATGCTAGACGTAAATGTAAAACGCAAAACTATAAAACTTGTAGAAGTTGACATAGGAGCAAATCTGGGGGATCTTGGGTCTGGTGATGACTTTGCAGATACAACACTTCAGAATAGTCCTTGAAAGAAAAAAGATGATTAAATCGGCTTCATTAAAATTAAAGACTTCTGCTCTGCAAAAGACACTGTTAAGAGAAAGAAATGACAAACCAGAGTTGACAAAATCTGTGCAACATACATGTTCAATAAAACACTGGTATTCAAAACCTACAAAGAACTATGAAAACTCAACAATGAGGAAACAGAGAGACAGAAAGTAGACAGAGGTTCCTAGGGCCTCGGGGGAGGGGAAATGGGGAGTGATTGCGAAATGGTTGCGGAGTTTCTATATGGGGTGATGAAAAGGCTTCAGAATAGATAGTGATGACGATTGCACAACATTGGGAATGTGCTTAATGCCACTGAATAGTTCGCTTAAAAATGGTTTAAAAATGGCACATTTTCTGTTATACATATCTTACCACAATAAAAAATATTCACAAAAGATAAAATGCACACATCTTTTGACTCAATTAAATTGGAATTCATTCCATAGAAAAACGCATATGATCACATATATAGAGGTAGGGCTGTTTATTTTAGGAGGATTTATAGGAGTGAAAGACTGGAAATGGACATAATTGTCCATCGATAAGAAAATGGTCACTTGACTGTGCATCTCTATAATGGAATCCTGTGGAGCCGATCAAATGAGATAAGTCAAGTCCTCTGTGCAATATGAGCGGATTTCAAAGATAGTGTGTTTCACTAAAAAAAAAAAAGGTGAGATTCAGAATGTGCTTCGTTGAGTAAAAATAGGCTGAGGTCAGAACTGAAGCCAGTGCACACTACTGTCTATGCTAATGGGAGGGTGCTAAGCCATACCAGGTGTTAAATGTTTGGATGTTATCCCTCGGGGGGTTGTTGGATATGTATGCCTGTATAGACATAGCACACCTCTGAAAATAGCACCCGTGAACCTGTGAAGAGAATAACAGGTTCACACTTGATAATAGTTGGGATGTTTATCTTTACCATGTGCATGCACTATATATGTATTATATATATTAGTGTTGATTTAACAATACATATGAAATATACTTAATATTATATGTGGTTTAATAATAAATATTAGTGTTGATTTAATAGGTAAATTAAGAGGTCATCACAGAATAAAAGTAATTGTCTTTTTCTCTACTTGGGTTCCTCAGGGCTCCATGAATATTTAAAAATGAAACTGCCCTTCGGTCTCTGCAGGTGTGGCGCTTCCTCTGTCCTCCAGGCAGTGACTGTGGTGAATTGTAAATTCCAAAGTTTTGATAAAATCTTTTTTAAAAACTCAGGAACGAGCAGACAGCAGTGAGGGTGGATTCCCCTTAAAAACCTTCCTCTTTTCTCTCTCTACAAGAGTGAACCTAAGTAGAGTCAGCCGGGGTCGGTCGAGAACTGCAGTGGTCAATACAAGCATCCTTCTGCGAGGGTTGCCTGGAGCTCGTCTACACCGGCGACTGTCCTGCTCTCCCGGGATTCACTCCCAACAGGCCAGTCTAGAAAAAGGCAAAATATTTTCCAATCAGAGGATAAGAAAAGGTTCAAATTAAAAATATACATCAAAGAAAAAAGAGTGAACTGTGTGTAGGGGGTAGCACAGAGCGAGCAAAGCGCGGACCCCCGAGTAATGCCTTCTTCCCTCGGGGTCCTTAGTTACTTCCAAGACCAAAGCACATAATTCCCTTCACTGCCAGAAACTGCCCAAGAGCAGCTTTCCTACCTAAGATGATAAAACTTAACTCTTTGTTTGTAGATTTTGAAGATTACCCCCATGAAAATGTGTTATAAGAAACACACGTGTTCAGTTGCTTCAGAGTTTATGGCAACACAGGCTTCCAGTTCCCTCTGGAACGTTCATTACTGTTAAGTCAATTAAGCATGTGAAATATTTTCGGTAAATGACCCTTGGAAAAATGGAGATTTTCTTCTCACTCTGAAGGCCAAGTTCATTTCCCAGCTAATTGAAGGGACTCTGCAGGCGCCGGGCCTCAGAAGCGCGTTGCGGTCTGCAGTGGAGAGGGAATGGGGGTCACCCAATGTCTTGTTTAATCTGCTTAAAGCATTACACTGTAGATCTGTCTGTTGTCTGATAAGATATTTGGGGAATTCTCCGTTGCAAGACAACGTTGTAACAGGTCAGGGAGACCCCGGCCGAGTTCCTCTCGGGTCCCACCTGTGCTCTCTTAACTCGTCTTCTCTGACCACCTCCGAGTTTGGTCTGTGTTGAGGGAGATGGTGCGATGATTTGAAGCACTTGGCGCAGCTCCTGGGCGCAGCAGACACTCAGCTGTCAGGGGTCTGTCCTGCCTTTGCTGGGGCCTCCCCACCCCCCTTACCGCCGACCCCAACCCCCTGGAGTCACCCCCCTCTGCTCCGAGGTCGGGGACTCTCCTTGGCCTGCCCCACCATTGCTCTCCCTTCCCTGAATTCCTGCCTAAGTTTCTGTTTGTTTCATGTGGTGGATTCAGGGGGCTGAACCGGTCGTCCGCTTCTAGCTGTTTCTCCTAGACTTCTCCAGGTCATTCCAGACCTTCTGAAGACAAAACGTCTGTCTCCTTTTAGATCTCCCACGCACTGTACCGAGTACGATGTAAGACGTCGACTGAAAGTGCACTGAACGTGGAAGCTATAAGCCACAGTTGCTTTATTCTGAGTTCTTAATATGATTCTAGAATATCACTAAATTGAAATGCTTTCCTAGAGCTTTCACTAGAGAGTTGTCTTCAGAAAATGACCCATTTAATGGGTAACATTTTGAGAAGAGTAGAACTTCCTGAAGGAAGTCAAGAAAAAGGGAGTAGCTGCCAGGTGTTGTTGACTGGAGAAGGTCAGCAACTTAGTAGAACTTCTGTCGGTCCAGAATCTCCTCTGCCGTGGTCCAGAAATGGCTCTCCATCCTTCCTTCGGTTTCCCTTCCTTGGGTTTGTTTTCAATAACACTTCAGTGTTTTATTTCTCCAACACTGTTATGCGCTGTACATATCTAGTACATTAAAATTGTAGTGACCTTTGTTTCTTTGCAGCCAGCAGATGCCATTCAGCAAAATGGCGGCCTTTAGCGTCTTTGAGTTGTAAAGGCCGCTTCCAACTGGGGTGTAAGCCTCCACGCGAGGCTCGTTCTCCCCACACCACTGATGGGTCACCTCGTGTGGGCTACAGGTTCCTCGGTGGATGAGAAGAGCAGCTCTCTCACGTCACCAAAATGGAGTCTGAGGCTATAAATTAAGTACTATCGACCAATATATTAATTTATTACTTTTTAGATGAAAATCAATTGGCTTGTATGAAAATTTAATATAATTTTACTCCGTTTTAGTTGTCTGTGCGAACACACGGACTGGAAACCCAGGCGACTGGAAAGCTAATACCATGTGATCACTTACTTTGTACGCTTAGAAGGATTCCAGAATAAAGTTTCTAATTATACTGATGCCCAGCTAAATACACTTTTGGATCTCTGTTGACACACACTGACAGCCACAGAGTAGTGATGGAGGAAGGTAGCGCACGATAAAACCTGTTGTGTCGGGGTTGGCCAGGGGCGCAGTGCTTGAGTTCTGTGCTCCGCTTCAGTGGCCCAGGGTTTGCTGGTTTGGATTCCGGGCATAAACCTACACACTCCTCATCAAGCCACGCTGTGGCAGCATCCCACAAACAAAATAGAGGAAGATGGACACAGATGTTAGCTCAGGGCCAGTCTTCCTCACCAAAAAAAAAGATTACAAAAAAGCCATACCTGTTGGCTCTAAACCACAACTAGGCACCTTCTGCTTCAGTAGAAGCTGTGGCCCTCAGAAGGCAGGTGCCTTGGACTCGGGGTCGTGCTGGACTTTCCTCAGCAATGGAAGGAGTCTCATCTCAGGAAGGGGCGTTATGTCCTGCCATGTGGCCCCTAAGCCCTTCCTGCCTGGTGAGTAGATGGATTCATTCATTCATTCGCTGTGTCACTCATACAGCCAACTTCTGTTAAGTGCTTTCCCTGTGCCCAAATGTAGGTGAGGATTTGGGGCATGTAGCAGGAATAAAAATATTTTTTAAGTGTCTAATCTGAAGAAGGTTTGTGGTTTAGAAAAAGAGAAGGAGGAAAGGAAGTTAGGAAGGAATGTGGTAGATCCATACAATGGGATATTATTCAGTCATAAAAAGGAGTGAAATGCAGACGCATTCTACAACGTGGATGAACCTTGAACACATTATGCTGAGTGGACGAAGGCACGAAAGGTTACATATGATGTGATCCCACCTATGTGAAATATCCAGAGCAGGCAAATCCATAGAAATAGAAAGCACTGGTGGTTGCCGGGGGCTCAGGGAGGTGGGAATGGGGAATGACTGCTAATGGGTGTGGGGTTTCCTTTTAGGGTGATGAAATGTTCTGGAACTAGATAGTGGTACTGTTTGTACAACATTGTAACTACACTAAAAACCACCAAACTGTACACGTTAGAATGGTGAATGTGTGGTATGTAAATTACACCTCAATTTTAAAAATCCATTTAGGAACTGGTAAGGGCCACCAGGGAATTTGCTAAGCTTCCTCAATCCCCAGCTGATAACTGGAAAATCCAATTTTCTCTATTTAAAAAAAAAAGAGCAGAACAGGAAGAGCTGTCCTCTCCTTCAGCGGGGCTCCTTGGGCGCCCTGTGAGCCCTGGGCTCTGCTCAAAGACACCAGTGTGGGGAGTGGTGGAGGGGAAAGACTGAGGGAGCCCGATGTTGCCTTCAAGTTTATGCGGAGTAGCCATGCATTGGGGCCCTTGGAATGTGGGATAATATGTTGTTCTATTCTTTAAGAAGAAAGGAAGGAAAAAGGGAGCTGGTGTTCAGCCTGAATGGCTACTAGAATCATTATGAATCCAAATGCTGTAAAACGTTTAGATTTATTCTGGTCAAGAGGTAACCTGAGATTATATGTTATCTTTGATGAGTACTGCTACGGGGTGAATTGCGGCTGTCCCACATTCATATGTTGATGCCCTCACCCCCGGGGCCTCAGAATGGGACCTTGTTTGGAAGTAGAGTCTTTGGAGATATGCTTGGTTGGGATGAGGTCTTACTGGAGTAAGGGGGCCCCTAATCATACATGACTGGTGTCCTTGCAAGAAGGGGAAGCGTGGACACAGCCCCGCACAGGGAGCAGCCTGGAGAAGATGGAGGCAGAGATCTGGGTGATGCTTCTACAAGCCAGGGAATGCCAAGGACTTCCAGCGGCTGCCTGAAGCTGCGGGAGAGGCTGGAACAGACTTCCTACAGCCTCAGAAGGGGGCTCGGACCTCGTAATCTGGGACTTCTGGCCTCCAGAACTGTAGAGTCAATTTCTCTGTTTACTCAGTTGGTGGTATTTTGTTTTGGCAACTTCTAGTAAACTAACCCAAGTACTTAACACAAGCACTTGTTCAAATCATTTTTCTACAATTACCTTAAGCTTCTTAAATTTGTAATCAGTTTTATTGTTCTAACCGAAAGATTTTTCTGGTCTTTGAACAAGGAAAAGATTTTCCTAGTCATTTGATTCATCTTAACTCAAGTCAGGGCAGTTACTTTACTTTTGCGTGAGTTAGTGAATGAGTAAGTGAATTAATCCTGCGGGAAGCTACTGGCCCACCAGCCAGCGAAGAAGCCAGGAGAATGTCTGAAGATACGGCAGCCAGTCAGTTTGATCACCTGACTCAGCGCTGGTCACTGGCAAAGGTTGTTTTTCTCAGAATCTGTAACTCGTGGTTGAGTGATACACTTGTGCAAGTACAAAAAAGTTTTGGGGTCTCTGCTTTTAATAATGTACATAGGGAGGTCATTTTCTCAATCAGGGTTGCTGAAAAATCTGTTCACCTTGAATCAGCACCACCAACCATGTAATCCCCACACCCCATTGTTCTTCTAATGCTGATGCCTGAATTGTTGCAAAATGCATGAAATAGTTAGGGGGCTATTACAGAGCAATGAATAAGCAATAATGTGAGACTGTGGTGGAGACGCATCTATATAGGAGTGAGGTTAATATCTAGGTTTAGCTTGGCGAGCTCCCACACACAAGACCACATTTTGCTTCAAAGGTCAGTGGAGATGTATTCATCAGGCGAGTATTGGTCCCTGGTTTTGGCAATAGCTTCCCATTCGTATATGTGACTGAATACTGAGAAGTTAACACATTCACATATTTAACTCTGGTTTTCTTTTCTTGTGAAATAGCTCATTATTAGGTTAACAGAATATAACCATCATTCATCTTGTGTATGAGGATGAAAGTGCAGAGGTGAAGACTGGAGTCCACTTGGACGTCTCTCTAACTAATATCTGTTGTTAGCAATCAGCCTCCTTACTCTCCTCACCCCCGGGGCTTCCAATATGTTCTCCAACAGCTGCTAGAGCAATCTTTCTAAAATGCAAAATTAGTTGTGTCCTTTTACCACTTGTAAGGGTTCGGTGGGTGCCCATAGATTTTAGGATGAAGTCAAAACTCGGCATAGATTTTTCTCACCCATAAGATTGGAATCGATTTATCTCCTTGTGTTTTTTCAGGAGATCTAGATGGTGTATCAGTGGGGGCTCCTTTGTAAACAATAAACTCCCATTTTCTAGTTTAAGTGGAAAGGGATGCGGTGGGATTGGAGCTTGCGTGGGTGTTGCTGGGACTGGAGTGGAGGCTTGGGCAAGTTCCCTGGGCTCTCTCTGTCTCTGCAGGGACTGGGAAACCTCGTGGCCACTGCCGCTGACCTCACAGCTTCTGTCTTCTACCCTGGTCAGGGGCTCCCTGGTCAGGGACTCCAGCAAACTGCTCAGTTGTGAACTCATCTCCCTGGATTCCTTACTACCCTCTCTGCCACAATTTGTGCTAGTAAAATAGATTCTCTGAAACCTGAAACTGACCTCCTCTGACTCAAATTCAAATCAGAGACTCATGCAAGAGCAGCTGATTGGCGGAACAGAAATCATCTTGGAACCCTCCTTATAAGGACTCTAGGAAATGCATCTATCTATCTATCTATCTATATCTCATAGCTATCTATATATCTCTATCTACTATCATATCTATTATTTATCCATCATCTATCACCTATCATATCTAACCATTGTCTATTTATTATGTCTGTCATATCTGTCTACCATCATCTATCATACCTATCTATAATCATCATCTATCACCTATCTATCTATCATCATCTATTCATCATCTATCACCTATCATATCTATCCATCATCTATCTATTTATTATATCTATCATATCTGTCTATCATCATCTATCATATCTATCTATCGTCATCATCTGTTCATCATCCATCACCTATCATATTTATCCATCTGTCTGTCTGACTATCCATCCTTCCATCCTCTGTACTCTAGACAGGATTAGAATGAATGTAGAGTAAGCCACTACAGAGTCAACAAAATATTCATTCACTATAGGAATACAGCAGGAAAAAAAAGTCAGAGTCACTGAATTCATGCAGATGCTTCAGCTGGGGAAGCTGGGCATTTATTAAGTTAACACATCATCAAGCAATATCAGTTGTGATGAGATAAGAAAACAGGTGATTGGAGAAGGCAGATGATTTTAGGTAGGGCCTTAGACCTCTCTCATGACTGGCCTTTGAGTGGACATCAGAAGAGTGAGAAGAAGCAAGACTGGGAGCTTTGAAGGAGGAACATTCCAGGCAGTGAAATATCCAGTGTCAGGGACCAGAAACAGGAAGGAGATCTGGACCATAAGAAACACCCAGAAGGTCAGTGTTGCTGGAGGGGTGAAATTAAGGTGGAAAACCACAATAGACGAAGTCAGAGAGAGGGAAGAGACAGACATGCCGGGTCTTAAGAGCGTGCTGTGGAGTTAGCTCTCACTCTGGCTGAAGTAAAAGCTACGGGAGGTGCTAACTGCTGCTTGGAGTAACCGAGGGGCTCCAAGAATGGACAAACGGGCAGATTACTGCATATCAAGGCAAGAGATGACTCAGCTGGAACGTGGAGTTAAGAAGTTCAGAAGTGGTTGGATGCTGGATGTAGCTGAAGGGAAAGCCTACAAGATTTTTTATTGGATTTACTGTGAGGTGAGAGAGAAATGGAAGAATCGAAGAGGGCTGCTTCATTTTGACCCGAGCATCTGAGTGTTTAGTAATGGTAGTGTCATTAACGGAAAAGGGAACACTAAGGGAGGAACGGATTTGCAGGGGAACTCGCGGGTCCTTTGGGAGCCCTGCTGAGTATAGTGAAGACCCAAACGGGGACGTCAAGTAGGCAGGCAGCTGTAGAGGAATGGAATCCAGAAAAGCAGTCAGGACCCGGGGTAACTGGGAACATCAACACGGGCTGGAGTTTCTGATGGGAACCTCACAGAGTTTCTCTGCAACTCGGTTTCCTTGTCTACAAAATCTAAAATTTAGTTGTTCTCTGACTTTAGAAATCTAGAAGAATAAAGGCAGAATTAGTTGTGCTTGGTGATTATTTGGGTTCTGGAGAAATAGAAATATTTTTGCTGTGGATTTGTAGAGCCAATTTTCTTAAACCGCCTCTTTAGCTTCCAAAGTAACTAATGACACAATGAACACAGCATTTTGATCTTATCTCGTGGTATAAAGTCTAGCATAAACCCTGAACCATATTCTAATTCTGTAAATTAAAATGTATAACAGCTCTAATCTCTGGTGGGTTTCATCTTGTGAATCAATCTTCAGGTTAGCAGACATGCTGGACAACACTGAACCAATGACACAAAGACATTAGGTGAACATTTAATTTTGAATTAGTTAGAAAACCGTTAAATATTTCAGATGTACATAATTTAACAGAAGTTTAGAATATTTCCTATTTTATAAAATATAAGTTCAGCTAAAAGCCAAGCATATTGAAAACGTTGAAATGCCAAGCTTAGAATGTTCATTCTTTACCACGATTAATACGAATGAGGCAAACAAGGAGATTTAATAATAAGAAATATCCCGTGGAAATGCATTCAGCAGCCTGGCATGCTGTTTCGGGCCCCTGTGACTTGGCACGTGCTTTTTCTTGAGCCTGAAATGATTTCCCCATGTTTTCTATCCTGGAAAACTCCTTTTCTTCACTAAGAACACAGCTCGGATGTTACCTGCTGTAGTGCGATCTTCTCCGATAAGCTGAGCGTTAGTCATCGCTCTTTCGCTTCCATCTCTTTCTAGATTTATACGTTGTTTCGTTTATCACAATGCATAATGATCATTATTATTTATGATTATTTTACATGTCTGCCTGACTTTCTAGACTATGATCTCCTTGAAGGTAGGGTTCTTTCTAAGAAAAAAAATCACTGTTGTCCCCTCCACGCCTGACAAAGTAGGTACTTTATAAATGTTGGTTGTGTTAAATTAAACCAGAAACCTTTTAGTTTCTTTATAAGCGACCGTGACACACGGCTTCATCCCCCCCAGGGAAGAGAGTTAAACCAGTGCTGGCTGTGGAGTCTGGGTGGTCACGGCACATTGACAAGGAGAAGGTGAGGCTTTTTCACCTCCTCACTCACCTACAGGCAGGGCGGTTGCTGTAGGGCAGAGAGGCAGTGTGGGATGCAGGCAGCAATGCTGTCATCTCTCTGATGTCACTTGCTCTGTGGTCCCATGTTCTAGAACGATCACAAATTTGTCCCTGAAACCCAGTGTACTACCTCTGCTCAGACGATCAAGTTGCTGTTTGTGGACCCTAGCACAGCTTACTATTGGACATTTTGGATATAAAAAGCTTCGCGTGACGTCTCGTTCCCTAATCATGCCTGTCTTTAGCAGAAAGCTTTTCATGGTCCTTAACTCTTTGTTTATCTCTACACCCTGCCTCTTTCCGAAAGGCCCGGTTGTTGTTTCATAGGGTTAGTGTGTTGGATAGTTTGAAGAGTAGAGAACTTGCCGTATCTTTACATTGGATGAATTCAGTTTTATTTGTCAATTAAAGTGGGTGTCTTCCATAACATCCCACAGGAGAGACCAGAAGTAATGTCCAGTCTTTGGGACCGTTGGGCTTAGTCCGGTAGGAAGGTTAAGTGAGGGAGCAGGACGCCACTCCTGTCTCTGTGCCATGAGTGTACACTGTTTGCTGTCCTACTGCTTTGCAGCGTTATTTAACCTTTTCCAAATGAGAGCAAACCACTGTCTGGGCCCAACAACAACAGATCGACGTCTGTAATTCAATGACAATGGAGTTTCAGTTGAGCGACAGACCGCTTGTCCCCAAGAGCACGTCCACGTTTGTGCCGAGTGGAAACCCAGCCCTGCTTTGACTTCACAAACGTGCAAGAGAACTGGACTGACGGTCCAGCCACCCTTTTAAAACTGAATAGGAGTTTATGTCTGTATTGTTATCTCTTCTGATATCGTCTTAAGACATTTAACATATTGCTCCAAATACAAAATTACCCAAGGCCCAATATTATATCCACTTTCTATAAAAGTTTTTTTCCAAATCTTATGATATGGGAAACAAAAAGTGTTATCCTAACGAAAATTCCTTTTGAGCAAGACTAACTCCTGCTTCCTTAAGCTGCATTCTTTTTAGCCATTTATCAGTCCTTTAATTATGGAGAACTAATATATACAAGACCCTTGGGCAGATAGTTTCTCCTGTCCTATCTGTCTTCCTAAAATACCAGTGAAGAGAAAGTAGGAGGTATAACGCCTAAAACAAAACTTTTCTTGACAGCCCAGTGAAGTGAGGAGCTGACTGACTTCCCTTCTCCAAAGGGCAGGGACATGGAGGGACCTCTGATCCCTTAACCCAGGCTGAGCCCCAACAACTCACAGAGAGAGCCCGTCCTGTCTGCAGCTTCCAGCTGAGGGTGGACATGTTCCGACCTCCAGAAAGGCTGGTCGTCGGAGCCAGTCCTGCCGCGTACACTGCAGCCAAGCTCCTGCAGGAAATGTTGGAGCTCTCTGTCATTCAAGTGAGTTTTTATTATCTTCCCTGGTTTCAAGATTTGGGATGCTTGATGAGTTTATTTTTTTACAGACTTCTTATGCATAAATTGCTAGCTCAGCCCGAATTAAACCTTATTAACATTTTCTTTTCTTTATTTAAGATACAGTAGGGATTTCTCTCTAAATGGATTAAGATGACATGTATTATAAAGAGCCGAAACACAGGAGCCCCAAACAAGGGTTTGCACGTGTTGCTCGTTATCCCTGTGGGCAGGCGTTGTGTAGAAAGTTTACAGCAACCTTGGCTGGTATGTTGCTAATGAGAAATGGCCAAACTCAGATCTGTGTTCTTGAGAAAGATGAATGTTAGATGACTGTGTCAGGGGTTGTCCCAGTCTCCTTTTTTAGAGTTTTTCCCAAGGATCCCCCGTAGTCTTAGCTTCCCAGACATACTGCAGCACAGAAGCCCAGTCCTGCCTTTTGTGATACTTACCACAGTTTAAATTACAGGTGTTATCACCTCCTCCCCACTAAGCTGTAAGCCCGTGGGAAAGAGAACTTGTATCAGGCCGGCTCCCTGACTTGCAGGGCCCAGCGCAAAATGAAAATATGGGGACGCTTGTTCCATAAGCAGGGAAAAGTGCAACTCAAAGTACTAAAATATCAAGCTTTTCCTTTCTTCCGTGGTCTCTTTACTTGTCATGGGATTTTTTTATTTACTCTTTAATGCATTCTAAGTAAAGAAAAATTTTAAATTTTAATTCTTAGCATGAATTTTACCATTCATCTTAAACTTTGCAATCCCAGTTTTAAATAAAAATAAGACAGCATTTAACTTGTGTGCAGAATCACAGAAATCATAGGATTTCTATTTCGCCACTGGTATGCACAGGAGTATTTTGTTCTTGACAGAACAGTGGAAATGCTGCACAAAACTAACTCAAACCCTTTAATTTCGTGTTGCAATGTGCCGCATCCAACGTGAAATCCTTGTTTATGCCCCCGTCATTGTTTACTCTCTTCCCTTGTCTTGTCAATTAGGTTAGTAACACCTGATTCGTTTGATTCTCACTAGCTTATAGTTTGTGAAAAATCGATCCAGAGGTGTTGAACTTGATGTTCTTGAAAAACTTTAAGTCTTTTGGGGGAGTAAATAAATGTCGTAGAGGACGAAGCAAGGAGAACATTTAGAGCTAACTGTTCCTGAGGCCCACGGGAAAGCCATTACAGAATACGACACGAATGCGGCAAACCTGTCTGAGGCGGGCTGGTGAGCAGGTGTGTGACCCTGATGCCGACACTCGGTGGCCGATGGCCTGTGTGCCGTCAGACGCTCCCCTCTGTGAGGGCGGATAGTTTCCATCCTGCGTACTGAAAGTGTTTCTCGAGAGGTTTTGTGGGTAGACCCCGTTCTTCGCTGAAGCGTCGTGTGAGGTATCTGGGAGCGCCGTGGGGCTGCGCAGAGCCCACATCAGCAGTGGTGGTCCGCTGACTCGGAGAAGAAATAGAAAATCTCCCAACACTGGTGTCAGTCCGTTGTGGCTGCTGTAACAGAACACCACAGACTGAGCGGCTTTTAAACAGCAGACGTTTACTCCTCACAGTTCTGGAGGCGGGAAGTCCAAGATCATGGCACCTACAGATTCGGTGTCTGGTGAGGACCCGCATCCTGGTTCACACACAGTGTCTTCTGGCTGTGTCCTCACACGGGGAAGGAGCGAGGGACTCTCTGGGGTCTCCCTTATAAGGACTAATCCCATCCCCGGGGCTCCACCCTCATGACCTCATCACCTCCCAAGGACCCCCCTCCTAACACCATCACAGGGTGGTTAGGTTTCAACATGTGAATTTTGGGGAAGCAAACATTCGGGCTATAGCACCTGAGAAACAGTTGGCCACAAATACAAAAACACCAATAGTTAGTGATGTCCTGCAACTGACAAGCAATACTGGGAAAGCAGAATCTGAGAGTGTGTTTCAGAAAATTCTGGGAACTAAAAGGTAAATCGAACATGGGAGGAAATTGAATGATTGCTATGAAGTAGCTTTAGGCAAAGCTAATGGATCAGTAAAAAAACATAGAAAGTAAAAAGATACAATGCAATGAGTTAGAATGTGTTTGCAAGGTAGGTGCATTATGTAACTGTAGAAAGTAAAATCTTTCAGGATGAGCTACTTATATCCTGCATGCAGAGAAACAGTAATTTGGCTCCTGGAGGCACTATCCTGCTCTTGTGTGAAGTAAAAGTCAATATTTCCCTCTGAATATGGGAACATGATGGGCAACAGAAAAGTCCCTGAATTCCAGGAGAAACTAGCTGGAACCTTATTTGAAAGCCATATTTGGAGCGTGGGTTAGAACTAGTAATAAATTTATATTATTTTAGTTAGTAGAACAGCATAAAGTTTACCCTTGACCGGCCTAAAGGCTCTGGCGTGATGATTTTGAGTGAAGACTGCCCTCGGGAGGCGGAGTCCATGTCTCCGCTGTGGAGTCTTGGCTGCTGTGGCCCTGGGGCAGCATCTCCCTCATCCCCCATGATAGAGTCCCCCATCCCCCGCCACACAGCCCCCCCCATCCCCCAGGACACTGGCCCCGGCGCTTAGCCTTCCATCAGAGCGACAGGCCCCACACCCAGAAGGATCCCGCACTTGGTTTAATGTTCTGCTGTTGCTGCTTGAAATTCTTAACAATTTTTGCACAAGAGACCTGCATTTTCTTTTTGCTCTTAGCCCTGCAATTGCAGTCCTGGTGGTAGGGGTGCATTCTGTGCCGGGTAATTTTTTATGGTTGTTTTTCTTTCTGAGGGGACACATCTTCTATTCACGCCTATTTGCGTGAATATAAGATTGTTAAGAACCCCATTTGGTTCTCAAAATTGCAAACTTGTATGGTAAACAGATCCACTCTTCAGGTGTTCACTGATAGGGGTGGATCTTTCTGATTGTACGGAAGGACAGGATTCCTGCCTGGGAAAGGTGAGGCTGAGTCTGTGTAGGCCACGCTGAGCCTCCCAGGTTTCGTGGGTGAATGTGAGACTGTCTCTGTCTGGATGATCTTTGTACAACTAGTCTATTTCCTTCCTACAGTCAGTGATCATTATTCTTCAGTCTTCTTAAAAACCATTAGTAAAGACAGAACAACCCAAATAAACAGAACGCCCCATAATAATGGAAAGCACTTGGAAATGTCAAAATGCGACTTCCGTATTTGGATTTTCCTTTCTGGAGCTGTGTTTCTGAGAAACGTGGAAAGTAGATATTTGCCATGAACACGTCAATGATTTGCACTTTGGCCAAGAAACATGCTGGAGGCTTTTGGAAATTGGAGGTTAAAGCATGGAGTGTCTGACTATCTACAACATTGACACTTCAAGTAGGTTAAGGCGCGAATTTGCATGAAAGATGCCTCTCAACCTTCGAGGGAGCTGGAGTCAGGCACAGCGGCGATTCCTGAGGGAGTCACGTGAACTGTATTTGTGGTGACCTGGCTAGATAGACGAGCAAGAAGGCAGGAAGAAAAGTCCCGAGAAGGTTGACAAAGCAGGACCCACGGTGACACAGCAGAACTGGATTATGATCTGCAGTCCAAGGTGGGCCCAGATCAGCCACCCAGTAGTTGAGAGACTTTGGGAAAACTTTCTAGATTAAAAAAAATAAAATGAAGATTCTTCTAGACAATCTTTAATGGTACTTCTAATTTCTGGAATTCTCTTATGACGGAACATTAACTCTCTACTCATCAGAGCGTGCCAGAATGGTCCAGTCTCCAAAACTTCCTGCCAATTGAGATTAAATGGTATTTCGTTTTAGAATGATTGCCCCCTTTTCAATGTTTTATTAATTGGTTAAATTAGACCAGATCTACTTTTGGAAGGTCATTTTAGAACAAAATATAATGGTTTCTGAAATGTTACATTTCTATCTTTTCTTCCTAAAAGTGGTTAATTGCATGAGTGTGTGTGCTCATGTGTTTAAAGAGCTAGTAGGTTCTGTTCTGAAATTTTGAGGAAATTCAATTCAGGATTTGTTGAATGTCTCCTACATTCCAGTTCTGTGCTGCGACTGGGGACGCCAAGATGACTAAGGATTTAATGACGAACTTGACGAACTTGACGTCACATTCTAACAAGAGAGAGCGTCTTGGGGGACTTGAGCAGCCTTTAGACCAGGCAGTAGTGGAGGGGTCGCGGGCGCCTCCCGAAACCCGACTTAGCAGTCACGTGAGCCCTGCTCAATTGCAGCTGCTGTTTCTCTCATGTCTCTCATACCAGATAGGCCTGGAAGATTCTAGAATCTTTCAGAATATTGCACCCCTTCTTAAAACAAACGAACACCACCAATGCAAACCCCCAGCTCTTCTGAGCCAGGACGTCTCTCGGTCTGGCTGAGTCCGTTTCTGAGCCCCCGGGCCGTCTCCCTCCTCCCTGAAGATTTTACCACAAGGCATGCTGTCAGTTCCTCTCCAGAATTATTTCTGCTCCTTCTGACGCCTTGGCCTCTCAGTTCTTTATCTCTCCTCTGCTGATGATCTCATCCCTCACCTCCTCTCAGTCCTTCAGTCCCAGGATCAAAATCCAGACCTTAGCATCGCCACTACCTGCACACCCACCTCATCTCCATTTCAAGACCGTCCCCTCTCCAACTGGCAGCTGTGTCCTCTCTTTCCAGCTCACTCCCCCTGTCCTACAATCCTGACAGTTCTTTCATCCACAGGAATGACCAAGCCCCTGACCCTTATGCATTACACCATCCCTGGTGCTCATGATGCCCTCGCCCACCTCTTACAGGTCGTAAATCCCATTCGTAGAACAACTCTCTTTCATATGCCCTCACTCTCTTTGAGCAAAAGCCCTGCTGTGACTGAACCCAACCGTCCACTCCTCCACATGCCCTGAGCAACTGAACGTGGCTGGACAAAGGCGCCCACCGTGCTGACAGGCCCCACTTCACACCACGGCCCTCACTTCTGTGGACACCACCTGTCTCTGGGTGATGACTGTGCATTTCTCTCAGCAGTTTGCTTTGGAGCCCTGCCAGCTGATCTCCCACCTTCTGCTGTTGTTGCAAATCTCCAGCACTTCTCCTTCCACTCAGCTGATGCTCTTCCTTCTCCTGGTGCTGAGAAAATCTGTGCCATCAGAGAACTTCCACACCTCCCACCACAGACTCTGCCCCACGCCTGCGTCTGCCCTCACACTCTCATCCACCTGTGGCCCACCAGTGCCCACCTCGAGGCCACACCCGTGAGTAGCGAGCCCCATTTCCTGTGCCTCCCAGACCTGGCTCTGCACCGTCGCTGGTTGTCTTCTCTGCTGCAGCGTTTCCTTCAGCTGACCACGTGTCGCACGGCTCCTCTTCAGAGAAAAACGTCTTCCCTTGATCTCATATCTGCTTCCAACCACATCCCGTTTCTCTGGTTTCCTTCAAAGAAAACCCAGGAGCCCCCACAGCTCTCTCCATTCCTCTGACCTGCTCGCTCAGCGCACACTCCACTCAGGCTTTCATCCTCCTGACCAACGACAACAACAAGAACTCCTTTGTCGTGGTCACCAGGGACCTAGAAGGCCACTGAATGGGCATGTCAACACTGTTGACCACCTGCTTCCGTCTTAAAACAATTCCTTCAGCTGGGCTCGGAGACACTTCTCTCTTCCCTCCCCTTCCCTCCCTTCTCTCCTCTCCCTCCCTCTCTCTCCCTCCCTTACACTCGCTCTGCTCTCTCTCTCTCCCTCTCCCCGTGGCCTTTTCTGGTTCCTCTTTATCTTTCCAGCTTCTAAATGCTTTCGTGCCCCAGGGCTCAATCCTTGGGCCTTTTCTCTTTTCAGTTTATATTTATTTTCCGAGTCATCTCATCCTTCTCATGGCCTTAAATGCAATCTTTTTATTGATGATTCTCTAACCGACACACCCAACTTAAATGTCTCCTCAGAACTCCAAACTCATATATCCTGCAATCGACCCCAGATCTTCACTTAACGTCTGATAGACATGTCAGATCTTACATGTTAAAAAGCAAACCGTATCCAAAAACCCAACGACACCAAATGCTGGTGAGGACAGGGAACAACAGAAACTCTCGCTCATGGCTGGTGGGGATGCAGAAGGGTGCAGCCACTTTGGAGACAGTTTGGGAGCTTCTTACAAAGCTACGCAGAGGCTCATCATACATACAATCCAGCAGTCATGCTCCTTGGATTTGCCCCAATGAGTTGAAAATTTATGTTCACACAAAAACTTGCACACAAATATTTACAGCAGCTTTATTCATAATTGCCAAAACCTGGAAGCAACCAAGATGTCCTTCAGGAGATGAATGGATAAATAAACTGTGGTCCATCCAGAGAATGGAGTATTATTCAGTGCTAAAAGGAAATGAGCTATCAAGCCATGAAAAGACATGGAGGAACCTTAAATGCATATGAATAAATGAAAGAAGCCACTCTGGAAAGGCCACATACTGTATGATGCCAACTATCTGACACTCTGGAAAAGACAAAACTAGAGAGAAAGTAAAAAGATGGGTGGTTTTCAGGGTTTGGGGTTGGCGGGGGATTAACAGGGGGAGCACAGAGGGTTTTTAGGGCAGTGAAACTGCTCTGTCTGATGCTGTAATAGTGGACACGTGTCATTATCCATTTGTCAAAAGCCACAGAATGTAAAGCACAAGAGTTGTACATATCATCTACGGACTTGTTAACAATAATGTATCAATATTGGTTTGTCGGTTATAATATATATGCTACACTAATGCAAAATGTTACTAATAGGGGAAACTGCGAGCATGGAAGAGGGGTACCTGGGAACTCTGTACTGTCTGATCAGTTTTTCTATAACCTAAAACTGCTTGAAAAACAAAGTCTGTTAATTGAAAATACAACACCCCTCCTCCATGCATCCCACCATGTGGCTTCTCCTACAGCCCCTGTTTCTGTGGACGGTGGTTCCATTCTACTTATTGCTGAGCCAGAAGCAGTTGGGTCTTTCTGCGCTCCTCTCCTGCACCCCTGCCTCCAATCCAACAGCAGTTTCCATGTGCGCCCCTTCAGAACACGTCCGGACCTCACCAGCTTCATGGCTCCCCCAGTCCAGCGGGTATCCTCTTGTCAAGATGACTTCAGTAGCCTCCTAGCTGGTAGCTCTGCACCAGCTTTGCCCACCACCCCCTCTGCTGTTCTCCACGCAGCAGGGGCTTCTCCTTTGAGGCCTTATATCGTTTCTCCACCAACCAAAACCCTCCAAGGCTGCCAACCTCCATGAAATGGAAATCCCTCCTCCTTAAGTGTTCAACAGAAGCTGCTATCACAGGGTAGGCCACAAAATCTCAATACTTTAGAAGAAGAGACAATCGTTTCTAGTTCACCAGTCCAATTGTTGGGGAGCTCAGGGTAGAGACAGGGTGTGGTGCCACTCAGCACCCGTTCATGGTCCCAGGCTGAAAGAGGCTTTGCCGTCTCCAGTATGTGGCTTCCATGACCACTGGGCATGTTGACAGCAAACTGGCAGACAAGGAGATGGAGAGTGTGCTGAATGGGAGCCAGGCTGTTGATTCCATTCACATCTGAGGGGCCAGAGCACATTACATGGCCCGTCTCAGATGCAGAGGGAGTTGTAAAATGTAACCCATAGCTGGGCGGCTGCTCCCAGCCCCAGCTCTACGCTCTGGGAAAGAACCTGAACCTCTGGTGGACAGCCAATGGTCTCTACCAAAGGTGGGCAGTGCCTGCAGCCTCTCTAATCCCAGCTCACTTCTCCATGGCCACACAGACCTCCTTGCTCTTCCTCGCTGATCTGGGTCCAGCATACTTATGGGATCCACACCTCTGGTCCTCACCTCTGTCTATATCGGTACGTGTGTAGCTCATGCTCTGACTTCCTTCAGATCTCTGCTCAAAGTCATCTTATCAGAGAAGACCTCCCTCACTTCCTCCTGCATGTCCTGCCTGTTCTCTCTCCCCTTTCTGCTCTATTCGCCTCTGTAGAACGATCCCATTTTGCAAATACACACATACAGGTGCATACAGACACACACACAAATATAAGCAGATGTATTAGCTAGTTTTCTGTATTTCCCAATGTTGGTTCCGTGGGAGAACAGATGTTGCTTTATTCACCGCTGTTCTCAGTACCCAGAACAATGTCTAGAACCTACTAGCCACCCCGTAAACATGTGCCTAAAGAAAACATGTGTTATGTTTTCTTCTGGATTATAAGCTTCTAGGAGTGAAATGTATTTCTCCTTAGGAATGTTTTATAGTAAGTACAATGTGAGAGAAGAGTTGGTCTTGCTCTAAGACGTTACCACCTCCTTGGTCTAATCCATTTGGTTGTCTCATTGGGGCTGGGAGGAAGTGAACCCTGGTCTCTGCCCATAGAATGGACACGTAACATTAAAGCGGCTTTATTCAATGCCATGTGCTCGTGGTCGGTTGTGGTCCGTCATTTGTGGCCAAGGTTTATTTGTGAAGTGATTTGTCTCGAGTGGGACATGCTGCTGTGACGAGTTAGGGGGCTGGTCCTTGTCAGCAGCAGCAGGTACAAGTGTGTGCTGGCCATGATGCTGACACCTGGGAGTCAGAAATCAAGATGTGAGCCCTTCAAGGAGTGCGCATTGGAGTAGCTGGTCCTGCTCATGTGTGGCTACCACTTGGTGGATTATCACAAACACCCTTTTGTTTGTTTATTGATAATCCAGTCACCATCGTAGAACGTAGGGGCAAAATGAATGCTCAGTTCATAGTCAACAGGGAAGAATGCAACAGCATGACAATTGATGTACCAAAGTTATGTTCACATGCCAGAAATAGGGCCATGAATTCCCACAACAGCATCTCAAAGATGAAATAATTCACAATTCTGCAAAGTATATGCTGGCTCCAGGTGGACCGACCCACACTCTCTCCTCACGTACCCGACTCCGCCTGCCCCCAGGCTGTGCTTTCTTTATACTTGCAACCTGAAATGTGTTTGCCCCTCCTCTTCAAACATCCAAACCTGCCCTCCTTCCCAGAAAGTGTGTTTGGACATTATCAGTAAACTTCCAATTCCTCTTTCCCCAGGAAGCCTTTCTGATGACTTGGAATGTCGGTGATCTCGACATTTTTCATGACCTCTTTTTGCATTTGGAATCTTGGCTCTCAACTTGATAATACGATCCGTCTTGTGTCCTGGACGTTTCCTTTATGTTCATCTTGTTTCTTTGACACCTTCTTGGGCATGTGACCAATATGGTGACGTTTTTTCAATCCTGTGAAAGATGATTCCACTTACTGAAGGGTCCTCTTGACATCTAAGATTATTTTGGCACCTTGCATTCATTACCTCATCTGTTTCTCAGATATTTGTAGACACATTTATCAGCGAGGGAATTGAGACGAGGCAGTGGGTGAGGGGAGAGTCCACAGCATCATCTCTTCTGGGGCCTGTGCCCCTCCAGCTAGACCACATGCCTTCCAGCTCCACCTGGAGGCCTCCACCTGTTAGCATGTGGATCCCTCGAAGAAGCCACTTCCATGGCCTCCTGGGGGGAGGGAACCGCCACCTGCCGCCAGCTCGCTGAAAGCTCCAGGTCAGTGAGGGTAGAGAATGGATGAAGGCACTTGCTCGCTTTTGCTGGAGAACCAGTTGGGATAGTGCTGGCTGCTATAACGGAGCATCGTAAACTGAAACCCCATCCCTCACTCTCCTCCACCCAGAGCTGCCTTCCTTCACCCCAGCCAGACAGTGTCCTCATATAAAAAAGGTGAGTGTGTGTGATTGTATGTGTGTGTGTATAATTGTATATATGCGGGAGTGTGTATGTGTGAGAGCGTACTTGTATATGAGTGTGTCTGTGTGTGCGGGCTGTGTGCATACACCCTACAGATGTATACATGCACACACTCATACGCATGCTCCTCTTTCCCTGTGGCCATCCGCACACTTTCAGAGCAGCACCACGTCCATCCTACAGGCCAGCAGAGTCCACCCCGAGTGCCTTTGCCCTCCCAGGCTCAGCGCCATCTAAGCTGCAGAGATTGATCAGAATTCACCCCCGACCCAGTAGTGACCTACAGTGCTTACCTCTCACACCGTATCAGCTTAGAGCTGTTCATGGCTCCAGGTAGCTTTCTACAATCGCTGACTATTAATAGGCAGACATCAAACCCGCCTGCTGGAATGAGACCGGGAGGAACACACACGGCTGATAGGATTTCTATCAGCCGCACAGCAAACAGCTGGTGTTGGAGAAACGGTTGGACATGTGAGGGACTAGAGCCGCCTCGAGGATGTTTTCCCTGGAGAGCCCCCAGCGACGCTCTTCCTTCCAACGCGTCTGATCACCCAGGAGCAACACCCACTGCCTTTCCAACGGTGTCAAGTGCAATTACAGGACTTCAAAGGCAGTTATGTAACATCTTGCAGGTTGTTCAAACCAGGCAGCCTCTCAGCTCCTTGCACATGGTGCTCTTGTGCAGACGAGACCTCTGGAAGGAGCAGGGGGTCTCTCCGCCTAACCTGACTGCACCCCTGTCTGCAGGAATGAGCGTAGGAAATCTGGGACATTCAGGAGTCTTCTTGGATCTCCTCCTGGCTCGTTTCAGAGATGCGGAGGCTGGAGGGGAAGAAAGGCCCGCCGTTCTGCATCCTGGAAAAGCTCCCCGGTCGGCTCCAAGGTGCTGCTGTGTTTTCTTGGAGCTTTTTATTTCATTGAACATTTTCAAGGCAGCTTCTCAGGTATACCCCTGAGCTCCTCCTGGCCCCTCCTACCCACGTTCCTTATCCCCCGACTCCCGGGCCCAGGAAGCAGGGACGCAGCCCAGCCCACGAGCCTGTGGTCCCAACTGCCATCTACTCTCGCTCTGCTCACTCTCAACAGACCTGGCTCTGAGCGGGCACGTGGCCGGATCTGGATACCAGAAACCAGGTCCAGGCATTATTGGGACACAAGACTTGTAAGCTGGGGTGTCCCTCGTGCAGGAGGACTCTGCTCTGGAGCCCCGTGGTGCCATGGCACCTGTGGCCAAGGCCCCTTGGTGGGCCCTTGAAACTTGCCCGTGGGCAGACCTCCTGTTCAGGCCTGTTGCCACAACGAGTCAAAGAAACTAAGGGACACAGGACACCCTTGGGGTGACGGACGTGTTGGTCACCTTCATTGTGCTGGTGTCTGCAGACGGTGTATGCAGAGGTCCAAACTCACCAATCGTGAACCTTAAAGATGTACAGATTTTGCATATCAGTTATACCTCAATAAGCTGTTCTTTAAAAAAAGAATCTAGTAATCTGGCTTAGGACATAATGAGGATGAAGTGTTAAAATCAACTTTGTGAATACGTTGATATTTCTTTTTTTGGGTTAAATTGATTGGACTCAGTGAAATTGCATGAAAATAAGAATCAAAGGCACATAGAGTCAAAAATCATCGCCAGTACCCGGCCCTCGTGTCTGAGCAGACGAAGCTGTGCTCTGGCAGGTGGGGGGGGAGGCTGGCTCCCGCTGACTCTGGACCACGGGAGGGCACCTGCAAATGGTCGGTGACGTGGGGCTGAATTTCACAGGGTAAGCGAGGGCTCATGTAGGTGCTATATAGAGACTGAAGACTGCCTGACTCAAGCTGAGAGTTGAAGCCTGCGTAATTCTTGACTTTTCCAACGAAGAAAAGACAAGAGTGACTAAGGACTGACCCTTGGGAAAAACACCTGTTTTTGTCCTGCAAAGAAAGATACGGGCCACTGAAGGAAATGGGAGAGCCTCTTTAAGCCCATTAAGTGAAAAGTGCTGGTGTCAGAACTCTTGCCAGCAGGGCCAAACCAGCCTGTGCCCCTCCAGCAGCAGCTGGGACATTCCCGTTGGCGTCCCTGACGAGGCGAGCAGACATCCTCCCAGCTCACTCTGTTGCTCTCCCGGACTTGCCTGGGGCCCCGCAGGCTGCTGGCCCCAGTTCACAGCAAACAGCAAAGGATGTTGTGTTTTCCCTAAGACCCTACCATGTGCTGGACATTCAGCTCTTATAGGTGCGTTTAATCCTCTCAATAGCCCTAGGGTTCCCTCCGCTCGAGAAACTGAGGCTCAGAGAAGTTAGAAACCACCCACCCCCCCCCGGCCCCCCCCCCCACCCCCCCCCCCCCCCCCCCCGCCGCCGGTCATGCAGTCAGCCACCTTACAGGCTTACAGGCAGGATTCAGATCCTGGTTCATCTCCCACCCCCGGGGCCCGCACTGGGCGGGTGCCCTGTGTGGACTCAGTTTCCTCCTGAACCAGGCTCTTCAGGTTCCTGTGAGCGTGGTAATGGCTCCAGTGCTCCCCGTTGTTCAAAGGCCAGAACTGGAAAGGACAGTGGCACAGGGGCCGCATGTCCCATCAATGCACGTTGGGGAGCGTCAGTGCAGCCTCCGGGAGAGCGGCCCGTGGGGGCGGGTCTTCCCTTTCTCCTGGGTGAGCTGCGGGAAGAGGAAGCAGCCTGTAAGGACGCTCTTCATCTGTCCACGATCTAGCGCTTTGCGGTCCCGCTCAAATCACCTGCAGCATGACCGTGACCCGGCTCCCCGTGCCTCCCCAGCCTGCTGTCCAGCTGTCTAAAGGCCTGTGCTTGTGAGCTTGTCCACGGACGGAGGGAACGATGTTGAGGACCCTGCACTCCAGTCCCACAGGCCTGAACTCGGCTGTTCCCGGCTCCCCCGTGTCCTCTGCGGGCTCTGTGAGTGACGGGACCCCCCGAGTCTGTCTCCTCATCCACGTGCACGGATGGCAGCACCAGCCTCACTGCCAGGTTGTGGAGACTAAAGAACGAGGGGGCTTTTTAAAGCGTTTAGCACTGTTCAAGGGAGATGACTAATCCGTTAATCCAGCAACTATCTATTGAGTACTTACACGTGCCACACGGTGGCCTCTGCACACAGGGGGCCTCTGTGGGGAGAAAAGCAGCAGAATCTGGCACTGTGGAGCTTGTGTTTTAGTGGGAACAGACGTATACGTACACACACATACGTGTGTGTGTGCATACATGCACGTGTGTGCATAGATAAGTACATGGAACACGGCGAGTCAGATGAAAAAGAAGTGCAGGGATGACTTAAGTCGGGTGGGCAGGGAGGACTTAAGTCGGGTGGGCAGGGAAGGCCCTGCTGGGAGGGGATTTGTAGGAAGACCCGAAGGAGGTGGGGAGGACCCACGGGGGTGTCTGGGGTGAGCATTCCAGGCAGGCGGCCGGCAAGCATGCAGCCCCTCAGATGGGAGTGTGTCCAGCATCTTCACTGACTGACGGAAATTGCTGCTGGAGGCAGCAGGACGCAGGGGGCTGGGGTCAGGCCTAGGGAACAGCTGGGGTTGGGAGGTGAGACCGTGAACGCCTTGTGAAGGCGGGACTTTGCTCCAGACGAGGCGGGAGGTGTGGATGGTTTGGAGGAGAGGAAGGACACCCTTCATTTTAGAAGATTAGTCTGGGAGGGCCGGGGGTGCAGGGTGGAGGCAGGACGACTAGACAGTTCAGGAGGCTCTGGGGGTCCGGAGGAGATGGGGGCTCGCACCAGGTGTTCAGGGGAAGGCCGTCAGCATCTACTGTTCCAAGAAAGGGGTCATCTGCACCACTCTGCTTAGCATCTCATGAGTCAGTCTTGCCCAGCGATGGCACCCAGGGGTGCACGTGACCGTCCCCCAGGCGTGGGAGCTCCTCCTGGCCTCGCATCACCTTCCGCTTCAGGTGTTCTCATCACTCAGGGCTGAGGGTGCCCGGGCAGCTGTGGTGACCGAGTGACTGTGGTGGGTTCCAGGTGCTCTCATCTGCCTTCCAGGTTCTGTATTTCTCCGGGGAGCTGAGTCCCGCCTGCTCCGTGTCTCCTGGTGGCTGGTGGCTTTCCCATGTCAAAGACACGTGGGAGAGAGGAGTGAGGGACAGGTGGGACGCCCAGGGCAGCTCTGATCAGCGTGGAGACCGCTGCACGCGGTGAAGGCCGAGCCTCGCAGATTCTCGGTTGCTCCTCATCAGTCCCCCTGTCACAACACAGGCACCGCCTGAGACTCTCTGACACGCGTGTATACGTCACCTCGGTGTTCCCGAGATAAAAGTCTCAGGAGAGCAGGGGTCTCCAGCACCCTGTGTGCATTAGCGGTCTGGCGACATTGAAGGGGCTAATTACTAGACAGGGAGCAGAAGTGATTTCCGTTCCCCACGGGGATTTACTGGGGCCGGTGGGGAGCCGGGCAGCTGATGGCCCTTTCCTGACCCCTGGCGGCAGACTGAACGGTCCAGATCCCAGCGGGTGGTAGCAGTAAGCAACAGCGCATCCATCCCGAGGTTCTGAGCCCGGGCTCCTTCGTCTTCAACCTGCAACGCCTGGGAACGTGCTCACCTGCTTCTCTCCAGCCGCCTCCTGACCTTTGTGTGTCTCTTGTGTTGGGTCCGGTTGTTTAAGCACCATGGACAGTCGCTCTTGGGAAGGTGGACATACCTTCCATGCTGGATGTGGGGAGGGTCCTGGAGGCGTTCTGTAACCGCTCCCCAGCTGCAGGGCGGCACCTGCCACTCACTCACGTCCCACCTGCGTCAAGCCTCTCAAAGCTCTGTGTTGCAGATGTGTAAGAGAGGACAGACTATCCTGACAGCAGGTTCCAGGAGAGAATTGGGGTGGGGAGAGCGCCATCTTTTACGTGAAATGTTGTGACCTTGAGTGTCCCTGACATCACTGAATAGGCTGTAGGATGTTCTGTCTGATGCGCCCAGGAAGCAGGAAGGCAAGGAGTTCTGGAGCTGGGAAGGAGCCTCAGGGTCCTCCAGTCTCTCCTCTCGCATCCGTGGCTTGCTGAGGGTCCACACGTGGTGGTGGCAGAAGCAGACACAGTGCCCAAGGCTCAGAGGACCCCTGGCCTCTCTGGTCATTCACAGAAGGGGACGCCCAGCTCTGGACTCAGAGCATCGGTGAGCAGGCGCTGGCCACTGGGAGAAACTGTATCATCAGTGTGTTCCATACAGTTGTTGAGTGTATTTTTGGAGATAACAAGGTCATGTGACAGCAACCCTCTGGCTTTTCCTTGGCCAAACCCTGGGCACCGCCATTCCTCCCCGAATGTGCATCGTCTCACCTCCCTGGAGACCTATTTGTGGGCAGGGTTTATTTCATCAGCCTCATCACATGAACTTCCACGGAGCCGATGTCGTGATGTCACGTACCAGGCAGGAGGCAAGGCTGCGGAGTCAGAAAGGTGGGGGCCTGTCCACTGCACTGTCTTCTCCTACCACGTTCCACAGAGGTGTGACCCTGCCGGTGTGGAACGCAGCTTCCCTTCCATTTCAGGGATCCCCACCTGTGACACCCGATGTGAAGCAGGGCACTTCCTTTCAGAGTGGGTCAGACCAGAGTGGTGCCATCCCAAAGTTAGCCAGACTCTGACAGCCGCAGGGGCAGCACGGGAGTTCAGGTTCTGGTGTCTCCTTGCCTCCCACTCTCTGAACTTGACCCACGCAGGCTGTTGAGGTTGCAGATGAGAGGGTGGGTGGGGACGGACATTGCAAAGGCTGATGCGATCTGCTGATGGGAGGGGCATACAACAGAGGGAAGTGGTTCCTTGCGTGGAGAAGACCAGATTCAAGACACACCTGGGAAACGCCGGTGACACCAGGACTTTTGTGCCCATAGTTCCCCTCAGAGGCACCTTGCAGCCTGGGCCAGGAGGGGAGGGTGATATGTGGGTGACGGACTGGGTGGGTGATATCAGCGAGCCAGGGTCAGAGGCAGACTGCCCCTTGGTGCTATTCCGGAAACCGGCAGGCTGCCTTGCAAGCAACTGAGTTGAAAGGAAAGGGGAAGTTTGAGTGTGATGAAAATTGACAGCTTTCCAGCTGCAAACCTGAGTTATTTAAGCAAAGAAAGCCACGGAGGTGGGGAGCAGGCTGCTGGAGCAGCTGACACCCGTGGGGCACTCAGCATCAGAGCTGGCTTTCCTGGCGCTGATCCGTCATCGTGCTGTTCCTCGATGTCCTCTGCAGAGCTTCTGAGCGGTGGGAACTCTCAAGGGGTTAAATCGAATTTTCTCTAAGCACACAGTACAGAAGCAAGCTGTGAATTTCTCATTTTTCCTTTATTGTTCCACTCCATCTTCTTTAACAGCCACCGGTACCACTCAGAAAGCAGCTTCCAATTAAGAAACTGTGCAGACATGATGTATGTGTGCCAGGCGGCGCCCCCTCTTGCCCTCGTTCCCGATACAGGGAAGAGGATGCTCTCTACCATGGCTCGGATCCAAAGAATGATCCACGTGGCTGCAACCTGACATTTCCAGCCGCCACGGTCCAGGTTTGCATAGCAGCCTCGCCTCGCGCCTTTTGTAGTTCTGCAACACAGTTCCCTGTTCCTCCCCGGGAGCAGGTGTAAAGGGAGGAATGTGCTGATGGGCTGCAGTGAAGAAGGGGCACTGAGTCACCCATGAACACCCACCTCTTCCTTCTCTCCCCTCTTCTCCTCTGATTCTTCTGTCCCCTCCTGTCCCCACCTGTCCCCTCCTGTCCCCGCCTGTCCCCACCTGTCCCCACCTGTCCTCTCCATCACCACCTGCCCCTCAGCTTCCCTACTCCCCATTTGCTGCTGCGACGTCGCTTTGCACCCCCCATCTGATGGAGTCCCAGGACCCAGACCTTGCAGGCACTTCACTAAGTCTTTGAAAATGCAGAAATGCTATAAGCATCCGGGTAAATTTTGGCTAGTGCTGAGCTGTCTGCAAATTCAGGGCAAATCTGAAGGAATGTTCACTCCTATGGACCTTGGGATGACTTGTCTGTGGATGGGAGCCCCTCACCCTGAGAAGTTCTGGATCCCTCAGGCGTGAAGAAGCTGTCACAGAATAGAGCGTGGCCCTGCTGATCCATCTTAACAGGAAACCGCAGGAGGCTCTGAAGCTGCCGTGCTGGGCTGGTGTTTGGGAACCTGGACCATCTAGGGTGGCTGCCTACATGGGACGCTTTGAAGAAACAGCCTTCAGCTGGCCATTTTGGATAAGGAGTGTGTAATGTTGAGTCAAGTTTGGATTACGTTTGCACCCGCAGGCTCTGCGGCTGTGCTCTCGACATCACGTACGAGCGTCTTCTAGGAACCGGGCATCATGGTCCGTCCTGGAGACTCAGAGCTGAGAGGGGCTGTGTGCTTCCTGGAGGGACAGACGGCACATCAGTCATCCCAACACAACGTACAACCTGATGTCACAGGGAGACGTGCCAGGTGCTCTGGGAATCCAGAGGAGGAGGACTGATCTGGGGGAGAGGAGGAGGTTTCACAGAGCAAGGAACTTCTGAACTGGCCTCCACGGGAGAGCAGGAGTTTGACAGGTGGAGAAAGAGCTGAGAGCGGCTGGGGGAAGAGGGAGCATCGTGAGGGACACGCAGAACGGCGGGGGCCCTGGGTATCGTTTATGGATTTTCTTGCTCTCTTGACTCGTTCCCTGCCTTGTTCCAAAAAGGGTACGATAAAACAAGTTTCAAATAAATCAAAAAGATCAAGCAAAGGATAGTGCAGGAAGGAAAAATAAGTGAGAGCCTGGGATGCGAGCGCTGAGCAGGGGCGTCTGAGCCTCCCTAGGGCGAGCGCTCGGCTCTCCCTCCAGTCTCATCCTGGGTGCCCATGGGGGAACCTGGAATGTGATAAATGTGTACAGAACCATGTAAGTCCTGTGCGCTGGCTACGGATGGGGCTAAGTGTCCTGGAGCAGACAGCACAATTTATTTCAGGATTTAGAGTATTTAAGTGGTAGAAACAAAGAATTGCTCAGGAAAAATAAACTAGGAAGAAAAAGAAAACCAGGTATTCCTTATAATCAAACCTGACACACACAAAAAAAGTTTCTCACGTGGGGCCTCCCAGAAAGGGAGGGAACCTCAAGTGACTGGATGCATTGGGAGTGGGGTTGGGGCGGAGCGATGGCTGACCCAGGACCCCGTCACCTGTAGCACCGTCCCCAAGAGTATGAGAGTCTGGTGTGCAAAATTGTGCCCAGGGTTGGATGGCACACGTCCCTGGTGAACTGTCTTTGAACTTGGATTAATAACCATGGAGAGAAGCCTCCTCTGCCACCAGCAGAGCCTGAACGTGGCTGGACAGTGCAGCCCGTCTCCTCTGGTACCCGGACACTGGTCCGAGAGCACCCTGCCCCTGCCTAGCTCCGTGCCCCGGGGGGTCGGGGGCAGTCTCACTCCTCCTTGGGGTTCTGGGCACTAGATGCTGTGTGCAGCGAATGTTTCCTCTCATTGCTGTTTTCATTACCGAGGTTTATTTTGGAGATGCCCACTCAGTGCTGGCAGGGAGGCAGTGGAACGACGGAGATCTGAGGGGCACTGTGGTTCTGGGAGAAGCCGGAAGTGGAGGAGGGAGGAGAGGTGGGAGAGAGGAAGGGAAGGGTCAGAGGAGGAGTGGGAGGGGAAGGCGCCAGGAGCACAGGGGCTTCCACTGACAGCGGGCAGGGGCCTGGTTCTTCCCGCCCCTCATCTGTACAGACCTCTGTTGTGCAGACTGTTTCCTGTTGGCACTCAAATACCAGGCCACTTTGTTCTGGAAGCTTTCCCCAGGGCAGGAACGCCCAAGAAGGGGAGGTTGTACTGGGTTCAGCCTGTTCTGTCACCAGCTGACTAGAACCATGGGGGCCCCGTGAATGCAGCAGCCCCCAGTGGCTTTTCCACCTCCAACATGTCTAGAGCAGGCCCAGGATCCTGTGAGTAGAAGACTGAAACGTTGAGGTCTGGCCCCTTATATGAGGTCAGTGGCTTGGTGACCTCTCAGCTAACCATGGAAAGCGATGAGCTCTCATCCTTAGTTATAAATTTTTCAGGAGCTGGTGTTCACTTCTACAGATAGGCTTTTTTTCCTTATCTTTCCAGCAAGAGCAAAATTTGTAGTATCATTAAAAAGTATAGATTCAGCAGTCAGGAAAACATGGTTTTAACTAAAAAAATGACCTTGAGCAACTTGCTCAAACTTTCTAAACTCAAATTGTCTCATCCTAAAATGGAGATATTACTGACGTTCAGGATTGATGAGAGAGGGCAATGAGACAGAGTCCGGGAAAGTTTCTAGAGTAGTTACTGGTGGTCTGTGTGTAGTAACAATTGTGGATAATGTGATGAAGAAGAAAGAGGGGAGGAGAAGAGTGAGAAGAGGAGGAGGAGGAGGAGGATGGAAGAAGACGATGATGACGGAGGAGGAGGAGGAAGAAGAAAGAGATGAGGATGATGATGATGATGGAGAAGAAGGAGGAGGAGGAAGAGATGATGATGAAGAAAACTCAGGAGAACAAGGAGAGGGGAGATGGAAGAAGAAGAAAGAGATGACGATGATGATGAAAAAGGAGGAGGAAGAGGAAGGGAGACATGGAGCAAGAAAGAAATAAGGACCATGCTGATGATGACGGTGAGGTGATAAAGAAGAGGAAGAAGAAAGAGACGATGATGTGATGATGACGATGACGATGATGATGGTCTGGTGGGGCCACCTTTCCTGAGCCTGTGGGTTAGGCTTTATAGGGCTGGTGCAAAGTGCTCTGAGAACCCTGCTCACTAAGTACTCTTTCTACTCCTCGAAGCTTCTGGGATGAACAAATGTGGTGGCGTAGGAAATGTGATGTAACTTGATATGCAAAGCTTTTCTCTCAAATCTGTAAAATATGATTTTTGTCACAAGAGTCTCCTGGACAAAATGAAGAGTGAATGTCTAAATAGCTACACCCTGCCTAGAAAATGGAGGGGCGTGCATGAGAGGAGAAGGCCTGGTGGGGCCCAGGCAGGATGCGCTGGGCCGTGGATGACTGCGCGCAAGGCTTTCTAACCCGTGTCTGCAGCTGAGCCAGAAACACAGTCTGCCAGTCCAGTCCAGGGAACGAGTAGAAACACAACCATATGACCACGAGTGTTTCTCGTTGCTTCCTTTCCTTTTTTTCCTCTTTTTGGTTTGTTTTCCATTTTGCAATACCCTCCTTGCTTGGTTAGACAATCTCTGGGGGAAGTGGGGAAAACAGCACAGCCTTTCCCAGCTAGGAATGTGAATAAAAATTTGCTCTTTCTTTTAAGAAATTATTTGCACTTAAATGCTAAAATGTCTCCTCAAGAACAGTGTTTTTCAAAAACTACTGTATTGCCGTTTTATGCCTAATGTAATTTGGGGGGAGGGGGTGGTCGTGACAAAGCCCAGCAACCTGACAGAGAGAACTACTCGTTACGACCACTGTGGCAGGAGGTGGGAGACTGCTGTCTCCTGATGTAGACGCCTGACTCTGGAAGAATGTAGGTCCATCTGGTCGATTTACCAGAGGTAAAGAGGCATGTCGGGTCCCCATCTATCCATGCATTCATCCATCCAAATAAAAACAATGAATCGAGGACGTTTTTGGTGTCAGGCTCTGAGAACACAGTCAGGACGGGTCCCCTGGGATGCCGGCGTGGAGCATGGCCGTGTTAGTGGAGCCCGGGGCGCATGGCAGCCAGTTCCACGAGAGGTGTCATTTCAGTGGGATGACGCCAAGAGTCCCTGTGGCTTTCTGGGCATCACGCTCTGGGAATGCAGACTTGAAAGGGGCACACTGCTGCCTGCCATCATTTCCCTGTTACTCATCGTCATATTTGCCACTCTAGGAAGCTCGTGGGGGCTGCAACCTCTGAGCTTCCCACCTGGAGGAAGAGTCTCCCTGCGAAGAAATCTCAAGTGCGTGTTTTATTTCACAGACAAACTGAAAATGTGCCTCTGCTTGTTCAGGGGAAGAGAATAAACAATGAAGCCAAAACAGTGTTGACATAGAACAGTGGAGATGCCTATCCAGAGGTCTAAATACACGTTATCAGAAGTTCTTTCAAGATTCCCATAGGAAATCCCTTCCAGGATGAAAATGCCTCCCGAACACTTGTCCTCAACATCTTTCCCTCTAAGTACACTGTGTGCCTGTACTTCCTCTTGTGAGGGCCCTTCCCAAGACTCATAAGCACTGGGGGCATTCAGGGTGTTTGTGGGGTACCTTTTGAGCTCCTGTACCGGGCCCCCTCGTGCGAGCATGGTGATGCCCGGCGCACACCTCCAGGGGGAGCTGTGCACAAGGACTGTGATGTGACCGGCACCTGCCGCGGGGATGAGACACCTGCCCAGCAGACACTGCCATCCTGTGCATCCCTGGCGTTTGAATTGGGGGGGTCTTACGTCTCTTTTTTCTGCTAAGCCTGTGACTGGGAGAATCTCAGTGCCTTTGAGTCACGTCACTGTGAGGAACGAGATTTTGCCCAGTTCCTGGCACGAGGTTGCCGGCAGTCATCCTCAGCTTCAAGACTGAGGGGTTTGAAAAGGAGATGGTGAGGACTGAGTGAAAGGTCAGCCTTTTGTTCCTGCCGTTGTTTCTAGAGATGCTGAGGTAAATTCCAACTTTTCAGGTCTGGGGGAAATAATTCAACTTATCAACACTTCACTTGCATTCAGAAAATGGGAATAATATCGCCTCCTTCAAGGGTGTTTGTGAGGGTGAATTAGACGAGAAGACCTCTTCCGTCAGCACTCTCAAGTGTGGAGTTACTGGTGGCTCAAGCATCGGTGGGCGTACAGGGAGGGGACGCAATGATGCAGCCAAATAAACCTGAAAACGTGTGTGGTCTCTGTTCTAAACTCTCAAAAAGCTAAATTAAATTAAGCTATTTAAAACATATCACAGATTTAGTAAAAGTGGACCCTGTGCTTCTTTACGTTTTTGTTCATGCAAACATTTATTCAACAAATAAGAGCAAGAAGCCCCAATCTGCTAGGCCCGTAGGAAGTATTGTTAGGCAAATAGAGGAAAAGGGGTCCTGTCTCACACTATATACGAAAACGAACTTAAAATGGATCAAAGACCTACATGGAAGAGATAAAACTAAAACTCTTAGGAGAAAACAGGTGTAAACGTTTGTGACCTTGGATCAGGCAATAGTTTCTTAAATAGGAAACACAAAAAGCACGAGCAGCACAAGAAAAAATTAGGTAAATTGGACTTCATCAAAATTAATTTTTTTGTGCTTCAAAGGACACAATCAAGAAAGTAAAAAGACAACCCACAGGATGGTAGAAAATATTTGCAAAACATATATGTGATAGGAGTCTAGTATCCAGAATATAGAAAGAACTCTTACAACTCAACAACAAAAAGACAACCCTATTTAAAAATTGGCAAAGGATTTGAATGGACATTGCTCCAAAGAAGATATACAAATGGCCAACAAGCACAGGAAAACATATTCAACATCATTAGTTATTAGAGAAATGAAACCAAAACCACAGTTAGATACAATTTCACATGCAGCTAGGATGGCTACAATCAAAAGGACAGACAATAATGAGTATTGATGAGCGTGCAGAGAAAATGGAACCTTTGTCCACTGCTGGTGGGACCGTAAAATGATGCAGCCACTTTGAAAAACATTTGTAAGTAAGTAAGTATAGAGTTATTGTACGACCCAGCAACTCCACTTCTAGATATATACACAAGAGAACTGGAAACGTATGTCCACACAAAAGCTTGAACACAAATATTCATAGCAGTATTATTTATAATAGTCCCAAAGTGGTAACCATCAAATGTCCATCAGCTGATGAACAGATAAACAAGATGAGGTCTATCCATGCCGTGGAATATTTTTATAAAAAGAATAAAGTACTGATTTATGATGGATGAACCCTGAAAATATTATGCTAAGCGAAGGAAGCCAGACTCACAAGTCCACATATTGTATGATTCCATGTAGAAGAAACAGCAGATCCGCGGAGAGAGGAAGTAGGTGAGTGGTTGTCAGGGTCTGAGGAGGTCGGGATGAGGAGTAACTGATAATGAGTCCAGAGTTCCCTTCTGCGGTGATTACACAGTGGTGATGGTTAGCACAGATTTGTAAATACAGAACATACTAAAACCACTGAACTGCACATGATATTTTAATTATATCTCAATTTAGGAAATCTAAGCAAAGCAACCAACCAACCAAAGGCAAAGCAAACGGGGCAAAATCCGTGCAGCCTCAAGAGCGTCCAGTCCAGGATGGGGGAGGGCGAGGCCACGGAACACCCCAGAACAGGATGCACCCCATGAAGATGTTGTGAGGAAAGAACTATGGGATCAAGAGGCAGAGGCACGCCATCCACTCTGGAAATGCAGGGAGACCTCTTTGAGAAGGTGTTACCCAAGCCCAGCCTCCAGGAACGTGGAGACTGTGGTAAAGGAGGGGTGGGGCATGCAAGGGCTCTCTGGGGGATGAGTTCTAGAATGCCGGTGCAGTCTACTGAAGCTCCCACTAGGAGCCAAGCTTCATGAGGACATACGTAATCCTCAGAAGAATCGCTGTGTGTAATCGTGTCTGTTTTACTGCTGTAGAAACTGTAACGGGAGCTTCACCCACATTATCCCATCTAATGCTTTGTGTGATCGTAGGAGGCAGCCCATATTACCTTCATGTGGTGGTGAGAATCCCGAGTCTCGGAGAGGCCAAGTGGTGGAAAAGGTTGGAACACGGTACATCTGAGCCCAGAGCCGTCCTCCCCACTACTGTGCCTCTTTGGTACAAAAACTTAAAAAAAATATGGAAGTTAATCTCTCAGCTGGAGGGAATTCTGTAGAAGAAGTCCTGATAATAGATGAAAAGTAGAACTTCCTCTTTTATCTCTGGGACCCCGTGATTCAGTGATAAAATGTGTATTTGCAGGAAGCTGCAGTGTCATGTTACCCTGTTTAAAGTGTCGATGGGAAAGCATCCAGACCCCTTAAGGTTAGACAGTGTAACATCCAGGGGTACGTGCAAGATAAGTTTTCAAATATTCTCCTTTTCATTTAAAAATGAATGCCTTTTACCCACCAGCATTTTCCCGTGGAGCTGTGTTTAATTCTTCTGGCACATTTTCTTTGTAGAGTACATTTAATTCTGTTAGATAGTTCTTACGAAGAAATCCTTTATAGCCAAACTGTTATTGAATGTGATCTCCAGAAATCACTCCTCTCTGAAGCACATGCAGGTGGATTTTAAGAGGATGCTTCTGTCAGCAGTTCTGCTGTGTGAGCTTGATGTCTTAGTTAAAGTGGGGTCTCAGGATAGTCAGAGTCAGAAGGAAATGAGCAGTGCTGACCTAGTACAAAAATTAGTGCCGTGTGTTTCTTCCCAGAAGTCTCACAGGTAAATATGAACTTGCAGGCCATCAGCTAGCCCAGGCTTGACCAGAGGGGTCCCAGAGGAGCTAAGACAAGGCACAGTGGTCCTCGGTGGCTCATCTTGTCATCACTGCAGGGGTTCATAGACAAGGTGTGCTAACCAGGGGCCATTTATGAACTGCGCTATAAATGCCATCCCTTGTGTTGTTCCTCGTGGTGGTCCTGGTATGTTACAGATGTCGTGGGCTCTGAACCTGGGCGTCTGATAGACTCCAAACCGTGGGTGGTGGAGCTGAATCAGGAGGCTCCCTGTAGGATCCTAGCCCGCAGACAAGGCAGCCGAGGCCAGGAGGTGATAAGTGAGGTGCTCCAGGTAAATCCAAGACAGGATGGCCGTGTGAGAGTATACTTTTTGCCAACTCTGGGAATTGCTGGGTACCAGAAATGGTGGATTTAATTTGTGACATTGTGGAGAGTCTCCTGATTTTGACTTGAGTTAGACAGTTAGATAGGATGTATAATATTTGAACCACTCTACGGCTATAAAATGATGTGGAACACAGATCAGCAAACTTTTTCTGCAGGTGGCCGGATAGGTAACATTTTAGTAGCGGGCCATGTGGGCTCTTCACAAACATTCAGCTCTGATGGTGTGGTATGAAAAGAGTCATAGCAATACGTAAATGAAAACTGAGTTCCAATAAAACTTTATTTAAAAAAAGAGACATGGGCCAGATTTGGCCACAGGGTGTCATGGTCTGCCATCCTCTGGTATAGGAGACTTAATGGTGTAGAGTGTGTTTATATTCTTTCTATATTCTTAGTTCTTTCTTTTTGCTGAGGAAGATTGGCCCTGAGCTAACATCTGTGCCAATCTTCCTCTATTTTGTATGTGGGATGCTGCCACAGCATGGCTTGATGAGTGGTGTGTAGTCTACACCTGGGATCTGAACTCACGAACCCCAGGCTGCCGAAGCAGAGTGCACGAACTTAACCACTATGCCACGGGGCCGGCCCCAGTTTTTTCTTCATTGTTAAATTACAAATATGTTTGTTGTGACGTGTTATACAGTAAGGGCCAAAAATGTAACCCTTCTTTAACCATTTCCTATTCAATAAAATCGTCTGTAGGAAGGAAACTCTCCTTTGGGAGGCAGCTTCCAGTTTCCATTTTGATACAGTTAGTGGGAGAAACCACAAGGAGAATTTCTAGTTTAAGCTCAAATGTGTGTTTTATGGATAAGCTAGTAATAACCTAGTTATTGGTAATAATCACATCAATGAAACCTTCACACTTTCTGATCTTCTACCTTAACCTGTTAAAAAGAAATCCTCGTTGAACTCTCTTTTATTATAATTAAGTGCCCAGTTGCCCGTCAGATACTTTCTGAAAACCACGTTACCTGCTCACCAACATTTTATGAGGTTAGCACACATTGGTTGAGGGCCTGCCTGAGCACACAGTGTCCACAGGGAAACCAAGAGAAGATGTGTCCTCAGACCTCAGGAAAGACGAGGAGGAGAAAGATGCAATCGCCTGCACCGTACAGGATGAGGAACCTGGGAGAGGATGCACTGGTCATGGGATAGCTAATGAGCGACTTGTGCACGTCCAGGCAGGGTTCCAGCCAAGCATGAAGCATGTAACGGTGACCAGTCAGATGAGGCTCATGGCCTCGTGGGACTTACATTTTAGGAAGAGAGGCAGACAGCAGATGGGAAGTCAAACAAGTAGCCGCAACAGCTGTAGATTTGGAAATCAAGACAAAGGCAACAAGCCGGGGGGCAGGGCTGGGATGACTGCTTGGGGCTTGAGACAGTGCTGCAGACAGGATCTCAGGAATGGCCTCGCTGAGGACTGAGGATGGACTCTCAGCCGACAGCTGACACGGGAGAGGACCCGCCCTGCAGAAGGGCACGTGGTGCCAGGAAATCAGAGGCGCAGAATGAGAAAGGCGTGGGAGACCTGGGGTCAGCGATGAGCAAGGGTCGCCCCCATCTGCCTGGGGAATCATGGGGAGCCAGGCTGGAGGGTACTCCTGGGAAGGGCGTGCTTGTGGTCTTTATCCTGTAAGTGCTGGGAGCCAGGGAAGGCTTTTAAGCAGAGCGCGTATTTTTAGGCTGCCATCACTTTACTGTATGAACAGGAGATACGGAGGGTCTGGACCAAGGCAGAGATGGGGCAGGAAGACCTCAGCTGCATTCAGGCCATTTGGAAGGTGGGGGCCCCTGATGACAATGTTGAAATGATAATAAGCTATGCAGTTTTGCAAGCATTTTCCATAAACCAAATTGATCCTTAAACCAAATTTTGCAATTAATTAACTTTCATGTCAAAGCTCTGTTTAGTCCTACTCAGGCACTTCACTGACTGTGAAGGGGACGTGGAGTCACAAAGGAGAAGCCTCAGCAGAAAGTTCGGGCTGTATGAGTGACGAGTAACGTCCTCAGTTCTAGCACAGCTCGGAGATATCTTCTGTCTCCTTCCTGGTTTGAATGTGTCAGAGCATGTTGAGTGAGACAGGAACACAAATGTGTTTAATAACCTTGCATCCAAGAAGCCTACTCTTCGCAGGGGCCTCATCCACAGGGAGGCAGGCCATGCCTGGCTGCCAGCATCTAAGTAGCCATCAGGGCAAAGGTCATCCCATCGTTGGGGGCATCCTTTTTAGCAATTAGTATTTGGACAAGGCATCTGCAAAAATCATTTTTGTAACATTAAGTGTCTTTCCCCCAAATGTTCAAAGTCTTGGAAATAACAGCTTTTTGCCCATTTAGCCAAAAAGCAAACTGAAGAGCCTGGTGGGATTATGTTAACGGAGATCATTGAAATGGAGGTGGGATCCAGGGTCAAGAAGGACAAACAGGATCACCAAGCACAGGGACAGACAGAGGTCACACCCCTCAAGGGCAGAGGAGCACAGGGACCAGGATTTGGGAGAAGTCCCTGATGGGCCTGATTGGAGGAGAGTGGGCCGAGCAATGACAAGAGGCCAGACCCCACACTCCGGGGTTGATTTAGGGCGGCTGCAGAAAGCCGGTGGGGTCAAGGGCAGAGACGGCTCCACTCTACCTGCTGAAATGTCCTCCTCTCGCATTACAAATTTCAAAAATTAGCACGCATCCATGTGGTTACATGGCTTCCCGTCAGGGTCCCAGTCTCTTTCAGACATTGATGGAATAAGCTGGAGGCCGTGGGGGAACGATTTTCCCTGAGTCCCTAAAGCCCAGAACAGCACCTGACGTGTGGAAGGCGCTCAGTGAGCATCCGCTGGACCAGTGCATGAATCTGCTGTGCGGACACTCAGCTCCTCAGGGGACTCCACACGTCAACACGTGGTTGCGCTGAGGGACCCAACGAGCTCTGAGTTCACCACAGCAACCCTTCATCCAATAGACTGGAACTGGCCGGTGATGAGGGAAGAACACGGACGCTCAGCTGGAGCATCCTGGCGTCACTTACCTTTTCCAAAGTAGTTCCATAGGCAGACTAAGCGGATGTCTTTCTAGGGGTGAACAGGCCTTAGGCGTCTCTACTCTTTTAAAGAAATCTCAGATCTACTGTTAGATAATGTGTCTTATCCGTATTCTGTATCATGTTCCCCAAAGTTCAGTGTCCGTAACCCCGGCCCACCCCACAAGCTCCCAGCATTTCCTGAGACTCTGAAATCAGGAATATATTTCTTCCCCTTAAGTATTTCTTCAACCTCCTTTTGAGCTAATTAGTGTGATCTTTCTAAACTGCAAATATGCTCCTTCATAGGCTTCCTGTTGAGTCCGGAAGAAAACCCAAGGCTTTGAGCACGATCTCCATCATCAGGCACTTTCCTGTTTCCAGCATCACTTCTTGTCACGGAGTATGAGTCTTCTAAACTCACAGGGTTGATCACATCGCTGTGCTCTGGCTCCACTCGTTCTCTCCTCATGCATCCAATAAGCTTTTATTAAAAACGTGCTGTGTGTCAGGCTTTGGGTTTGACAGAGGGACAGGAAGACACTTCCTCTGCTCAGATGGCTGACAGCCCTTGGGGGACGTGTGGACACGGCTGGGAAGTGCCACGTGCAGTGGGCAGAGGTCTCACCTGAGCACTCCTGGCAGCCAGGGAGCCCTTGAGAAATGAGATGACAGGTGAGCCGAGGTGCGAGAGAGGGCGTAAGAGAGAGGCAGGAATGGCGTGGCTCCAGCTGCGCTACGAGCAGTGCTGGCTGGAGACGGCAGGTGTTGCAGGAAGGCGTGTGCCTCTCCCCGATCCTACAGGATTCTGTCACGTGTGTCTCCTCTCCAGGTGGCTGCCCATTCTCTGTCCTCTTCCGCTGGGGACTGAGAATAACTTCAGGCAGAGACTCTTTGTCTCTCTGAGCGTCCATGCTGCCTGATGTGGATGCGGTACAGTAACAACACAGCACATTCTGTAGGTGCTCAATAAATATTCAGATGAGGGACCGAGTAGAGAAAAGGAGAAGTGTCTATAGGGCTTAAGAATAGTCCTGCTTGAGCATTATTCACAATAGTCAAGATAAGGAAACCACCTAAGCGTCCATTGATGGATGAATGGATAAAGACAATGTGGCATATCCATACAATGGAATATTATTCAGTCTTTAAAAAGGAGAGCCTGCCATTTGCGACAACGTGGATGAACCTGGAGGGCATTATGCTAAGTGAAATAAACCAGACCCAGAAAGAAAAAACCTGCAAGCTGTCACTTATACGTGGAGCCTAAAAACGTTGAATATAGAAGCAGAAAGCAGAACAGTGGTGCCCGGGGTCGGGCAGTTGGGGAAATGGGGAGATGCTAGTGAAAGACACAGAGGTGCAGTCATGGGGATGAGGGAGTCCAGGGGTCTCAGGTGCAGCCTGGCGACTGGTGAATAGTCCTGCACTGAGAGCTGGGACTCGGCCGCAAAACTCGACCTCGGGTGCTCTCGCCTCACACAATGACAACTAAGAGTGGAGCTGATAGGTTAATTAGCTCAGCAGTAGTGACCATTTCACTGTGTATATGGGTATCAAATCATCATGCTGCACACCTTAAATATAAAATTCTTATTTAAGAATAAAATTCTAGAAAAAGAATAGTCCTGCCTGAAATTTGGGACTGTAACTGGAGGTCACGTCCCTGCGTATGATTTTGTGGGCATTGATGGGTGACTTGTGGGTTCCTAAGAAGTTGAGTTTACCGGGTGTTCGTGGTTTGTTTTTGTTGTTGTTTTTCCGATAGGCTTGGTGTGTTTCAGGCTTCAGCATAAAGTTTTGATTCCTGACATGTACAAGTGCAGAAAGATGGATTTACGAGCTGCGCTGGAATTTCAGCAAGCGCTTTATGATGTATGAATGCTGAATTTTCTGATGAGCTTTCTCATCTCCAACTTTATGTCCTCCTCTTAACATCGATTGAAAGTGACTAAACAGAACTTTAAAATGAAAATTAACGAGCTTGTAAAATATGGCGTATTTGTTGAAATGCCAAATAGTGTCATCTGCTCCGAGTTTGGCATTTCTTCTGCATCGATTAAGTTAAAGCGATATTTTAAAATACCATTCCCAGCTCTCTCCCTTCCCTTCTGCATTCATCCTACGCTGCTTTCTAAGGGTCGCCTCAGCTAGGAAACTGAAATAGTAAAACAGGTGCTGAGGGTCCAGCTGTTTCTTCTTTTCCTTAAATGTTAGGTTTGGGCAGGTGATCACACATGGAGGTGAGGTGCTAGGGAGCTCACAGATTACCAAGAAATCTGTTCTTGCCACATTCATTTTTCTACTTGTTCTCAGATTTCTTGGAGCTGAGACATACCCATTGAGCAGTTTGTAGTAAATGATAATATATCGTTCACCAAGTGTGAGCCCGACCGCCGTCAGGCTCAAGGATGCAATACAGGACTCAGAAAAGCTGCTATGCCCGTGGTTCAGGTTTATCACAGCCAAAGGATGACAGTTAAAATCAGAGGTGCATGGGACAGAGTCTGGGAGACACCAGGCACAGGCTCCCGGTGGAGTCGCAGACAGCGCGTCTTTCTCCAGCAGCAATGTGGGATGAGACATACGGAGTACCACCCATGGAGAAGCTCCTCGAGCCTGGTGTGCAGGGTTTTATTGGGGGTCAGTCAGTTAGGCCTGGAACGCCCATAGGACTGAGCTGAGATACCCAAACTCCAGCACCCCCAGAGGTCAAACGGATACCTCACGGCCCAGGGCTCCAGGCGAACAAAAACGGGCGGTCACCGTAAACCACATCCTCAGCATCAGTTGTCTGGTACGGCCCAACCCCCAGGTGTACCAAGATGCTCTTACAAGGCAGGACATCAGAGTCACCTCCCGGGAAGGTCAAGGGCAAGTCCCTTCTCGGGAGTGGGCAGGGTTTGAAAATCCAGACCCGCTGAGTTAACCCTTTACTGCACACCAACCACATACAAGCTTGTTTATTTTTTATAAGAATAAGGAGATGAGTTCTCCACAATCTTTTTTTTGGGGAGGGGAGATTAGCCCTGACCTAACATCCACCACCAATCCTCCTCGATTGGCCCTGAGCCAATATCCGTGCCCATCTTCTTCTACTTTGTATGTGGGACGCCTGCCACAGCATGGCTTGATGAGCGATGCATGGTCCACACCTGGGATCCGAACTGCTGAACCCCGGGCCGCCAAAGTGGAGCACATCAACTCAATCGCTGTGCCACTGGGCTGGCCCCTGCACGATCTAGTTTTTACGAGCAATTTGTACGTGAAGAGCGATGTTGGATGCTGCAGGAGGCGAGAGGAAGTGTGAGTGGCGGGAGCATTAGAAACGCTCAGGTTGAATGTCTGGCCCTGTTAACAGCTACAGAAAGAAAAGAACCAGGGGATGAATGGAGGTTGTATTTGCTCTCCTCCGGTCGAGGCTGCACATTTATTTGTTTTACGTCACCTCATTAGTTGCTAGGGCTGCAATCATAAAATACCACAGTGCTGGACACTGAATGTCAGTGTCCCCCAAAATTCATATGGTGCGTCCTAACCCCTGAATGTGACGGCGTTAGGAGGGGGGGCCTTTGGGGAGGTGATTAGGTCATGAGAGTGGAGCCCCCACAAGCAGGATTAGGGCCCTTTTAAGGGAGCCCCACAGAGTTCCCTCGATCCTTCCCGCATGTGAGGACACAGCAAGAAGACGCCATCTGTGAACCAGAAAGGAGCCCTCCGCAGACACGGGATCTGCCAGGACCCTGATCCTGGACTTCCAGCCTCCAGAATGTGAGACACAAATGTCTGTTGTTCACAAGCCACCCAGTGTATGGTGTTTTGTTACAGCAGCCAGAACTGAGTAAGGCACACGGACTGGGTGGTTTGAACAACAAAAATGTATTTCTCACAGTTCTGGAGGTGGGAGTCTGAGATCAAGGTCTCCAGAGGACGGCCATCTTCTCACTGTGCGCTCACATGATCTTGGTCCACGTGCATCCTTGGTGTCTCCCAGTGTGTCTGAATTTCCTCTTCTTATAAGGACACAGGCTGATGGGATTCGGGCCCACCCTAACACCCTCCTTTTAACTTAACCCTCTCTTTAAAGGCCCCACCTCCAAATAGGGTCGTGTTCTGAGGTCCTGGGGGTCGGAGCTTTGACGCATGAATTTGTGGGGGACGTAATTCAGCCCATAACAGTAATCTGCTTCTAATAAACCCATCGGTACCTGTAAAACCCATTGCTTATAGCCATGAGTTCCAGACTCCAGCTCCAGAGCTGGGGCGAGCCTGTGAGAAGATTTCCCCCGGCCTGCAGCAAATGAAGAAACATAGGGACATCTTGGTGAGATCTTTTTTAAAAAACTAAATATATTTAAGTTAAAGGACTGTTTTTTATTCTGAGATTACATCCTTCGTATACTTTCATATTCTTTTATAATTTTATCATGAAAATGAATGGTGTTTTTGCTTTTATTTTCTTATTTGACAAAATAAGATGTGGGTGATCCTACGTCGGCTCCTGTTATTTAGGGGACTTGGATGGGCTCGTGAAACGTCCACATCTGCCTCATTCCTGCCCAGCTTCCCCCGCCCTCCCTGCGGTCCCGACGTTCTGGATAACTCGCCCACCCCCACGTTCAGCAGAGCTTCAGACTCGGGGCTCAGTGCGGGGTATCCACTCTCCTGTTGCCGGGCCACATCCCCCATGCCGTGTGAGTGTCTGACGCATAGCCACACGTCCTTCAGAGTTTCAGCACCCCCTTCTCGGGGACACTCATCCTGTCACGGCTGAGATGGTCCGGCATCTGTACTGGCTGCCGATGTGGCTAAAAGTCTGCAGTCTGGACTCAGACTTCCAGGATCCACCCAGTGCTTGATCTTGGGCCAGTTACTGGAACCTCCTTGTGCCTTGGTTTCCTCATCTGTAGGATGGAGATATTCACGCTTCCTCATAAGGTCGTCACGAGGATGCAGTGGCACGACACATGCCTTAGACTAAGAGAATGTCTGTCCCCGTCATGTGCAGTACAGATTAGGGACTCTTCTGCCCCCTGGACTTTGCTGGGCTCGGTTACAAGTGTTCCTCCTCGAGCGTGGGAGGCATGTCATGCATCTGTGCTCGATTCCAAGGTGCCTCTTTCAAAGCAGGAACAGCACAAACAATAGTTGAATGAATGAAGGAGACCAAAGTATGATGACGGGCCCCCTATTGGGATAAATGTTGCCACTTACAGTCAAGGATGTGTTCCTGGTACAGATGGCTCAGCACAGGGACATCCTACGAGGGCTCACCCTCCAGTTCATCACTTTCAGCTGCTTCCAAATTTGATATGGAGGCAACGGATAATCCAGAGGAGAAATTTACAGACACATGTTATCTGGCTCTTTGCAAAGATCATCACTATGGAGCAATTAGCCTAGCCGCCCGTGCAAATGGTGTGATTGAGTTGTGATGTGGTGTTAGGACCCAGGGAACTCACCGGGGTCCAGTGTGTTTCGTGTGGAGTAGACTTTTGAGGAATACTGCAGTATCTTGTGCTTGAAGACGCAGGTTCAGGTCCCGTCAGAGCAGACTGTCAGTGTGTTCTGGTTTTCTTCTCCACATTAACAAGTTTATCTAACAAGATTTCCTTCATCAGTTGTTGAGAACACATTATATAATTTCCCTCATTTTGTCCTGGCTGCTAAAATCTACAGAGGTTCTGTGGAGTTCAAAATCGTAAAAACTGTTTCCCCTCAGGATCCAGATAAAAGTCTCTCTCTCTTCCTGGAAAATTGTTTCTGATATTACTTCTTTTTTCCTTTAACATGAACTCTCCTGTTTTATACATTTAAATATGATAAGCCATCTTGATTATTTTAAGAAAATAGATTATAAGCTGCAAAATAATTGGGTTAAAATTGCGTGCTTTCCTTTAGCAGTGGAATTATAGATAAAACATAACACTCTGCCTTTATAGACTTTTCTGTGGCTTTTCTAGCTCTTTATATGTATTAACTTATTTGAACTGTGCACAATAATCCTAGGACGTGGAATGGACAGGTAATAATTTCCAGTTCGTAAAGAGGCAAGTGGTACAGTGGTCGGGGGCCCAGGCTTTGGAACCACATGCTTCAAACGCAAATTATTTAACTTTTCTGAACTCTGTGTGTGTGTCAGTATAATGATGTTTGTAATACCTACATCAGAGGTGTAAAATTAAATGAGCATGTTTATAGAGTAGTCATTGCCATCATTGCTAGTGGCATCTGTCTAGGAGGAAAGTACTGTACAGAGAGGTGCAATGACTCGACAAGGCAGGAAAGAACAAGGCCAGCTCTTGACCTCCATGGCAGTGAGCATCCTGCATCTGGAAACAGCTTCCAGCCTCTGTGTCATCCCTGGTGTCCAGCGTCCTGCAGACGGGCCAGGCTTGAGTCGTCCGCTGTGTGTTCACAGTAGCCGTTGGGTGTGGGGGGACCCGAGCCCTTCAATTGTGGCTGGGGCGTTTGGCTGGATTCCACGTCACGTGCGTCCACCAGGAGCCCCTCTGCCACGTATCTGCTGGCTTCCCCCGTCCCTGATCTTCCTCCTGCTTTCAGGATCCGTGGAGTCAGCTCAGGGTGGGTTTTAGATGTGTCTTGAATTATTCTGGAAAATGACCACCAAGGTCTGAAGCTTGCTAAGAGATATTAAATATGAAATATTATTGGTGTTCATTTACTTTTTCTGGAATTTATAGCGAGATATTAACTGGAGGGTCAGATTTGGTCGTTTGCTCCTGTGAGGTCTGCTCAAGCAGGCACTACGTAGAGAAAGCTGCCGTTTTTAAGGGCTGATGGACCCCACAGTGCTCTTTTCCCTCCCAGTAACTTTCACGGAATGACATTATAAAATGCAACGATGTTGTACGTGTAACATTAAATATTAAAATTTAATATGAAAATAGTTGAGAGACATAAGCTAGGTGTTAGAGAACGGAGCTGTTCTGAGAACTGGGCAGTCAGCTCTTGCCACGTTCATGGTCACACGACAGAAGGATGGACGCGGCTCACAGTGTGCTACAGGTGGTTTTAAAGAGAAACACATGCTCACGACACACCTAGAATTACTTTAAAACTTTGTATTGCTGCATCATAAATTCTGTAGACCAATTACATTGTATACTCTATACATATTTGCTCAATATTCAAGACAGACACGTTTGCCTGTGGCTCCATGCAAATTCTTAGGAATACGCTATATTTATAGATGTTCCATTTTTTCCCCAGCAACCGAAACCAACAAATATAACTTTAAAACTAATATTAAGGGCAGAAAAATATGGCTTTCATATTGAACTGTTTCCTTTAAAAGCAGCAATAATTTCTTTATATTTGTAAAATTATTAAAACCCAGGAAGAAATGAATGGCCTCACCATGTGCTTTGTGCTTTTGTGATGCAGAAATGCTGTAAAAACAAGATTGCAGGGGAAGGCATTGAGGGGCAGGTCCCTACTCAGGCTCCGGGTGGGTGGTGCTGGCGCTGTAACCGCTCATCTGCAGGAGAGCCTCTGCTGTCATTCCCTCTCTGTTGGGGTTCCACAGCTCCCCGGCTACCCTCCCCACATTCTCACCTGAAACTGAGCTCTTCCATGAGCCCCTTGTTGGTGCTCAACCAAAGCCTCGTCCCTCATCTGTCAGGGAAGGTTTACGAGGGTTGAATGGAGAGGGTACTCATTCTCGCCACCCCACCTCTTCCTCACCCACCTCCAGCCCCAGGACCGGGGTTTGCTGGACACGCATCTCCCATCAGAGCTGTTAGTCTGACATCCCAGGAACCTGGCTTCCTTTGTGACACGTAGTTTCACAACAGAGAAGCGAGTATGGAAAAGAACAGGACATTCTCAAAAGAAGTATGAAGGCCAGTCAGCCCCGAGCAGCTACGTGGAGTGGTCTCCTCCACCTCATCAGTCCCCGGGTCAGACGACTCTCCCTGGGGCCTCCTCAGGGTCTTCCTTCCCTTCCCCCGCTGACAGCCGCCCCTGGTCGCAGCTCTTATCACCGCCTAACTCTTCTCCCCACCCCCACTGGATCCCTGTAATTCCACCATTATATGAATGTTCTGCAATGTGCGTTGTAATATCTTTACATTCATGCACATTTGCACTAATTAATTCACAATCGTGTCCCTCCCTGGAACATCAAAGCTTCAGTTGTTCACTGCTCCCCACGGAACCTTGACCCTGGCCCAGCTGGTCTTTGCACATTCCCTCTTTCTGCTCTACTTCTCTGCGGAGCCTGTTGTCCACTTGCCGGGCTCTGAAAATGCCTTTCCCCACACGCCCATGCTTGGTGTGTTTCCAGGATGGAATGCCACCTTCCGTCTACCTGTTCAAAGTCTGCCCATCCCTTAAGGACCGATTCCAGGAGAGGTGAAGTGGATCTCAGAGAAGGGAGGAGAGATGAAGGGCTGTGTCGTTCCAAGGATAGGGTCTCAGTATCACAGCAGATATGGTGTTCTGTCCCAGCCCGGGCTTCCATCAGGGTTTAAAGATGCTGATGGTACGAGAGCTCTGACCCTGCACAACACGTGGAAATTACCAGGAGGCAGATTATAGCTCCATTGATGGGATAGCTTCCCGACACTGTCCCGTTCTCTCTGCACGGCCCTGGCAGGCGTGGAGCCGTGGAATGACCACCTGTTACATATGCTGGAGGGGGAGTGTCCAGTCCCCTGGTTGTGTCTCTCAGCTTCTTGTGTCCACCTAGATTGTCACTTGTGGCGGCAGGTGAGGATACAATTCTCTCTTATCTCTGACCCCCGTAGGAGGTTTTCGTTAGGTGCAGGCGGACAGAAGTACTGTGATAAACTGAGACGACTCCTGGGGCCGGGAGCCTTGATAAGCGTGCAGTCAAATGCAGGCGTATCAATAAAAAATAATCAGGGGCTGGCCCCGTGGCCAAGTGGTTGAGTTCGCGCGCTCCGCTGCAGGCGGCCCAGTGTTTCGTTGGTTCGAATGCTGGGTGCGGACATGGCACTGCTCATCGGGCCACGCTGAGGCAGCGTCCCGTATGCCACAACTGGAGGGACCCACAACGAAGAGTATGCAACTATGTACTGGGGGGCTTTGGGGAGAAAAAGGAAAAAATAAAATCTTTTTTAAAAAAAATAATCAACCTATCATAAGAATCAAATTTCTTTAGATCAAAAAACATTGTAAACAAAATTAAAAGGCAGAAACACATGAGGAAAAATACTTGCAACATTTTGACGCAGAGATTTTAATATAGGAAAAAATATCTGAAATCAATATAGTACATATAAGTTAACATTCCTAGAGGGAAAAAAATCAACGAAAGAAAGAATAGGTATTTCACAAAGTACAAACTCAATAAGCACAATAAAGAATGCCGGTATTACCAGGAATGAAGTAAGTGGAAATTGAAAAAAACACAAAGTCTTCTTTCTACTTCTATCGTTATTTTTTTTTTTTTAACGACAATGGCCATCACTATTTATGAGATGGCAAATAGATGGAGCCTTCTGGGGAACAATTATTTATCAGAAGCCTTAAAAATGTTCATTTGCTTTGACCTAAAAATTCTAGTTCTAGAAATTTACTGTAAAGGATGTTCTATCAGCATGAAAAGTTGGAAACTAGCTAATGCCCAAGAGTGGTAGATTATTTAAGTAAAAGAAAATAGTCATGCAGTGAAATACTATGCAGCCACCAGGGTGATGTGGCAGAAGAATGTGGAATGGATGGAAGCAGGCACAGACTGTCCTGAGTGGGTGCATCATGACAGTGTGGTCACGTGTGTGAGAACGCGTGTGGTACAGGCAGAGAGAGCCTGTGCTGACACACCGAGGGTCTAAATTGTGATCATTTGTTCACAAGCAAGTCGAGCAACGTGTCGGGTACACTGGCCTCCAAGGACCCGAGGGATGGGACTTCAACAGCCACCTCATTCAGATGTTCCTATTACTTCTCCCTTTCTACCCCCCAAGCCCCCCAAAACCCATCTGTACCCCCCTTGATGGCAGGGACAATGCCATCGGTCACTGTGGCCTGATGCTGTGCTGTGCTGCTTGAACAGGGCAGCCCCACTGGAAGTCCTGTTGCCTCCACCACCATGGCTTGCTCACCACCCACCCACGTCTCTGCAGCCTCTCCCAGGAGGCTCCCTGCAGACGCTTCCATGGCAGGACCAGCCCCGGGGACGCATCGCTCAGAAATGCACCCGTTGTCACTCGTCCTACTTTGTAGCTGATGCAGGCGTGTTATCCACTTGCCTCAGAGGCACAGTGCAGTGTTTACATCCAGGAACAAACTGTGCAGGAGTGGCCGAGCCCAGGGAAAAAGAGGAAAGAGAAGACAGCCCGCGAGCTGTCAGAGCTGTGGACATCAGCGAATGATGACAGTACAAGGAGAGAGTAAATATAATATAATATAATCACGTCCAAAGGCCGCAACAGTGAAAAAGCACCTGCATGTTTTAGAGTCTGTGCACCTGACCTCAGTGGAGCTTGGGTTGAGGTCTCCAGGTGGTTCTGCTCTGAGCTGTTCAAGCTTATGGCCCGCCCAGTCAGTGCGGAGCCAGCAAGCACCTCTGGGGTCTCTCTACGTGTCGCCTGGGGTGGATACTCCCCGAGATGGAGAAGAGATGAGTGCCGTCACCAGAATGCTAACCCTTCCCAGGAGGAGGTTCACACAGAAGTAGCAGAGACCACAAAACAAGGGAGGGAAGGAAGCACACATGTGCACACACATACGCACGCACGTGCTCACACACATGCACACATGCTCAAACACATGCGCTCACACATGCACGCTCAGACTGAGGAACTCAGCAAGCGTGCGTGAGTGCCCTCTCTGAACCAGGTCCTTCTTTAAGTGCTGGCGATCCATCGGTGGACATTCTGGACAGCCCTGTTCCATGGAGGTGATATTCTGGTGGGGGGTGGAGGGGACCATAGTAAATGAGGTGTTATGAGTATGTCGAAGGTAACGGATACTGAGGAATTGCATGGGGTAGTTAGGACAGGTGTCATCAAAGCAGCCATTTGCCAAGGACAAAGACGTGGAGGAGACGAGAGATCCAGCAGGTGGATGGGCGTGGCTATCGGTGTGTGCAGGCCGGTGTGGCTGGAGCGGGTGAGCAGAGTGTGAATAAACAGGGATGCGGTGAGGGTGGACGGGTTCAGGCTATGGAGCTCCGTGCAGAACTTTGACGTTCACTTGCTAGGGACATAGAGGACAGGGAAACATTGCGATCTGCTTGTGTTCTAAAAGGACGGCTCCAGGGCTCCCGGCCGAGGGTCGACTGTGGGCAGCCAGGCTGGGAGCCACCAGACCAGAGGGGCCTGGGAGCCAACCCAAAATGAAGAAGGTTCATTTTCCAGACAGTTTCGAGATGGACCCAGCAGGGAGGGAGAGAGCAAAGAGTCCGTGATTCCTGGGAGATAGGTGTAAGCCGGGGAGGGGTGGAGCTGGGCTTCTCTGCAGTTCCTGGAGAGAAATCAGAGTTCAAGTGCAGATCTGTCGTGTGTGGAAGTTTACAGACATCCACGTGGCGTTGGCCAGGAGGCAGTGGAACGTGTGTGTCTGAGCCCCTGCAGTGCGCTCTGCCCCGAGGTCTCCAGCATCTGGGTCACACAAGCTGGGAGACGGAAGAAGATCACGCCGGCTGAGTGGACGAAGGACAGAAACTGGGGCCTCTCCTCCTTAAGAGGTCAGGAAGAAGAGGCTGAGGAGTGGCGTCCGGTGAAGCAGCAGGGCGAGGGTCAGGTGGGGGCGGGGGAGCAGGTGCTGGGGGTTCCTGGGCGAGGGGAAGGCGGGACACTGGGTAGCGAGGCTGCTTTCTGGGAGCCTTGTGGCCCAGCAGAGAATGTACAGGGAAGCCAGAGGGCCGGGCATGGCTCCCGGCTGTCCGTGCCCACAGCTGGTGCAGGCGCTGGTGGTGGACACTACCTAGTCTTCAGGCCTCCTTGTCAGGGTGTCAGGGTGGCCTGGGTGGTCTTCCATTTATGTGATCCCCTGCAGGGTCATTGACTAAATGCTCCCGTCTGCTGGTTCCTTCCTCCGGAGGGACGGGGGCAGAGACCACTGTCCAACTCGAAGCCCCAGGACCACAGAGCCAGCTCCAGCCACGTGTGCCTCTGCCGTTCTCTCGACGGCAATGCACAGGGTCTCAGGCCCACGAGGTGCGCATCACGGCCGCCCCTGTTCCTGCTCGGTCCAGAGGTGGAGGCTGGTTTTCCTCGCAGCTTCTGAGTTAATTGTCTCCCGACCTTGTTCCCTTGCAAGCTGGCACGTGTGTTGTGTAGACCCACCAGACATGGGAACGTCTTATCAGCCACATGTGTTCCAGATACATAGGCTGTGTCTACAAGGGAGGCGGGTGATTACAACAAAAAAGTCACCAAGTCAAACTGTCACCCTGAGAACAGGACGGAGATTGTCTATGCTCCTCTCCCTTCAGCCTCCGTGTGGCCACCTGTGCTGGGGCCAGACCCAGGTTAACCCTATTAACTGAACAGAGGAGTTAAAATGGCTGTTGCTGGAACCACCCTTGGGGACTCAGTAAGCAAGATTAATGACCGTGATTCCACCAGTGCCAAACGCAGCCGCTGCCCTCCCCGAGTGACCGTCCTGCAACGAGCCGGCTGCTGAAGGACGGCGGGGCCCCGTTCTCTCCATCAGCGTTTCGTGGATCAAATCCCCCCAGAAAAGACTTGGGAGCATTGAGCCCTGACCCTAACTCATAGTTTTCACTTCAGATTACATTTAAAGGACAAGGATTTATCTTTCTTAACAATTTATGAAAATGAAACCAAAGGGAAATCTATGTGTTGCCTTTAGAAATCATCTTTGTCTCCGTAGGTTTTTTCCTTTTGTTGCCAGGATTAATTTTAACGCACAGCCCTGTAGACAGCTGTCTGATGCTGCGAGGTGTATAAACATTTCTCCAGCTTCTTTGAGGTTGTCGTTGTTTTAGGTGAATGCTATTTGATGAATTGTTATTTGGCTGATATTCTTGACTGTAGTTGAAACAGAATCCGAACTCGGTCCAGGGGCTCACCTGTCTGTGACTGATAGATTTCTCCGTTTAATCAATATGTGTTCAGCATCTTCTCTGTGCGCGCCATCCACTCTCCTTCAAGCAGCAACTGAGCTACACAAAAGAAAACTGCGAGTTAGTTGGCGATGCGGTTTGTACAAAAATATCTAATGCAAGACACAAGTTCTTCCAGAATTTGCCTCGTTTAACAAAGTTCTTAAGTGAAAAGTGCATGTATTATTTCAAGGAGAAATTTCTTTCTTAAAACATGAGTGTGGAGGTAGAGTCTGGAGGCGGGTAACGTTACTTCTGCTTTTTGGAGATTTCCTATTCCTCCTGTTGACCTGATGCTCACTCTGTTCTCTGCCTTGTTGGACAGTGTAGGAAAGTGGCTGTGGAGGGAGGACGGGCTGGTTCACCTCCGCGTAAGCAGACGCGTTGAGTCTCCCACGGTTGACGTTTGGGGAGGATGAAGGAGAAGATTTGGGATTTGGGCGTTAGACCCACCTGCAGCAGACTGTGCCTGTTGACCATGCTCGGTTATCCGAGGACCAGTCTGGGGACCGGCCAGGAGGCCAGGCAGCAGCTATGTGTGAGAAAGCCCCACGCGGGGGACACGTGCATCTCCTCGTTGTGGGGACTGCAGAGTCCTCGGCGCCTCCGCTCTGGGCCGGGGGAGATAAAGTGGGTCAAGTCCTTATTTTAAGGAGGTGACCTGGGTTTGGACCCCGACCTTGCCGTTACGTGAATGACCTCAGGCGAGTCACAGCACGGCTCTGAGCTTGCATTCTCATAGCACAGGTGCAGACGGAAATTCTCCTTCAGCAAATTCTGAACAAAGGGACGTGAGGTGCCCCATGCAGCATCCACACTCGGGCCACTCCGTCAGAGCTCATTTATCCCTCCTTTTCCCCCAAACTGTGGCCTGATTCCCTTAAGCCGGGGTTTCCACACTAATGACGGATCCTGAATCTCTGTCCTACAGTCACCATCGGGGCGGATCGAGAGTCTCTCCTTAACGTCAGCCTTAGCATGACCCCTGCCATCAGCTTTCTGGGAAATATCTTACAACTTCGCTGCCCAACGCTGAAATAATTCAATCTCTTTTCCTCTCATTTGTCTTTTCATTCATGACACTAAAACCTTAGGGTTTTTTTTTTAAAGACTGACATCTGAGCTAACATCTGTTGCCAATCTACTTCTTTTCCTCCCCATAGCCCCTCCGTACATAGTTGTATATTCTAGTTTTGGGTCCTTCTAGTTGTGGCATGTGGGACACCGCCTCAACGTGGCCTGATGAGTGGTGCCATGTCCGCGCCCAGGATCCTAACCGGCAAAACCCTGGGCCATGGAAGCAGAGCGAGCGAGCTTAACCACTCAGCCACAGGCCGGCCCCTAAAACCTTAGTTTTGAGCAACAGCACTGACTGCTAATAATATTCATTGTAGGTTAAGAAGCGTGACCTCATGGCTTTCTGAACTTCCCTTCGGTCATTTAGCACAAAATTGCAAAGCATGTAACTAGTTTCCCTTGTCTTTTTCCCTTTCCTTCTCATTTTGCAAATCTCTCTTCATCACACTATCCTTTTGCAGTTAGAGGTGGCAACCTGGAAGGCTGCAGGGGCCTGGCAGGCGGCCTGTGGGATGCTGGGTGGCCGGAACCCTGCAGGCTGGCGCACACGCCACCTAGGAGGGACCTGCTGCCCCACCACGCTACTGGATCCTCTGAGCTTTATAGAGAAGCCCCAAATCTGGTTTCTGTCTGAAATCTCCTCATTTTTAGATGTTGACAAGTAATTCATTTAAAATTAAAAAAAAAAAAACTACCGTGTGGGCCAAACGGAATCCGTCTGCAGGTAGAGTTGGCTGCTGGCCCGCACATTTTCATCACCTCTTACAAGAAAGGAAGTGAGATTCAAATGGAAGTGCAGGCGTGCGTGGGAGCAGCGAGAAAGACCGTGCACCCTCCTCTGGACACTGTGACTCTGCTCCCTCTCAGCCACCGTCTCTGAACCCACAGATGCAGGAATGATGCAGGACGAGCAGCCCCTCCCAGAAACTGTCCAGACGTTTCTCCCTCAACTGCTCAGCGACACCTCCTTTCACAGAAGGAAACGATAACGGGAGATTTCAGTGGGTTTTACTCCAGGGGGTTGTGGGATTAAGGGCATTTCCTGAAGAACTTGGCTCTCTCCGTCCTCTGCCCGTCCCTGGAGAAGGAGCCGTGTGCGTCCCCAGGGGCCTGGCTCCCGGGCCACTGGGCAGCGGGCAGGCTTCCCTGAGCTGGACCTCCTCGTCTGTGGAACAGTCGTGACCCTGCCCCTAGGGTTGTTCAGTGGGTTACAGGATGCGTTCCGTGGAAGCAAACCTTGCATGAGGCAGAGCTAGACGGACGAGGAGGCCTTTGTGCGGCAGCAGCTCTGCTGAGACAAGGGGGGGCATCTGAGAGCCATGTTTGTTGGTGGGCTTTACCCAAAGGAACATGGAGCCCTCTCTTGTCTTCATGACGGGGGTCGTTTTCCAACCCGGGGTCGGGGGGGCGCCCACCGAAGTCAGGCTCCCCGCCTCCCCCAGAGACTGGGAGGGGGGCTTCCTCTCCCTGGACCCCTGGACGGTGATGTTTCCGAGGGGTGGCTCCTGGGTCCTTGAGAAAGACAGTCCTGGGGGCAAGAGTGGCAGGAGGCTTCCAAAAAGACTCACCTCCATCTCAGAGGGGCAGAGAGAGAGTGGGCCATGACCGGTTTCTAAAGGAAATGCCCTAAGAGAAGGGAGTCAGGGAGAAGGGTCCAGGGAATGCTGTCCGCGGGTCAGGGCTGAGGGGAACGCCAAGGCCGTGCTGGTCCCTTCCGTCCGGTCCACAACCTGAAGGCTGGTGGATGACACCCCTCGCTGTCCCAGCGCATGGAGCTCCGTGGACACGGCGGAGTCCTGCTCCTTCATTCGGGCGCTGAGCCCTGGAGAGGACCCCGAGGTGAGAGAGACCACGTGCACGTGCCCGGGGGTCCTGGGATGTCGGGAGACACAGACAGCACATGGAGAAGTCACAGGCAGCTCGTCCATGCCCTGCACCTCTGCAGGGCTTGTCGCTCCCTCCTGTGGGTCAGGAAGGGTGACCTGAGCTCCCTGTGAACCACGTGCTTCCCTGTTAGGAAGGAGAAAGCGCACATCATCAAGCAGGCGCTCCCTGGAGCTCAGGGCTGCTCCTTCAGGAAGCTCGCTCCCCAGATGAAATAATTCTTGTTGAACCAAGAGCTGCTACCTGAACGTCCTCCAGATATGAATGACATTGACCTGTCTCGGAAGCCAAGTATGCCAGCACTCAGAGACAAGCACAATCAATCTGGGGTCCCCGCAGACAGAGCCTGCACCGCCCATCTCCCCAGGACGGGGCCCGGGCGGGGGGAGCGCCGCGGAAGGGCGTCCGGGACAGGAGTGCGCTCTGCATTAGTGTGAGCAGGACCTGGGGGCTCAGATAGAGATGTCGTGTCCCTTCCTTTCACTGCCCAGAATAAATGTTTGCCCAGGAGGCAATGCAGGTGGCGGCAAGGGCCACACGTGCCGCGGCTGAGGGATGAGTGCCATGCGTCTGTGCGCTAGAGAAATCGCTCCACGGCGTTTGTCCTTGTAGAAGCCGTGCCCTCGCCGGGCTGTCAGAGCCGCTTGCTGCTACAGAGGCTCCAGCTCCGTAAATTTACAGCCGCCTCGGGGCTGCTCTGACTTACAGCCGAGCACCCAGACCTTCAGGCCCTACACCGTGAATTCAGGGAGCCTCAGTGCTTGAAGGTGTCCTGTTTCTTTTCCTCTTTCTCTCTTTTGCTCTCTTTGTAAGATGAATTCTAATGGGTCGTTTTCTGAATTGTCAATATTCTTGTTTATTTCTTCATAAAATAAATATTTATTACCTAATTTTTACCAGACTCAGTGCCAAGGGCTAGAGACGTAGAGTAATAGGACTTGTGTCCTGTCCTCAAGAAATTCACAGTCTAGCAAGGGATGCGCCTCCAGTGACTGGTCATCGTTCTTCTTGAAGGGCGTATTGTGATAGAACTAAGCCCGTTGTGTCTGGAGGTAAAGAGAACGGACGTTGGACCCAGCCCGAAGGAGGGGCAGTCCAGGAAGGCTTTCTGGAGGAGGTGGTGCCTGAGCTGAGGCTTCAGCCATGAAGGGGGAGGGCCAGTGTAAAGAGCAGAGGTATGTGGGGAGGGGCAGAGGTGCTCCAGGGAGAGGACCGTGCAGGAGCAGCGCCTCTGAGCAGGAAGCCTGGTGGTGTTGGCAGGGAGTCAGAACCCACTTGACACAGCCTGATGTGATGGGAGAGGGGGTGGTGAGAAGACTCAGGCACTGAGAAGCTGAAGAGCAGGCGGTCGCCCCTGGGGTCTACGTTTTCCAAAGCGTTCTTGCAGGTGCCTTTGCTCAGAATAAGAACCAAATAATGAGGTCGGTGTTAAGTGCGTTTTTGAGAGCTACGAGTCATTCTACAGTAAAGAACTGGCTGCATTTGCATAATTTAATCCACACACACACTTACTTGACCATGGAGCCCAGCTGCCAGTGGGATATATTAACTGCAACTCACATTTCGAGAAACAGCTTCTCTAAGGAACGAGGGGGTGGTTGTTGAACCAAAATGTGAGGATTCTGACCGCTGCGTGGTTATCGTCTCTGAGACTCACTCGATAATGTCGTGCAGAATATGTCAACCCCAAATTCCCCTCTAGGAATTGAAGTCTAAAGACTATTCTTTTGGACCCCAAACCTCTTGAAGAATTGGGTGAGAATGTGTTACTGTCTGTGGGAGAATTCACAGATGAGTGTGCACACAAACTTCAGCTCACGTGCTGTGGGCTCCGGGAGCCCAGCCCGGGTGGAAATCCTGAGCTTCAGACCCGCCCTGCCAGGGGCAACAAAAGAAAGTGGAAGCGTCTTCCACCCTCCAGGGCTGTGCTGATCTTCCACATAGTTAGGAAGGGCTCACACATCGCTGATGGAAAGCATTTGGAAGGTGGTTTTGGTCCCTGTGCTTGGAACCCATGCTCTATCGCAGTCTTGTAGCCAAGAGCATTCAATGCACGTCTCCTTGAACACTGCTTTTTGAAAAAGATATGTGCTGTTTATGTGCATTCTTGACTGTGATTCAGAAAATTGTTGTGTGGTATTTGCGACGTATCTGTATTAAATGTCAAGTTAGTTGGCCTTTGTCTAGATGTAAATTATATATAAACTGTTAGGAGAGGAAAGATGGGGCGGAAAAGCCAGATGCACACTCTTTGTGTGTCCTGATGCACCCTAGGATCTTCCGTGAAGGATATGAGTGGCTGCAGCCCTTGAGCATCCCACTGCACTCTGCGCCCCAGGGCTGGTGCAGTGGGGGAGAGGGGAGTGTTTATTGTTTTGTATTGATATTGACTTTCCCTCACTCCCTAATGAGCAGACAGATCACCGCGGACTCTGGTGAAATTGCAGGTTCTGATTCCGCAGGTTTGGGGTGGGGCCGGAGTTTCTGGCAAGCTCCAGGTCCTGCAGGGCTGCAGGTCTGTGGGCCACAGGGTGCCCTGTGAGCTCTGAGATGCCTCCTCCTTAAACCCCACGCTCTCTCATGCCGTTCTCTGTGAACAGAGAACCATGGAGAGACTTGTTGGGGTAAGTGTTTATGGAAGATGTTGACTCTGGCCCCCCCGCAGGGTAAACATGGCCCTATTTTTGGAGGATTAATGATTGCAAATAGATAAAGGCGAAGTCTTTTGAGGTGACTGAGGTGTTTATTAGCCTGTTTGTCTTTCTTGTAAGTTTAAATATGTATATTTTTAATATTGGGTAAACCACATGGTAAGCTATGGAGTTGAGTTATTGGGTGATTCCAAAAAATAGTCGCGGCAGCCTGTGCCGGCCCATCGAACCCTGAGGACTTCCCCGTTCCTTGTGTGCATCCCTCCAGTAAAAAGGTGCATTGCCCTTTGTGGCTCCATGTGACCGATCCCTTTAATATGGCCTCTACAGAGGTTTTATGCACCCATTTCCCAAATCCTGGCCATTGACCACGTCCCAGGAGCTGTGCGGAACACTGGGCCACATGGACACGGCCCCCAGGATGGCAGCTCCTGGACCCGCAGCCCCTGCCTGCACGGAGCCTGCGATCCCAGGCAGAGTGCGGAAGGCTGGTCGGTGATGTTAGAATTCCACCATCCATCAGCAGTCGGTGTAGCGTTTCATCAGGGTGCTCCAGTTTGGTGCATTAGTTTGCTCAAGCTGCTGTAAGAAAATGCCGCAGCCTAGGTGGCTTCACAAACAGACATTTACTTCTCACAGCTCCGGAGGCTGGAAGTCTGGGATCGAGGTGTCAGGAGGGCTGGTTCCTCCTGGGGCCTCTCTCCTTGGCATGCAGATGCCGTCTCCTTCCTGTGTCCTCACATGGTCGTCCCTCTGGGTGCGTCTGTGTCCTCATCTCCTCTTCTTATAAGGACCCCTGTCCTATTGGGTCAGGGCCACCCTACAACCTCACTGTACGTTAATCCCCTCTTTAAAGGCCCGTCTCCAAGCACAGTCACACTCAGGTGCTGAGGGCTGGGGCTTCCATGCGTGAATTTTGGGGGGACACAGTTCAGCCCATCACTGTTGGTTCTGCACCACAAAAGTGCCACTGTGTCTTTTCTTTCCCCTACTCTATGTTTTTCCTTTTATTTCATTTGGCATCAAATTTAAATTCCAGAAGTGCCTGCATGCCAAAGGGCCTTATCCTGCTGATGCATCTTCTTAGGAGGAATGCGTGGAACGCCTTGTTCTCTTATCTAAATCTTACCCTTCCCTCGGCTGGTTCCCATCTCCCTGCCATTATAAGGCCTTTCCCAGTTTATCCTGGGCTGCACCAAGTCCTGCATGCCCTGAACGTTTTAACACTTGGCGCCCAAGGGAATCACGTGGCAGTGATATAGGAAAGTACCTGGGCTATCCAGACGTCTTCAAGTGTCCACAGCAGACACTTGGAGGAGGTTCCAGACTCGACCTGGCAGGCGACGCTGTCCCGAAGGCCACAGGCCCTGTGCACACAGGCGTGCGCTCGATGCACAGTGTCAACTTAACCCTGTTAACTGAGTGGCTCCCTCAGGGCACCACGCCACAAGCACGGGGGATGCCGTGCCCAGGAGAAGGGGAGGGTCTGACCGCCTGGTGGCATCTGTGAAGGCTCAGTCTGTCCTTCCCAGAGTGAAGAAGAGTGAAAGAAACAAACAAGATGGAGCTGAAATAATGAAGCAAAGTGGAAAACAGAAAAGTCCACGTGCACATCGGAGATGGGAAACAGTGGCCGAGGGGCGACAGAACGGACGGCATGTGGGGACTTTGGGGATCCCGAGCGCTGGGAATGGAAGGGCATCTTGAAGCTTTCCCTGTGCAGTTTCTCTCAGGTTCATCAGTTCGATGACACGCTTTCCAGACCTGGTCCAGCCCTTGGCCGTCTCCACGGTGCCGACACGGTCCAAGAGCGGCCGCTGTGCCACTGTCTTTGGACTCTTCCTGTGGGTGGACAGCTCTCCCCGCTGTAGACACCTGACCTTCCCCTCATAATGTCCACCCAGTTCTTAGTACCACCCTGCAGAGCCGTAGATGGCAGGTTCAGTCCCCCTTCCAGACAGCAGACGAGGCAGTTAGGCGAGCCCGGCCCTAAATGGTCCTCGGAGAGCCCCTGAAGGTCAACAAGGTCGTGCGGTCACTCCAGCCAAACACTGCGCTCACAGGCTGGTGGGCCTCCCACCCCGTCACCGTCCTCTCCACCCATCTGGCCTCGACGAGTCCTCCTCCCGATAGATCTCACTCTATACGCCCGCAAAACGAACCGGGAGTGGGACGAGGAATTCTGCCTCTCCTTTACCTTCTGTTAGCATCAGACTCTCTCTACTCAAGTAATAAGCCACGTGTTTATTCCTGTTTCCTTTACTTAAAATAAAAACGGTGAAGAATAAATTTAAGGAGGAGCAGCTCTCTTCTGTCGCCTGCGGTAGCTGCAGTTGGAGGGAAAGCAGAGAGCGATGGTGTCAAGTGAGGAACGTGATGGCATCAACGGAGGAATGGGCCGGCTGACGCACGTCCCCCCTGGGGTTGTTCCCACAAACACCTCATCCTCGGCCGTTTCTCTTCTTCTCCTTTGCCAGCACCGCAGACCGCAGCCCCCACGCTCTGCTAGCACCAGCGGTTTGGCCTCAGACTAGTCCTGAAGTCCTCTCTTCTTCAGTTTCCCCATCTTTAAAATGGGGATAAGATGAGTAACCCAGGACGTAGGGCTGTTCTGAGGATTAAGTAGATGGCCTGTTAACAGCACTTTACGTCAGCTACTTCTGTCAGCATGATCATTGCGATAGTTGTCATCTGATGTAAAATTGGTTTGCGTACCATCTTATTTTGTTCCTCTATTTGTTTCATGTGCATTTCCTTTATCCCTAGTACACATGTTGGCGCTTTGACAGAGAGGGAAGCTGTATTTCTCTTTTGCTCTCTGCCCAATACCCAGAGGCAGTGCCTGCACCTAACAGGCAATCTTAGCTAGGTATTGAGTGGAACTAACATAATATTCTCTTTTGCAATAAACCTTTAATGGGGCCCATATTTGTGGCTATTTGTCTCCTTTCTGTTGTGGACCTGAAATGCTGCTTGGGTCCTGTGTCCAGTTTGCACACCCGAGATGAGCCTCGGTGCCCCTGTCAGCCTGACCAAAGTTGGGGCGTTTGCTGGACTTGCGACAAGGAGAACGGGCGGCAAAGATGAAGGGGTTCGGATTAGCGTTCTCCCAAAATCTTCGCTGCCCGGCCACGGAAGGATTAATATTCAGAGGTGGTCTGTGGCTTCCGTGATTGGAAATCTCTTCAGTTGAACTCTATTATTCTCTCACTTCCCGCGGCTTGATTGGAGAAAGAGGAATTTAAAGAGCTTTTGTGTTTTGTGTTTGATGGTAATGAAACTGGATGTTGAAATTTGAGGTGAATAAATCATCACTAACAGGATTTCTCAGGGCTCTACGTGGAATGAATAGGATTGTGGTCGGAGTGCTTAGCTTGCGTGCCAGTGCCAGGTTAGGAAGGGGAAGGGCATATTCATGGTTTTCTCCTATACTCAAAGTGCTTTATTTTGCATCCTGGAATCGTCACATTGACCCTGTGAGGTGGGCTTTGTTCTGTTGTCATTTCTAGACGGGAAACTGAGTCCTGGAGAATCAGAGAGAGAGAGTGGAATGCTCTTTGGAATATGCCACTTAGCTCTGAAAAAAGAAGCAAGGAGAATAGGCAAGAATTTCTTACAAGGACTTGGCGTTTTAATGCTACAAGTAAGCTTAGTGGAGCAGCCTCTTGTCTGTGCAGAAGAGGCGCCGAGACCCGCCCTGAGGAAGGGACCTGCCCGGGTGACTGGCCGGCACATGCTGGAGAGCTCCAGGACCGGCCCTCACCCGCAGCCTTGCTGTCCTTCTTCCCGCACTGCCTCCAGCAGGATGTATTCTGTAGTCCATCCTTTCTGCAATTAAGAAGTATTATCATAACCATCTGATAGGGGTCATTTGCTGTGGGTTTCCTAAATACTTCCGGTGATTGGCATTTTTAAATAATTTTTGTTCAAAATAGAGCTGAAAAAATATAAGCTGCTAAATAGGAAAAGCCACTCTACTGAATTTGACATTTATTCAAACTTCTTTCCTCCCTCCATCCATCCTTTCCTGCCTTCTCTCCTTCCATCCCTCAGATCCGGACTCAGGAAGAGCATCACGTCTGCGTCCATGTCTGTATCTGTACCTGCATCTATGTATCTATGTCTAAATCTCTACCTACTATGCATGTGTGTATCTATCTTTGTATCTAAATTATATGGATACCATGTGTCAAGTCCCAGAATAGAGGACTTACAGAAGTAATTTTGACTCCATGCAATTTTTCTTTATGCCTACACTTTAGAATGTAAAACCAGGGCAAAACAGAAGAAATTAGAAGAAAGAACAATTGTTTTGGGGGTTGCCTCGTTAAAGCAGGAGGGGGGGAGGCTTCTCTAAGGAGAAAAAACAAGATGACTTCAAGCAGAGAGAACAGCAAAGACTTAGAGGAAGAAACACCGTGGTGTGTTTGGGAAGCTTCAGGTGGCAGGCGGAGCCTCAGGTGTCAGAGCAAATGGCAGGAATTAAGTGACGGACAAGGAGACTGAAGGCATCACGTGGGCCGACTGTGAAGTCTAAGACTCACCTCTGGGTGAGTGGTTCTCAACCTTCCGTGAGCATCAGACTCTCCAGATGGGCTTTCACAGCACACGCTCCAGGTCCCAGCCCAGATCTGATCCGTGGTTCCGGGGTGCGGCCCGAGAATCGGCACATCCGGGAAGTGCCCAGCTGATGCTGCTGGTGGTCCAGGGACCACAGTTTGCAAACCGGTATTCTAAGCAAGAAGCAGGCGCCAAGGTGTGTTCAGCAGCAGTGATGGGAACAGTTATGCACTTGAGAAAAAATCTGTTTTCAACGTTGAAGGTAAATTTTCCAGAGAGAAACTCTGGGCAGAGCGACTAGTTGAGAAGCTCTTGATCATTCTCTGAATATTTATTGGGTGCCAACTCTGCAGGTGAGCAAAGCGGACAGGGCCCTTCCCTCTCCTGTGGTGGGGAAGACAGACGTCGACAACTCCAGTCTGCATCAGGGCTTCTCAGCTCAGTGTGTTGACACAAGTTGCTGCATAATTCTCAGCTGTGGGGCTTCCTGGACATTGTAGGATGTCTAGCAGCCTCCCTGGCCTCTCCCCATTAGGCACCAGAAGCACTTCGCAGTGACAAACAAATGGCAAGCAATAGGATATACTGGAGTATACGAGGGAGCCATTTGGTGTAAACCTAATTCAGTCTGACCTTGTTTTTCCAAAAGGGCTTAATGTGGCCTTTGAGCATGCATTTATATCTGCTTTAAGCATTTGCTTGTCCCAAAGACAAGAACAAATGGCCTTAAGATGAAGGTGCAACTTCCCCCACGTTGGCATTTCCTTAAGGATAAGCATCTCTCCCCAGGCTAGGAACTGATTGCTGTGCTCACCTGTGACCACCCAGCTCACCTTTGACCACCCAGCTCAAGACAACAGACCTGTCACCCTGCTGTGTTCACCGAGACAGCAGACCTACGTGCTGTGTCCATCAATTGCTGTGCTGACAGAGCAGTCTCACGACTATTGTAAAAGGGACATTTCAATCATATGTGAAACATGCTCTTTGAACGTATATAACCACTCTGTGCACCCCACTTCTTTGATGCCCCTCCTTCCCTAGGGAAGGAAGGCCAGGCTAAGCTCGTCCTCAGATGTGGCTCATAATAAACTCACCCCAGTTTTCATTTATAGAGTGGTTCTGGATTATTTTCGTCGACAGTAGTAAAAGAACAGAGATGTTTGGTGGCTTCCCAAAGTTATGGAGCTGCTGATGGAGAGCTGGTAGTCGGACCCTGACCTCTTCAACTTCAAAGCCGATGATCTGAGTTATTTTGGAGTAAGATGGATGGGTCAGTTGGGGAGGACTGGGGAGGAGAGATGTAAAATTATATTTATTATGTTTTTGGGTGTTTTTATTTTTTATTTTTTGAGGAAGATTAGCCCTGAGCTAACATCTGTGCCCATCTTCCTCTACTTTATACATGGGACACCTGCCACAGCATGGCTTGCCAAGCGATGCCATGTCCACACCCGGGAACTGAACTGGCGAACCCCAGGCCACTGAAACAGAACGTGCGCACTTAATCACTGCACCACCAGGCCGGCCCCTATATTTATTGTTTGTGACTGATTTCTTGTTTATAGTATTGCTATGAAGACAGTACATTGTGCCGAGTGGACATAGAGTTAGAATCAACCAAATCAGAATTTATTCCAGTGCAGGAATTCCCTGGTGTGTGTTTCGTTCTTTGGTGTGGAGCTACAGGAGTTTAATTCAAACACTCATGCAAGCTCTTCTGAGTGTGCTGTTCACTGTTTCAGTGAAAGGATCAGGGGTTACGGGTTGACTTATACGGTGATGTTTGCAAAATAAAAGTCTAGTTCCTATTTTAGCTGTCCTTTGGGACCAAACTTGGGTTTGTCCTCATCATTTCTCCTGGAGGTCTGGGGCTCTGAGCCACCAGGAGTGATCCCTGTGACAGCGCTGGTGTCTTGGGAGGTAGTTTGCACACAAGGCACGGTGCATCTCTAAGAATAAAATGCGGTTTGGTCATTTGAATGTTTACATTTACTTCTATTTGACTGAGCCATCAAGCAGTCTGAGTATATCCCACGGGGCTCATGAGGTAATGAAAGCAATGTGTGGGGGGAGCTGGGACGGTTCCTGTGCCTCTGGAGAGGTCTGTGCCTTGACAGGTCTGCTGGTTATATGCTGCTGGACTCAGGGCACCTGCAGCTTGAGGCTCCCGGGCTTCCTGCCCGGCAGGGCAGAGCATCCATGGTCTTAGGGCCAGGCAGGGGCTTGTCTGTGGAGACCCAAGTGGGGGACCGGGTGCAACCTGCATATCAGTAGCGGGTCTGTGCTTCCTATGGGGTCACAGCTGCCCGCAGAAGGCAGCAGAGGCAGGTGGTTCCACTTACCAGGATGCAGCTTCTCTCAATATTTAGTGATGTTATTTGTTATAAACTGAACGTTTCTGTTCCGCCCAGATTCGTACGTTGAAGGCCCTAACCCTAAGGTGATGGTGTTGGGAGGGGGGGCCTTGGGGTGGTTAGGTCATGAGGGTGGGGCCCCGTGATGGGATTAGTGTCCTTGTAAGAGTCACGGTGAGCAGTCTGCAGCCTGCGACCCAGAGGAGGTCCTCGCCAGAGCCCGACCTCGGGGGCCCCTCACCCTGGACTTCCAGCCTCCAGAACTGTTGCCATAAGTTTCTGCTGGTTGTGCTGCCTGGTCTGAGGTATTCTGTTCCAGCGGCCTGAAGGGACTGAGACCGCATTTCCCAGGCAAGAGGGCCTCCCGCTCGCTGTCTTCATCCAGACCTCGGCTCCTCCGCCGGCTGCTGCTTCGAGTCCTCCGTCCAGGGGGCGGCCACGGATGAGGAGTTCATCTGCTCCGCCCCCCTGACAGCTCCCGGCGCCGCCTCGCCTTCCAGTCTCCACTGTACAGACCAGAGCTCCTTCCAGAAGCTCGGCTCCATGTGCCGACCCCCCGTTGCTCATGGGGAGGGTCATGTGTGTGTGATAGAGGCGCAAAGTTTTAAACAACAGACAAGTCACTGTGCACCAGGAGTGACGGCAATGGGCATCTCCATTTGGTAAAATCGCTCCCGTCGGAAGGTCCAGGTTTCTCCTCATCTCAATCAAAAGCTCACAGAATGGGGCCTGAGGTGGAAGATGCAGGCTGGGAGTGTTTACGGCAGACGGCAGTGACCAGGCTGGGCAACTTCCCAGAGTTGTCACCTCACGGATGACCAGCGCTCCCTCAAGACCCAGGACGTCCATCTTACTCCCCGAGCGCGCACGTTCGTCCAGGTGGGCGAACGAGCAGGGCTGGGCTCTCCTGTCGAAGGCGGACTGGTATTCTTGGGCCAAATCCTATTTTTCCCCATTTTAGGACAACCAAGCCAGAAGTTACAAGTCACTGAGATCCGTGGGACTTTCGAATATTTCTGTTTGCTCCCATTTACGTATCCAAGAACATCGGGGAAGTATTTGTTCTTACTGCGCTTAATGGTGTCTCTGAAAATTAAGAATTCTTCCCACCGTATAGCCGTGTCGCTGAGAGAATATTTGGGTGCACTGATCTGAACTCTAAGTCCACCTCTGAGCTGTTCTGATTCTGTAATTGTTCATCTTGTTTGACTTCATTAGTTTTACTTTGTGTTATCAAAACATTAAGGTGTGAAAGGGCTGGTCAGCTTGTGAGATCCCTGCAGTCTACTTGGTTCTCTAATTCGATAGCCCGGCGGAGGGGATGGCATGAGGACCTGCCACTCAGTAGAAATACACCCTGGGGATTGCATCCCAAGTGCCCAGCACTACGTTGGGACACTGTCTTCTCTGACATGTTTATTTTATGAACGGGGACCTGAAGCCCGAAGTGGCCACCGGGGCCATCACTCCCCTCTGTGAATCTCATGATGCTCCAGAAAATAAGATTCAGAAATTCACTTTGCCCAGATAGCCGAATCCAGCCCAGACCTCCTAAACTCGGAGTCAGTGTTTTTCAAACGAGATGGATGTCACCCCAAAGGGAATTTGAGGAATGTGGTCACGCCTGAGTCAGTTGGGGACACCCAGCCTTCGGTGACAGACCGCTGCAGGACTTTCTGTCCTGCAGACATGGCAGCATGCGGGCTTCTGCACAGGCCGCCCGCTCTCCGTGCCTCATCTTCTCCCTCCAGCAGCCGGCTCTTTGGAGCTGCGCTTCCTCCAGACAGAGTCAGTCATGAGGCCATGTGGGGAGGAGCACCTCCTGCGACAAGCCCTCCAGGTGTGGCTGCCCTCACTGTCCACAGGTGAATCACCCTGGACGTGGGGCTGCCCCGGACGACTCAGAACTCAGCTCTGACTGTGCGAGAAGCGTGGCCAGTGACCTCAACATGCCTTCCCCAGAAGAGACGCCCCATTAGAAGCTGCCCTTGCGCTGCTGGGAGCAGCAACACGGACAGCCGAGGGGCGGGCGGAGCTGGACGGTGGATGGTCTATGGCTGCCGCGACCTTGGCTCAGAATAATCTCAGTGGGACCTGCAGGCCTCTGACGGGCATCCTTTGGGCTGCTGGAGGTGCATCTGCAGGAGAGCAGAGTCCTCAGTGACACCCGAGGCAGAGAAGGGACCTGGGCATCTCATGGCCCCGGTTGGAGGCAGTTTTAGAAGAGTGGGACTTGATTTGGTTTCTGATCATAACGTGGAATGAAAATACCCCATAAGGCGCCTGCATCCTGCGGCAGAACACCAGGTCAGCCTCCATGAGTGGTCCCCTGCTCTCCAAACCTGGAGGAGCCGTCAGGCTGCGACCACTCTGCCCTGAGCTCCCAGACGGGCTCTGTGGACATCGCCAGTGTGCACAGCGCAAAAGGCGCCGTGCTCAAGGATGAGGCCTGGACCCCACAGGTCAGCACAGTGCAGCCTTAGCATCCCAGAGAAGGCGCAGCCAGGGGAAGGGGCAGCAGGGAGCGTTGGGGACCACGCAGGACGGGGGCTTGCTAACACACCAGTCTCCATGCCACAGGGAGGGTCAGGCTGCCAGGTGGAAAGCTCATGCCAGTGCGTCAAGTCCTTGGTGAGCTCCACCCTGGGATTACGGGCGGGGCACCGAGGTTCTGTCGGGGTCCTTGTCGGGAAGAAACCAGCTGGGAGCTGTCTCCTCACCCAGCTACACAACATCAGTTCTTTGAGAGATTCTTCACAAATACAGCTTCTTAATCTCCTCGACATCTGTGGTGTTCTAAGACTCCAATTCAGTGAAGAGCCCGAGCTCCTCAAGATGAGACCTGGATCCTGCGTCTCAGCTGGACTGCATCTTGTTTGTCTGTTGGGGTGAAGTGGCCCAGAAACGTTCTAATAGAGGGCGTGCACCTCTGTGCAGACACACACACCCGTGCCGCGTCTGTGCACACCTCCACGCTGTCTCCCCTCCAGGCCATCTGCAGCTCCACCTGGGGTCCCGTCCATCCCAGCCTGGCCTAAGTCACTCGCCTCGGCCCTGAGACTTGCCCTCCCTCTCCGGTTCCTCTAGGTGGAATCGCTCAGCCCACCTGTGATAGCACCCAGCCCAGGCTCACCTGTGCTCAGCACCCAGCCCGGCCCACCTGTGCTCAGCACCCAGCCCAGGCCCACCTGTGCTCAGCACCCAGCTCTGCCCACCTGTGCTCAGTACCCAGCTCTGCCCACCTGTGCTCAGCACCCAGCCCGGCCCACCTGTGCTCAGCACCCAGCCCAGGCCCACCTGTGCTCAGCACCCAGCTCTGCTCACCTGTGCTCAGTACCCAGCTCTGCCCACCTGTGCCCAGCACCCAGCTCTGCCCACATGTGCTCAGTACCCAGCTCTGCCCACCTGTGCTCAGCACCCAGCCCAACCCCGCCTGTGCTCAGCACCGAGCTTTGCCCACCTGTGCTCAGTACCCAGCTCAGCCCCACCTGTGCTCAGCACCCACCTTGTCCCGCCTGTGTTCAGCACCCAGCTCTGCCTACCTGTGCTCAGTACCCAGCCCGCCCCACCTGTGCTCAGCTCTCCAGGCACATATCCCAGGACTTCTGGGCCCTGCTCCTGAGTGTGGACGCCCGATAGGCAGGTGTCACCTGCCAGTCCTGGCTCCTGCGCATACCCTGGCCACCCCAGGCTTCATACTCCTCTGTGCTTACACCATACCTTCCTGTCACTCCTAATTACACTCACACTTTTTAGTCCTTTCTTTGTGTATCTTCTCACGTTTCCTCGATTTCCCAGGCACTTTGAGTTCCGACTCTTTTCTCTGAGTCGGCCGTCTCATTCAGTGCAATGCAGCCAGCTCGTCTGACAGCCGTCTGTCCTTCAGCATCCAAGTCATTAAAAAAATTCAAGAACATCCAGCTCGGGCTGTCCCTGTAGGGCCCACCAAAGCATTCGTGCTTTGGGGCTGACATTGAGCAATGGATAGCTCTTCAAGTTAAAAATGGAAAAAAAGAATCAATTTCTTTCCCAAAAAAGTTTAGTTGGCTTCCACGGCTATGAGACCGTGCAGTGTGACATGTAAGTCATGTGACAAGGCCTGTTATGGTCTGACCCCGCCCAGATTACGGGGGTCACCACGCTGGGTCCCTGGGTGCCCTCCGCCTGAACCGCGTGGTGTACCTCTGTGCCTTTGCTCCGTCTCTGCTCATTGGCACAGCCACTGTCTGCAGCAGCTTCATTTCTTACTCCTGATTAGAAAGATGGAGAAACAGGCAGAGAAGTTAAATATTTCACATGACTCAGACCAGGCAGCCTGTCTCCAGAGTCTTCTCTCTCTCCTCATTTTCCTCTAACTATTTCATTGATTCATTCATTCATTCGTTCTTCAGCCACCCACTTCTGGGGCACGTATGTGTGGCTTTCTCTTCATATTCTCTTCCTATGATAATAGGAACCTCTCTTATTGTTATTAACCAGGTCTTTGGGGGTCCTTGTGATACAGAGATGGAGACAAGAGTTTGTTTTATCATTAGGGAGGTGGAGGCACAGTACTTTAAGTGCCCCCGATGCCGTGAGAGAGGTGTGCGCCACCGGTGTGCGAGGAGCCCACCTAACCCAGGCTCGCCAGCTCAGCAGAGGTCGCGGCAGGACGTGATACAGAGCAACCCCGAGATGCTCTGCCCTCCGCGCCTCGCTGCTCTGGGAAGCTCTCCTTACTTGGGGCACGAGCTCCCCTCTCAGAGCCTCTTCTGAGCACAGCTCCATCCAGCACTACACCCCACGGCGTGTGAGCTGTCGCCCTCCTGGTGTCTGAGCTCCTGGGGGCAGGTGCGAAGTCTTCTCTCCCTGGCCTTGCCAAGTCGCTGGTTTATCGTAGTCGTTCAGTAAATACATTTAAATGAATATGTACAGAAATCTGTAAAAAGAGTTCTGCAATGCGTGAAGGGCACCTCCTGGCATTCCCACCTGCAGAGCGTCTGCGAGGCCGTGCACAGAAGCGTTGGCAACGCAAACAGTGAGCTTCGGGCACAGCCTGGGGTTCAGCCTTGTGGCTTCCTGCGCTGCAGAGCAGCTGCACCTGGGCAGTGGTCGCAGCCAGCGCTCCAGAAGTTGTGAAACGAGATGGTAGGTTACCTCAGAAGTACTTCAAATACCATTCCTGAGCTGAACCAAGCCGTGGACTGAAAAACACAACTCGGTGCACAGAGCTCATCCAGAGCGTGAAGAAGGTAGTCAGCTGCTCAGAGACGAACGAGGCTTTCCTCTGGGCCAGCGTCCAGACCTGCTCCAGGGCACCTAATGGCACCATGAGCTGAGCGGACGCGCGTGTGAAAGAGTAACGTGGACTCGCAGGTGGGGGTTCCTGACTCCCTCCCGAAGTCAGAGGTCACCCAGGTGGCTGTGTTCAGGCTGGGCTAGCGTTTCCAGCCATTTGTGTCCTTGAACAACTTTAGAAATCCCTTGGCTACTCATGTCACGAACGTGATAACTATAGGCTATTAATGGGACAAAGGGATGGCTATTTGGGAAAACATAGCCAGTGGATTCCTACCTAACAGCTTAACTTAAATCCCAGGGGATCTGAAAGGTCAAATGTAAGAAAATAAACCATAACAATTACGGAAGGTGACCGTTGGTATCATCTCAGAATTGGTGAGGACGTTACTCCAAAAAAAATAAAGGCTGTTATATGTGATTTCATGCAGCCATACTAAGGAAATCCTTTGTTAACCAAAATTAGACTTAGAAGTCAAGTTAAAAGTAGAGGAATCCCTAGCAGATATTGAGAAGGAGGTATTATTCTTAACGTATTAGAAAGCTTTGTAAGATGCTGTACAAAGGTGGACAGGGCGTCAGGGCAGGTGGTTCATGAAGACTCTCAGAAATCAGTGCTTACGGTCGAGGGCATTCACCTCACACTGAAGGCACGTGCACGCTAAATGAGGGTCCTTGTTTTCCTGTCAGATTGGCAAAGATCAATAGGAGCCAATCTTAGCAAATTAGCAAAGGTGTGAGAAACGGGCTCTCATTTCTGTTCACTCTGCATATACATGTAACATATTTCTGTAGGTAAGTTTGGCAATTTAAAGTGAGCATAACCCTTGAGACAGGAACTGCACTTCTGCAAATTGACGTTAAGGAAATGTAAACTTCTTGCTCCCCTGTGAATGCCAGCACCTAGAATAGTAAAATACACAGAAAGCTTTGAATATACATTTATGGAATCTTGAAAAAATACAAATATACTTGGATTGATGTGCATAAGTATGTGGAGTTTATTTTTATAATAGCATGTGATTAGAAGCCATGGTGAATGTCCATCGAAGAGGATTGAGTAAATAAGCTTTGGTACGTCCACATAAGTGGAGCTCTGCGGGCAATTAAATTATGGAGGGGATGTGTGTGTGGTGAGTGTGTGCGTGTGTGTGTGCTTGTGTATGGTGAACGTGTGTGTGTGTGTATGTGTAGAGAGAGGGACTCCAATCAATAAGAAATTATGCCTACAATATTGTGTTAATTAGGCTATAAAAATAGCATATGTGGTGTCATCTTATTTGTTAAAACATGAATCTAAGCATCTATGTATACACAGAAAATACTCAGAAGAAGGAGATTAAATCAAACCGTGAACTGTGCCGTATTTATGCTGTAAGATTGGCATGGTAATCTCCTTTACGTATTTTAGCAAATTTAGAGTTACTTTTATCATGTATATTCATTAGTTTTACAACTAGAAAAGTAGGGTATTTTTATTTTTTAAAAAAGAAGTACCCTCTGAGTAGTTTAGGGAATAAGGTATTTAAAATTGTCAGATATGGAAAGCGTGTTTAAAAAATGGTGCTGCTACTGCCTATTCTGTGCTGGGTGCTGCAGAACATAAGAAGATGAGCAATGCTGGAAGATAAGTGGTACAAACAGCCTCACACAGGAAGATGCTGCAGGATGCTATCGACGGTGCATGCCCCGCTCTTTCCTGACAGGACACTGGGATGGGGAGAGTTGATTGACCAACTCAAGGAGGGAAGCAGTTTAGTGACACGAGAGAGTTAGCGATGCTCCCAGTCTGAGACTTTTGCTGTCCTGCTGTTGTCTTCTTTTGGGGGAAGCATGACAGCTACTGAAGGAATGGCTCAATCTCGCTGCTTTTAACCTCATCTGTGTATCCCACCTCCTGATGGCCGGGATGGGCGGCTGGGTTCTGCCTTGCTCAGCACCCTGATCGCTTCAGGTCCTCTCTCTCTAAGGAGAGTGAAAACATCTCAGTATTTGAGTGGCCACATTACAGCCCACGTTAGCTTTATGGTGACAGGAAGTATGAATTAAATTCCTGGTCAGATGACCACTGGCAGTTCCCAGCTAGCATTTTCCAGCTGAGTAAACTCATAAATCTATTTATTCTTCATGGATGACAGAGCCCATTAGCTGCAGATGCCTTTGGCAATAGATTCTGATAGACAGAAGGTCATTCTGCTTTCAGTCTCTTCCCTTCAGATGTAGTATGCTCATAGAGGAACGCTCGCACGGCCTGCCTTAAGATTCAGTGTCTGTAGTTAGTGAAGAAATATGGGAACCTAAGTATGAAAGGGTTTTCATTATTCAGGAGCTCTTTCAGGACTTGGAGAAGAATATGCTCTGAGTTAAGCATCAGTTAATGAAAGCACCAGATCAGATTTCATTGTTAGCATCCTAAGTCCGTATTTGTGAAAATGGACACGCTAGTTGGTTACTATGACCTTGAATTATTTCGATTTTGAGCTTTCAGGCCATGAGGTGCAAAAAAGGAAGCATCCTTAGTGACAAAAGGTTTATGGTCCCTTATCATAAAGAACATGCCAGTTCTTCAAAAGAAATAAAGATTTTCTTGATTCTTAGGTGTAAACAAATTTATTTCATAAAATTCATGTAAGAGACAAGCACCGTGTTTTAAGAAATGTCCTTCACCTGTTTTTAAAATAAACACAGCTACTGGTTTATGGGTGGTTTCTGCAGCCCCGCCCCTCGATCTGGCCAGGAGAGGAACGTCCAAACGCAACTCATCAAAAGCGTTTTTTGCAGGAGGCCATATCAGTGGGGTTAAACCAGGAACAAAGCCAACGATAACTAAAAAATTTATCTGTTGATTCAGAAAAACATCTATTGAGGCTTGCTCTGCGTTCGACAGCATGCGAGAAATTGAAAATGCCAAACAGTAAGTGCTGTCCCCCTCCTGCCCGGTCTCCACCCCCCTGCTCATCCAAGAGCCCGGGTCTCCTGAAGGACTTAGAGAAATCAAAGGAAAATGCACACTTTAGTCCAGGACAGAAGTGTCCCTGTGGCACCGTGAGACATCAACAGGGATTTCCAAGCTGGACAGGGGTTCAGGGAAGGTTTCCCAGAAGGAGACATTTGAGCTGGGTTTAAGGGGCAAGAAGGAGATAGTGGCTCACAAAAGGATGGAGAGAAGACAGCAAAGAATTCCAGAGAGGATGAGGGCAGGTGCAGAGCCTCAGAGGAGCAGAATGATGCCCATGCTGGTTGTTGCACACAGAGGGAAATGGGGATATGGGAGAGGGCGTGGCAGGAAGCCTGGGGAGGTGGACAGGGAGCAGAGTGTGGAGGGAATTTCAGTTGTATCCCGAAAACTATGGGTAGTTTTTAGGCTATTCTAAAACAGGAATTTTTCTTCCTATATACAATCTCTCAGAAGATTTGGAGGATGTGATGGTCCGAAAATGAGAGAGGAAGCAATCAAGAGACAGATCTGGGGATCCAGGAAAGAACTCAGCATAGGCAAGAGCAAAGGTGATGCTCTGGGTGATGAAGGAAAGTCCACACAGCATCTGATGCAGAATGAGGCTGGAGGGTGGGATCTAAAGGGAAAAAAAAAGACTGGTAAATTTTGGATGGGTTTGACCATATTCATAGAAAAGAATGTTATGATTATGTTGATAATTTTAGGCTATTTCAATAACAGGAACCAAGAAATTATGCACATTAAAAAGTAAAGTAATTAATACCTCCAGGGAAAATGAAAAATTGCACAAGAAGGGAAATATAATTAGTTTATTACATGGATTTTCAGTGAATAATATTTACCTAGAAATAATGTTTATACTAAATATTGATTTTAACAAGTGCTATGTTATTGGAACGATGGAGAAGAGGGGAAGTAGGGATAAGCTTGTATTGCAGATGTAGCTTAAAACCTAAAATTTCAACTCACCAAAATAGCAGTCTAATCATGGTCATTATAAAGAAGGAGGATAATATTAAAGAAAACAGCTGGGAGAGTTGAAAGTGGCTGCCTTAGGGGAGGGGTATTCAAGATGGACAGAGGGGCCAAGCCCCAGGGTTGCTGATTTTCTTAACAAGCTTTGTAGTATTCGATTTTTGTAAAAGTTTACACATGCAAAACAAGATAAAGTTGAAATTTTTAATTGAAAGAAAGGATGAAGTAAGTTTGAAGACAGTGGAGGCACCTGAACTTAGGCAGTGGTGACGGGAATAGACTGAAGGGATGGGTTTCGACTATCTGGAAGACATGCATTAGAAGGTTAATACTACATGTCTGATTTAATGGGTTCAATGTTTCCATTTGGGAAGATGAAAAAGTTCTGGAAATGGACGGTGGTGATGGTTGCACAGCATTGTGAATGTACTCAATGCCACTGAACTGCACACTTAAAAAATGATAAAATGGTGAATTTTACCAGAATGGAAAAAAAATGAGAGATTAAGTGTCTGGTTGAAAGTTTTAAGTACAGAAGACAGGGAGCTAAGTTTGGTAGTGGGTTTTTTCTCTTGACTTGGTTGGTGACTGATTGGTGGAGGAGCGAGAGGGAGAGTGGAGTGTCCAGGTGTTACCTGGACAACAGAGTGGAGAGTTGTAACTTTCACTGTGATGAGAACCAGGAGAAGAAGTGAGCTTGTCAGGGAAGTAACTGATGTCAGTTTGACATGTTGAATTTCAGGGATACATCCCTGCCGACTGAGGCACATCCAAGCAGAGATGTGCTATGAGCTGTTTTGATGTGGGGTTTGGAGCTCAGCAAAGTTAGGCTTGTAGAAGATGAGGATTATAGAGTGGAGGCTGCCAGCCTACAAACAATGGTGGAGGTTATAGGGCTTGGTGAAGATGCTTACCTGCCTGACAGGTGAGCATGCTCTGGGGTGGGGGGCGGGGGGGGGGGTGGGAGAGGGAGGCCAGGTGTCAGTGGTTTCCAGAGTGCTGGGTCGTGGAGAAGTTGAGGCAAGGTGCTGTGTGGATCTCTTGTTGTAACACAGAGTAGGGGTGTATGAAAGGAGACGGTTTCTTTGTGATGGGAGACGCTTGAACATTTTTATTGGAAAAAGCCACTAGAAAGGAAAAGAAATGGGAGGCCATGGGATCCAGGGGAAGGATGATGATAGGAGATGTGGCTTGCTCCCAGACAGGAGGTGGGAGATAGAGGGCACATCTGTAGGATGTGAGCAGGAGGAAGGTGCTGCAGAGTCTCAGTGCAGTCAGAAGGCTCTACAGAAAGAAGATGGTCAAAGGAAAAGGGAAATGTGTGGAATACAGAGTGAGAGAGGACGGGGGGCTGAGTAGCACACGCAGATGGAACGAGACAGTGTTGAGGGCACAGCAAGGGCAGAGACCACAGGTTTTCGGTGACCCCAGTCTACATGGTTCATGATCTTTATTCAAGCCATGCTCAGCAGCCTAGATAGGAAAAGCTGAATGATTACATTTTTTCAGGCCTAAGACTCTGCAGAAAGGGTGCAACAGAAGGACAAGAACTGCTTGTCCATCAAAATATTCTTCACAGACACCAGTTTTCTAACCCTTCCCTTAGATAACATTGAGTAGCAAGGGAGTATGTGGTTACAATGCAGGCAAAGATCCAGAGTGAGTATCCCTTAGGGGAGAGAAGCAGATCACCCACAGAGTGGCATCGTCTTACGAAAATCAGGAAGCCTAACCATAATTGTCCAAAGAACAGCTAACCCACTTTCCACACAGAGAAGCTTAGGGAGCACACACGGAAAGTGGACAATTTCTAATGCGTTAACCAGAAGGCCGTAGAGATCCAGTCTGCAAGGGTGCATCCCGACTGATGTGCCTGAAATTGTTTCAAAGCAGGAATGAGAAGGCAGATGCTTCCATCCATTGATGGGGCTTGTGGTGCCCTTTGCGGAGTGTCTAGCTTAAAGGAAAAGGTACCACGAAGTCAAGAACTGGGCCATTGAGATGTAAGTCAATTGAACCCGGGACAATCTCTGCTGTGAGTGATAATGTTGGCGGCAACCAGATGCAAGCATTTCATCTTCGCTTCTTGGTAGACGTGGAAAAGGCTTCTGTCACCTACACTCTTACAGAGTCTCGTTTCCTTTATCAAACTCTTGTGCATCATTTCTCTTTATCTATTTATTAAAATAATTCTGTTTTTCTTTCTCCTTATCCCTTTTGCTGGAGAGAATGAATCTATTTTTGTAGAGGCTTGAAATGAAACAGCTGGCCGTGAACTTTGCCTGTCAGGGTTGTTTCTGGGGTCCACCTCCAAACCCTTCAGGCTCGTTCTGAGACCTCTGCGTCCTGCACTGCAATTAGAAAATTATTGTTTGTCTGAACTGTGCGCTCCTTCCGTGTGGGCATCTGGACTCATTACGTCTCCTACTCGCGTAAGGACTGGATTGCTGCCCTCTAATTGCAGTCTTGCCCACCCTCTCACCTCCTTCAATCACCAGCCTCCGTGTCCAAGTGCTCTTGCTGGAATGTGGTGAGCAGGGATGTTTTTACTTGGCTGAGGGGTCTGCCTTAGAACACAAAAGGAGGATTTAAGCCCTAACCTCTTTGATAAACCCGTTATTCAAATTTATTAGCCGACAGATTGAGCCCAGAACAAGTGTAAACATACCGTGCTACGTGGGAGAGATATAAAGAATCATAGGCCAACACTGCTGCCCTCACCAATGACAAGGGTGAGAAGGACCTAGGGCACAGCTCTCATCAAATCTAACAAGGCAGATTGCAAATAGTAGGACCAAGGGAGGTGGACTGGCAGGAAATATGTTGAGAGCAGAAGGCACCAGTTACTCCAAACTGGGGTTATCGGGAGCAGCACTCATGGATCAATATAAACTACATTTCGAGAAATGAGTTGGATTGAGCATACTCAGGAGAAAGGGGAAGACATTCTCAGAGTAGGAAGAACCATTCGGGCAGGAACGTCTGGGGACCATGAGAAACTCCATTAACTAGACTGGAGGGTTCGTAATGGGGAACTGGAAGAGATGAACTCAGAAGTGTCCATGGGACCCGACTGCCCAGAACTGTGAATCTAAGGGTGTACACTCGGAGCTTCAAAGTTAGGCAATGGGATCATATTAGAGGTTTTTGAGTGAGAGAGTGAAGGGCCTGAGGGAAGCGTTTTTCGGCGCGGCATGGACTGCAAGAATGCGTTGGAGGTAGGAGTCGTCGAGAGGTAGGAGGCCAGTTTCTACGTGACGGAGACATGGGCTTCATCTAGAATTCCAAGGGTGGGAATCCAACTGAAGACATCGTGAGGGGATACCTAGCAATGCCCCGGAAAATGGAGGCTACAGGATAGTTGAGTCTTGGCCCTGGCAGTCAGAGAAGCGGTGGTGTTTTGGGCAGTCAGGGCGTGTCCAGCACACTCTGCGTGGAGTCCGTTGCAGAGCTGGTCCTGTCCTGAGGTCCAGAAAGAGTGCTGGGCGACAGGCTCTGTAGGGGGAGATGATGAATTCACGAAAGGTGTTTGGGGTGGTTCTGCTGTACGTGTTCTGTTCTTCCCTTTACCCCGTTATTGACGGAGCTGACATCAGTGTGAGAAATTCCTCCGTCCAGATTTAAATGAGCACCCTCCCTCAAGCCAGCTGATCTTTAGAAGTGGATTTTCACTCAACCGGTGCAGTAGCTCTGTGGCTGCATTATCGGGTCTTCAGTGTCTGTCCCTCCCTCGTCATGATCGCACGTCCACCTGGAAGGAGCTGTGAGGGATCACAGTGTAGCCCTAGGTATTTGTGAGAAAAATGGCTAACAGGTTGTTCCAATACTGTGAAATCTTCCAGGAAAACCTGGGTCATAGGATTGAGAGCATGAACAGCTATGCAGATAATTTCACCTAGCCCTCTGATTCTTCAGAGGAGAAACACGGAATGCCAGAGGCTTAGAAGGGACTAGAAAGCAAGGCTCCTGACTCCCAGGCCCGGAGGCTCCCTGCCCACTGTTGAAATACCTGGCTTACTGTTGGGGTGACCTTAGAAAGTGGACAAAGTGAATCCTGTTCTCATCTGTCAGATCTGGCATCGGATCTGTGTAGATACAAGGCTGTGCGGGTTGCCCGTCGTCACCTGTGTTCTCAGAAGGAAGATTTCGCTGTCTTCCCACAAGCTCACAGCACTCACAAAACCTTTTGGGTCCAGTCAGCCTGGTTTTCTAATGGGAGTCCAGTCTCAATCTGCTGACTCTAACACTGCACGGCCCTTCTTTTAAGTATCATTATCCCGCTGTGCTTTATTGCCCTGAGTAAGGATGCAGTGGGCTGAAAGCAAATAACCCTTGTCTGAAATGGCCTAAAATAGACTGGTTATTTTCATATTAACTTTGAATTTTAATTGTGACCTTACATGGTGTTGAAGCCAACTGAGAGTCACACAGGCCTGCTAATGAACTGTTAAGTTCCCTCTGCGGCTCTGGAGACTCAGCAAGTCCCTCGGTCAGCAGTTCCCTGTTTTAGCAGATGCGCTGGGCTTGGGCCCAATGATGGTGCAGCAGCCCAGCCTCGTGCCTCATGCTCCGTATTGTGGATAACCACGGTTTGGTGCTACCAAGCGTCCACAATGTGACTTTGCCAAAGTGTACACGTATATGTGTCTGAATGGGGCTTGCATCTCCATTAAATGTGACTCTTTTTCTCCACAACTGTTCTCCCATAATGCAGACAGACTGGTTTGGTTATAAATATGGAACAAAGACTTCATGAAGGCATTTGGGGGTATCAGCATTTCATAGTACCATTGTCATCCAAAACTATTGATTAAAAGTACTTGCTGGGCACTGGTGGTCTGCTTCATGGTTTCTCAGCAGCGGTGCTATTAACGTTTTGGACCATGTAATTCTTTGTTGGGGGGAAGGGCTGTCCTGCCCGTTGTAGGATATTTATCAGTGTCCCTGGACTCTACTGTCTAGATACCAGTCACGGCAATAACAATGTCTCCAGATATCCCTGGGGGATCAAGTCATCCGCAGTAGACTGGCTGGTCTTTATCGTAGTCTGGCCACTTCTTCTCCAACCCTCCCTTTCTTTGCAGAGATGACGGATAAAGCTTTTGTCCAGGAATCTTTGGGTTCTTGCAGATTCTGCCTCACTCACCCAACAAGTTTTCAGTTTTCCTTAATGCCATTTGCAAAGGCATCTCTTCCTCCTGATAATCAGGATCTGTTCTTTCCTTCTTAAGAGCTTCTGACAGTTTCCATTTGTGCTCCAGGACATATCCATGTTTTTTTCCGGTAATAACCTATCCCAGACTCTCAGCTTACCTACCTCCATCCTCCAAGAGTGTCGTTTTCCCATCTAACCTCTCAGCTCGTCTGGGGGGCCTGGTATAATGAAAAGGGTCTCAGTAGGTACCGTTGTCTAGTCATGGAGTCCTGGTGGCACTTCTCTCGTGGTGATACTGGAGAATGACCTTTTTTGTGCTTCCAGATGATTAAGATGTTATGGTTCTTTTGGTTATTAATACCAATGTTGTCAGGTACAGATATAGGCAATTTTGACTGTTTAGCAATTCAAATTCTTAAACCTGTTGTCTGGAGGAGCCAACATTTTATCATTTGTAACTTGCAAAATGCATCTCAGACATTTGATGACCCTCCAGCCTGTTAGATTATAAGCTTCCGCATGAAAGAGGTGAAGGTTTTCTGATAAAATCAAAACCAGGGAATGTTGGTGAACTCCTCATACCTCTAACGCTGGAAGACCATTCATGTGTCACTTTCATTTTGTCAATTAGAAGATTTAATTACCATTTTAATATTAATATTTTAAAGGCACAGAGAGTAGAGTGCCAAGCAGGATGCCTAGTTCACAGAGCTGATTCTGGTGACCTGTTGGGCTTGTGGAATCCGCATACATGTTGAAGAAGATGGGCATTTTATCCGTGTCTGTTGGTGAAGCATCAGCTAATTTCATGAAGGATGAATCCGCATATGAAAAAGGCGGCCACAAGGTCTTGGTTCCAGAATTCATTCTACCTCTGGGACACTGCCCAACCCCCTTCCTTATTGTACTGAGCGTCTGTCTCATCTTGGTGGTTATTGTCCTGAGCATGTCTGTCTGGGACAGACTGAGAACCAGGGGAAATGGGCACCATAAAGATCAACTTCAGAAGTTCCCCAGGCCATGAGTTCAGGAGAGGAGATGAGTATGATTAAAGTGTTCAGAAATCTTCCTTGTCCCACGCCCATCACTGCAAGCGTGGGGACCCTTGGCTGACTGAGAAATCTGACTCGTCTGTAAGCCAAACGGCGTGATTTCCAGGACGATTCATACTCTGACATACACAGTGGACAAGAAGACAGTCTTCTGTTTAGACCCTAAGCTTCTCCCAGCGCCCAGTCATGCGGGGGTTTGTCAGCATCTCACTTGCATCAGAATGGGACAGAACCCTTGGGCTTTGAGGAAAATGGCAGTGAGGACACCGATAGTAGTGACACAGAAAACAAAGTTTGTGAGCACGGTGTCGTGGTCCCCCAGCCCCCTGGTGAAGGAGGTCACAACAAAGCCAATACAGTGAGAGCTTCAAACGTTGGCCAACTTTCTTCCCTTTAAAATACTCATTAGCTGGATCCCTTTTATTCTAATGTCCTGCAGTGTAAGAGGGTGGCTGGAGGAGAGCTCCCTTCAGGCGCCTGTCTGCAGGGGCTGCCTCACTTCACGATCAGGTCGAGTTAGAAGGGGCTACAGGTCAGGCAGCACATCAGCTCTCTTGAAATGAAGGGGACACGTCATGTTTGTAAACCCTCCGCATAGCTGGTAAATAAGAGGTCACAGTACACACGTTTCACACACGTCAGTGTCACCACCACCACGTGTGTCTGTGCAGACCCCTGGAACTCCAGCCAAGTCACGTTCACCTCTCCACGCGCAGGTACCTTGTCTGTACAGTAGAGTAATGAACCTCCGTGTGGGTGGACTGTTGGGAGGATGAAGCGACGTGACCAGACGCAGACACCTGTCCTGGGGGAGACTCGTGAGGTCCTGCTTCATCCTCCTGGTCCTGTGCATCCACTCCTCTCCCTTTCCCTCCTGTTTCAAACCATCTGTTAAACTTCAAACAATGCCTACGACACACACCTCACAAGCTCGCAAAGCTGTTTCTACCATCATTGAAGTAGCTTCCAAAATTATTTTCACCAACTCTCCAGAACTCGAATTTACAGAAAGCTGAGCATGAAGTCTCTATCCTAAAGAGAATTTTCTCCTGATTGACTCTGCCCTCAAAGTGCATTAGAGCCCTTCTCTAATTATGTTACAAGTCTCTATTTGTCCACGTAATTGGGGCACCAATGTGTGGTGGTGCGTGTGCAGCCCCATCGATGTTATCTACTTTTAGTCAGATGCTCCTGAAACCTGAAAAGACAATGAGGGATGGGAAGAGATGCAGAAACCATGGGCCAACGGGCCGTGCGCTCCTGTTGCACAAGCTTATGGGAAGCCTTCCAGCACGATCTCGTCTCCTCTTTGAGAAACGGCTCTTCCTCTGCCCCTGCCGCCAAGTGTCTCTCCAGGGCTGTCTGTGCTTTCTGCCTCTTCTCCCTCCCACATTCACTCTTTTAAACCCCTGCCCTCTAGAGAACCTGCTCCCCCATCCTGGGGGCCTTGTAACTGGCAGGAACGTCCTTCAGCCACCTCCTGCTCTGCTGCCTGGGCCTTGTTCTCCAGCTTCTCCCTCAAGCTGCATCCTCCTGTGCAACCTCTGCCATTCTCTCTCTCAGTCTTTCCTCCTTCATGGGCTCTTCCTCCTCCATCTTTCTTATAGCTGTGCAGGTTCTGGAGGGTTCTGGAGACCTCACCCACTCCCATGGCTGTCAGTCTGCTTCCCACCAACTGATCTGTTATGTTGCTGATGCATTTATCTGATCACGCAACTTCAGTGCTCAGAAATCCCCAGTGCTCCTCCTCGACCTGGAGAATAAAGGAAGCATTTCTTAGATTGGCCCTGTGCACCCTTGACAATCTTAACCAGCTCCGAGTGAGTTCCTAAGCCTCTCTCTGCCTCAGGGTTCTAATCGGAAATGGTAATAATTGAACCTTCTCATGGGGCTCTTTGTGAAGATCAGCTGAGTTCACACCTGTAATTATTGAGTCCTTGGTACTGTTCTTGGGCGCGTGGTTAGAACTCGATAGGTTTAAGGTCACTGTTAGCTATTATGGTTGTCCTGGCCCTACTGGCTCCTTCCCACTTCACAACTCTCTGTCTGATACCCTACGTCCAAACGCACAGGACTATCTGCCACTTTCTGAACGTGCAGTGCCTTTGCACAGCTCAAGCTGGGGAGACCCTCCAACACCCAACTCAAACGCTGCCCTTCTGTGGAGGCTCTTGCCTTCCTGTGTGCTTGGCTGCTGTCTCCTTGGCCCTCACTATACTCCTTGCAAGTCTCTGCTGGAGCATTGACGACATTGTATGTACTTGCCCGTCTTCTTCCTCACTGGACTGTGGCTCCTTCAGGGTAATGTCACGTCTTCTTTATCTTGTAGTCCTTTTGCCTTGTTCAATATGTCTACTATCAGCTACTCATTAATAGTATTTTTTAACTAAATTAAATAAAAGAAGAAACACGAGGAGAGAAAGATGTATAGAAGAATGGCTAAGTCGATGGATATAAATGAGAACAGATGAAGGAATGGATGACTATTTATTCTAATATCAATAAGTGAACCTTTTAGAGGAAAGCTAATATAGTTTCAATGCTGAAATAGCCTGAAAAAAGAATATTTTAAGATGAGTCAAATATATTAAAGGACAAGCAAAATCACTATGTATATTTTATTTAGATTCTCAAAAAGCTGTTGACTATTTTGCTCTAAATCTGTCAAATACAGTTATAATGGAAATGAAAAAATGGTTATCACAGAAAAATATTGTCTTAAAGTCAGGACATGTGAAATGTTTGAAGCCCTTCTCTGGGTGGAGAAATGATATAAAAGATGATCAAATCCTTAACGATCAGTGACCGGCTTTGCTGTTTGTCTTTTCTAAACCACCTTGAGTTAGGAGGGCACCACAAGGTCTTCGAGTCTGTAGGTGTTTTGAATAGTGCCAAGACAAGACGATGGAGATGGATTGTGTGAGATTCTCACAAGGCTCCACGAGTGGGCAGACGTGTCAGATGGGCCTCTGGAAGGAAATGCACTTACAGACATATAGTGTCAACTGTGTACTTATTAAGCAATAAGGTCTTGTTTATCACTTTTTCCCAAAAATAACCCTGAAGTCATAATAAACTGCTCTCTGAAGACACCAACCAATAGAAGGGTGAGACTGAAAGCAAATATTCAAAAAGCTCCACAAAATATGGGCATCATTGAGTGAAAACTTGGTCTCATATCTGAAAACATTTCCTTGTCATGTTGTTGGGAAAAGCTGTCCTGTTGGGAAAAGATGTTTTTTCAAGGTTCTATAATGTCTGAGTTAGAGCTGGTCAAGAGAAAGAAAACTAAAATATTCAGGGTTAGAGAAAGTTGTCTGTTGAGAGACAGCTAAGAGAAATGGACTTATGTTAGGAAAGATGGAGTCTGAGAAAAAACAGGAGAAATGGTGTGGATGGGGTGTTGTGTGATCCTTCAGTGGGATGGAGGGGTGTGGTTTGGGCCCAGGTACAGTATCCTGAGCGTGCAATTGGAGGCTAGTCTTTTGTCAATAGTGGACATGATGGATGGTCAGTGGGGCGAGGGCAGTTGAAGGCTGCAGCCAAGAAGAGGCACCGAGGACCACTTCAGGGCGAGACAGAAATTGCGGTTCCAAGGTAAGCATCAGATCAGGAACCCATGGGGCATGCCCAGTTTGGGAGACAAGAAGCACATTGAGTGCTAGGTGCACATCAGGCCAGGAGACTGAGGGTAGTCAGGAGCTGAGAGTAGAAATCCAGTGGGATGGGGCGGGGCGCTTGGATGGACTGTGTTGCATGCCTTAGCTGCCTCCTCAGGATTTTCATTATCCATTCAAGTCCAGGCGGCTTTTTCCTTCAATATGTCTTGACTTAAAGGCAGCATACAACTTGTGGAATAGGTGTAAAGAGGCTTGGTCACTGCATTCCGTGCGTTCAACCTTTAGCTGCAGTCACGTGTGTGTGTGTGTGTGCTTGCGTGTGCGTGTGCATGCATGTGCACACACATACACACAGGCAACTTTAATGTGCCTCTCTGTGTCTCATCTGTATCTTCAGTCTGTGAACTTATCTTTAGTTCAGGAAACCATAAATTGGCTTTGTGATACGAAAAATTTCATTTCTAATTCTCTACTTCGACTTTCTATTTTTCCTTTAGATTCTAAGAGGATGATCTCATGACTAAAGTATAGTTTTTAAAATAAAGATTGGGGAAGCATGATGGGGGATAGAACTGATTACCCCTGCAAAGGTGATGAAGGTTGAAGATAAAAATAACTTCCGGAGGTTGATATGTTTTTAGATGATGGAAATACAATGGGCATTTCCTAATATAAGCTAGAGGGCCTATTAATACTTTTCAAAATATTTTAAATACTCACTTTGAAGGTCAACCATGCTGCGCTCAAATTCTCCTTCTAGACCAATGTTAAATGCACAATGGTTGCTAACTTGACCTAACGTGACATTTCCTGGGTTCTTGTCATCACCTTTGTAGGTTGATTTCTGGTGATTAGTGGAGCATCTGAAGTTTTAACTTAATACATGCCTTTTTATGTCAGTGGGGTTTCCAAAGTCTTCGCTGTGGTGATTGTGTATCACCCATACACGTGTCTGGTCCTCGTGGGAGGCAGTCAAGTCAGATTCTATTGCTTGTATGTTACGGATGAGCACATGAGTTCCAACAACATTGGATGACCCGCCCAAGGTCAAAGAGCTGGTGGAGGAACGCCTTGCTCTCCTTCTCAGCCCTGTCTGTGAAAAGGTTGCCAGAGAGACGAACAGCGCTGCACTTAGCCAAAGCATCGATCAGACAGCTTAGTAAGTAAAAAAGGAATTAAATACTTGGCAGCCTCTTGGTTGGGTGTCTGTTTAAAAGGAATATTTCTGGCAGCTGAATTTTTACTATGAACATCCTGCACCAGCGTTTCTTTCTGCACGTCCCGTCTCTCTCCAGGCATTTGTTCCAAAGTATGAACATAAATCCATTCTCTGCATAAAACCTGTTAGTGTGAATGCTTATTGAAGTTATAAAGAATGTGCTTTTGTTCCAAGTAATAGGTTTACTTGGTTAGAAAGCCCCGAGTCACTGATGCTGTGGGGCTCCAGGGACGGTAACTGTAAGTGCTGCTGTCGGAGTGGAGAGTCATGATCAACGCAGTTTATGCAGCCGAAAATGTTCGCCCCCACCCACCCCAGTGGGCTCCGTGGAAGAAAAAGGAGGAGGAGGGGAAGACTGGCGTTGTTGCAGCACCCATCTTCTGCCAAGTGCAGATGCTGGATACCTTCTCACTCTGTGTGTTTGAAGCCGTTGAGGCGTGCGTCACTATCCCTGCCTTTACGCTGATCCAGAAAACTGAGGCTCAGAGAGTTGATGCAAAACGTGGTTCTCTCTGACGTCATGTCTTCTTGTCCTCTGAAGGTTTTGCATCATAAAAGTGATTTTAGCCAGGCTCGTGTGTGGTCCCTTCACCAGGGTCAGTGTGGCAGATAAATTAGAGATGAAAACTCCCAGAGGAAATGAGAAGCCTGAAGGGAGGAGGGGAGGATAGAAGAGGGGGAGACAGGAGGAGAAGAGGAAAGAAGTGGAGAGTGGATGAAACCACAGGGATGCTGGCTCTGTGGTTCGCTTCGCTTCCATGCGCCCCATGGGGCAGCCCTCCCTCCCTCGTTCACTTGGCAACGTCGGTGTAGAGAAGCCCGGGAGGTCTTTGAACAGACCACTGAGGGTCCTGGAATGATTTCAGGGAAATTGATCAATGTCTACCCAAATGCAGCTAATGTATTTGATGAATTCAATTACCGCCTCGTCCTTGCTGGCAGGAACTCAGAGGTTCACCACACACAAGCTATAGCACCAGGAGCCTTTTGTTGTCCTGAAACATTCGATTTTCAGAACGTAGCTACCACTCACCTTCATCCACCGTGAAGAAAAGAAATATCTGTGCACGCGTTTAAAGAAGGGAACCTGTGTCTTCAGTCATGTTCTAAACATGGGAAGTGGAGACTTAGATGCCCTCGAGAATATTGTGACTTCATTAGCAGGAAAAATCTGAATCCTGCTCCATGGTTGGATGAAGCACCTCCAGTCATGCAGGGTGTCACGTGTACGGCATTATTCTTGAAATCCATTTTCAAAGATCTTGATCTTGGTTGGCCAAAAAGAATTATTGTGTCATATTCTCTACCACTGAACATCGAAGAGATGAATTTCAGTATAACTCTGTCATTCATTAAACTATATGGTCCAAAAAAATTATACGACCTCACTTTAAATGGTCTGAAGCCTAAAAACTATTAAATTTTGGAAATATCCTCAAGTCACTAAAAAAAAAATCTAGAGAATAGATTTAATTCTGGCATGTTTTAGAAAAAGTAATTATTTTTCCTGTCACTTAGCCTGAATCACTGTCACGTTGACTTCCTTATCTCTCTTGAGCTCCAAATCCAATGAGTTAAGTCTACTTTCAGTGTTTTAGGTAAATGAACTTGAAAACAAATCTATTTCTATCAACATTTTTTGAAATCATTTCTCTGCTCCATTGCCATGTTAGCATACCAATCCATCTCACCATTTTGAATTTCTTCCCATTCCAATTCTTCCTATATTAAATTTCCTGAACTGCACTTTATGCACGTCACTACTCTACTCAAAAATGTTTCGGATATCTGCAGTATATACTGAATATGTGAACAGTATTATAGTCTCCATTTGGCATGGGGGCCTTAGCCTGGAAATGGAGGTCCACACTATCTGGGCCCAATCGCTCATTCCAACCGCCTATTCCAAGCAGATTAAACCCTTGCTGGTCCCTAGCATCGTGTACTCGTCTACTCTGGTTCTTTGTTACCTTGCTAACAGTACCCTCCCCCCATCGACCTTGACTGACATCCTGTAATCTTTGGGGTTTAGACCTGTTGGTCCCATTTCCACCGCGCTCCCTGGTCTGCTCAGTCCTGTCTGGTCCGTCTGCTGCCCAGACCCCCTTGGCACCAGCACAGAACTTCCCCATCTTGGATTTTAGCAGCTCCAGTGGCTACTTTAAGGCCACGCGGTGTGTAAGCTTCCCGAGGGAAAGAGCCTTTTCTTACGGTTGTGTTTCCACCGAGGAGGATGTGAGTTGTCTTCTCATCTTTTCAACTCGGAATAATACACCAGAGAAAATTTAAGCCACTCCAAAGAGTGACAAGTAGCAAATGGTAAAATAACATCTGAAGCGTGCCTTTCAGGCTTTCGCATTTTGTGGTTCATAAACAGGGAGCTTGGTTCATTTTCCCTGGAAGAGAGCTTTCACGTCCAGCTCCTTTATGTCACATGTTAAGAGCTGTGATAATCTGTGGACGCAGCCTGCATTTGCTCCTCTTTGCAAATGCTTTTTAAACGGAACAACATGCCTATATGTCGTGCATATATTAGAATCTGCCAGCTGTGTTTTGCATAAAGTTTTGACTACAATTCATCAATCAACATCAAATTGAGGCTCCCAGAATAAAAACACTGGAACAATACACACAGAGTTAATATATGGGCCAACAAAGCTTGAAAAGACAGGATCAGATTTGTGCTATGTGCTCGGTCTTAATATAATACCGTAATAGTCCACTGGGGGAGAGTAAAACTTCAGTTATTTTGATAAAGTTGAGACTATTATGAAAATTATATTTCCATATATTGAAGAGACCAAAGGTGGCAAGAAGCCAGGATAGAGATTAATGCTGATCAAGAAGCAAACATATATATTTAGTATTTGTAATGAAAGTGGTGTGTGAAAATATTAGCCCCCACAGTAGCTGGTATTTACTGAGCATCTGATCTGTGCCAGGCATTGAGGGTTAGGCATTATTCCATTTAATCGTTAAAACACCCTACAAGGTACATAGGATTCTACACCCATTATAGAGGTGGCATAGCTAAGACTTGATGGGGTGGATGGCATTTCCTAATGTCACAGAGACACTAGGTAGGAAAACACACCAACTACAGGAAGCAGCTTCCTGTCTTCCCAACAACCCTTCTCGGACTCTCCAAAGCCGCTCGCATCCACGTCTGCCGAGGCTGCCGGGCCCGATGCTGTTGGTCTGCCCTTGGCAGGTGCAGGGGCCCTGCTGTTGGTGGAGGCACCCGTGAGCCCATCGGGGGCTCTACTCTCTGAAGCCCGGGGGCCAGAGCCACACCCTGCTCACTGACCGAGGTGAAAGAGAGCCCTGTCTGCATTTCGTGTTACACCTTCAACCAAGGGGTGCTTGAGCACGGCACTTTTTGCTTTTCTTGTGCCCTTCTTTCCTGGGGTTCACGGTTGGCATTCCCGGGTGCTACATGTAAGGGGCCATTATCCAGACACACAGCCCTGAAGGCACAGTCTTCAGTCTGTCTCCGCCCACCCCACCCGGGGCGCTGTGGCCGCTGGTCCCGTGCTTGACATCAGCCCCCATGACTTGTTTCCCTGACAGCTTACGGGTCTTTCCTGGAGACAGACTTTGTGCAGAACCACCCCATGGACCTAAGACAGACCAGGGAGACCTGAATCGCGGTGGTGACAAAGACGGGGCCCCAGCGAGGACCTCTGCTGACGTGGTACGATCTGAGGCAAGAAGACAAGAGGCTGAGCTGGTGCTCTTCCTGCCAATGGGCAGCAAGGAGAAAGCCGATCAACTCAGAGTCTCTTTTGAATCCATTTTCCCTATCAAGAAGAGTCATCTTCTGACTGAAAGGGTAGAACATGTATTTCTGGAGAGAAGTGAAGTCTGAGATAGGTGAGGAGATTATAGAGAACATAATTGTCCTAAAATAACTTAAATTTGCAGTTGAATTCATCCCAGATGATTTCCACCCAGGGAACCCAAAGAGCTTGTAGATATGATCACTAAGATGCTGACAGTAATTTTTGAGGAGTTACAGAAAATGGAAAAGATGCCAGAAGGCCTGGGGCAGAAAAATACCATTCTGGTTTTCAGACGTGGTTCCAACAATCAAGTATGTGCTGGTGAAATTTGAGTTTGCTGCAGGCAGAGTTATGCAACCTGACTTACAAAGACCCAGTTTGTGAACATTTAGAAAGAAAAGCAGAAATGTCTGTGATGGAGCCTGGGTTCACTGAGATCAAATCGTGCCAGAGAAAACTCATTTCTGTTTTTATGGACTAAACATACATCTGTATCTTGATCCCATGAAGGAGAAGAGTGTTGGAAAAGGACTTTCTTTGGGAAAGAAGGGGATGTTGGGGAAGGGACAACAGAGTTAGGTAAACTTGAGAACCAGACTTACTGTCCGTCAGCTGGAAGGCAGGCGGCCACTGGCTGGTGTGTGGTCAGTGCTCACATCAGGGGATACGTGGCAAGTGTTCATTACATTTTCAGGGAACACAGGAAGCTGCAAACTGCCAGAATCGTGGGAGGATATGTTTCATTGTCAACCAAGGAAAGGCTAAAGAAAGAGGGCATGTTTAGCCCAGAAATTGTCTTCAAATGTTAGGAATGTTAAGTGATTAAGTGTATGTTGCGTTGTTTTAGAAATCAAGGGACTGAGAGGTTGGAGTCATCGGAGGTTGGACGATATGGAAGGAGCTACTTGAAAACAGAATGAGCTGCTCGGGATGTAGAGAAATCCTTGTTGCTGGAGCTGTTAAACGGAGGAGAGGCATGGCTTCTCAGGAAGCTGGGAGGAAGGGCCACACTCTGGAGGCAGGTCGGCCGGCTTCTCTGGTCCACTGAATACTCACTTATTGATGCCCCTCTAGGTGCCCCCAGGGGCTGGGTCCTGGATGGGGCCCCTGCCCGGGGAGTTTGTCATCTAGTGCAATTCCAAGAGGGAAATGGGCAATTGGAACGCAGTGGGTAGACGCTGCCAGGGGAAGCACACAGCGCCAGGGATTCACCAGAGAGGGCTGGCCACCCAGCTCCTGTGAAGCTATGGGAGGCCTCCTGGAGGAAGTAATTTGTAAATTAATTTGGTGAGTTCACCTGCCAAGAGTTAGAGGCAGGGAGTCCAAACTTGAGGAGAATGAAGAAGGTTTGTGATAACTGCTGTGGGAAAGGAGAGACGGAGCTACGAGAGGAGATGGGAAGGCTCTTCCAGGAGAGTGTAGACCGGTGGGGTCTCCTGGGGACCCACAGGAAGGCCAGAGGGGCAGGGAAGGACCTTCAGGCAGCACTCAGCATTTATCCGAGTTGAGGCTTTGCCAACAGGAGCCATAGCAGCGAGCAAGGCCATGACGTTTGAGGGTCTTTGTATGAAAACGGTTAAGATTATTGTCCTCGGAATTCAAGACGGATGGAAAGAAAATGAAACCAGGAGCGGCCCCTGAATAGGGAGAGTATAGTGTCCCCAACCCGGGGTCTCCAGAAAGTCAGGGAGGCAGTGAACAGATAGAGTAGGGGGTGAGTATTTCTGAGGAATCTCCCCCCACTGAGAGTTTTCCCCAAAATTCTTATTATGAAAATAGACTAACCTTTAGCAAAGGTGAGCAAGTGTACACCTGCGTGCTCACCACTCAGATTCAGTATTTTGCCCTATTTTTGGCTATATATTTTGCCGTATTGCTCACATTTACAGTCACACACATAGATGCCTGAACATTTGAAAGAAGATTGTCTATGTCAACTAAATTCTGAATTCCTCATCGTGACTCTTCTACAAAGAAAGACATCTTCATACATAAACGCAACACATTTACACCGAGGATAATTGACAGTAATTCCATAATGTTGTGTAATATTCTGTCAATAGTACAATATCCCCAATTCTTCCAAAAGTGTCTTTAAAGCTTTTTCAGTTTTTATAGCTTTTACTTCATTTTTCAAACCAGGAATCACTCAGGTTTCCTGTGTTTGCATTTGGTTACTTTATCACTTTTGTCTCTAAATATTGGACGTTTTGTCACGACCTTGTTTTTTTAAAGAGTCCAAGCCGGTTTTGTAATTTGTTTCTTCTTCCTCTGTATTTCCTCTAAACAAAAAAATCTGTCTGGATTAAATTCAGGCTGGACGATTTGGGCAAGCATGCTTCCCAGGGGATTCTGTGTTGTGCTTGAGGCAGTAATGGCGGGTGGCTCCGCTGGTGGTGAAACATTGTGTCTCTCAGCTGGGCTGGTAAGTGACAGTTCTCTCCATTGTAACTATGCTTCCCCATTTTCAATTAGTAAATAATTTATTGGGTCATAGTTCAACTCTACATAAACAGCCTACTGCCCAACAACCGCCACACAAGTCCTTGCCGGATTCAGTTATTTCACCAGTTTGGAAAAATGTTGATTTCCTGATTGAACCGTTCCTTCCAGATTTATTAGCTAGCCTCCAACTGTCAGGAAGAATTTTCCTTTATTTTTCTCTGTGTCTTTTTTTGAGTATTATTATAGACTCAAAGATTTTGAATTCTGAATTTTTTATTCCTTGACGTAGAGTGATTTGCTTTGTTCATATGGTCAAGTCCCTAGTGAGGAATATCTCATGTCCTGATAATGTAGCTAAATGTACTGCTGAGATAAGAAGTCTGGCTGTCTCATTCTAATATAAAGTAGAAGAGTTAATAAAGGGCTGGAAGGACACATGGGCATATGGACTCCCCTACTACAGGTGAATAAGAGATTTCAGGCTCTCCTAGGAGAATTGACTGAAGGAAATTGGATGAAACATCTGGGCACAAGCAGGGCAGGTCTGGGAACTCCAGTGCCTGAGAAAATGTAACTCAGCTGCGCCCGTCGCCCCCTCACTCCCTCTGAGCCCCCGCTGCCGCCCTGGACCTGCCACCCCACCTCAAATCTGGGGGTGGTCCCTGCACACAGCATTGTGTGTGTAAGTATGGTACATTGTAGCACATCGAAACAGGCGATGCTCATACAGTGGCTTAGACATGAAAACGAGGTGAAATGTTTAGACTACCCTAACAACGTAGACTCCTGTATATCTTTTAGGGGGAAACTCTACCTTCAAAATAATGAATGAATGAATAAATCTCAGCAGCGAATGCAGAGGTGGCAGGTCGGTGGTTTAATGTATATTTTTAAGTTCCATCACAGAGAGTTAACGTTTTCACGTCCATCGGCGTGTGGAGCTTGTAAACCCCAGTTGGTCCTGATTTTGTCACCCCCGTTAGCCAGCGTTTCTCAGTAACTGAAGGCAGATCTGAATGGGAATGGTGTGGGGAGCTTACGTGGGTGCAGATCTGGGGGACCCACTCCGCAGACCACCCCTAGAGGTGCTGACTCAGCGGGGGTGGGTGTGGAATGGAACCATGCAGCCACTCCTGTGCTCCCTGATGTCTGATGACTGTGCCCTGCTGTCCAACAGCTGACTGTCCAGACCTTCCTTGCCCGGCTCATCAACCCTCAAGGCATTCATTTCCCAGCACTGGCTCCAGAATAGTCTGGAAGTGTTAACCGTCACTGTTTCTAAACACTGCCCTTAGAACTGACTGAACGGGATTTCAGCCAGCTGAGGCTGATGGCACCTGCTTCTGCCTTGCTGAACTCTCATAGAAATCGCTCAAACGGCATAAGAGGCTGGCACCACGCCGACATGCGATACACGGTGCCTGTTAATATTATCAGCAAGGTGTGCAGGAAGCTTGGAGGGCGGAAGAAGGGGGCGGGCGAGACTGCATGTAATTAGGGGCAGGAGCAAGTAGCCACACTGCTTGAGCTACTACTGGTTATTGAAGAAATTCATGCAGGTTAATCTCTCTTTAAAAATTACAGTGCGCATACGTGATCATTACCCAGAGTGGAACATTAGGAAAGCAGAAATATAACGTATTCAAGATAGCCTGAGAGGACCAAGCAGTGTTGAAAAATAGACACACTCTTACTGTAAGCACCATGATTTGAATGCGTTCAGCAAAAATAAGAGCCAAATAATACAAAGCTCACATTGGGGAGCCCATTGGACTGAGGTTTTCCTTTTGATTATGTACTTTAAGGTAGTCATCAGACGATGTCCACGCGAGTGTCCTTGTTAACTGAAACAGCGTCCCCGTGGGTGGAGGGTGGGCTGCAGCCCCTCGAGAGGAAACACAAGGGCAGCCTTTACCCAAGTTTGGAAACGTGTGGACATTCCCCTGGTCTTGGGCTGATCATTTGACGTAGGTAAAAAGTATGTTATAGCTGAAGGAATCCTATTCTTTAGTCTGTCTCCCAATTGCTAAATTTAAAGGAGACCTAAGTAAGTTTTTATTAAACATATGTATTGAGTACTAACTAGTGTTTTGGGCCACATTAGACCCTTAGCTCATTTTTCTTCAGCTGGAGCATATTGACACTTTGGGAAGTGGGGTGGTTGTGATTTCCCAATGAAATAATGAAAATAAAAATGTTCAGTTCTTTATATCCATACGATGGAATATTATCCAGCCTCAGAAAGGAAGGAAATTCTGCCACAGGCTACAGCATGGATTGACACTGAGGGCATTGCGCTGCGTGAAATAGGCTGGTCACAGAAGGACAAATATTCTGTGATTCCACTTATATGAGGCACCTGGAGTTATCAACCTCAAGAGACAGGAAGTAGGTGGTGGCTGCCAGGGGCTGGGGGCGGGGAGGGGAGAGCGTGTTTAATGGGGCAGAGTTTCAGTTTTGCAGGATAAAGAGTTCTGGAGACAGAGGGGGGTGTTGGTTGCACAACAATGTGAATACTCAACACGACTGAACTGGACGCTTAAAAAGGGATAAGAGGGTAAGTTTATGTTACACGTAGTTACCACAGTTAAAACAATTTAAATGTTCATTTCTTAGTAAATTGCACAGCACTTTGCAAACTAAGGTCTTTATTGTTTTAATTATGTTTCAGCACTGAGCAATATAAGAGTTTTTAAATTTATAAATTATACCTAATTACGTAGCTTCAGACATGAAAACATTGCAAATTCAGCCTTTGAACTGACTTCAATGAAAGCAAAATGTCTATTAAAGGATGTGAATGACTCGATGCCACTGTCAGTGGAAGATGAATGGATCGTGTCCCCTGGGAGGCGAGAGTGTGACCCTGTGTTACTATCTAGCTCCGTCCCCTGCAAATGTAACAAGAGTAAGAATGTTAACTGTGTTACGAGGCAACAGTGCCAACGGTAACAGTGACCCTGGCTGGCAAACTGAGTCAGGACCAAGGGAAGGATAAGCATCAAGGGGGACACCACGCATGGGTCTTCCCTGAGTACGATGACTGAGAGCTGAGCGCACCCCTGTGGAACCCGGGCTGCTGTGGCGATGCAGTCGTATCGGGGAGTGTTAGCCTCTCCTGATCCAAGCAGCCCCTGCGCATGCCCCATGGGGTGTGTCCTTACGTGGGAACCCATCCCCTGAATGCCTGGGGCTGCCAAGATGGCAAGCGGGGTTCCTGTCCTGTATCAGGATGTGGCCTGTGTGGGCTAGTGAGTCAGGAAGACTATCTCCATGTACCATTAAAAGGGTAAATCCACAGTGCAATAACTGTGGGGGCTGAGGCTGGGGGACTTCGGGGCTCTTAACCCAAAAGCAATCAGAGACAGCCAGAAGGTCATGGCCTGAGAGGGAGCACGGATGTGAGCTGAGGGGTCAACCAGATTCAGTGTCTGAAACCAGGAGAGAGCGGAGACTAAGGAAACTAGACAAGAGGATGCAGCCACTACCTGAGGCAGGTACCTGTGGGAGAGCAGGCAGAAAGCACCTGGCCTCCCACCCAGACACCTGGGTGTCGATGGCCTTACCACGACAGCAAGACAGAGCTCTGAGCCCCCGCAGTGAGGAAAGAACTGCCTGGACCGAGGGTCCCAGGAGGAAGCACCTGGGGTGCAGGACGAGGAGAGAGAGAGACGGATGCAACGACTGGAAGACAAATTCACTGCCAACGCAGTGCAAGTAGCAGAACAATCATAAGATGGTTTTAGAATTAGTCTGGTTAAGATCCACACCAAAATTAAGGAGAGAAGAGCGACATCCATCCTAAACAAATTCAAAGTGATGAGGGAAGAAGAAGATGGGAATTAAGAACAGATATGAAAAATGAGGAGACAAAGTAATTTAAGAAAACGGTCACTAAATTTAAAAATAATGCACTAGGCAGGGTAAAGTCTGCACTGGATGTACTCAAAGTCTATCTGGGAAAGAGAGTCTGAGTTATTCACCAGAATATGGCTGAGAAACACAGAGAAATGAGAAGTATGGAACAGAAGTTAAAATGGAGAGAGGAAAATATTAGAGATGCCAACATATGTCTAGTAAGAATTCCAGAAGAAAAGATTCCAGGGAATGACAAGGAAGCAATAGCCAGAGAATAGTAGCTGGGAATTAACCAGAAGGATCTCATCCATCACCAGACTGAAGATCTTCAGCTACAGCCTGCAAGGAGCACACTGCAGACCTGAGCAGATGGTAGGTGAACTCAAGACCATCCATGATCAAGAGGAACTCATACTACAGTCAGCTAGAAATACAGGCTGTCTCCAGAGGAACAAGGGTTAGAACCACAGTAGATTCCTCATTAGCAACAATCATGCAAGAAGATGGCCAAATTATAGCTTCTAAGTACCGAAGAAAAATAACGTCCCATCCAAACTTTTATGTCTAGGTAAAAAATTAGTTACTGTAGAATAATATACAGTCATGCATAGCTTAGCAACCAGAACATGTTCTCAGCAATGCATCATTAGGCGATTTCATCATTGTGCAAACTTCATAGAGTGCACTTACACAAACCTAGATGGTACAGGCTACGACATACCTAGGCTGTCTGGTACTAATCTTATGGGAACTTGGTCCATCATTGACTGAAACGTCGTTATGTGGCACATGACTGTAGTGTCAGATATACAAAAATTCAACCTTTCGTTATACTTGAAATGTTGCTAAAATGTATGTTTAAGCAAGAAAAAATAATACAGAGGGAAGGTATGAGATACAAGCAATAACAGTGAGCAGAGAAAGGAATAAAAAGTTTTGTAAGTTTAATTATTGAGGATTAAAAATTACCTTTTGGTGGCTGGCCTGGTGGTGTGATGGTTAAATTCATGCACTCTGCTTCAACAGTCCGGGGTTCATGGGTTCAGATCCCAGGCGTGGACCTACACACCACTCATCAAGCCATGCTGTGGTGGGCGTCCCACATACAAAATAGAGGAAGATGGGCACAGATGTTAGCTCAGGGCCTATCTCCTTCAAGCAAAAAGAGGAAGATTGGCAACAGACGTTAGTTCAGGGCCAATCTCCCTCACCAAAAGAAGAAAAAATAACCATTTGAATGCTTATTTGAATAATTTAAAGAAATTACTTCACTAGGTAAAGGGTTTTAAGATCCTTCTCTGTCACAACAAATAACTTTAGTAAAGGCAGAATTCATAAAAAAGATGATAAGAAGCTCTGCATGGGATTACAAATACATCCAACCAGGACATATAGTAAGCATGAGCTAATATGCTCCTCACAAGATGGCATTAAATTTTATAAAATAAAAAGGAGAAATTGACAAATCTATAATTGTAGTAGATTTTAATATATTTTCTAGAAAAAAGTAGATCAAGCTGAGAAGAAAATAATGAGGATATAGACGATTTGAACAACACAATGACAAATGTAATATAACTATATATCAACAAATATAGAATAAAACATGATTTTCAGGCACACATGAAACGTTTACAAAAATCAACTGCAAAAATTTTAAAGAATAAATATGATGAAGCTACTTGCTCTAAACATAATGCAATTAAATTAGAAACCATAATATGAAGAAAGATTTCTGTACATTTGGAAATGATCAGATGCCAAAGGGAAATAGTCTTCTCTGTAGTTGATGACTTGATGATACCACAAGGAATGTCAGAAAACATTTGGACATTAAATAACATCAAATAAACTAATATCAGTACTTGTAGAATACAGCTAAAATGGTACTTAGACTGTTATTTTAAAAATCCACAGATGCATTTACTGAAAAATGATAAGGACCATGGGAAAAAATGAGTTAAATAAATAGCAAAGTGAGCTAGAGGAAGGAGCAGAGAGGGCCAAATCAAGAGAAAGAAGATGATGAAGATAAAGGAAACAGGAATCAGAATGGAAAGCAGAAAAGGCTACTTCCTTAAAAGTAGAAAAACCTCTATCAGAATTCATCGGGGGGCTGGCCCCATGGGCGAGGGGTTAAGTTCACGTGCTCTGCCTCGGCGGCCCAGGGTTTTGCCAGTTCGGATCCTGGGTGCGGACGTGGCACCGCTCATCAAGCCATAAGCCATGTTGAGGTGGCGTCCCACACTGCACAGCCAGAAGGACCTACTGCTAGAATATACAACTGTGTACTGGGGGGTGGGGAGAAAGAAAAAAAAGAAGATTGGCAACAAATGTTAGCTCAAGGCCACTCTTTAAAAAAAAAGTGGAAAAAAAAACTGATCAAGAAAAATCAGAAAATTTTTTGAAATCACAGTAGAATTGTCAAAAATCATAACATAACACAATGAGCAATTTCATGATAAATTTTACAATTTAGATTAAAAAGATGAATTTTTAAAAAGTAAAATTGAGGTTAAGTTCATGTGCTCTGCTTCGGTGGCCCAGGGTTTCGCTGGTTTGGATCCTGGGCAGGGACCTAGCACTGTTCATCAGGCCATGCTGAGGTGGCGTCCCACACAGCACAACCAGAGGGACCTGCAACTAGAATATACAACTATGTACTGGGGGCCTTTGGGGAGAGGGAAAAAAACGGAAGATTGGTACCAGATGTTAGCTCAGGTGCCAAACTTTAAGAAAATTAAATAAAATTGGCTGAAGAATAAATTGAAAACCCAAATAAACCGATTACAAGTAAATAAAACCGCAATAAAAAATCTGAATCTCCCTCTTCTTAGGCAGAGGGGAAGGCAGAGAAAGAAGAAGGAAGGGAGGGATGGAATGTTAGAAAAGGAGGAGAGGCTTAAGGGCGCTTCCAGAGAAGATCGGCCAATACCGTGAAGTGTCTTCTTGGGCCCAACACAGGCCAAGGACAGGCCAAGGAAGGAAAATGACAAGTCAGTTTTACTTGTGGCTGCAGATGGAAAACATCAAATAAGATGTTAGAAAATGACAGGTATGTGTATATACGATAGATATGCACAGACTCTTAATTTTAATACAGTAATTGCTCCAGACCCAGTGAGGTTTATCTCAGGAATGAGAAGATGGTTGACAATCAGCACATGTATCAGAACAAGGGGTCATAAAGAACAGGAGGCAAATGTGTGCTGCTGTCAGGTGCGTATTCACCCCTGTGGGCAGACAAACCGTGAGCTGCTTCAGAAGCTGCCCCGGTGCCATTCCTCCGTTTCCCGGACCTCCTCCTCCAGTGCCTGGCTCCTCTCCCTCGCGTGGCACCTCCCTTGATTTATCAAGACTTGGGCATTTCCATGATGTTCTCGGTCGCCATGGTGATCTCATGGGGCCCGAGACTGTGTCTTGTCCATTTTTGTGACTGCAGTGCTGGATGAAGTACTGGAGATACAGGAGATGCTGAATGAATGTCTGCAGAATGACAGACTGGATTAATTCGTGGATAGTGTGCAAGCAGAAAGTTACTCAGCGACGCTGAGGGCTGCCCTTTTGTGAAACGTTCTTACAATGAGAACTTACTAGAAAATAATTGCTAAGGACATCGTCTGCAGCCACAGAAACGATCAGAGAAAAATGCACCAATATGTAGTCAATCGGCATAATTGAAACCAGCCTTTTGGCAGACGTTCACATGCAGCAGGCATGTGGGTGATATTCAAAGTGGAGGCAGGGTACTCCCCCTTGGGTGGTTTCTCCAAACAGTTCAAATGTCTTAGCACATTCCATCCATGCGTAGAAGATATTCAATGCATGTGCCCTCTGGTACCTTTTCCTCTAAGGCAGAAAAGCAGTATTTTTGTGTTCATTAAAAAGAAAAAAGATTCAAGTAATATTCATCTGATTTACCTAAGATGATTGGGCCACTGATTGTGGGGTCAAAAGCATAAGCTCAGAATACATTTTAGATTCATTGTATATGTCCTTCTAGATAATTTTCAGATGCGCGCTAGACAGAATTGTGCATAATCACAAGTAGTACGTGGAGACACAGTGTATGTATGAAAATGTGGTTCATTTTTAATGAGAATGGTTATGGTACAGCATGGCAGAATAGACCACTGCAATAGAATTTGCCTTTTAGGATAATTTTATGGCTCATTAACAGGTTTCACTACACACTTGAAAGATGACATTCTCTGCAAAAAGATTTTAATGCCTCCATATCATCAGTGATCTGTGATTCCTTTGGTTAGATTTTAATTTGGATTTTAAATAGGCATTAGAAATTGTCTTTGCTAAAAATAAGAAGAAAGTAACAGTACAGATTAAATATTATGAGGCTTCATTACTTTTAATAGAGGAACTATTTAGGTGTGTTTATGTCGTGTGTGTGCTTTCTCGATTACAAGGAAGTCGTGCTGATGTTTCTTGCAAGGCCAGCTTGCGTCCAACCACATAAAGCAGAGGCCTCTCTTCCACGGTGGGAGGTCTTCTGGTGGAGGGAGCCTGGGGTTGCTGATATTCAGAAAGCCTGGATCGCTGTGTTCTGGGGCTGCCGTGCCTCCAGGAAACACAGAACCTTCCCCCCAAGGCCTCAGGTTCTGGGTATTTAAAACAAGAATTGGACTATAAATCTGAGTACACACTTGCTCTTCTGTAAGACCTAGAAGTCTGTGACCTGCCGCCCATACTTTGTTGATGAAAAACCAAAGTTGATCATTTGATGTATTTTTCTCTATCACAGTTTGTTTCCACTCAGAAGTAGCTTTAAACTGCAACATCCAAAAAAACAAAAAAACACGTAATGGTTGGTCAAAGGCAATTGATTAGTCTTTGAAACGAAAGACGATATTGACACATCCAACCAAGAAGGGAACAGCAATGTCTTAAATATTAGGCATCAGAAACCATGAACGAGTAGAGAAAAGAGCTGGTCTCTATCCCGGCTCCACTGAGCCCCACCTTTGGGCGGCGGGCGCGCCATCGCTGTCTCTGTACCTCGGATGCTTCCTTCTGAGATGAGGCGGACGCAGCTTTCCCTCCTGCTATGCGGAGGAAAGGAAATATTTGTGCATAAAGATAAACATGAACCTGTAAACTGTAGAGACCAAGAGAAGGTGGCTATTATCACCATCAGGAAAGTTCAGTTTACAGAACTTGGGAGGGAAAATACTTGCTATTCAAGCGTAAATCACTAAGCTGAAATGTCTTTCGTACACGTTACAGGTCATGCATAAAAATTGCATCTTGCGTTAATCTGACACATGATTAGAATCATCGGGCTTAAGCACTGAGTCAAACTTTTTGGATTTTTTTAAAGACTGGAAATCACTAAATTCAACTTTTTAGCAATTAGTAGAGTAAGAGTTTTATTTATTCATTGATTGTGTGCCTAATAGGTGTGAACCACCCACTGGGTGTCAGAGACGATGCTAATCTCAGTCCCATCTGCTACCAGTCAGGGTCTGCCCACGAACGGATAGTGACACACAGAATCAGAAACAGCGCTGACAAGAAGAGAAAGAAGAAAAGGAGGAGACCGCAGTCTCTCCAGGGCTCAGACCCCTTCACATACAGGCTCTCACTTTCAGGCAGAGCTGGTAGTGTTCCCCCACTTGAAATGCAAAGTGGAGTGAGCTCTCCAGGATCACACTGCTCCCTGGGAAACACAGAGGAGATGGAGCTGAGGACTCTGAGTGTAGACTGCAGTCTAGTGACCTAGTGAGTTTTGACTCCCTGCTTACTCTCTTAGGGATACTAAGCAACTCACTTTCTTCACTTGGGTGTTTCCATCTGTCAAACAGAGACACTAACATATCTCTTTCGTGGACCACGTGGATGTGTCATGAAGCCCCGAGACACTGGCTGGCACCCAGCCCCCCATGCTGGCCAGTCACCATTGCGGTCGTCCCCTGGAGCTTGAACACAGGCGTTCTGCTCATCTGTGCCATTTCCACCACACACACTCATTTTGGGAACAGGTGTTTCTCTTTCTACTTTCTTTTTTTCCTTCGTATTCCACTGGCGTAGGCAATTTGTAAAGGCTAGTTGCCAAGATCAAGATTATAGCATTTAAAAATTCTTCATTGATTTGCTTTGCCTTCTCGACAAAAGCAGCTGCCAAATTTAATCTGAGAAACTGCTTTTATGTTCAAGAAATTCTCTGTGCCTTAAAAAAAGAGGTGGGGAGGACGAAATATCCACTTAATTTAAAGGGGTTGGAGCCAAGAGATTAGTCCCACCAAGGAAACTGCATGTTTATTTTTAATTGTCCCATAAAGGTTCACGGACATATTCTCCTGAAGTCGCCACTGAAATTGTTGACTCAGGGGAGGGAGGGCAAAGTAAGATGAGATAGACAAGAGTGCTGGGTATTGAATTTATGAAAGCTTATCTCTTTTTATTTTTGTTTCTAGAAAGTCATGGCCATTTTTTTTTATTAATAGTAAAAACACATTTGCAATTTCTCATTGAAAGCACTTACACCAAGCTGTTCTTTTCTATGTCTGTTGTATTTGGCATGCTATGAATATTTGGAAATATGGTGACAGGGCAGCAATGGCTCGTCCATGGCCTGTTAGCCTGGAGAGCACATTTAATTGCCCTCAACGTGTGTTGGGTTCAGCTGGGTTGTCTGGTCCAATTTGATGTTGGGAGCCTGGGTCATCAGGTCCTGAAGCGTGAATTCGGAAGCTGAGGTAGGGAAGTGCAGGGGAAGACCACGTGAAGGGAGAGACATTTTAGATATGGAAACAAGAGCTCACTTGCAAAATCTCATGGAAGTTTCCAGAATGCAGTGGGTCCTAGTCCCAGTCATTCTACCGATCACTCATGGCCTACAGGAGACTGCACCTCTCTGGACCTCTGGACCTCCCGAGCAGATGACCCCACAGCCCTCTCTCTTCTTGCTTCAGGCACGTTTTAGTCCAAAGACTTCTAATAGCACACTCTGCCATGGACTGCCTTGGCGGGACCACGCATTCCATATGTGATGCTCTGGAGTCCAACAGATAAAGGAGGGTCGGGACACCAAACTCACATCCCCTCCGAAAAATTCGCTGGGCTTGCATTCCACAAACTCTCAAAGGAGTTCACCTTGAAAAGAAATCTCATAGATGCTTCCTGTATTTTGGGGAACAGAACCCACCCAGAAGTCCTCTCTAAGAGTTCTGAAACCACTCTTGTGCCAGCCGACTGTCACTTTGGGTGAGGCACACTTGGTCACAGAATGCATGTAATCCATGGCGGAACATAAGGGATGGGTGACCTGCTGCTGCCAGCTTCTAGAGGCACAGGTGGCAGACGCTGAGCCTGGAGTAACATATTTTAGACAGAAACCTTTGCAAAAGGACATGTTCCTGAGCCTCAGGATTGCTTTGGATAATACTGTTTTGGAGGTTGGAGTGGACGAATTGCATCTACTGTGTGGTGAGCCAACCCGGGAAAGCCTTTCAGCTGGAGGGCATGTTGGAATCACCATCGTATCCCTATGGCAGCGAAAGCATCAGACTAACTGGTTGGGAATTTTCTGTGTCCACAAACACATATTCAGCAAACTACTGAACTCCCATTAGGTGCCTAGAACTGTGCCAGATACTGAAGATAAAGGAATGGGTGAATCAAGCCTAGAGGGATTCTGACCCTGGGATGCCAGTGAGCAGAGCAGGTCGTATAAGCTGGAATCCAAATTTTATCAAACGCTGCAAATGTCTGTCTACTTCTTGCAACTCTTTCTCTGCTTTGCATATGTAGTCTAGAATAACAAATGTTCTCTTCAGCCCCTAAGGGGCTTCAGACTCTCAAAAACAGAGAGAATAATACGTCTCTGAAAACCTGAAGCCAAGATTCTTTATGTAAATATTATTAGAGAGAAGAAGGGAAATGAGGATGTTACTAGGCCCACTCATTCCTCCCAAATAAACACTTTGCAGACAGCTCAACCACCAGCACCTAATTAGGACTCTAGCCTATAGGGCTGGGCTGACCTGCAGGCCAAGCTTGGAGAGGGCCCCATATCAGGTTACATCTTAGCCATCAGAGGTTAATCATCGCTGCCAGCAGCTCGGTTATGCTCTCTCTTCACACAGATTTTCTCTTGGTAAACATGGAACGTTCTCTGAGTGACCCCGAGGAAATTGCATTTAGCTGCCCCAGCAAATTATAAGAGTCTGCGGGATGGGGTCGTGGAATTGCCAGGATGCATCAGAGAAGAAACTAGACAAGATGCCAGAGGAGCCATATTGAAAGTAGCTTTAGAGTCAGCCTCCAGCTCTTCACCCTAAAAATCTGTCTCTTTGTCCGTAAGACAGAGATTGGAACATTTTTTCCACGTCCATAAGAGGACTGTTGAAAATACAGCTTGGCAAATGAAAGTGAAGGCATTTGGAAAAATAGAAAATGCTCTATAAACACGAGTTGTATCGATGATCATCGTCGTCAAGCAGATCCTAACGTGAGTGTGTTTGCCCGGTCAACACTTCTTGGGCCGCCACGAACAGGGTCTTGAAGTTGTCTACCTAGATGCTCACACATGACGTATTCTCTCTGTTTTCTTCCTAAAACTGCAGTTCTGCCAACATTTTACCAGCCACGTCAACCCCATCTTGCTGACTGTTGTGAGATGTTTGACTATTTCTGATATAGAGACCCAGTGCCCTTCCAACCTCGCCTCTTATTTAGTAGACAGGCATCATTTTGGGTCAGGATATTTGAGTTTCAGCCCCAGATTTTCCACACTGGCTGCGTGACTTAGTCACGTTACTGACATCTCGGGGCTGTGCATCTGTTTCCATTCGGTGGTGGAACGGGACAATGATGCCCACCTTTTAAGAATGTGTAGGAAATGGGATAAGGATGCAAGTGCTTCATAATCTCTAAATCGCGTAAATACTAATTATTTCTAATTATAAGAGGTGGGATCCACACTGGCTTGTAGCATGAGAACATGGTTCAAGGAAAGCTTTGTTGAACCAAATTTCTGAGCGGTTCTGAGACAGACCTGACTGATGGCAGTTCCCTGGAGCTGGGGACTGTTGAGGCAGCGCTTCCTCCGCCCGCGACGGCCGTGGGAGCACAGGGAACTCGTCCTCCAGGGGCGGCTGAATTCCTCTCGCGTTCCTGACTGTGTGAGTGAAGATGCTTTCACCTCCATCAGCTCTGTCAGTAATTACGCATCCAGCTTATACATTAAAAATGAATATTTTTGCCAACAGTGGAGAAAGAAGCTTAAGTTAAAATACTTATTTTGTGCAAAGGATTTGCCAAATTTTCGGCTATTTCCACTTTAAAAACACTTGTATTTATCCTCAGAGGCCACTTGTCTTCCCCTCGGCACTTTGCAGAACTGCCGCCCGTTTTTCTATATTTTAGACTGTGTGGTCTTTCTGCCTCTTCCTCTGTCTGGGGCTGGGGGCTAGGGGCTAGGGTAGTGCTGTGTGCTTGAAAACATGCAGGTTGGGGAATCAATGGGCCTCAATTTGAATCCCACTGAGGAACGTGATGACTGTGTGACTTTGAAAAAGTGCCGGAAACTCACTGAGTCCCTTTCCTGGGCTGGAGGGAGGTTGCCGGCCTTTCCGTTACTGAGAATTAAAACCTTGAGACCAATGACAAGTGGCTTTTTTGTGTCATCCCATGGGATCCTCTGCTTCAGTTAGGAGGCCATCTTCATGGATTGCTAAGGGCATTTTTCTAAGGAATAAAATTGTTACTCTAACTTAACAATATCAAGACCCAAAGAGCTGTGGTTTGTTAGGAAAGGCCGCTGCACACCTGGAAGTGCTGACTCACCACACGCTTGCAACTAAGCAATTTTTCTTTTTAAAAAGAATTAATGATGTCGAAAATATTTTTGTGAAACTAGCAACGAAGGAGGAAATGAGAAATCTTTTGTATGGGGAGCAGAAACAGGGCAATACTATACAAAGATTTTTTTCGAGGGTGTTATCTGATCTCTCACAATACGAGCTCCTTCAGAAAATGGCTTTTGCGTGTGTAGACTGAAGACAATGAGGGTCATAGGATGGGAAGCAGCAGTGTTTGCTAAAAATACATCGCTCGTTGCCATGGAAACTGGTTCACAAACGTTTCATGAGCAGAATCTAGCTGGGATCTGAATGGGGTCGAATACGGATATCCTAACATTAATTGATTTTGTTTATTAGAAATAACATCATTTTCACAGTTGTTCAATATAAGCATGAAAATAGGAACATTTTGCTAAAATCCAGTTGGCCATTTAAAAGTAGTTCTTGGTTATAAAGAAATAACAGCCTGTGTTTAGACCTAGATAGTATAGAAGGGAAAAGTGGGAAATAATTAGGTAGTCGGGGAACTTACTAACTTCATCCTTGATAACAATTTACTGAGTCCAGGTAGAGCATGTTTGGGTGCTAGGATTAAAAAAAAATCACAAGCCGCACAGACTCTGCCGTCAGAGTTTGGTTCAGCTGGGGAGCCCGGTCGCGTGCCCCACACTGAGGAGCAGTCTGGGGTAGCCTGTGCCCCGTGGTTGAGGACCACAGGGCGTGGGGCAGAGGGAGGGAGCACTGCGATGTCACGAGGGGCTCCGAGGATGAGCACCACTGGGTGTCGCTCACTGTGCCCCGGCGCGGACAGAGCCGGGCGCTTTCCGTGTCCTGGGTTTATTTTTGACAACAACCCGGGCAGCCAGGTATTACTGTCCCACTTTGCTGATGAGGAAACTGAGGCTCACAGGGTTTTGGTCACTTTTCCAAAGTCGCACAGTCATTCCATCTGAGCTGGGAATCAAATCAAGGCCCACTGGTTCCAAAACCCACCTGTTTTCAGGTCCGCTGCCCCCCTCGCTCTCTAGACATTGCAGGCAGAAGGAGTGAGCAGAGGGGCAGAAGAATGGAAATAAAACAGCAAGAGAAGCAGCGCCTTCCTGGTGTCAGACTCTGTTTATTCTCTGGGTTCAATGGAGCCAACCCACGTGTGCACACCAGCCTGGCGTTTGTCTGACACAGACGCCCTGGGCGGCGTGAGGAGGGCTCCGGGAGACACTGTGTGCACAGGAAGGTCTGAGGAGAGCTCTGAGGCTGCAAACCTGGGTAGGTGTCTGTCGTTGGGCAGTGAACTGGGATCCGGTCTGTATTAAGGTGACAGAATATTCTGGTGTTTGAGCATCTGCTGGTTCAAGATGCTGCTCCCAGTGCTGTCTGGACTTTAACTCCTTTAGCACCTGTAACACCTCCCGGAGCTGTTCCCTTTTCAGATGGAGAAACTGAGGCAGTCACGTTACCAAAGCCAGGTGCACCACTTGCAAGGGATGGGCCTGGAACCAAGACAGGTGGTCTGTCCTCAGCCCCGCGGCCCAGCTGACTCTCACGTCCCATTGTCATAGGAAGTGGAAATTGGACTTTACTCCTCTTACAGAAGAAAAAAAGAAGTGTGTAAAGTAAGAGGCAAAAAGACCCAGGTACAACTCCCCACAAACATAGAATGTAGAGAGAGCCCCAACTGTGATATCCAGAGGGCACCTGCGTCAAGTTCAGTCTGTTTTGTCATACTTTTAAATTCCGTACTTTAAGGTCTGTTGAATCTCCCTTTAAAATGGACTCACTCGAGAAAATATTTTATACACTGGACTTTGCAGTAAAGCTCACTTTTCGAAGATACATATAAAAATCAGCTACAGGGGACGTGGGTAGACCCACCTGTGAATAGGCCTGCCCGCCTGGCCCACATGCCGAGTTCCAGGAGCCGTTCGTCCAGCAGAAAGGAGAAGAGAAGGTGAAAGAGACTTGTTAGCTGTACAGTGTGCGTTTGCCATGAGAGTAACTTAAGGCCAAAAGGGGGGAATGGCAGAAATCAAGAGAGACCGTGGGCCGTTCTGAATGGAAGCATGGTTGAGCCAGTGCAAAGTTGATGACGGATTGTCTATCCTGCTCCTGCGGTGGTGTCAACCGTTCTCACAGCCGTGAGTGGCTCTCAGTTTCTCTCCACACCTGCTCACGGGAGAAACGATCCGTCCATTAGCAGAGGAGGGCAGGACTGGTGATGAACTGGTTTCTGGAGATCAGGTGTCACGCAACTTATCGTGATGACCAGCTCTTTTTACATTTTTCTAACTGCGGAATTCATCGGCGTGCTCAGTTCTATGTTATAACATAGTTTGAATAACCCTTCACTCACTTACACATTTTAAACTGCTACTTTTGTGCCCAAGTTGGAGGGGCACCTTCTGAAATATCTTTTATAAAGGAACCTGGTGTAAACCCAAGTCTGCAGGATGACCTTCCCCACGCTGAGTTCTCACCAATGATTAGGGCTGATATGGAAAAATGAAATACCCAGCGGTTGTCCGAGCACGTTGTGCTAAGTGGTGTGTGTTGGGAAAATCGGCGGACATATGAAAACTACGTAAGTCTGGTTGTTGAGGCGTCTGAGGAGCAGCAAGTAGAAGCTGGTGCTTCTGAGTTCCTGTTTGAAGAGCTGAGGCCATTGGTTACAGTCTGACCGTGTAAAAGCCACTGAAAGCAACATTCTCTGTAGGAATGTCATCTGAGAATAAAAATCAAGCTCCAAGAAAGGCAATTCTGAGGAAGGAACTTTTGAATGAAGGGGTGTATTAATATAATGGATGTGCGGTATTGATTTAGTGCTAATCTCTTCATTAAAATGCATTCTGAGTTTTCGTAAATGCTGGAGGTTTAATTATGGATATACTACTTATCACGATATTGTAAAATTGCATAAAATTACTACCTTTCTGATGTCTATGCTTGTTCAATAATACAAATGTCTTCAAGCCTCCAGTTTTGTCGAGTGTCTGCTGTTTTAGACATTTATTACCTTGAGGCTCCACAGAAAGTAAAACTCCTATTTGGAATCACTGTTCTAGCTGAAATTCGTTTCCCAAGTTTATAACATACAGCAAAAGTGGCCTTTCGCTAATCTGGCCCCTTTCTGTGGGGAACTGTCCACGTGCCACACGGGGACTTCTGTAAACTCTGGGGCTGCCCAGTGGACTTGCGGCTTTTCCTCAACCTGGACAGAGAGGTAATTGATCACTACCTCGACCCTGCATGCTATTGATCATCTGAGCCCTTGTGATTGTATCCGTATCCCAGATTTCCCTATATCTGGTTGTTTTTATCATATAGATATGCTTAAGGCTTTTTCCATAAATAAGAGATTTGAAAATAAGCATGCACGTTGGCGGAAGTTATTCTTCTAATTGTGATTTCAATTAACTTCATTGATCATTCATTTAATGTTTCGTGCATTTCTCCTTCTAGACAGCCATTAATTATATTGTCATTTTAATACTGCAAATCATACTGGGTAGCTCTAATATGTACTTAAAAAATAACAAGATGTTTTTCATGTTGTAAAAGTGATTCATAATGATTATAGAAAATTTTAAAAATGAAGATAAACAGGAAAATATACTAAAACATAATCCCACAACTCGAAGATGATTATGGTTAACATCTGGGTGTTTATATTTCCGATTCTCCCTCCCACACGTATATTTAATTATAGTATCAAACATCATTCTTTCTTTATACTATTATCACCTAATATTTTATGAATATCTTCACATCACTGAATCTTTTTCTGTAACACAGAGGTAACAAGGCTAAAATGTTCAGGGTCACTTGGAAGTAGAACTGATGAAAAATAAAAACCTATCTTGATTTTTAAAAGTTGCAGTCAGCTCTGTAACAAAATGAATAGAGCTATGGCTTAAGCTTCATAATTGACACACTTCTGCCAACGCTGTGATCTTTCAGTGTTTGTGGTCATTCTGCCCACGCTGCCTTTGTGGTGGAAGAGAAGGCACACGCCCTGTGCCCTCCCTCTACGCCAAACCCGACGTCATCTTCATATCAGCATCATCTCCAACAAGATGACTGGGACACAGTTCACTTAGCCAAGCCCATATCAATGGATGCTTACCCCATATTAAAGTTTTAACTATTAACTACCACACTATCAAATCCTCAAATGGTTCTTTAAAAGGAAAATTGTGGGGTTTTCCCTATTTCTGAAGATCAGCCTCTCAAATATTTCCATATTTAATGCTTTCCCTCATCTTGTTTTGTTGACATCTTTCATCTGCTGTCATTTCTGTGGTGGAACTCTGCATTCATTATTGAATTAAAGAAAAGGACCCTCATGGAACATGTTGGGGACATTCTTGCATCATTGCTGGAACCCTCCCGCCAACTCTTCCTCCATCATCACTCTTTCAGTATTTTCATTTTCAAGCTTATGCCCCTATCATTTTAATTACAGTTTCACTAACTACAATCTCTTCTTTTCTCACGTGCTTACTCCCAACTAGCCTTTGGAGTCACTGCCTGATCACACCTCCAGCCTCTTGGTGCTTGTTTGCTCAAGTAAAGGCTCAAGGAGAGTGGACTAAATAAACTGAACCCTTCTGAGCAAGTGTCTTGAAAACTTTCATATTTCTTTGCTGTTCTGTTTACATCTGTTTCTCACATGGAGACTCAACTTTCTCGTTTAGCATTACTGTTCTCATCACTACTTTAAAAATCAGTGCATTGCATTGATAACCCTGATACTGGAGTGGGAAGATGGTGGAAGGAAGGAGCAAGCCTGGATTCCAGTCTTGACCCTGACTCTTCATAACGTGTCTCCTTCTGTGAACTTTGAGAATGTCTTTAGAGTATCTCTTGAACGTCCAGCATTATGGTGGGCGCTGGCCTTTCCAAGATCATTACAGCAGGCTCTGTGCTCTCCTGAAGCTCACAGTCTGGCTCGGAGGCTGATCCAGATGCTGAACATGGTACAGTAATCTCATGAGGCTTAGCATAGGTGGGCTCACCCAACACCCCCTGACAGTCTGGCTCTGCCTGTTGTCCTGGCACAGTCACTGTTACTGCTCGCTTTCCCTCCCAAGCTTGCCATGAATGGGAAAGTGAATTCCATGTCACCCTAACCTTGCGTAGCTCTCGGCCCCAGCTGAGCCTTAGCATCACCTGAGGAGGTTTCACACATTCTAAGGTTCAGTCCTCACCCCAGTGGTTCCAGGGTACTTTGTCTCAGACAGGTCAGGCCAGAGATGGTGTTCAAAGCTCCCCAGGTGGTTCCAATGGCAGCTGGTGCTGGGAACCAATGCAATGAGCATTGTACATGAGCCAGTGGACATGAACCAATGTAATGAGCAAAGGGTGATGGGGGTGTAGGCAGGCAGGGCTAGCTCAGCCTGAGTGGATCCAAGAAGTCTTCACAGAGCTGACATAGAAGCTGGCGTTCCAGGGTGGCTCGAAATTGATGAAGCCAGCGTAGGGTTCAGCATTTCAAGAGGAAGAACCTGGAAAGGCAGCCCTGGAGAGCACATCGTGTGCACAGATCTGGGGTGAGTCCATGTGTTTAGGGAAGAGCTTCCCAGACTTTCATGCACACACAACGCTCTTGTCAACATGCAGAGTCTGGTTCTCAAGCTCTGGGATGGGCCTGGGCGTCTGCATTTCCAATGAGCTCCCAGACGATGCTGAGGCTGCTTGTCCTGGATCCACACTTTGAAAGGCAAAGGTTTCTGGCATAAGGTGGAAACAGGGAATGCTCAAATCTGTAATCATAAACCAAGCTCAGGCTTTACTGTGAAGGACCCAGGGTGATGAGGTAAGAAGCACTGAGCCCGGCTCTCATGTGAAAACTGCAAGGAAAGACTGCTTTCTTCAAACAATTGTCATGAAGATCTAAAAGCAACATTGAAAGTGTCCTGGTGCTGGGAAGACCCATCATAAGTAGAGCTTTGTTAGGGCTGTTGTTACTCTCCCTCTATGTCAACTGAAGCCACCTGGGAGCACTTCCTCATGTCCATCCTCATCGGGACCATCCAGGAGCACTTCCTCATGTCCATCCTCATCGGGACCATCCAGGAGCACTTCCTCATCTCCATCCTCATCGGGACCATCCAGGAGCACTTCCTCATGTCCATCCTCAATGGGACCATCCAGGAGCACTTCCTCATGTCCATCCTCAATGGGACCATCCAGGAGCACTTCCTCATGTCCGTCCTCATCGGGACCATCCAGGAGCACTTCCTCATGTCCGTCCTCATCGCGACCATCCAGGAGCACTTCCTCATGTCCGTCCTCAATGGGACCATCCAGGAGCACTTCCTCATCTCCATCCTCATCGGGACCATCCAGGAGCACTTCCTCATGTCCATCCTCAATGGATCCATCCAGGAGCACTTCCTCATCTCCATCCTCATCGGGACCATCCAGGAGCACTTCCTCATGTCCGTCCTCATCGCGACCATCCAGGAGCACTTCCTCATGTCCGTCCTCAATGGGACCATCCAGGAGCACTTCCTCATCTCCATCCTCATCGGGACCATCCAGGAGCACTTCCTTATGTCCATCCTCAATGGGACCATCCAGGAGCACTTCCTCATGTCCATCCTCATCGGGACCATCCAGGAGCACTTCCTCATCTCCATCCTCATCGGGACCATCCAGGAGCACTTCCTCATGTCCATCCTCATCGGGACCATCCAGGAGCACTTCCTCATCTCCATCCTCATCGGGACCATCCAGGAGCACTTCCTCATGTCCATCCTCAATGGGACCATCCAGGAGCACTTCCTCATGTCCGTCCTCATCGGGACCATCCAGGAGCACTTCCTCATGTCCGTCCTCAACAGGACCATCCAGGAGCACTTCCTCATGTCCGTCCTCATCGGGACCATCCAGGAGCACTTCCTCATGTCCGTCCTCATCGGGACCATCCAGGAGCACTTCCTCATGTCCGTCCTCAATGGGACCATCCAGGAGCACTTCCTCATGTCCGTCCTCATCGGGACCATCCAGGAGCACTTCCTCATGTCCGTCCTCATCGGGACCATCCAGGAGCACTTCCTCATGTCCATCCTCAATGGGACCATCCAGGAGCACTTCCTCATGTCCGTCCTCATCGGGACCATCCAGGAGCACTTCCTCATGTCCATCCTCATCGGGACCATCCAGGAGCACTTCCTCATGTCTATCCTCATCGGGACCATCCAGGAGCACTTCCTCATGTCCATCCTCATCAGGACCATCCAGGAGCACTTCCTCATGTCCATCCTCAACGGGACCATCCAGGAGCACTTCCTCATGTCCGTCCTCATCGGGACCATCCAGGAGCACTTCCTCATGTCCATCCTCAATGGGACCATCCAGGAGCACTTCCTCATGTCCGTCCTCATCGGGACCATCCAGGAGCACTTCCTCATGTCCGTCCTCATCGCGACCATCCAGGAGCACTTCCTCATGTCCATCCTCATCGGGACCATCCAGGAGCACTTCCTCATGTCTATCCTCATCGGGACCATCCAGGAGCACTTCCTCATGTCCATCCTCATCAGGACCATCCAGGAGCACTTCCTCATGTCCATCCTCAACGGGACCATCCAGGAGCACTTCCTCATGTCCGTCCTCATCGGGACCATCCAGGAGCACTTCCTCATGTCCATCCTCAATGGGACCATCCAGGAGCACTTCCTCATGTCCGTCCTCATCGGGACCATCCAGGAGCACTTCCTCATGTCCGTCCTCATCGCGACCATCCAGGAGCACTTCCTCATGTCCATCCTCATCGGGACCATCCAGGAGCACTTCCTCATGTCCATCCTCAATGGGACCATCCAGGAGCACTTCCTCATGTCCGTCCTCAATGGGACCATCCAGGAGCACTTCCTCATGTCCGTCCTCATCGCGACCATCCAGGAGCACTTCCTCATGTCCGTCCTCAATGGGACCATCCAGGAGCACTTCCTCATGTCCATCCTCAATGGGACCATCCAGGAGCACTTCCTCATGTCCGTCCTCAATGGGACCATCCAGGAGCACTTCCTCATGTCCATCCTCATCGCGACCATCCAGGAGCACTTCCTCATGTCCGTCCTCATCGGGACCATCCAGGAGCACTTCCTCATGTCCATCCTCATCGGGACCATCCAGGAGCACTTCCTCATGTCCGTCCTCATCGCGACCATCCAGGAGCACTTCCTCATGTCCGTCCTCATCGGGACCATCCAGGAGCACTTCCTCATGTCCGTCCTCAATGGGACCATCCAGGAGCACTTCCTCATGTCCATCCTCATCGCGACCATCCAGGAGCACTTCCTCATGTCCGTCCTCATCGGGACCATCCAGGAGCACTTCCTCATGTCCGTCCTCATCGCGACCATCCAGGAGCACTTCCTCATGTCCGTCCTCAATGGGACCATCCAGGAGCACTTCCTCATGTCCGTCCTCAATGGGACCATCCAGGAGCACTACCTCATGTCCATTCTCAACGGGACCATCCAGGAGCACTTCCTCATGTCCATCCTCATCGGGACCATCCAGGAGCACTTCCTCATGTCCGTCCTCAATGGGACCATCCAGGAGCACTTCCTCATGTCCGTCCTCAATGGGACCATCCAGGAGCACTTCCTCATGTCCGTCCTCATCGCGACCATCCAGGAGCACTTCCTCATGTCCGTCCTCATCGCGACCATCCAGGAGCACTTCCTCATGTCCATCCTCAATGGGACCATCCAGGAGCACTTCCTCATGTCCGTCCTCAATGGGACCATCCAGGAGCACTTCCTCATGTCCATCCTCATCGCGACCATCCAGGAGCACTTCCTCATGTCCGTCCTCATCGGGACCATCCAGGAGCACTTCCTCATGTCCATCCTCAATGGGACCATCCAGGAGCACTTCCTCATGTCCATCCTCATCGCGACCATCCAGGAGCACTTCCTCATGTCCGTCCTCATCGGGACCATCCAGGAGCACTTCCTCATGTCCGTCCTCAATGGGACCATCCAGGAGCACTTCCTCATGTCCATCCTCATCGCGACCATCCAGGAGCACTTCCTCATGTCCGTCCTCATCGGGACCATCCAGGAGCACTTCCTCATGTCCGTCCTCATCGCGACCATCCAGGAGCACTTCCTCATGTCCGTCCTCAATGGGACCATCCAGGAGCACTTCCTCATGTCCGTCCTCAATGGGACCATCCAGGAGCACTTCCTCATGTCCATTCTCAACGGGACCATCCAGGAGCACTTCCTCATGTCCATCCTCATCGGGACCATCCAGGAGCACTTCCTCATGTCCGTCATCAATGGGACCATCCAGGAGCACTTCCTCATGTCCGTCCTCAATGGGACCATCCAGGAGCACTTCCTCATGTCCATTCTCAACGGGACCATCCAGGAGCACTTCCTCATGTCCGTCCTCAATGGGACCATCCAGGAGCACTTCCTCATGTCCATCCTCAACGGGACCATCCAGGAGCACTTCCTCATGTCCGTCCTCAACGGGACCATCCAGGAGCACTTCCTCATGTCCGTCCTCAATGGGACCATCCAGGAGCACTTCCTCATGTCCGTCCTCATCGGGACCATCCAGGAGCACTTCCTCATGTCCGGCCTCAATGGGACCATCCAGGAGCACTTCCTCATGTCCATCCTCAACGGGACCATCCAGGAGCACTTCCTCATGTCCGTCCTCAACGGGACCATCCAGGAGCACTTCCTCATGTCCGTCCTCAATGGGACCATCCAGGAGCACTTCCTCATGTCCGTCCTCAACGGGACCATCCAGGAGCACTTCCTCATGTCCGTCCTCAATGGGACCATCCAGGAGCACTTCCTCATGTCCGTCCTCAACGGGACCATCCAGGAGCACTTCCTCATGTCCGTCCTCAACGGGACCATCCAGGAGCACTTCCTCATGTCCGTCCTCAATGGGACCATCCAGGAGCACTTCCTCATGTCCGTCCTCATCGGGACCATCCAGGAGCACTTCCTCATGTCCGTCCTCATCGGGACCATCCAGGAGCACTTCCTCATGTCCGTCCTCATCGGGACCATTCAGGAGCACTTCCTCATGTCCATTCTCAACGGGACCATCCAGGAGCACTTCCTCATGTCCGTCCTCATCGGGACCATCCAGGAGCACTTCCTCATGTCCGTCCTCATCGGGACCATCCAGGAGCACTTCCTCATGTCCGTCCTCAATGGGACCATCCAGGAGCACTTCCTCATGTCCATCCTCAATGGGACCATCCAGGAGCACTTCCTCATGTCCGTCCTCAATGGGACCATCCAGGAGCACTTCCTCATGTCCGTCCTCATCGGGACCATCCAGGAGCACTTCCTCATGTCCGTCCTCAACAGGACCATCCAGGAGCACTTCCTCATCTCCATCCTCATTGGGACCATCCAGGAGCACTTCCTCATGTCCGTCCTCATCGGGACCATCCAGGAGCACTTCCTCATCTCCATCCTCATCGGGACCATCCAGGAGCACTTCCTCATGTCCGTCCTCAATGGGACCATCCAGGAGCACTTCCTCATGTCCGTCCTCAATGGGACCATCCAGGAGCACTTCCTCATGTCCATCCTCAACGGGACCATCCAGGAGCACTTCCTCATGTCCGTCCTCAATGGGACCATCCAGGAGCACTTCCTCATGTCCGTCCTCAATGGGACCATCCAGGAGCACTTCCTCATGTCCATCCTCATCGGGACCATCCAGGAGCACTTCCTCATGTCCGTCCTCAATGGGACCATCCAGGAGCACTTCCTCATGTCCGTCCTCAACGGGACCATCCAGGAGCACTTCCTCATGTCCGTCCTCAATGGGACCATCCAGGAGCACTTCCTCATGTCCATCCTCAACGGGACCATCCAGGAGCACTTCCTCATGTCCGTCCTCAATGGGACCATCCAGGAGCACTTCCTCATGTCCATCCTCAACGGGACCATCCAGGAGCACTTCCTCATGTCCGTCCTCAACGGGACCATCCAGGAGCACTTCCTCATGTCCGTCCTCAATGGGACCATCCAGCAGCACTTCCTCATGTCCATCCTCATCGGGACCATCCAGGAGCACTTCCTCATGTCCGTCCTCATCGGGACCATCCAGGAGCACTTCCTCATGTCCGTCCTCATCGGGACCATCCAGGAGCACTTCCTCATGTCCATTCTCAACGGGACCATCCAGGAGCACTTCCTCATGTCCGTCCTCATCGGGACCATCCAGGAGCACTTCCTCATGTCCGTCCTCATCGGGACCATCCAGGAGCACTTCCTCATGTCCGTCCTCATCGGGACCATCCAGGAGCACTTCCTCATGTCCATCCTCAATGGGACCATCCAGGAGCACTTCCTCATGTCCGTCCTCAATGGGACCATCCAGGAGCACTTCCTCATGTCCGTCCTCATCGGGACCATCCAGGAGCACTTCCTCATGTCCGTCCTCATCGGGACCATCCAGGAGCACTTCCTCATCTCCGTCCTCATCGGGACCATCCAGGAGCACTTCCTCATGTCCGTCCTCATCGGGACCATCCAGGAGCACTTCCTCATGTCCGTTCTCATCGGGACCATCCAGGAGTACTTCCTCATGTCCGTCCTCATCGGGACCATCCAGGAGCACTTCCTCATGTCCATCCTCATCGGGACCATCCAGGAGCACTTCCTCATGTCCATTCTCATCGGGACCATCCAGGAGCACTTCCTCATGTCCATCCTCAATGGGACCATCCAGGAGCACTTCCTCATGTCCATCCTCATCGGGACCATCCAGGAGCACTTCCTCATGTCCATCCTCAATGGGACCATCCAGGAGCACTTCCTCATGTCCGTCCTCAATGGGACCATCCAGGAGCACTTCCTCATGTCCGTCCTCATCGGGACCATCCAGGAGCACTTCCTCATGTCCGTCCTCATCGGGACCATCCAGGAGCACTTCCTCATGTCTATCCTCCTCAAGGCCATTGAGAAGGCTTCCTCATGTCCATCCCCACTGAGACCACTCAGGAGTGCACCCTCATGTGCACCCTCACTGAGGCCATTTGGGAGCACGTCCTCATGTCTATCCTCATCAGGACCATCCAGGAGAGCTTCCTCATGCTCATCCTCATCGGGGCCATTCGAGAACACTTCCTCATGCCCATCCTCATTGCAGTGCCTATTTTCCTTTCCAAACTTCATCTTTCTTCCTGCTAGTTCTCTCTCACTGTATTTATTTGACATTGCAGTTCTAAATAATAGATGTGCCGAGTGCTCTGGGATGAGAAAAATGCTACAAAATGAAGTTGTGTGAGGATGCCAGCTGTCACTGCAGCTGAGTGGCAAAGAAAAATTTCTCCTCATCTGATGTTTGTGTCTTTTTTTGCTCACATGTTCTAAAGTCTGAGAGACAGAAAAATGCCATTTGGGCAAATATTTAGAAGAGAGAAAAAGAGTTAGAACTAATAATGTACAAATGTTTTTCTTATTTTAAAAGAAGTACTGTAATAAGCAGCCCTTTGAAAATTGCTCACTAAAATATTTTCTGGTGATTTTTAGGTTAAAACACTGATTTATATTTGTATAACTACCTTCTTTATTTGATAACTCATCATACCTTCAAATTGTAAACTTTTCAAGGCCCAGTTGTCATGAATTCCAGACTATTTACTTCTCGATGGTCTCCATGGCAGTTTTTAAAATTCTGTGAGTAATACAGGTCCTATTTAGTATTAAAAAGAGAAATAGAAAATGAAACTCACCAGAGTCCTATCACCCAGAGATAACCACTATTAATACTTTGTTAAATCTCAACCTTTGTATATACATACATGCATACATTCTGTACTATTCATCATTTAGTCAGTAAATATATGTTGGTTTGCAAAAGATAACCTTCCTGTATCACTAATGATTTTAATAGCCAACACGCATTGAGCATTTCATACAAAGCACGTATGTGCATTATTTCATTTAATTTTTTAATCACCCGGCAAAGTAAGTGTAATGATGACCACCATTTCATAGGCGAAGAAGCTGAAGCTCAGAGAGAGAGCTGTTCAATGGATAGCTATCAAGTGGATGAGCTGTCATTTCTGTTCTTGTCTGACTCATGAACAAGGGTCGTGCTCAATCACTGCACCATCCAAGCCTTTTCGACTCCACCAGCAGTTGTCCGAGCACGTTGTGTTAAGTGGCGTGTGTTGGGAAAATTGGCGGACATATGAAAACTACATAAGTCTGGTTGTTCAGGCATCTGAGGAACAGCAAGTAGAAGCTGGTGCTTCTGAGTTCCTGTTTGAAGAGCTGAGTCCATTGGCCATCCCTTCTGTTGTATGTAGAGCTAGCCTCATGTTGCCTTCGTTCCTTCTCCCACCTCTGAATTCAGCCGGGTGAGAATGGCCCATGGAGAGCGGTTCCCCTTGCATTTCTCATTTTCCTTGGTGATTGGCTGGCTTCACACTTAAGGGCGTGCCGTGCACACAAGTACAAATGCCAAATAGAAGTGGGCATCCTCACTTCCCCTCGCCACCACCTTCCAGCTCCCAGGAAGGATTTCAAAGTACAGGAATGCATGTCGTTCAAAAGAGTTCTCCAGAAAGCGAACGCTCTTTCACTCTTCTTTCTTTATGGCCAGATGTGACTGGAGAGAATGGAATTAGCATTAGGAACCCAGTGAACTCTGCGTTGTTTCTGACCCCAGAGTCTGTGCTCAGTTGGAGATGCTCACAGCGCATCTGGCTTCAGGTCTCGCTTTCAGATGCTTTGTGTCTTAGTTCGTGCTGCTGTAACTGAGCACCATAGGCTAGGCAGCTTATAAACAACAGGCGTTGATTCCTAACGACTCTGGAGGCTGAAGTCGTGGATCAGGGTGCCAGCATGGTCAGGCTCTGGGGAGAACGCTCTTCTGGGTTGCAGACGGCCATCTTCTCACTATATCTTCACATGGTGGAAGGGGCTGGGAGCTCTGTGGGGTCTCTTTTATAAGGACACTAATTCCATCATGGGGGCTCCACCCTCGTGACCTGATCACTTCCCTAAGGCTCCACCTCCTAACACCGTCACCTTGAAGGTTAGGATTTAACATATGAATTTGGGGGGCCACAGACATTCAGTCGCTAGCAGGTTGGCTCTCTCCAGAGGTTCTGCGTCCACCTGGGAGCAGTCAGCCAGCTGACGCTGAGTACGTCAGCACGAGATCTGTACCGTTGAGTTCCATGAGCGCGCTCAAGAAGATCTACAAACCCGTTGGTATTTGAGGGTGCGTGCGTTTTTCTGGAGAGTCCAGAACCACTCTGCCAAGTGAACAATTCGGTTTCAGCCGTCTTTCTATTTTAGGAAGTACCCTATATCATTGTGTACTGTTGCTAAGTTTTCAGGTGGGAAAGGAAGAAGATAGAAACTGTGCGTTGAGAGATTATAGGCTGTAGGTCTTGAGAGCAAAACTCAAGAGAAGAAATGAAAGAAAAGGGCAAGTGTCAATGCAGAGGACAAAATGGGCAGAAATGGTGCATGAATAGCAAAGCCTTCTTCTTTTACCCCAATGCCTGACCCTCCCCCCACCACCACTCCAGCACCACTAAGTTAAGGCTGGGGGAAGGGAGAGTGCACACACGGGTGGGCACAGAGTGCCTGGGGTCTAACATCAGCAGCCACAACATTTTTTATGCAGCGCCCAACATTCTATTCCACTAAGTTGGACTGATCCAAGTGCAGTGGCTGGTCTCTCCCCAACTCGCTGCCCTGGTCTTCATGTGGGCATCAGTCCTGCGTGCCATTCCCCCAGGGGCTCTTCTTTCTCCACACAGAAAAGGGCCGGGATGTACAAGCTCCACATCCCCAGGCGGCTCTGAGCCTCACCACCTCCTCAGCCTCACTCATGCACACACACGTTGTTAATAAAAAGAGAGGACCTAGGGCTTTTTCATGCTGAGTTTGAAATGTTGAATCGGTTCCGAGGATGGAGAACGCGTCGTTTGCACAGAAGAATGATAAGTCGGATATACCAAGGTGCTCATTGTTTTAACAGTGTTGTTTATTCAAATTTAGATAAACAAAGGCGGTAGATGTCCTCTTATTCTTAGATTAAGTGCTCTTAAACTATTTAACCCATCACACGCAGATAAGGACTTTCACAGAACCAGAACTGTTTGTTTGAAGGACTCAAGAACAAGTAGATCACCTTTTTTAAAAAATCTAACATGAGAAGTAACTGAGGAGAGCTGGGAATTCGCTGACTGAGCAGCCAAAGGCTGACTGTGCACCCACAGAACGCTGGCGGACGTCTGCCTCCCGAACCCCAAACTCCACCTGTAGGAGTCTGTCGGAACGCAGCCCCCACAGCCCTGCTCTCCAGCTGTTTTCCTTGACTTTGGGGCGGAGCTGAGTTTGCTCTGGTTCCATCACCTACCACCTGGGTGAACTGATGAACATTTCATAATCTTTCAGTCCTAAATTCAGTGAAATAGGAGTAAGAACTGGAGGTAACGCCCATGATTATTTTGAGGATTAAATGGAATAACATGTGGGTACTTAGCACAGTGTCTGGGAAATAATAGTTCAGGATATAGCAGTTGTGGTTCTGAGGCCTGGATCATTCTTGTCTGAGGGGAAGATATTGAAACGTGATTTTGTATAAATTTTGACCCCTTTCTAGATTAGACTTTTCTGGATTCGTAATACCGAGACTTCCTTAATCCCAGTCAAGAAGAAAACCAAGATTTTGGCATTAACTCTAAAACTGTCCTCCCACTTCTGAGTGAATATGACAGACCCCCAAGGACACCTGGCCAGAGAGAGTGGTCATCCATCTGTGGGCCCCTCCATGACAGCGGGCCAGGTTTCCCGAAGTAACATTCCTGCCTCCCTGTCTGGTGCCCCCTCTACCATTCCAGCCTCCTGCTCTGGTGCACCCCCTGTCATTAGCCCGCACTATCTATAATGCGGTCTCGGTTGTGTCTCATGGTGGTATAAACAGAGATGCCTAACAGTCAGCTGGAACCCAGTTCAGTGCTGACATTAATGGTGATGGAAAGATCTGAGTCTCACGCTTGCTGTGTTCTGATTATGTGCGAAGGCTCCTCCTCTCCAACGTTCGAGCCTCAGCTCACCCTCGCCCTTATCGGGGAGACCCATTTGGAGGTCTTGAAGGTCTTATCAGGCAAGTTCAACCCAACTCAATCCTGACTCAGCCTCTGCCAGCACCGGGAAGCATCAGCGCCTCCAGCCTGCATAGACAAGAAGAGCAGAAACGTTGAGTCAGACACACACGGCTTAACCCAAGTCCTTCGTTTACACTGCGTGTTAGTTGCTTACACACCCGGAGCCTCAGTTTCCTTATCTGTCACCCAGCACTGCTAGGAAGGCTCAGCCAGAGAAGGGAGGCTGGTCCCAGTGTGACAAGGGGCTCAGATAAGCCCTCCATGGATAGAGGTTTCATTTAAACCACCTGCATTGGGACCAAGCAGCAACATGCAGAATCCGGAGTTAATTATGCTGCTACAGACTGTGCATCTGGCGTGTCGAGAGAGAATGAGGGGCACTCGTGTGCTCACAGATTCCTAGCTGGTGCCAATTTGCTAGATAATTGGGTCTGTGCATCTGGCTGGGCTCAGGGCCTCTCAACCTTTATCGTGCATATGAGTCACCTGGGAAACTATAAAACACACATTCGTCTGTGTAATGTGAAACATACAGTACAGGCTTCTGACACGCTCCAGCCGGTGCCAGCGTTGCTGTCCCCAGATGGTGTTTTGAGCGCGGTTTCTTCCCCTAAAGCCGACCAGCTACACAACTAAACCCGCGAGCCCATCCCACCTCTGCCGCGGTTGTTCTAATGCTGGTGGTGGCCACTCTGAGCAAGTCCTGGTGCACAAGCCCGGGGTGTGCCCGACATCTTTCATCACCTCCCTCGTCCCCATCAAAGGAAACCACTTTGTAGACGTCGCTCCTGAATGGTCACCAGCGCCAGTGTCCCTGTGTCCGTTTTCTGTCATCTCCCTCCGTGACATCTGTACCACACCTGCTCACACCTAGAAGTTCTGCTCCGCTGCAAGGACCCTCGTCTCCTGGGCCTCCCTCTCAGACTCTCCCTCAGCCTCTTGGGCCTCCTCTTCTCCTTCTCACACCCCTGAAGTTGGAGTCCCCACGCTGTCTCTCCAGCCTCGTCTGGTCTCAGCTGCTCCCTCCTTTCTGGAGCTTCATCCACCCCCACGACTTCCATCAACACTTACAATTTCAACCTGTTCTTAACCCCAAGATAATTCTCTCAGTTTCTTATAGAGAGCTGGACCCGAGGGCACTGAGGTCACTATAAACTCAATTAGACACGTCCTCTCCCCTCCACCAGACCCACGTCCACACAGCCACACTTTCACTGTGTGCCCCTCCCACGTGGGATCCTTAAAAAGAATCTAGTTTAGGGAAACTGAATGATAGTGTCTTTGGTTTTTCTCTCTTTATTTCAATGCTGGACCCAAACCTTAGAACAACAGCTGGCAGATCCTCAACGTTAGTTGAAGGACAAGTTGATCGTCACTGCCTGGGGGAGGCGCCGTTGCCCCCCACACAGACAGACATGGTGGCCGAGCCGCTGCTTGCTGCCCTCTCTCCATGCTCTCCGTGTGGCTTCCAGAGGAACGTTTGTAAAGACCAGGAGCCTGTCGTTTCCTGCTCTGCTTTGGCAGAGGGCGGATGGTGACACAGATGGGACCTGGAGCTTGAACTCCTGGGGCTGGGTCTCTGCTCCACCGGTCACTCCTCACGCACTCCCTGATCTCAGGTTATTTGTCAAAGTGGGTGGAACGACCTTCCCCAGAGGGCTTTGTGCGGATCAAGGGACTAATGAGTCACGGAGCACTCAGGGCAGTACCTGGACCTCAGCTACCATCACTTGGGGACCTTGGGGCATCTCTTCATGTCGAGGAGCGTGCAGACCCTACCCGGCTGATCCCAACTCCCAGATCCCCTCTCTGACCGCTCTCCACCGTGCATCTCGACTCCCAGCCACACTGCCATTGCTGACGTGGGTCTTCCCCTGCCTCCTTCAGCATCTCCTTACTCGCGGTGTCTGCTCTTCCTGACAGACCCTCTTCCACAGGCACGGCTTCTGCCGGGCGCACACTGCCCCCTCGCCCAGGCCCTGCCCCACTGGCCCCTCAGCCCGCTCTCCAGACCCTGCTCAGCCCCCAGGAAAACCCCCGCCTGCCCTGTGCCCCGGCCTCTGCCCCTCGGTCACAGAGCTCTCTCCACACGGCGCCGCGGTCCGCGGTCGCATCTCCGTCAGCCTGTGTCCTTTCCCACGGTCCTCTCAGAGGGAGATGAGACACGGGGAGCTCTGAAGAGGGTGTGAATGCGAGGTGTCCTGTGCGCCTCTAACAGGCCATTGTCTCCTCTTTCCATCACAATGAAAACTCACAGAAATCAAGAATGGCAGCAGGTCAGCGTAGAGGCTTCCATAGTGACAAACACAGGAAATTGCCAGGAGAAGCACAGAGACGAAAGGGAGCCAAGGACAGAGGAAGGAGGACCCGTGAGACGTGGAGCAGAGTGAGGAGAAGCGTTCGTGCTTGCATGTCGGGGGGACTGTCTACACTCCACTCGCTGACGGCACTGGGGTCAGCCGCTAGGAGAGGCACCCGGGGACCACCACCGCCTGGCCCACCCAGAGCAGAGTTATGATGCAGGAAGAGGACCGTGTGCTCCCTGGTTTGTTCTTGTTTCTCTCCGCATGTGGAGACGCAGAGTTGTCCTGGCCGGAGGCGTTGTTGACTTGAGGGTGGATTTCGGATAGCTCTCCACAGAGTTCTCATGAGCCTTATCATCTTTAATTTAAACCTCAGAGTGAGTCTTTGAGTCGGGTTTTCTCATTGTCATTTTCCAGAGAAGGAAACCAAGGCTTAGCTGGGCTCAGGAGTTTATTCGGTTCAGATACCAAGAAATGAAAACACCGTTCTGGCTAAGACCCCAGCCTCTCTCCTCTGCCCTGCATGTGGCCTGCCAGCGCTGTGTGCCCAGGCCATAACACAGAATGTTACCAGAATTGTTCCATGTATTGAATTTGCCAGTGGGCACCATTGTAGCAAACATACGCTCGCTGGGACCATGTTTCCAAGCCATGTTGTCAAGAAGCCCTGCCTCATTTTGACGTCACTGTATCCCCATCACCGTGGATGGTCCATGAAAAGGTGTGGTGGGGCCACATGTCCTCCAGGAAGCTGATGGCATCCGCCAGCCAAAGGCGTTTATCAGAAACAGGACGAGACGTGGACACTGAGTGCAAGCTACTGAGGGTGTGATAGATTCATCAGCCCCAAATGAGAAAAGACAATGAGGATGAGATGTCTGTCCTTTTGGTGCCAGGCAACACGCCATAAGGACAAACCCAGTTCTACACACTCACGTGCAGGTGCGACAAATGACACTTGCAGGGGGGGTGGGCGCCGGATGGCAGGGCTCAAATCCCGATCAAAGAGGCTGAGGCAGGACACAGGGAAGAGGAGATGGACAATTCTGGAGGCAAACAGACCAGCCCGGGAGGCAGCAGATGGGGACATTCTTCGCAAAGGCGCATTCTACAGACTCAGGCTGCTTTCACCATGATGGCTGGTCCCGTTCCCAATTTAGATCAGGGGTTCTCAAATGTGGCCCTTAGACCAGCAACTCTGGTGTCACCCATGAGCTTCTTAGAAGTGCAAATTCATGGGCCCTGCCCCGCGCTACTGAACCAGAGTCTCAGAGGATGGAGCCTGTCCAGGTGTGAGAACCACTGTTTGGGTCCAAGGGGGCTGCTGGATGTGTTATCAGTGGATGCTTGCCGTGGACTGTCGGGCTTCGAAGTCTGCAGGCAGCGAGCTTGGGCACAGGATACAAAGGTGAATGAGGCCCAAGAAATCCACAACTCAGAAGGAAGGGACAACTTGCAGTGACAAATTTGGGGTGTTTGCTGTGCGCATAAGGCCCAAAGGACAGAAATGAGAGGAGGGCAAAGTCCCCGCCTGGGAGATTAACTCTCGAGCTGAGCCACTGGGGGTGGATAGATGTTCTCAGCTGCTCAAAGTGAGGACGTTCGTGGAATGAACAGGATGCCCTGCTAAGCTTGGGGAACTGAGGGTGGTCATTAGTCACATTGGGCTGGAGCTTAAGATACAGGAGACAGAACAGGGTGGCCCCAGATCAGCAAGACTGGAGAGATGGAGACGGGGCCACGGAGAGAGAATGTGAACCTCAGCATGTGTGGGAACATCTCTTTCCTCCATCGTGGTTATCTCTGAGTACGGAAGACCGTCTTTCCTGTGTGTTTCCTGCAGATATCTCTGAGAGCAACACAGACCATAATGAAATTTACTTTTCTAACTGGGTTATTGTCAGGGTCAATCTAATTCCTCTACAACATGAGTGACAAAATTGAGTGTGTGCCAGTGTATATGTGTGATTGCTTTGAAAATCATTATGTATTCTGAGCAAAAGACCCAGAAATTAAGTGGATTATTCTGAAGTAGAGTCATTTGCAAACTGCATTTGGTGACATCTTACAAAACTCTCCTGGGGTCCCCTGAAAGCAGCAAGCATAATTTAATCCGTGCCTGTGGCACCACGCCAACCCAGCACAACACTATGTCCAGGCCTGAGAAGGAGTAGAGAAAGCTCTCTCCGAGCCTTGAAAGTTTTGGATCCACTGGTCTCCTGTGTAATCAGAGTGTTTGTGAGGGTCAGTGAGGGGCACAGCAATGAAAATTAGCTGTCATCCACAATTCTCATTAGAATACGCGATTGCATATTAGCAAAATGTGTTTGGAATAATAACGGGCTCACAGGCGTTTGAACAGGCTCCAAAACTGTAAAGCATCAGGCTGGAATTTATTTTTAAAAAAAACAGCTCTCTCATTAGACAGTTCACTTTGATTTCAGTCTCCATAGAAACCGGATATTCAGATGCATTAAGATGTTTTTATGTTTGGAGTTTTTGTGTGTTGTGGGATTTAGACATGTGCATAGACAAAAAGCCAGATGCGACGTATGGTATGCGAGGCGTGGACTAGAGGGGTCTCACGCCGGGCCGTGAAATTCGTCCAAAAATCAGAACCAGAAGTGGCTGCTGTTGAATGGCAGATTGCAAAGTTCAACCCGAGGGACAACGAAGCCGTGGAAACTTCATATAAATAGAGAGGTCTGACATTTACTGGCCTGGGAGGGGACCGGGTCTTCCTCACAAAGCAAGAGTCAGCACGTGAGGATGTGGGTGTGCGTGTGACAAGCGCATCAGCAAAGCGGCTTCCATCAGGAGATCAGGTTCAGCTGTCCTCAGCAGCAGCCCTGTCAGGGAGACTGGAAATCCGTGGCCTGGCTTCCGGCCTCCCAAACGGCAGCATCGACAACACGTTGGGCTTGAGTGAGGTTTTGCTTCCACTGTAAAATTTTGACTTTCTTTAGATTACAATGAAACCTCTTCTTCTTAAATGTATCTGAAGGCAGGGATTTTCCTCATTGATTGAGGACAGTGGCTGGCTCATTCCCACACAGGAGGGACGGTCTCCCAGTACAGCCGTGCTGGTTGGGAAGTGAACCAAAAATACTAGAAGCAGCAGCCTCAGCACGTGGCTTGCTTTGTGGTGGGGACAGGTTTGCTGAGGAGAGCGTTTATTTCAAGGAAAACAGAGTCTTCTCAGATAAAATGCCTGTACCTTTTTGGGCTCCTTGCAGGGGTGAAAAGGAAACAATGAAACATTTCCACAACTGCGGGTGCAACTGTTGCATCACTTTTTCTCTAAGGTGCTCCGGCTATGGTTGATGAGTTTTCTGTCTTCTGTGATCCAACGTGAGGAATCTCCTCCGCTGTCATGGCCAAGGCAGGGCAGAAACAGGGAGGAGACCCCAAGGGGCACACACACAGCGGGAAGGCGACTCCTGCTTTGTTCTGGCACCAGTTCTGCTCGCTGTACTGCCCCATCTCAGCTGCCCCACCTGTACGATGGGCTCAGGACCCCAAGACCCTTCCCTGGGATGGACACCACCCTCCCAGGGAAGCCACATGTTCACCTCATTACCCCAAAGCTGCAGCCAGGTCAACCAGGAGCCTTGCTGCCTCCAAGCTTCCACGCTGCAGAGATCCCAGCTCCTCCCACATCTGCCAGTTGGGTAAAGCGCAACCATCACTGGGTACTTTTAGCTCCATCTTGTGAGTCTGGGGAGTCGTGTCTTGCAAGGAAGGTTCTGGACGAGACCGAGTCTTGCCTTGAGATGCAGCCTGACCATGTGTAACATGTGCACACGTCACCCCAGGGGACCTTGTGACTTTGATTTTCTAGTCCAGCAGGGGTGCTGCCTGGGAGCGTCTGTCTGGCCAGGCCGTGAGCTCCTGGGGTTGACTCCGGGGGGAGCTCCAGGTCGCCGTGCTCCACTCTCTTCCTGGCACCGACCCTGGTCAGGAGCAGATGGATTGATTTGCGTCCTGGTGGGACTAATTTTAGTGATCTGGAGGTGGGGCTTTGGGGGGGAGGACATGCTCACAGAGCTGCCTGGCATCAGGCCCGGCATGCAGCGGGCTGGTTTGCAACAGCCTGGGCTGTGTCCAACCCGCCAGGGGACAGAGGTGCTGCAGACCAAGAACCAAGCTTACAGCGATGTCCCACGGGGCCCCCAAACCCTGCCTGCCAAGGATCTAGATTTGGGGGAAATAAGATGTGTGTAGACAGAACGAACCAAGATGCCTTTTGTCCTGGTTCTGTTTTTGTCTGACTTAGGAGAGACCAAAGAACTGAGTGGTGGGGTTCTGCCCGCAAGTCCTTCTCTAACACAGGCACACTCCCTGCAACCTCTCTGTCTCCCCCTGGACCCTACGCGACCAGAAGGAACTTCTTTGTTCTCTGATTATGCCTGCTCTCCTCCTCAGAGCCTCCAGTGGGCCATCCCACCCCCAGGGCATGGAAGCCCATTCCATCTTGGATTAAATGTCCCTTCCTCCAGGAAGCACTTCTCCACCCCCAGCCTAATCTAAATCACGTGGCTAAGTAAGTGTGCAAGATATCCTGCGTTCTCCTTTTAGCAAAACTCACCTTACTCGTAACCTCCTGTCCCATGTGGATGACCCAGGTGGACCGTAGCGCCGTGAAGGCAGGTGGCAGTCTGTCCTGTTCACCGTGCCAGCCTCAGTGTGGCCTGGGATCAGTGTGTATGGTAAGAGGTTCATTTAGAAACTCCAGATCGTGTCCAGATTTGTTACAGATCCTGCCACTGTGGAAAAGAACCAACTCACTGTGCTGAATATTCACCCAATATTAACTCATTGGTTTACTCTGAGGAACCTGTCGTTGGCTGACTTGTAGTTTTTTTCTAGCAGTTTTCAATGGATAAAGTTTCCACTACCATTTTGCTTTTCATTCGAAAGTGACCTTCTTGATGGCTTTTGGAACAACCTCTTTCCTAAGAAGCAGCAGATTCTACAGTATTTTGCAAATAGGAAGTTTTCTCCCGTCTTTGCAGAAACACCACGTACAAGGCACTCAACTTACCCAGAAGGATGTGTCTTTTAATATAGGCAGTGTTGCAGTTTGTAAAGAAACATTTCCATACGCAGCTTCCACTGAGCTGCCAACGCTGCTAATGTTCATTTTGCCCTTTTAAATATGATTGAAATTCTGTCAGTCTTACTAAAAGAATAACATAATGTGGGTGTTCCAGCAGAGTGTTTTCAAGGCAATCACATAACTGTTCAAAACTGGCTTTGGTGTCTATTTTGTTGCTTGCAAATAAGGGACTTTTGAGATTGTTACAATGTAGCCTCGGAAATGGCCAATTTAACAGTAAAAACTGGTTTTTAAACATTACTATCAGAAGTGTCACCTTTTTGCAGCAAACTAAGCTTTTAAATTAAAAAAAAAAAAAAAAAAAAGGCTGCCAAAGAAACACAAACCACATTCACTAAAAAATCAAAGTGAGACACATTGTTGACGAATTGTCTCCAAGGCTTCATGCTTCCTAATTGCCAAATATTGAGTGTCTCTGTAATTGAACTTTAGCCGTCTGTGCATTAGTGAGATCGTTTCTGAAGAGAATCTCTGAATGAAGCTGATGAGCCCAGTGTTCTTCCATCAGATCGGAGGGGTCCAGGTGGCACAGAGCACAGTGGATTGACGTGTCCCGTGCCCAGGCCTGCAATTAGCATCTTCAAGCTCAGAGCTCTGGTCTCTCCGAGCTCTGCGGATCCCAGCTTTATGTAAACTGTTCTCTCTGTGCTCTCAGAGCCTCAGGTGACTTGTCAGTGGAGTTGCAAGATGTTTAAGGGACTCTTATATTCCAGCAAATTAAGTATGCTAGGTTGGACATTTTTGTGTACTTTTCCTTCTCATTTTATTCATTTTGCTTGTTTACATTTTTAAAAAATATCTAAATCCAAAGGGTTGTTCTCAAGTTACAGCCGTAATCCATAGAAAATGGTCATTGGTTGTCAACCATACAAATCATTGCAGAGAGAAAACCAGGGAGTGGAACTGTTCGCTGTTATTCTGGAGGGTGATCCAAGTCTTCACGGAGGCTGTGTAACCATTAGAAAGATGTGAGGAGAAATGTGTGCCAGCCTCTTCGTCTATACCCTGTCTCCTAGAAACATAGGTTTGTACCCTTAATTAGTAGCTTAAAGATCCATTTTGAATGCTTATAGGACAAGCTGGTGGCACCAAATCAAAGCTTCAACTCTGATAAGACAGATGGCTCCTTGCAAACAGTTTCAACCAGCTTCGTTTTGAAATAAACTGATATCTGATATTTACTAAAAATGGCATTTTTCCTATAGATGCTTTCTCTTCACTTTAGGTTACTTGCCATATTTCTCTTCTCTTCTACTGCAAAGTTTAGCTTCCTTTGTGAAGAGTGAAATATTCCAGCCTCCTTCCCGAGCACCCCGTCCCTTCATCCTGGAAGATTTTCTCTTCTTCCAAGGATGTCTTTGTGACAGCAATGCATAGCTGATGTCTGCAAAGTCGGCAGGCTCCACTATTTGTTATTTTCCTCATTCATCCTGTTTTCGAGGGCGTACACATTTCTAGAGCTCGTACAATTGCTTTAACCTGTGATGCGGAGAACCGACCAACGTGACGGTGCTATAATCGTGTCTGTCCTCGAGTCTTAGTGAGACCCACGTGTACTTCCTGCACTGTGTTTGGACGTATACACAGTTTTTGAATTTTTAGTAACTTAGGTTAGGTTCGTGTTCTGGATAACTGAACGCTTTTCCGCAGTAAGGATAAAACTTTTACTCTATTCTGTGATTTCAGGTGGAAGTTATTCTAATATGTATGGTTCCTCTCCTCTTATTACGTTAAACCAGACAGAATGACTAACATTTCTCTATTTTTGACCTTCCAAAATGGCAGTTTCCTATGGTTCAATCCAATATATTTAGATGAGGGTTGTTAGCTGGCATTTTGAATAACAGTTAGGCTTCCGGCAGTTAATGAAACTCTGGAAATTTCTGCAAAATGGTGTGTAAATGTGCCTGTGAATCTGCATCAGTCTGCACACAGCCTCTGCGTCTCCAGCAGAATGCACGTGCTGAGTCTTGAGGTTGCTGCAAGGGCCCCAGATCGCAGGTGTGTTTCTGTGGGGAAACAGAGTTTTCTCTCAGCATTAAGGACGTGGTGATAATGTGCAGGCTTAGCAAGAGGACATGGGAGTCCATTTTGCACCCCAAGGTGCAGAGAGGAACAGGAGAGGGGAGCCAGGAAGGGAATTCCAGGACAAAGAGGAGAGCTGGAGGCTTCTCCAGTTGTGAGGGCTCCTGCACTCTGCATCCGTCTGACCTCCCAACCATCTCTTCTGCCTCCTTCCCAGACTGAAATGTGTGCGGGACTGGAGAGACGCCCAGCCAGTTCAGACCCATACACATGAGGGGTCACTATATTATCCTGGGTATTTTAAGTACTGTGTTGAGAGACTGTCGCTTGTCACATACATCTTATTTCTCTTTTGAAATCATGATATTCATTATCCGTAATTAATATTGCAACTGAGGAATCCTTGCAAGATGTTCCATTCAGAGTATGCTTGTTTATCACTGCCAGGAAAACTTTAACTGGGCTTGGACTCACTTTCTTCCTCAGATTAGCTGCAATACCAAGCATGTATTATTTGTAAAATTGATTGATTGCATGTACAGTGAAGTGGAAGCAGGCCCATCACGCTGACAGTTTCATTTAGTGCCTCTCTTTTGGCATTTTAAATTATATTGTTTTCTTAACGGGGAGCAAAAAAGTGCTGAGAAAGGTTTAGTATGCTGAGACCTGTTTGCTTTTAATGGAATGAAGTTAATAAACTTTCATTTCCTGGTGTTGACAGAATGACTCTGATTATAACCAAATAGTTACTAGGTGAAAATATGTGCAACACCGCCAAGAGCAATTTCAACACGTTATGTAAAGTGGCTCCTAGCTTCTGGGGGTCTGCCGGGCATTTTCCCCTTGAAACATGGAGTCTTGTAGGGTTAAGAACTGAGTCCGTCAATTGAAAAGTCTTTTGTATTCAAGACCAGTTACCCAAACATGCCTATTACTCCCGTTATCCAAGCAGCTTATTATTGGACTTATGTCCTGTGACTAACTGTTCAGGTTAGCTGTGAAGAAACCAAACTGTTAACTCTGATTTATTAAGGAAATATTAATGGAGTTTTTCATTTAAAAGGAAAATTGTAAACAAATATTTATCCAGACCCTTGCTAGGACTTTTCTCGTCGTATTTCACATCCTCCTCACAACAACTCCTTGAGGACTAAGGTGACGTCATTTTACAGATGAACCAAATGACTCCCGAGAAGTTCAGTGCCTCCCTACGTTTGCAACTGAGCTTCAGGACTGGGGTGGAAATGCGTTCTCTTCTCGCTCTCTCACCGCCGGCTCGCCTGCAGACCCCAGGGGTCGCATCCAAACCACCGGGGCCTGAGTCGTTCCCTTCATGGTTTTCCTGATGCGTTAATTTACAGGAATGGCGAATTTGATTCCTTTCTTTGGAGAAAGAGATTCTCTCAATAATCGCTTGTGCATTTTCTCATAAATTGGATTAGGGCAACATTTTCTCAACTCTACAGGGATGAAATCTCATAACTTATTTTGTGGTGCAGTCTCTTTGGAGAATTTGAGGTGAAGTCAAAAGTGAAAAATGATTTTTTTTAAATCAGAGAACATAGTTTATGGGTGGAGACTGTAATTTCGCAGATAGAAACTGTAGGCATCTGTATAACCAGTATGTTTTCTTATTCAATATAATTTCCATAGAAAAGTTTCTGGGTTGGTGGGGATAGAGAAAACACACTCTCTAGAGAACACAAACAGCAAGGGAAAATTTGGGAAGAATTGAAATTGGAAAATCTAGCCTAGGTTTCCTGTCCCCATCAAGGGACCAAAATAAGTGACCCCTCGGCGAGCTTGGTAAAGAACCGATTCTGGTGAAGGAGGAGGAAGGAGAGAGACAGAGACTGGCTGAGTTCATGTGGAAAAGGACACACTGTTTCCACCAGGTCGGTGTTGCATCAGGCAGACACAAATTAATTTAATTCCTCTTCTGCTCAGTCCGCTGTGATTCAGCCTCCAGGACTCGCTGAGCGGAGTGGGTTGCCTGGCAACAGGTGCTGGTGGGAGGGCGAGGGAGCCAGCACTGAGCACGTCCCAGGGCAGGCGAGCGGACGCATCAATACAGAGGGACTGGGGCCACTTTCTGAAAAAGGATTATCCCCGTGAAACACAGCAGGCCCCCGGCCCCCACGGGCATGGTGGCAGATAATTTATAGGATCCATTTTATTTTCAAAGGATTGGTTCAAGAAGGAAATGCTACCTTCCAGCAAATGATTCAAACAAATGTTGCTCTTCATCCCATTATGTGATAAATTTTGCGCAACAATAAAGATCCAGCAAGGCGCTGGCTAGATGAGTGGCCCCCGACTTGATGTCTTCATCAGTGACGTGTGGTACAGAACTACTGTGTTGTGTATATTGTAAAACCTACATAGGCAACTGAAATGAGATAAAAACCGTAAGTAAAGAGAAGCAACAACATAGTTCTTCAACATTCCACTGGATCGCCTGTGGCCCCAGGAATCCTTTTGGAATCCGCTCTGCTGGTTCCCCCCAAACCTGGAGCCAGACTGTCTCCTGTGTGACTTTTCCTTCGGTTCCGGCTACCTCTTCTCCCTTCACTCTGAACGTGTTCACACCATGACTTAAACATTGGAACCTGAAAACAGAGCTCGCTGCATAAGCCATCCTTTTCTTGGTCTTCAGTGGAGACATCAGAGCACAGTGAAAGAAATAGCAAGTAACGGGAGAATGATAATTATAGCATCAAAAGTTGATCCATTTTAAACAAGAATTTCAAGGGAGAATATTGGAGCACTCAAAAAGAAAATTATAGTTAGGCCTTATGCTCTCCAGCGTTAAGTTGCATTTCCGGTAATAAACCACGTGTGTTTTAGAGTCTTTAGGTTTTAAGCTAGAGTGTTTTCTTTGAATTAGACAGAAAACCAGTCAGAGGAGTCAAGCCAGATAGTAAAAAAATACAGTGGAATCTTTACTAGTTCAAAGACTGGGCTTTGCCTCCCAGGAAAAGCGAGTTTTGTCATTTTGACTTAATAGTTTAAAATAATAATCTGGCGCCACGCATTGCACGCAGAACCAATGTAGCAAAACAAAGTGTTCCCGACCTTCGTCTACTGCATCCTTATGTTGTGACTGCTGAGGAAACATTGTTTCTCTTCCTTTTTCCCTCTTTTGGATTCTGCCCACTGGAAACAAGTGTGCAGTGACAGTTCCAAGACTCAGTGGTTCAAACGGGTGTTGTTTTTCCTGGCACGATTTATCATAGCCCAGGGAATAACTTTGTCAAATGTCTCAAAAGTTGGGGGGTTTCTGTGCCTCACATATGATAAAAATTTAATTCCAACACTTTCAAGAAGCTTTGGGTTCATGGTACTTATCGAAATACAGAATGACAACATTTTGAATTAATGAGCTGCTATTATTTCTGCTCGCTTGTGTTTCTTTGTTAAGTAGAAGTTATGTGGCAGAGATATATCAAGGGAAAGAAGGAAATCTTCGATACCTCACAGAAAATGGTATGTTTTGATTAAGTTGGCCATTTGTGGTGATTACTGTTTTCTGTGGAGTGACCAGAATCTAGAACACAGAGCTGATACCCTGCTGATGTCAGGCGGTAGAAAACTTATTTCCTTTTTTTTTAAGCTGCAGACTAAGCATGCTTTTTAGAAATCAGTTTAAAATAAAGCTAATTATGGAACTGAGTTTTAGAGTTTTTCCAGCTTCACTGAGATATAATTGACAAATAAAAATTGCATATAGGGGCCTGCCCGGTGATGTAGTGGTCGGGTTCGCAAACTCTGCTTCAGCAGCCCAGGGTTCAGAGGTTCGGATCCTGGGTGGGGACCTGCACACCACTCATCAAGCCACACTGTGGTGGCATCCCACATACAAAAAAGAGAAAGATTGGCACACATGTTAGCTCAGCGACAATCTTCCTCAAGCAAAAAGAAGAAGATTGGCAACCGATATTAGCTCAGAGCCAATCTTCTTCACCAAAAAATAAAAAATTGTGTATATTCAAGGTGATATTTTGATATATATATGTGAAATGATGAGCACACTCAAGCTAATTAACATATCATCACCTCACATAGTTATTATTTTTGTGTGTGTGATGAAAACACTCAAGATCTATTCTCTTGGCAAATTTTAAGTACACAGCACAGTATTATTAACTACAGTCACCATGCTGTACGTTGATCTCTAGAACTTAATTATCATATGACTGGAAGTTTGTGCCCTTTGACCAACACCTCCCCACTTCCTCCACCCCTCAGCGCCTGGCAACCACCATCTACTCTCTGATTCTGTGAGTTTGACTGTTTCAGAGTCTACATATTAGTGAGGTCGTGCAATATCTGTTGTTTTGTGTCTGACTTATTCCACTTAGCATAGTGCCCCCAAGTCCCTCCATATTGTTGCAAATGGTGAAATTTCCTTCTTTTTTATGACCAAATAATATTCCATTTTATATATATATACACACACCAGATTTTCTTTATCTGTTCACCCATCGATGGACACTTAGGTTGCTTCCATGTCTTGGCTGTTGTGAATAATGCTGCAGTGAACATGGGGTACACACATCTTGAGATCCTTATTTCAATTTCTTTGGATGTATACTCAGAAGTGGGATTGCTGGGTCCTATGGTAGTTCCATTTTCAATCTTTTGAGGAACCTCCATAGTGGCTGCACCAGTTTACAATCCCACCATATTTTTAAAGATAACTAAGAGACTAAACATTTTGAAGCTTAAATAAACTGGGGAAAACTTGGGCTAATCTCCTCTCTGCAGGGTGAAGAAATGACTGACTAACGGGCCCTGGGTTTGGACGGGAGGAGAATCAGGAGATGCAGCCAAACGAGGAGAAAGTCTAGAAACCAAGGACAGGTGCAGGCGGCCATGGAGGGGGGTCTCAGAGGTCCCTGAGGCCCCTGATGGGGGCGAGGGCAGGCACGGCACGCTGGAGACCTTATGGTGTGCATCTGGCATTTCTCCTTTCATTGTTAAACTCGGCCTCCACGGCCAGTGTGGTCTTAGCAGCCCCGGTTAACTGATCCCAGCCCACCCTGCAGCCTCTTCTCTGCAGCCAGATGCTGTTTGCTCATCCCTCAGAACTATCCCCTCCTGGTGGCCGCCTGCTCCTGAGATCCCACGTCTCTGGATGTGTTCCTGAACCTTCTGCCCACAGTCCCCCATAGCCCCCGTCTCCACCCCAAGAACCCAGATCCACCAGCCCCTCCTCTGGGATGCCTCACGGGAGCTCCAGACAAACATGGGGGCCTCCTCCTTTTATTGCATTCACTCCGTGTCACATTGACTCACAAACATGCCCCCCTCCGCAGATGACCTCGAGGGCAGGGCTTCTGTCACACGTCCTGGGTCCCCCACACTGGGCCTCGAGCCCACGTGTGCAAGCGCTCCCTGAGGTTTGCTGAATCCATGAAGGAACGGGAGCGTGTGAGGAAAACATGGGGAAAATATCAGGGAGTGTTCACATTAGGTGGAAAGCACTCCTCTGTGTCTGTTCTCTGAACTCCTCGAGCGCCGGAGTCAGGGTACCCCTGGGGGAGTGAAGGAGCAGGGATTGGGTGCTCCGTGCGGCTCAGCACCGCCGATGAGGGGCAGAGAGGATGAGACCCACAGTGGTTCTCAGACTGTGTTCCACAGGGCCCTAGGGTTCTGTTCCGCACTGCAGGGGGCATCACAGGGGTGAGAAGTGACTGGGCTCTGAGACCCCAAGTCCACCTCAGCCAGAAGAGCACATCCCTTACACGTTTCCTCATCCGAGTTTGTACAACCAAAGAAAATAATTCTGCCACTAAAAATTTTCAGAACTCATGATCCAGCTAGAGGAATGCTGATTTTCCCAGTCCCCTCGTTCTGAGGGAGAATTTATTACCCTCATGCTTCTTTGTGCTGTGAAATGATGGGAATTTTGGTTGGATCTTGGCCATTCGATGGAGCCACCTTCAGAAATACCTTGCCCAAGATGCAGACCAGGGTCAGGATGGCAGATTCATCCGGGCTGGTCCCATGTTTCTCTAGGAATCTTGGCTGGTTCTGAGAATCACCGTATCTGTTCAGATGGGGGGGAGTTTTAGTCCTTAGGTGCCTAGCCCCTCCAGGTCAGGACCTAGTGTGGTCTCCATCCTGAGAAGGAGCCCCAAGAAGACCTGTGCTTTGGGGCCAACGCTGTCCTGGCTGGATTAGTTTCCCAGGGCCACCATAGCAAATGGCCTCTCACTGGTGGCTTCAAACAACAGAAATTTATTCTCTCATGGTCTGGAAGCTAGGAGTCCAAAATCAAGGTATTGGCAGGGCCATGCTCCCTCTGAAGGGTCTAAGGAAGACACTCTCCCTTCCTCGTCCAGCTCTTGGTGGGTGCTGGCCGTCCTTGGCATTCCTTTTCTTGTTGACACATCACTCCAGGTTCCTCCTCTGTAGTCACATGGCCTTCTTCCCTGTGTCTGTCCAAATCAGTCTCTCCTTAAAAGGACCCCAGTCATTGGATTTAGGGCCCACCCTCAGCCAGTATGACCTCATCTGAACTTGATTACATCTGCAAAGACCAAGGTCGTATTTACAAGTACTAGAAGTTGGGACTTCAACATATCTTTTTGGAGGAGACACAATTCAACGCAGAGCAGGTGCCACATTCGTTCTGTGCACACCTTCTGCACCTCAGGCTCTGGGATACGAAGACGCAGCATGAGTCCTTCCCCCACGGAGCACTGGAGGAAGGTCCTGTGGTCTAGCTCTTTATCCCTCAGTCCAGCTCCCGCACAGGAAAGGAGAACTGTGGCCGGCGGGCAGCTGCCCGTTGACAGCCCACAGCTCCTCCAGCTCCAGTGAAACAGCCAGCCAGCATCAGCTCTGGGCCGCATCCTGCTTGGAGAGAAGCCTGTCCAAGGATGAAGGATGTTTTCCTTTGCTTCCTACCCGCAGGACTGTGGCTCCTGCCACCATCCCCTCAGGAGACTCAGGAGCACCGGCCGCCCCGTGCAGCAGATTTGTAGATTTTGCTTCATGTTTTATTTCTATTCAGGAGACGTTTTTTCAGAAGCTCATGGAGAGAGAGTAGCCTAGGAGAGATGTTTTTAGCTGCTCTCTTGTTGTCAAGATTTACCTCGCTCAGCAGATCCCTGTCATATTTTCACTAGACGTTCTCCAGCAACACAGACTTGCTGAAGGATAAGCTTCATGTTCTGCTCTTACCCCCAGGTTATTCTCAAGGTCAGAAGCATCTCTTCTGCCTTTACCCAGCAATTCATTCTTGTCCTAAATTTACTGTTTGTTGCTCTAGATAAAACTACACCCCTAACAGCCCTCACTGAAGTGTTTCCTTTGCATAAGAGGAGTTAACTAACAGAAATGCATCTGTGACCCCCTCAGCGATATATGGCCCACGATGGTCTCCCCTGGAGCTGTAATCACTAAGGAATCCTGTAGAACTCAATCATGGCTAGTTACTCAGAGGCAAAGTGCCTACACAATAGCTGTGTAGCCCCTGCTGTGTGCTGGGTCTTCCCACTGTGCCTGTCGTGCTCAGTCCTCGGGGCTGGGTGGTCAGTCAATGCTCCCCTCAGTTCCTGGGGCTGCCATTCAGACAGTCCGCCCCAAGATGGCCTCGGTGGTCCCGACGACCAGCGTCACCCCAGTGGGGGCTGGACTTCATTCGCAACGTTGGTACTGTGACATAACCGTTGATAAATATCTTTAATATCACCTCCGCTGAAATATGATATTTTGTCATGATTCCCTTCTGCGTACCTTCACGGAATAGTTCACAAACAACCAAACCAGCGGATAGGAAACAAGCAGACACACATATGGGAATCTTTTTCTGTTTTCTCCTAAATATTTGGTGCTTGACTAAATCCTCAAGCAATCGGATAAGGAGTTTAACAGAATGAAAGTGGAGGTGAGTAATCGTCCGCACCATCCTGCCATCCTGTGAGCTTTTCCTTCCCAGCTGTTCTGAGATAAAAGGAGTTGTCAACCGTCTCCTCCCTCCCATGACGCCACGACGCTCCCGTCTGCCTGCTGGCCTCGGCACCCCGTCACAGAGGGCTCAGGTGCTGCCTCCGACCCCCGGGGCCCTTTCTCAGGCCGTGTCCCCTCTTCTGGCAGCTCTTGATTCCCTGGCCGACTCTCACCTCCAGGAAGTGCTCCCCTCCCGGCCACCTCCGCCTCCGCTCCCCTCGTCCTCCCTGGCCAGCCTTTTGTGTGCTAGGGGACATAATACACCCACACACCCCCGTCCCGTCTCACTCACCCTTCAGATTCCAGGGCCTGTTCACCACGAGAAGTGTCTCTCTGGACCACGTAGGGCTGCACACGGAGCAGCAGGACATGACAAGTGACACGCTGAGGGGAAAGCCAGCCGCTTCAGGGTACCTTCATGTGCTTCTCATCTTTGGGTTCGAATTCTGGCTTTCTGGTGGAAAGCCGAGTGACTGTGGGCAGGTCCAAGTCTCCAGGCCTCAGGTTCTTCCTCCTAAGCCAGTGGGGCAGTTCAATGAGATTCTGAATGTGGGTCACCATTTTAACCACTCTTTGTGTCCAGGCCAGCATCATCAATACGTTCGTTAACCCTGCATTTAATAAACACGGAATTAGCAACCAACTCTGTGCCAGAAAGTAGTTTAAGGGCAAAGCAGTGAACAAAAGATTAGAAAATCCCTGCTTTCATGGAGAGTTAAGGTTTAGGACTGGAGTCAGAGAACAGACAAGGCAAGTGAGTATACACAGGATCTGCAACCATGGGAAGCCAAAGGAGAAACTGGAAGGCTGAGAGTGGAGTGCAGGTTAGGTGGTGACCAGGCACCCACGGGAAGGTGACGTTTGGGTGAAGATGTGACAAGCACAGTCTCTGAGTGTCCCTAGGACAGGGGCCAGGTTACCACTGGCTTCTCCAGCAGCCAACACAGGAGTGGAACGAGGTGATCCACGCATGCTCAGAGGCCAGTGATTAATTAACTGGCCTGTTCGCAGTCCACACCATGACCACCAGTCACGGTCGAGGTCATCAGGAGCACAGAGACTGTGTCTGTTTCATTGCCCTGAGGCCTAGAGCCTATCCGCGGTAAACTTTCGGTGCATAATTGATGGAGAAGGGACACAGGTGCTACGCTTTCCTCTTGCTACTGAGCAGCTTCCCTCAGAGCTGAGTCTAGTGTCCTGCAGTCACACGATTGCCGTCGGGCTGACCCACCTACTGTCATCTTGACGTGTGCACGTACAGTTCTGTCAGGAAGAAAGTTCCAGAAACCAGAGCTGAGCTCTCCCTTCATGCACAGATAACCTCACGAGAAGATGGGACACCAGGGACTCTGTCTTTAAATCCATCGGGAAGATGTGTCTCATTTTTAGATTTTCCTTTAAAATGCAATTACTCCACAAACCTGTGGGGATGGCTAAATTAAGAAAACAGACACTCCCAAGTGCTGACAGGGATGTGGAGCAGGTTGAACTCTCACAACACGAAATGGAACAGCCACTCTAGAAAACCGTTTGGCAATTTCTTAAAAGCTAATCACGTGCTTATCAGACAGGCCAGGAGTCCCATTCCTGGGTACTTACCTAAAATAAATGACAACTTGCATCCACACAAAATCCTTTATACACATGTTTATAGCAGGTTTACTCATAATCACCAAAAACTGGAAATCACCCACATGTCCTCCAGTGGGGGAATGGATAGCAAAATGCGGTCCATCCAAACAATGGAATATTGTCCAGCCATAAGGGGAGCAGACTGCTGAAACAAGCGACAGCATGCATGAATCTCAAATGCAGTGATGTGGCTGCCGTTGAACAGGTTTAAAAGCGGCTGGTGTGGTGAAAGAGCCAGACAAAGGGTTACATCCTGTCCAATCCTATTTACATGACTTTCTTGAAAAGGAAAAACTAAACAAACAGGAATCAGCTCTCTGGCTGCCGGGCGCTCAGATCGGTGGGGCCCAGGGACTGCGTGGGGTGTGGAACATGCTCCATCTTCACTGTGGTGTGGCTCCCCCAGGGGTATGCGTTGGTCAGAATTCAAACACACCGCACCCAGTAAAGATGAACTGTACCGTGTGGAAATCACACCTAGACGAATGGGACTTACAGGAAATTGCATTATTTTCCTGATAATTTCCTCCCAGATAAGGGGACCGTGTAACTAACCTTATTCCCGGATGAGAAAACAGAGAAGTGGTTCGTGTTGGAGTAGGGGCACAGAGAAGCAGAGAGGACTTGGAGTGGGCCAGGGGAAAGGACGCACTCCGGGGTCAGTGTGCCTGCGAGCTCTCCACTTACAGTGTGTGACCCGGTCCTAGTTCCTTACTCCTCTCTCTGGGCTTCAAGTCTCTTCCTTTGTCGGGCGGGGTCGTGGCTGCATCCCAGAGTTATAATGGACTTGACTCATACAAGCCGTTCGAATGGGAACTCTGCTTATTCCAAGAACGGGCTGAGCGATGTCCACTCCCTCCCGCATCTCCACGTCCTGGCCACAGGGCCTCTGACCCGGGCTGGGGAGGCAGGGCTGCCCACGGCCCTGGTTCTCTGGCTGGGCTGCCTGGGCACCTGGCCTGCGCCCTCTGAGCCTCAGCTCACTCGCCTGTGAGCTGGGGTGAGAGAGCACGCACGTTGTAGGTGATGGTGTGGGTTAAACGAGGACGTGCATGTGAGGCTCCGTCTCCCTCCCGAGGGCACTGTACGTGTCACCAGCTGTTTGTCCATGGCCACAGCCCAGAGGATGCCTCCAGGAGCTGAGGGTGTAGGGACGAGTGGGTGTTACAGGAGTGAAGGCCAACAGAGCGGCAAATTGGGACTTCTCTTGGGGCCACCCTGACGGCTCTTCCTTAAGGCTTCGCCACCTCTGGTTCCCTGCGATGGGGACGTGGACGCAGATTCTGAAACCATGGCTGAGCTGGGTGAAGTCGTTTGTGGCCTTCATCTCGTCACCCGTCAGGTCCTTTTCTTCCTCCCGGGCATCAGAGTCCAGACCGTAAGCCGCAATCTACCAACATGTGTGCATCCTTCTTGAAGGAGACCCCTCAGACTTTATCAGATCCTTGAAGAGATCTGGGATCCCCAAAAACCTAAAAACCATTTTATGAGACCAACAGCTTCTAAACGTTTTGGGCCACAGCTCACTGTCAGAAATCATTTTACCTGGGGACCTGGAACACGAACTCGCACAAACACACGTGCACCTGTGTGCTTAACGGGCAGAAGGTTTCACAAGGCAGGTTCTCACCTGCACCACGTGGGGACTTTCTGGTCTTTTCTGTCCCATTCTGCTCTACTCTGCTCCACGCTGTTGTTTTAGAAACAGTTCTGGCCACAAACTCCAAAACAGAACGGTCCACTGACAAGTCACCGACTGCAGTTTACAAACGTCACCTTGCGGAGTGTTTCGGGAACCGAGTCTCAGCTGAGGCCTGGAGAGGAGTCCATCCTGCTGCCTTCTAACTCTGTTATGCCCTCGAGCTTGAGCCTGTGTCTGACAATGTCCAGGAAATCTGGACATTTCCGTGAGCTTAGTCACACAGTCCGTCAGCCACATGAAGCCAGTGGAACCTGTTGACTTGGTGACAGGCCCCGTTTTCCCTTCTTTGTGACATTTCTCCGTAGCGGTTATTACAGGCCGCCGTGGGTCGGAGTTGTGACCATCTGTGCTGGTCTCCTGCGCTGCACTGTCAACTCTCCGAGGACAGGGCTGGTCTGTTCATCCCCCAGTGCCCACTTCCCGGTGTTCACTTTGTTTTAGTAAACGGTGGTGTCGTGTCATGGCGCGTGGGTACACTTAACTAAGCACATAGGCTCCCGCTATGATTCTAATGGCATCTGCCGAGAAGTCACGCAGAGCAGCCACATGTCTTCTCATCCCACGTGAGTGCCCTGTGTGTGCAAAATAAAGCCTTGGGTCAGATGGGAAGAAGACTTGTTAGCCGGGCGTTTTGTTTTGGCGGAGCCCCACTGTTCATGGCGGGGTATTTTAGGAGATGGGTGAAGGGCGGGGATTAATTATATTACGTCCCCGTGCCTCCAGCCACCACCCCCAGCCCTGCACAGTCCTGGACCTCAAGGGCCTCCACGGCGCCCCTGGCTGTCTCCGGACGCCACTGCAGGCCCAGGGCCAGGAGGCGGCTAGAGCGTTCCCACTGTCTGCTGGCAAAGGGAAGTCAAGGAATGTTTGCCAAGTAGAATTATTTTTCAGCAACTAGAAAAAGTGTGATTTATACATCTTTGACTCCTCCCACCCAAATGGACAAGAATCAATTCTCAGGTTCCTTTTTCTATCTCTGAAAAATCTCAGAGGTGCCTTTTCTTCATTAAACAGAAAAATATTTTCTGTAGTTAGGCTTCCAAAGTTTGATCTTGCAGTGGACAGGGCTGGCCGAGAGTCCTTTAGAATAAGCAAGTCCTGGGCCCAAAGCCTTGTTCAAAGGGGGTGTCACTGCTCTGTCGGCATTGTAGGGGAGGTAAAAACAGAAACCACACAAGGGCCCCACCTGGTGGCATAGTGGTCAACTTCAGTGCGCTCTGCTCCGGCAGCCTGGGTTCATGGGTTTGGGTCCCAGGTGTGGACGTACACTGTTCACGGAGCCATGCTGTGGTAGCAACCCACATACAAAATAGAGGAAGACTGGCACAGATATTAGCTCAGTACTAATCTTCCCCAAGCAAAAGAGGAAGATTGGCGACAGATGTTAGCTCAGGGCCAATCTTCCTCACAAAAAAAACCCAAAAAAAACAAAAAGAAACCACACAAGTTCACCCATTATGTAGATAGAATTCAAGACATATAATAACTGTCTCTAACTTCATGATTAAAGATGCTCTTGCCTTTGTGTGTCTCTTAGCATAAAATGCTTTTGCTCCATTTTTATAAGTTTTTGAAGAAGAATAAATCCTTTTGAAGCCTTATTTACATGCACATCTATGTGAGAAAAACAATGTAACCCTCATAATTTTCCTAGAGCATGTGTGAAACCACATTAAAAAATAAATCTTGCCTTATGATGCTAATAATTTTCCTTCTTTCTTCTGTGATCTTAGGAGTGTCACTTGATCCACTCTCCTGCAGTCTCTCTGATTTTTCCTGGTTTAGCTGAGTGCAGAGTGTGTATTTTTAGCTGAGTCAAGCTAATTTCTGTGGAGACCAGCTTGGATATTTTGATCACACACTTCCTCTTGGTTCCTCCCTCAATGCAAATTTTAGCAGTGTTGTCATCAGAGTGACCTTCCTAAGGGGTCAGTCTCCCCTCAATGACTTGCCTTGAGTAAGACCCCCTCGTGATGCTGTGTGTTCTCATCCAACGTATTAGCTCATTTTTGCTAAGTCACACTATATGTTGTAGTCTCTGTGCTTCATCTGACACTCTGGAGTCTAAATACCTGTAAAGACAGGCTCATTCTTAGGTGACTCATGCAGAATAGAGCATCTTCTGCATGCAGAATTGGTCGTTTTACTCCTACACACTAGACAGACAGCCTTTGCCTTCAGAGCATTTGGTTGGTTCTAGTGGGAATAACCCACGAGTGCGTGTGGTAGAGCTGTGGATGGACTGAAGACAGGTGTGTTCTAGATGCATATTGCCCCACAGGAGCCAAGACCTGAGCACCCACCCTGTTTGCATAGTTCGGGTCTTTGGATAAGGGCTGACGTATAAAACATGGAGACAGATGGAGTAGAAATGTCATTCCCATGAACCGCGTCGGGGGTCAGTGCTGCGTAAGGTGGGTATCCTGGCGGAAGCCGTCTCCCCATGCCCGCCTGCCCTATGTCCCACACACACTGTTCTTGCCTCTTGGAATAATCCCCCTCCACGTCTCTGGAAATCTCTATTTTACCATCCCCCGTGGCCCAGTTCAAGTGAATGCTCTCCATTCAGTCTCAGTGTGAGGAATCGTGCTCTTTTATTGAAATTCTGGCTTAGATATGCAGCTTTAGAGCTTAAGGGCCCTTGGCCGTGTCAGTCATCTTCAGAGCGTCTGTCTGATCTGGTACCTAATTTCTCACAGTTCACCTGTCTATGGAAAGAATAAACAGCATTCTTCTACCCATATGCTCAGAGGAATGTGGATCCAAAATAGCTAGCTTATTTATTTCCCTGACATTTATTTTCTCATGTTTAAACATATGGATTATGATGGGTTCACAGACTCAGAGCCGACCAGAAATTAGATTATGTGGCCCAGAATAATTTGAAAGATAGGAAAGAAAAAAATGTTGCCCGATGAAATTATAACTCAAACCAATACAGATGTGGTTGAGGAAACCATCATGGGAGTGAAAGAGAGAGTCCTCGCTCATTCTGCCCTGGCGGGCAGAGTCAACGGGTCTGGAGAGTCAAGAAGCCTTCTTTACTGGTAGGAGGCGCCAGCATCTTGTTTACTCACCTTCCATAAGTTTGCTTTAATTCTTTTCATTCTTTGTGCATAAGGGTTAATGTGTAAAGGTTAATGTGACCTTCAAAACTCATCCCTTTTCCCCAATTGTCATTTTTCACCATAATCACCACATCTTAACCCATCAGTTAAAACGGCCGAGGCCATTAAATTCAACCCAAGTCTACGGTAACCGGACCATCACCATCTGACAGCTCTCAGGAGGCTGCAGAGCTGGGCGCGTGGTTCCAGCCCGATTTCCAACTGAAATCTGTCTGGGTTATTATGCAAATTTGACCAAACAGGAAGTTGTTGCCTAAATAATTCGGCATTAAGTTTCCAAGCAACAACCTTTTCTGACAACATCTGAGCTGTTGCTCATATGACCTTAAACACCGTTAATTAAATATCCTCTCTTGTTTCTACCTTAGCTGTCCATTCACCTCCTTGCGTTTCTCTTACCAGAGAGCCTATTTGCTGTCATTGTTTGTTTCTTCTGCTGCTGAGACATCAGGTGACTTCCGGTGACCTGTTTCCAGGCTTCAGGCTGCCCTCGTTTACACTGGGAATTTGGACCCAGGAGGACACAAATGGGTGTCAAGGAGTTATGAGAACCTCCTCAAGTCATGCGAGAGGTGTAGTGTGTAGACAGTTTATTTTCTCCGGAAGTCTGTCTATGGTTTCCATAAGATTTTCATAAGGTTTCCCAAAATATTAAGCGCACAGCTTAAAATCCCAGCTTTCCTCGGTGAGCCCGTAGCCGTCCATAACTCCTGGCCACTCTTCCTCCTCAGGACCACGTCATCCTGTTTCTCTCTCCATGCATGTTGTCTCCTGTTCAGTTAGGCAGCTCCTCGGCCTCAGAGCTGGGCAGTATTTTGTCTGGGAATCCAGGAAACCTTGTCCTGGAGGGGTTATCCTTCCATCTTATTCCTTAATGAAGACTAGTCATTAGCCACGTGCAAATGAAGGAGGGGATGGCTTGAGGCAAGTTATGAAACTGAAGGAGAAACTGGAGGTCAGCGTGCATCGTTAGCCAAATATGATTCATGGAACAAAATCTCCAGAAAAATGTTAATTTATTAACATCCCATAAATGATGCTGACACGGTTAAATTTAGCAACCTCTTCAGGTCCCGTAATACCAAGCGATGTCACCAAGAAATTCAAGGGGCAGCCAGATCAGTGGTCTTCACAGCAATAGGGCACAGGCGAGCTGTAGGACTTTTTCCAGTGACCTGGCTGGCTGTAGTCAATCGAGTCTAAAATGATGTTCCATTTCGAAAACTGAAGGGACTTCCTAAACTTTGCTCAGCCGCCAAAAAATGCAAACAAGAATGGTAAGGGGCCCATAGAATAAGAAGCTGATCAGAGTGATAATTAGCATCTGCTCCGAGCACTCATCCCGGGTGGTTCTGAGGACAGAAATGACCTCTGTGTGTTTCTGCAGGAGGGAGTTTGCCCTGAGAAGTTGGTGGGACTTCCTGCGCACCTGCTCGAGCACGGTGGTGTGCTTATGCATCAATGAACTGGAAATGGGTATCTGGAAATGGGCCCCGTTGTTGAAGGGGATGGCAGACACAAGTGTTTACCTGGAGGATGTGGTTCATTCAGCCGAAGACAGGATTGTCCATTTCACTTCCCCTGCAGATTGATTCTTGAATGCAATGAATGGCACCATTCTCTGTTTCGTTTTGCTAAGTCATTGATTTCTGTCTCCTTTATACAACCCCTGTATACGCTGCTGTTAGACAAAGGGGTTGGCCAATCCTAAGACGAAGGAAACAGTTGATGTTGCGGTGGTCTCTTCCTTGTCCCTCATCAAAAGCACCCCAGGTCCATGCTGGCCGTCAATCTTTGGTGTCTCTGCTCCTCAGTGCTTTGCCACAAAGTCATATGAACAGCACGCAGAACCTTGGTGTGGAGACCTTCGTTAGGACGGCAGGTCTGCGTGCTGCAGTCATTCACCTGGTAGGACTTATTGTGGAAGAATCTGAGTTGCGTATCTAAGTCGGGTTGTGCTGGTGTGTTTTCATTTTTTTTCCTAAATAAATGCCCAGTCCCTGTTCTAAATGTTTTCCATACAGTAATCCACTTAATCCTCACAAGAACCCATATGACAGGTGCGTTATCATCTCCACCTACAAAGGCAGAAGCGGTGCCCAGTGAGGGCAAACTTCCCAAGAGCATCCCACAGCCGGGTGGGATTTGGGTCTGCACCTTCAGTAACACCTGCAGGAAACCCCTGCTCTCTTCCCGCCTGACTTCCCTTAATTTGAGAAACACCAGGTGGCGGGGTAAGGATGTCCATCTCCAAAAGTAGAGTTTCGCTTTCATGGCTCTTCAGAGCCCACACATGAATGAGGCTGCCTCTGCGTTTCTCTGAGAGATGAAGAGCGTGTGTGATGGGGAAGGTTCAGGGCCAATTCAAATTCTTTCTTCCGTTCTGTTCGGCCTCGCACTATTATTAAATAGCCACCATGGGCAAAGAAGGACGGGGCGCACACATACACACTTTGCTTTCAAACAACTTGAACCAAGGGCCAGCCCGGTGGCCTAGTGGTTAAGTTCGGTGCGCTCCACTTCAGTGGCCCAGCTTCAGCTCCTGGGCGAGGACCTACACCACTCGTCTGTCAGGGGCCAAGCTGTGGCAGAGGCTCACATTCAAAAAGAACTGGAAGACTGGCAACAGATGCTAGCTCAGGGCGAATCTTCCGCAGCAAACAAACTACTTAAACCAAGAAAGAAGATGGTTATTTGAGGAAATATGCAGGACAGCTGAAACTTTGGGTGGCCCATGACATCATATGTAAATGGTTTGCCAAATAAAGAAGGTTTGTCTTAACAAAATAAGATAAGAGAACAACAAAAATAAGAGAGAGCTGAGCAGCGTGTTTAAATTTCCTGGGGTCCAGCGTTCGTGCGCTTCCACACGGTCAGCATCAATGACACGAGCACACATAGAGTGTGATGACTGATCAGTGTGACATCCCCAGACCCGGCCTCAGGTGCTAACAGGAAATATACTTTTCTTTCCAATGGCAAAGGCTTTTTCCAGGAAAACCTTAGGAAGAAAAGTCAAAATTAGATGACGTTTTATTGGATTTTATTTTCTAAGGCACTAAACTTTTGGAAAATGAATGAAAAACAAATCTCCAACTCCTCAGCTGGCCCAGAAAATTAAACTCATCTGAGGGCATCCTCGTGTGTTGAGCATCATCTGGACTCAAGCTCCCAATCCCCTCGGACCCATCTGGCCACGGTCACCACTGTCGTCGAGAATGACCAGCTGGGAGGAGATTCCAGGGCCTGGCCCCTCCGCCCACGCCCTCCCTGCGCCTCGGCGCCGCCCTTGGGATCAAGTCCGTCTTCCTCAGCAGAAAGCTGACGACAAGTCCATGGCAGGGCGCGAAGACGCCGTGCTTGCAGAAAGGAGAGCGTCCCGGCGTTTGTGTATCTGTCACCCTAGTGTCGTGCTCACGTGACAGTTTGGGAGAAATTACATTAGTTACATCACATTTTGTGTGCTTGAGAATATGTGGGTTTTAAAGATATTTTAAAATTCAGAACAGTTGCTTTTCCAAGTCATTGTTTTCCTTTTAAAAGAAATGCAAAAAGCCGTTTGGTCTACTTCTTGATCCCTGGACGGGACAGAGCCTGAGATCTAAGATTAACATCTATTATTAACTCACGACTGTGTTTGCTTTGCACGGTGTTTGTGGTTCTCTACTCTCTGCTTTTTCACGCTTAGTTTATATAAGTTTTTATATCTGAAATATAGTTTAACATTTGTTGAAATTCATTACATTACTTCTTAAAGGATTTACAGAAATCATAGTGGTTAGGATTTATCAAACGTCTGCTCTGTTAAGCAATTTAGTTACAATACTTTTTCGTGATGCTCACGATAGCCCTGTCAGACGTCTTATAGCTGCTGAGGAAGTCTGCAGGAGCTCCATCACTTACCCTAGTTCGCTCTGACGGACCAGTCGTACGGTGACCTGCTGGCCCCGCCCGGTGCTCCGTCCACCCCCGAGTTCCTGGGAGGCGCAGTCCCCTGTTCTCTCAGCCCCACTCCCTCTGGCCTGATTGATGAAGCTGGGGACGGACATCTGGCCTGGAGCCCTCGCCCTGAAGCAGCTGAGCCGTCAGAGCCTCTGAGAGAGGTGAACTAGTCCCCGAGAGTGGCCCTTGGTCTGCGTGTGCGACTGGGCTGGGCTGGTCCCTGGGGCTTTGGGCTGGAGTCAGAAGGAGGACGGGAGCCTGCGGACAGCAGACAGGGCAGCAAAGATGTCAGCGACGCAAGGCCACCAAGCAAAGGGTGAGGGTGGCCTGGGAGCTCCTCGGCCCCCTCAGCCCACGCGTGGCCCGCTGTCCACAGGTTCTTCCCACCACAGGTGCCCCCCTCCTCTGGAGTAGCTTGAGTGGGTCTCCAGGACTCGCAAGCAAAGGGCTTGACGGAACAGTTGCATGGCCAGCAGACACAGGCCAGGCTTGGTGACCCGCAGGGGAGGGCCCGTCTGTGGACGTGGCTGTCACTTGGGGCGTTTCTAAGGAAGCAGTAGGAGACACAATTTGTGGCTGATGTGAGGGTCCTTGAACGACCTGGGGAATGTGTACTTCACGGTGAATCTCAGGAGGTTTTCACAAGGGAGCGATCCCAGTGGAGCTATAAAGTATCACTATGGGGTCCAGTCCACTGTGTGAGGAAGGGACCACAGTGGGCAGAGGCCCAGCTAGGCGCGTGTGACACCACTCATACATTTTCAGAATTTTGAACTGCTACGCGATGTCGTTGTGCACCTGGTGTCCACTTTAATTGCTCCTGGAGGCATAACCGCTGTGAAGAAAGGCTGAGAGACGGTCTGCAGGGCCTCCGCAGAGGAGAGATGGGCAGGTGTCAGGACGTGGTGGGCCCGCCCCTCGATGTCAGTAGACAAGGCAGGCACTGAGTTTCCAGGAGCCATCACGGAGCTGGAGGCGTTCTTGTGAGGGTCTGGAAACCGTCATGTGCTCGAGATTGTTAGCTGATTAGGGCCTGTTAGACTCAAAAATAGCAATAGTAATAGTAATCAGAATTGAAATCATTTTTTAAAAAAAAGGTTTGGCATGACTTGGGGAACAGGATGTTGTGCCCATTTCAAAAGCTGCCATGGTGTGGAGGGGGCAGCTGGAGTGAAGGAAAGGAGGAGGCAGGGGTCCTTGGAGCAGCTGGAATGAAGGACTGATGAGGCGGCTCGGAGCCCAGATGGTAGAGAGACCCTGATGAGCTCCGTGAATCTGTGACTAACTATTAACTAGCTTATTGTCCTGTGGGCTGTCATAATTTTTGGAGTGATCCTCTTCAGCAATCAGACCTGTATTATCGCCCTGGTCCAGCAGAATAAATGGCCATGACTTCCAGAATTCGACATTTCTGATTTAAAAAGAGAAACTCCAATGGTGGTTATTTTCACATGCTAAGGTGAGTTCTGTAGATTCTCATTGTCCAGAGACGCTGGAAAGAAAGAAAAATTCTAACCCTGTGGCCTAGACTTGCAAGCAGAAGGTTCCATCCCAAGGAAACGCTAGATGAGCCCAGGTGTACCTCATGGCGCATTCATTTCTCATCATGAGCGACACTGTTTGATGATAGCGCAGACGATGGATCCAGAACCGGGTCCAGATTCATTTGCAGCCATCAGGGCCCATCCTGCTCCAGCTGTTAGAACTAGTGGAGACCAGGGTCACAAGCCAGATGGGAATTTCTGTGCAACATGGCTGTGGCATTCGATGCAAAAATATTCAGCTTGTTAGTTCGTAAAGTCTTACAGGCGATCTGTGGAAAATTAGACCAACCCTAACTGACCGTGTGACTCGAGGAATCGGGACAGTAATCGGTCATTATTGGTTTCTGAGATTCTTGCACTTACTCTCAAACCGAGCCATCAGACTGTATCGAAATATTTCCTGGCAACAGAAAGCTGATTTATCTCCTTTGCACTTCATCATGTTTTCTCCCTGATGTCCGCACTGTTTTCCTTGCTAACGTCTGCCCTGTCGGAACTTGATTTTGCCACCATGGCTGCCAGGTCAATAAGGAGCTCTTATCTTAAATTTTGACGAGAGTGAATAAATTGAGGGTGAAAATTATACATTAACATCAGGCATTTCCACGGGCTCTTTTGCAGGGCTGTAGAGAATTATGCGGACACTGAAGAATATGCCTTGATAGGAAGCCTCAGAAATGAGCTTGGAAATTGGGATGGTTTAATGCAGCTGCCCTGTCATTTTTCTGTAAAAGATGTACTTTTGCCTTCCTTTTCTCTCTTCTTGCCAGATAATTATGATAAGCTTTTTTAGTATAATTTAGATTAAGTTGATTAGCCAGACCTGCCCTACACTATAAACGCAGCTAATGAATAGCAGATTTTTTCCACCCTAAAGCACAGGCTTTAAGGGACCTGAGGACTTATCTGCTATTCAAATGCAGAAATGTTTTTAAAAGCAGCTGTATACATTCAGAACTCATGGAAAACCCGTGTTGAGCCGTGAGGCTTTATGTGAGAAAGAGGAGGAAAGGCACGTGTTTTAGTGGGGTCCGTTCAGTGCCTGGATGCCTTTATTGTGGAGACAGTTGTTGAAAGCTGGAGTAGGCTGCGGACAAGCTCGGGCTGAGATTTTCAGCGAGCTCGTCCTTCTCCGGAGCGCCCAGCCTCACCTGCTGAGGGCGGGTGGTCTGAAGTCTCGAGCCCGTTAATGAAGGACAAAGTGAGCATGAGGAGGACTCAGGTGGAGCTTCAGTAAATAAGATCAACCAACCCCTCAGCATGCTTGTCTTCAGGATCTCTGCCCTTCTCCCAAGACGTGTGGACCTTAACGGAGCAGCCGGGAAGGGAGAGAGGAGGCTCACGCTGAGGACGTGCGAGTCCAGACACGCTGCTGAGGGACGTCGACGTCGTGCAGGTTTTCCTCCCTTCATCTTTAATCCACCCTTGGACATTCGCTCGTGCTACTGACCCCATTTTACAGATGTGGGAACCCAGGCTTCAGCTCCTTGCCCAGATCGTATACTCTTGAAGGCGCCTCAGCCTGGGTTTGGGCAGGAGGGGCCTCAGAGGAGGGCGATGGGAGGCTGCACGGTCCCTGTGCTCACAGGGCGTTGGGGAGGCAGTCACGCTAAGGTGCGTGGATCCAGGAAGTCTGCTCGGGGAGACGGGGACCTCGGCTCCTGGGGGCTGCTTGGGCTGCGCAGTCTCTGGGTCTCTGAGACTTGGGAAGCCGGCAGCATGTGATGGGGATGAGTCTGCCGTGTTCTGGGCAGAGGTCCTCCAGGGAAGGCCATCCACTTAGCTGGCTCTGAGACAAGGCGGGGAAGCTGCGTTTCCTTAGGAACAGGGGCTGGGAAGCCACGTGGGGCGGCAGGGCTGATCCAGTCCTGGTCGTTGTCTCTTCTTGCTCTTCCAGCTCTAAATGATACCTCCAAGCTTCCTGCCAAATGGGATGAAATTGCCAGGGTTCTTCATTATAGAAAACATAAATTGCTGGAGGCAAGCATGCTGCCAGTGACCCGAATGTGAGAACCGTGCGTCTGTGTCACAAACACGGCATTGAAATGCGTGCTTTTGTGCGGTTATGGATGGCACACAGCACCACCAGATGGAAAGCTGGAGCCGTCTCTGCTTTGAATGTGTCTCCACTTTCCTCGTGTCACCGGGTAACCCGTGAGGCCGGCCATTTCATGCATGGAGACAATATTGAGGCGTCCAAGCTGTGCGACCTGGCGCCCTTATTTCTCGGTCAGCTTTCAGGGCAAGGACTCCATAATTTGTTAAACCAACATCGATCGGGCTTTAAAAATGAATTGCAATCAAGGTGCTGCCATAAACCCTTGTACTTATTTGGTTTCCTGCGAGTAAACTCGATGTGTGATATATTTAAAAAAGAACGATGCCTTCGGCGTGATTTGTCCGTGAATAATAGGTAGCCAGCTTCACCTGTCAGGTTTTTAACGAATGTTACTCACTTTTATTAATATCCAAAGTGGGATAAATGAATAATGGCTAGGCCTGGGGATATTGATCAAAATTCAGTTTTATGGCTAAGTGTACTGAAAGTGGGTATTTACAAAGACTCAGGATCTGAAACAACCAACCACAAATCAAACTTTTGAAGTTGCTTTCTTTTAGAAAATAAGGCTAAGCATAATATTTTGGCTATGAAATATTTTACTATATAGATTTATATAATCAATTTTAAATATAATTGGGTTTATTCAAGTCTGTGTAACAACTCAATGCAAAAAATTTTAAATAGAATTACTGGAATTAAAAATGCATTTTTTTTCCCCTGAGGAAGATTAGCCCTGAATTAACCATCCATGCCAATCTTCCTCTATTTTCAGTATGTGGGCCACCAGCACAGCATGGCCGCTAACAGAGCGGTATAGGTCTGCACCCAGGAACCAAACCCAGGCCGCCAAAGTGGAGCATGCTGAACTTAACCACTGGGCCACCAGGGCTGGCCCTTAAAAATCTATTTTTTAATTAGCTTGCCCTATTACAGAGTCATTGTCAGAATCCATGAAAGGCTCTCATTGGTATGTTGTCCATTACTGAACTTACTTCATTGTACAGCAATCATTAGTTTATATGTACTTTTCCTACCAGACTGTGGCCCATAGTGTGTAACACAGTGCCCAAAACTTAGTGTCAATCAACAAGTGTTTGTTGAATGAGTAGTTAATGGAATTTCAGGCGCTGAGTGTCCACAGGCACTCACCATAGCGTTTATGTGTAACTAGAAGAACAGTGGCTGCCGAGAGAGCCAGGAGCTGCTCTGCCCGTCTCTTCAAATAAACTCTCTCAACTTCCATCTCCAGGAAATGCCAGGTTCAGTGAAATAGTAAGTGTGAAAATATTATTTTTTCAATGATATTTCTAAGAAGGAATTTTAATAATTTGGACTAGTCCATGTTGTCGTCACAGATATTTAGTTCCTCGGGCAGGTTCACGTTCCAGAGGATGCCTCAGGCTTTCCTGACAAGCCCACGCCTCGCATAGTGGCAGTGAGTGCCTGTGGAAGACTCAAGACTCCTTCTTTCATGCGCTTCTCTCATGCCGTTGCAAGCTCCCTGAACAGGTTGACATGTGAAGCCTGGTTTCTCTGAGCATTGACCACAGTTCCTGGAACTGGCCATGGTAGAAGGACAGAATATGACACAGAGTAGAGACCCAGGAAAGGCTTGTCGGCATCCATTTACACTTTAGTATGAATGAGTTTGGCATCTCTCTTTCCTGAGCCCAGATTTTGATGATGGAAAAGAAGTGTTTTCAAGAGGAAGTTGGAAAGGAGAGTATGCACGTGAACCTAAGAAAGACACCAAAAGCCAAGTAAAAGTAGAGCCAGATACACATTTTATCTCCCCACTGTTTTTCCAAAAACAGATCCTAATCGGCTACCCCAGAGTGAACCAAGATTGGTTGCAAAAGTTCAGGCAAACAGATGAGCAGTTAATGCCGACGTGCAGCGCAGGAAAGAACGTGGACTTTGGAGCCAGAAAGAAAGTGTCACGTGGTGACAGATGATGATGACTTATAGCAGGATCCCTTCACAGAGTATACAAATATCGAATCGTTACATTGCACACCTGAACTAATAGCGTTAAATGTCGTTTATACCTCATAGGATTTTAAGCTAATTACCCAACATCTCCCAAGCACACCTTCCTCATTTGCAAAGTGGATACCATGACGTTTCGTCTTAAGTGTTCAGCTAGCAAGGCCCCTTCTCCGAGGTGAGGTTGTTGCAAAGTCCAGACAGCAATAGGTTGACTCTTTCGGACCTGGAAGAAAGGGACATCCATGGAGACTGAGGGCCTGGATGCCGGGCGAGTGGGTGCACGTGGGCGTGTCGTCTCCACAGCCACTGCTTCACGTCTCTCTCTTGAAAGGGCTCATGGGAAGATGCTTGGCAGAACTCACAGACAGTTGACACTCAGCGTCCCTCATCTCTGCTTTTAACTTCTGCACTGTCTTCAATTTCTGTAAGGAACTAAGGTATTCCAGTTCTCAGAATTATCCTCAAAATTGCCTTTTCGATGCCCAAGAAGCCCTTTGTGTGTTACAGATAGAGGGTAAGAGAAAAATAAATTCTTCCTATTCCTATAGACTGTAAATGTCCAGAAAGCAAGGGTCCCTGCCAAAATTTGAGCTGCTTCCAGAGGCTGCTCATGCGCTTCTGGTTTACGCACACTGAATTTCAAAGAAAAACGGGACCATGAGCTGTGTGCAGGCAGAAACCATCGCTGTCCCTTCCCTCAGTGTTTACTGAGTTCCCAACGTCATGTCCCACAGATGGTGCACGCGGTGCTGAGACCCACTGGCTGAATGAATGAATGACCTGCTCTTTAGGAGTTTCTTTCTACATCTTAATTCTACCGTTGTATGCATGAAGGAAAGAGCAATAGATAAATGCTAGTCTGTAACAGAGGGAGACTGAAGCCTTACGTTTGTACCACTGTCCATTTCATTCCAGACCATCTAATTCCAATAAAGAAGAAAATTCAGATTCGGGCTTTACTGAAGACTATTGAACCTCAAGTATTTTTATAATTTCTTTTGTACTATGAAACACAGACAGGCTGGTTGGAGAAAATCTGGAAGGCACAAAAAGTTTGAAGAGGAAAATAAAATGGAGCTGTAATTCCCCCCGTCAGCGACAATCACTGTGCATCGTGGGAAATTGCCTCCAGTCTTTTTTTTCAGAGCAAAATGAGGACATAAAACACAGAGTGTGCATATTGCTTTTCTCAGTTAGCATTGCACTGGGAATTTCTAAAAGAGTTAAAAGCTCTGTAAGTCTGTGCTGTGACTGTTCATAATTTATTTAACCGTTCTGCTTTCACTGGATATTTGAAAACCAAGACTTGACAATTTTTTAAAAGGAAAAAAAAGTGCCGCATCACTAGTGACCCTCAAGTCATTTGCTCCAAACGCAGGAAGAGGCCCAAGATAACTGGAGGTCTGGTCTCTCCTGCCATGTCGAAGCACCTTGCACTGGGGTGGAAATCCTCCCCGCGGAGAGGGAGGCGCAAAGCGAGATGGGAAATTCCTCAAGTGTGCAAAATTAACACAATGTGTCAAAAACATAATTTGAGTGTTTGAAAGTTAACATTGTGGCTTTTCTTAATGTTAAAATGCCTGGAAACTTCTCTGCAGAGAGCAGGTGGCATATAACACAGAACTTAGAGAGGCAGAGAATTCCATTCGCTTCTTCATGGAGAGTCAGGAACTCCAGAGAGGGTGGGCGCAGAGGCGGCAGTGCCGGGCGTCCCCACAGCCCGAGGGTCGCTGGGTTGGTTGGCCAGGGCTCCTGCTTTCAGGTGGAGCGGGACAGGGTGAACTGGGGGCCTTCAGTAAATTACTTTTGTTCATTCCTCTAAGTTGAGAGTTCTCAACCCCCGCTGCACAACAGATTCACCTCTGGAGCCGTGAAATGAACGGACCCCGGGCCGCCCCAAGCCCTCTGAGCCAAGATCTTTGGGAGTGAGGCGTGAGTGTCTGCATCCTTCTAGAATTTCCCTGGGGGTACCGAGGCAGGATTTAGCAAATAAAAATACAGCGTGCCTGGGCAACTCTGAATTTCAGATAAGCAACAGCTATTGCATGGGATATACGAAAATATTATTCTTTGTTTATCTGAAACTCACATCTAAGTGGGTGTCTTGTGTGTTGTCTGGCTGCCCTACCCAGGAACTGCCAACTCAGCGAGGCCCTGGAACCGCGTCAGAGACCACGAGCACGTCTGGTTTCCATATTGTGGACTCTGATCTCTGAGACATTTACGTAATGTAGACACGGGCAGCAGTAACACCAGGTGCTGAGGCCGGGTTTTTCTAAGCTTTGTAAAATGCCGTGTACTCTGTTGTCAAAATAGCATTTCCGGTTTAAACATGGTGGGCATCTCTTCAAGCAAACTTTGGCATAAAACCTCATTAAATGCAGAAGGTAGCACAAAGGATTGAACCCCGCATTCATTTGGAATTTAGATTTAAAACGTATTATATAAAATATAATTAATGTCACTTTTGAAGCAAATAATGTTGCAGTTCAACAGCAGACAGAGGCAATGTCGCCTTAAAGCTTTCAGACATGGAAATAAGAAACAGGCTGCTTTTTACTTCAGCATTTTTTAATCTTTTTTCCGAGTCCAGAGAAATTCAGACTTAAGCGTCTGTTGCTCTTGTAAGTGAATTCCTCGGGAGACGAGTTTGTAATTTATTTGAATTCACAGTGGTGGCTAGCTCGGCGAGGCCCCCAAAGCTTGGAAACAAGACGTGGAGGTGAGTCACAGGTCTTCTTTGTGGTTCGGATGCTGAAACCCGGCTGTCACGTGTTTTAGCTGCCACCTGTTTTGAGAGCCATTTAGTTGTCATTCCTAGTTGAGCGGGGTTGCTTCATCAGTGACTTTGAGTTTTTCTTTTAGCCTGATTTGAGTGACATCTAACTGTCACTGAAAACTCTGCAGACTTTCGGGGCGGCTACTCCTGAGGCCTGATCCTAGGTCCAAAATGAAATTATGTGCATTTCTGTGGCTTTCAAAGAAAAGCCATTAGTAATCATTGCAGCAGCGGCTCAACGCAGGCTGGTGGCACAGCTGTGAATGAAATGAAAGGGAAGGGAACATTAAAAAACCAATCAACGCCTTTGTCCTAACGGAGCAGAAATGAATCCTTAATTTCAGCAGCCTTCAAATCCTGTCATCAGGGAAACGGCTGAAATGTAGACTTGCGAATGCTCTCTTTAAAAGTAAACTTTGAAAGAAGTAGAAGAATCCAGAAGCGGGGCAGACTGTCAGATCGTAAACTCGGGGGGTTACTCTCTCGGCACAGTGAGTTCACGGAGCATCTCTTGTGCGAGTCCCACTCGGTCGTGCCTGGAGCCGGGGCCGTGCTCCTCGGTGCTCTGGACGTGTCGTCATTCTACCCACACTAATAACCCTAATAACCGTGAGCTCCTTGTCCTGTGCCCCTTCTGTGAACGAGGAGCAGTTCCCAGACCACGGTCGTGCAGTCGGGAAACATTTTCACAGGTGGCATTTTCAACCTGCCCACCACTCTCCACCTTCATCTCCATCCTCTGAGGAGATGAGGTGTGTTCACACAGAGAGACTGAACGGAAGTTCTCACCCGGGCACGAGGCACTCCCCGGTCTGAAGGGGCAGCTGCCGCTTAGCAGAGATTCCGCCGTGAGCAGAGGTTGGGAGGGACCTGAGCAGGGCAGACGGCGAGTTAACTGAAAAGCGTGCAGGTAGACCGGACGCATTAGATGACGAGGGACTGGAGGTGTCAAGGCAAAGCAGAGCCTGCGTGACCTGAGAAATGCTTTTCTGACCCAAAATGGATCCCCTGGAGGAAAAGGAATGGACACACCCTTAGTGAGACCAATCCCAAGGGCAGACCCAGAAACACAGCTGGATACAGGGTGGGAATGACGAACGCCCTTTAGTGTGTCAGTCAGATGTTGAAACTTTGGTTTAGTAGCAAAAGCTTCAGATTCTACTTCCATCCAATCAAAACGTATTTATCCATCGATAGAAGGAGTGGATGTCCTCTCCTGAAGCCAAAAGGAAGTAAGCTTGGGGTTCACTCCCGCACGCGCCCTGGGCCGTCACGTGTCCCTTGCAGCTCTGGACTCTGCAGAGAACCTTCGAGGGGGCTGGAGAGAGGATGGACAGGTGGACGCCCCACCTCGCTCGCTTCCTGTCGCAGTTCTCCAGAGCTGTGCTGAGAGCATCCTTTTACAGTTTGGGGTTCTTTGTAGATTTTATTCAAAGAAAAGGCTGGTGCTACTGAAAACACAGTGTGGAAATCACAGTTCTGGTGAGAGCTGTGGGCAAACCACTTACCCACTGTGGGCCTTTGCGGTTGTCGACAAGGACAAATGTCTCTGCCCTCTCGTTACCCACAGGGATAAACCGATTAAGCACATAAATAAAAACGCTGTGCAGAGCAGGAAATGCTGCTGAGTCCCGAGCACAGTGGATAAAAGCCTCTCGTTCCGCTTTCTTGGGGTTTATGAGGCAATAATGCTATTGTATTCCTTTACACCAAGAAATCAAATATTTTCTTCTGAGCCGTTTCCCTTTTCACATATAAACATTGTTTTTCCTTCTACCTGCTATTTTGAAGCCTTAACTGTTTCTTATTTTCCTTCCAAGTTAGCGTGATTTGGAGATTTTCCTCCTCGAAAGATGTAATTTGTACTTGTACTTCAGAAGATTTAACAACCCAGAGACTGAAGCCTGCCTCTCCTCTGCTTTTCTGAGCCTGGCGGCGGGCATTCAGAGGCCAGGCCTCTGGGAAGAGAAGGGGCCTCGTGGCTGAGGCCCTCGCAATGTGGGGTGAAGGGCCCTGAACTCCGGAGTCCACTTGTGGCTTCACGGGAATCTGTCCCTTACGTGACTTCAGAGAAGATGCTTAACCTCCCAAGGCCTCGAATTCTGCGTCCGTCACATGGAGGTGACCCGTCCTGCCCTAAATGCATGGTGGTTGGGGCAATAAAATGAAGTGATGGAGCCATGAGGACTTGCAAATGCACATAAGTTATTATACACACTACTTTTCTTCACTGCTTCTCCAAAAGAAGGCATTAGGAAGAGCCACACGGCAGTGGACCAGCCAGAGCCGCCTGGTGGTTGTGGTGCCAATCCCTAGTTTCCAGGACTGGAAATGGGGCCAACTTCAATGCCAGTCGAGTCCTGAGAATTATATCCAGCAGGAGAAAGAAGGAAGCGAGACGGATGTGACCACGTGCTAGACACGGCGACGTGCCCATGGCTGCATTAGGTGCCGGGATGGGGAGCGTTGTCTCCATTTCTGGGTGGGGAAATGAGCCAAGAAGCTGATCGTCTCTCACCATACACGGCTGACATGGAAGACAAAGCTCCTCTTTCCAGTCTCCTGTGCTGCCTCAGAATCACAGACGGTGAAAATTCCCCATGACCCTGATTCACAGGAACTCGCCGGGTGGTTGAAATGACCAACGACAGTTACCAAGGGACCCTTCTCAATGAGGCACTGAAACACTCCCACAAGTGGGTAATAAACTGGCTGTGTGACCTCAATGTGGTGAAGCCAGTCCTGATCAAAGAGCTGTGCTGACGTCACGTATTCGGCTCTGACCCCTCTTGGGGTTGGACCCCCCCCGATGGAGGACCCGGGTCTGGTCTGCAGCCCTGCTGAGTGGCGCCTTTGCTTCGCAGACAGCAGATCACCGCCTCTTCTGTTCTTCCAGGCCCAGCTGTTGCCCTTGTATCCACAGTCCTCCTTTCTGTCCCAGCTGGGCCACCTCGCGGCGTGTGGAGTGTCTCTAGTGTCCACAGACGGGTGTTATGATTCACTGATTATCCAAATCCAGCTCAGTTGGTTGAGCTGGTCTTGGAAGTTAAATAGCTCATGTGTGCACCAGCAAAGCGCACGACAGGCCCCGAGGCCGCCGGACACCCTGTGGGATCCCACGAGTCCGTCCTGGAGAGCCTCTGAGAGCAGAGGGGGCATCTGGTGTGCCTCCTGGGAGGAAAGAGAATGCAAATCGCCACACCCAAGACTGTCCAAGGGGGTCTTAGAGCCCCAGGCACCGTCCCCCTTAGGTGGGTCCTGGAGCATGAGCCTGCCTTATAAACGGAAGTGAAATGTCCACCAACTTCCGTGGAAGTCGACTTTCTTCTTGGAAGTCAGTCTACCTGGGGAGTCACCTGGTGCACCTGTCGCTCACCTGCTCAAATCACTTCTCTTGTCCCTTTCTGTCTCTTTATTGGGGGGATTTTCAGCTTATTCCATTTTCAGTCCGAAAACACTCTACTGATCAGGGTCAATGCAGAATCTCCCGTAAGTCAGGCCCTGTGGTCATGGTGGAAGCATCGCACAGACGCAGAGAGACGGCAGGGAAAATGGAACCAGCCAGGTCGGCCTGTGACTGTGTGTCCTCAGGTGATGGACTCAACCTCCCTGGTCCTCATTTTCCTCACTGGAAAATGTTGATACTACAGCCACCTGGAACGGGCTCATGAGGACTGACTGGGTGGAAACACCGTGCTGCCTCGGTCTCCCTTCAAGGGAATCTGAGGGGCTCACAGCCTTGAAACAAGTCCTCCCGTGACAAATGAGGGGGGAACGGTGTGTTCCTCTGGAATGAGGGTGATGCCCTGTGTTTAGTGGTGTGTCGTCACAAGTCGTCTCAGGTATCTTCGTGAACTCCCGGGTGCAGGGGCCAGGCCGGCCGTCTACGTGAAGTTTGCAGGTGATCACAGAAACGTTCGCAGACGTGCCCCATGTCTCCTTTGTTGGTGGCTGATCGGTACTCTTCGGGCCACAGCAAGAGCATGTGACACTCAGACGTGTTTTGTTAAATTTCGGTCCCTAAGAAAGGTAGCTCGTAAAGTGAAGTCAGCTGGAGAGTATGGCAAGTACGCAGTGTGACGTAAGGAGGGTGCCATCAAGAGTCATAACAGCCAAGGAGTAGGCTTCTCTGGTGAAGACCAGAGCTCCTCAGATGCCCTCAAATTTGTCAGAGGACGGCTTCCCAGATGGTTCTGTCTAGGGCACGTTTCTGTTTTTGCTAAGGAAACATGGTAGAAATTTGAACATCGTATCAGATGGAGGTGACCTTAGTCTTCCAGCCCTGACTAATCTCACACGGGTCATCTGGACGTTGCTAGCCCCACCACACACACCCTGGCCGTGGTGTATTTAGTGTGGACGCTGGAAAATAAAGACGCTAAGTAAAGGCACATAGAGTGTGACCCGTCACTCCAGCCCCACTTTGCTTCTTAGGTCAGACTGCTGGTCCTGATGACACTGGTGGAGCAGGTGGTTCCTGAAGACAAGTTGAGGCAGGAGAGAGAAGTCTGGAAGAATGGGGTTTCATGTGTCCCGGTAAGCGTAGATGGGGGCAGATCTGGGGCCCTGCGTCATTGAGATGTGACAGCTGTCATAGGAAGAAGACGAGCCTCGTGCACCCTCCACGTTTCACGCATTCAGCTCGTGCTTCAATATTTGCTGGCGCCCACCATAGATGTTGCGACGTCAGGGTGACTAGCACGCAGACCCCTGGGTGGGTACTCTGGACCGTGAGTGGGTGAATCGTGGAGACACAAAACTGAAGCTGCAAAGACAAAGCCTGATTAGGTCCAGCAGGACTGTAGCCGCCAATTGTACCAACACACACTCTGAATGAAGCCTTGTCAGCTGAGAGGTAAAACCCAGAGCAGAAACTCAGAATGCATCTCCCCTCAACCCACGCCGGGCTTTGTCACTGTGGGAGGTTTTGCCTGAGTTAAGCTGTATCTTGATCTGATAAAGGACAAGCGCAGAGGTAAAATATGCAGGAATCATTTTCAGCCTCACAATTCAGGGCTGACCTTCAGACAGACTCACGATCATCCTGAGAGTATTGTTCTCAAAATAATGAGCTACGGTCCCCGCAGAAAGCTGCAGGTGGCTTTCGCTGCGTTTGTGCTCTCTGTGAAATGCACAGCTTTGTACACCCGGTGTGGGCACGCTGCCCCTTGTCCTCGTGTGCTGGGCACTGCTCTTGGCTGAGCTCTCACACTTGGGTTTCAGCAATGTAATGTGAACTCATCCTTCAAACTCACTCGCTTAAAGCTTGTCCTTTGTTTTCTGTGTGTGTGTGTGTGTGTGTGTGTTTATGCCAAAGAGAACCAGTAAGACCCGAAATTGTAGATTTGTTGTTTGGTTTATTCTTCTAACTCCGTCGTAACCCAAGTGATGTGGACCAATTTCGAGTTAATAACACTGACCACGTGACTATAGTCTCCATGGCAACTGTATTTAATTAGAACTGTGCACCTTATTGCATTATATTTCTAAACACAGGAAAACGTAGTCATCTTTGGTTTCATACTATAGTTAATGTGCTCAGCTGACTGACCAACTTTGTACTAGAGACCTCATTAGCAGGAAAACGCCACTTAAAGTGTGCAAAAAGTGCTGTTCGCCGTGCAAAAATGGGGTGCAGTTGAATTATGTTCAATAATTTGAATAAACTGCCTTGTAAACACTTAACTCAATTCAGACAGTTATTATACCTATATAAAAGTATAATATATATATATTTTAAAACTCAGTGACTGGGAGATCCCATAAAATAAAATGCTACTACAAATTTACATGAGAAATGGTCCCAGCTTCCTCAGCATCTTCCATTGCCAAACCATCCATCCTCCTTTCTTAGCGATCTGTAAACGTACTGAAAACGGCAGATGCCCCTCTGCTGAATGCAGGATGGTGATGGCATAACTGGGTCTGATCACAGTGGACTACCGTGAATCCTTTTGCAGACCATGCCATGGCTCACTGTGTTCAACACGACTAGCAGGATGCGATCGTAGAATGTTTGCCGCAAAGCCTACTCATGAATGTTGGAAGCCTGCATATCCACCTGTAGAGTCTGAATATATCATTATATTCAGAATTATACTTATGGAATATGTTTCAAAATGATGACTTATATAACATATCATCCAAAGAGCCCTGATCTAAAGCTCCTGTCTCATGTGGAGACTGGCTGTCTGCACCCCTCACTTCTGACTCAGTGCGGGGTGGGGAATCCGTGGGCATCACAGTGCATCTGAACCGCCCTGCGGGGCACGTGGAATCCAGAGCAGCCTCAGGGGAAGGCACCTGGTTTGCTGGGCAGAGCGCAGGACCGAGGCCGGGGAGCTGGATGAGGAACCAGGTCCCTTCATTCCTGGCCTCTGTTGCCCTCTGGGAAGGGGACCCCCCCGAGACCTTTTACACCCACACAATGGTGCCACTCTGGGAAAGCGCGTCTGCTCTCTCTGCGTTAGACAAAATGAACAAGTGAGAGCGCTCTCCCAACAGAGGGAGACAGGATGCGTGTTTTGGGTGAAATTAACCTAAGATGAACTAACGTTAAGCATTAAAGCAGTGACTGCAGGCTTTGAGTATTGCCGAATGAGGCCTCAGATAGTATAAAGTTTCTAGAAAATAGAGGAGGTCTTCATGGGCGGCACGGGACTCCTACTGGGTTCAACCAGCTGGAAGTAGCCGGAGAAAATAACAGCGGCACGATTGTACAGAGTTCCGTTCTGACAGAGTCCAATAAATCTGAAGTTAAACCAGCAGCGAGGCTGAGACTCGCTGGACGCACTGCCTACGTCGGGACCACGCGGGGCGGTCTTCACCTGCTGTCTGCACAGAAAAGTGGTGGTTCTGAGGTTTCAGCATGAGACACCTGCTCTGAGCAGGGACGTTTGAACAAACTCGAAAGTGTCTCTTGTGTTTGAACGTCTGTGCTGGCGGGTGTTGGAGATGTGCTGGGGGTGACTGCGGTGCCCCCCCAGAAACCTATTAAACAGTGACTCTGTTTCTCTCTTTGCAGAGGAAGAGGCCGGGGACCTGGTCCAGCCAGGCATCAGCTTTCCGGGGCCGACAGAGGAGGACATAGGTAGCGTACAAACACCATCGCGGCTACTGCAGAGAGTAGTGGTAACCAGACACACTCCGGGCTGGGGTGACCGTCTGCACGTCAGGAGCTGGTGAACCTTCCCACAAAAACGTTTCGAGCAAATGTTTGACTTTAGAGTGTTGCAATAAGAACTAAATAAGATGTGGTAAAAAAAATTTTTTAATGGTGATTTATGAGCATGATGGGAGCTGCAGGTAAGATCACACTCACTCCAGAACATCACTGATTACTTATTAAGGCAGCTAATTATTTTTATTAATTAAGGCAGTTATTAACATAACTGATACATGCCTACAAATGAACAAAGACCCTCTCCCCTTTCTCCTTCATGATGGCAATTTACTCTAAGTAACTATAAGGAAGAATAAGGTCTTTTATTTGCATTTTTTTCAAGCAACTCTATTACTAGACATAAAACAGCTGATTTCTCTAGGCGAGCCAAGCAAACCCTGTGGTTTGGATGCCAAGGACAATTATGTGCTTTCTTTCAAGGGAGCTCCGATTACTGTCAAATTATATTTTCCCCAGTGCTAGTTAAAATCATGCGGAAGTTTTATGTTTCCGCTGCCACGGACACAATAAAGCCGGTGCTGTATTTGGCTGTCATCGTTGACGTGGAGTCATGCTTCCAGAAAAAGGAGCAAATGCTTCTGTTAGAACTGTGAAGTGTTGAATAAATTCAACGTCAAACAGTGAGAAAATAAACCCTCCCACAGACTCTGGGACGGGGTTATTCGCCAGCCTTGACGATTTCCGGCTCCCTGTCTCGGGTCACTCATGGCCACATGCTGTCACAACCCTCAGGGCTGTGAAATGGATCCTAAGTTCGACTTATATTTAAATTTGAGTTTTTCTTAATTTATTTCAGATCTTCAGCCAATGGATCTGTTGCCCGTTTGACTGGCTTAAAAAATCATGTTGAAAATTGAGAAAGTCCATTTGTGTAAAGCTCTGATTTCTTTTAAAGAAAATTAGAGGCAAAAAAAGTTTACTTTTCAATTTCTAAAAGAATGACAGTGTATTATCCACTGTGGTCAAGTTCGAAATTTATTTCTAACCTGACATTCTAAACAAGGCTCTCTTCACTTGAAAATATGCCAATAAAATTATTTTTACTTGTTAGAAAGGAGTACTGGCTATCTCCTTTTGAATGAGTTTTTTTGAAACAAGTTAATTATTTTTGTCTCACTGTGCAAAGCTGTCTGTCACTACCAATTTCCCCCCATAAGCAGGTCTAAAGAGGCTTCCACTGGATGTATGGCTCACCTCACTTTTCTTTCGTTGAGGCTTCAAAAGTGGCTCACCTGTGTTTTGCCCTGCGTCTGAAAAATTTTTACTCTCTTGAGTGGGTCTGTAGTGCCCATTGTTTTCTGTGACAGTCTTAGAATGAGGGGGACATACCAAAATAAGTGAGGAATGTGCATCTTTAAGCCACGTTTTTGTGGCAGGCAAGAATTTGGGGCTTATGCTTTCACCTTCTAGAAGGATGGGGCGGAGTGGAGGCCAGCTGGTGCCGGTCCACCTCCGGGAGAGGCCTTTGTCAGTCAGCATGCGAACCCTGGGGTTGACTCACTCGGGGGGATGCAGGGAGGAGCGTGGGGCACGAAGCTAAGATGCGGTCACAGGTTCTGCCATGTTCTTACCGCTGAGTCCCAGACTAGGACCTTAAATTTTTCCCTTAGCCACATGGACTGAGCACAGAGGGATGGAGACAGGAACGAGGGAGTCACAACGTCTCCTGGGTGGCGTTGTGCTGGCTAGATGGCACAGGGGGAAGTCTTTTTTTTTATTGTGGTAAAAGATGCATAACATAAAATTTACCATTTTGACCATTTTTTAAGTGTACATGCAGTGGCGTGAAATACATTGACATTCTTGTGCAACCACCACCACCATCCATCTCCAGATCTCTTTCATCTTCCCAAACCGAACCTCTGTTCCCACTAAACACATCTCCCCATTTCCCCACCCCCAACCCCACCCTGGTGACCACCAACCCTCTCGGCTTCTGTGAGTTTGGCTTTCTTAGGTCTCTAAGGTGAGTGAGATGGTGCCATCCTTGTCCCTCTGTGTCTGGCTTATTTCACTTGGGACGACGTCCTCAAGGTTCAGCCATGTTGCAGCACATGTCAGAATCGGCTCCTTTTTGAGGCTGGACACTGTCCTGTTGTATGGATGGACCACGTTTGGTTTATCTGTTCCTCTGTTGATGGACACCTGGGTTGCTTCCACCTCTTAGCTACTGTGAATCTTGCTGCTGGAAATATGGGTGTGCAAATCTCTCTCCAGGACCTTGCTTTTAATTCTTTGGGGTATTAGAAGTACAATTTCTGGACCATATGGTAATTCTATTTTTAACTTTTTTTTGAGGAACCACATACTGTTTAGGGATAGAAAGGATTCAGGGAGCTGTTTCCACAGTCCCATCCGGCCATGCGGTGGTAGTTGGTGATTGTAAGAATGAAAAGAAACAGTCAGATTTTAGCAATTTGGAAAGAAAGAAACGAGAGGATGTGGTGACTGTTGGCTGTGAGGCGTTCTCGACTGCCTTGCCCAGCTTTCCTGCTGGGGGTGGGGGTGAGTGGGTGGGGGTGCATCACAGTGGGGGCACTCGACATTAGGCCTCTGATGGTGCAGGACAGACTGACACAGAAACTGCAGAGACCCAGTGACCACCCCTCATCCGTCAGTGTCACTCACGGAGCATTTAGGCATACTGAGCCTGGTCCCCACGCCGTGTCTGTGCCGTTCCCCTGAAGTGGGGCACGGAAATCAATCATCTTCGAAGTCCCCTGTGTGATTCTAATGTGCCCCCGGGGTGGAGGGCACGGATGTAAAGCGTAGGAAAGGATAATTAATGGAAAGGGAAAAAAAACAAAGGAGGGGGAGAGTGAGGAGAAAAAGTCTGCCTTCTATTCCCAGGTTATTATAATAACCAGCCTGGAACGAATGTCATAATTTTAGACATTTATTTTTCCAAATTGAGTTTTCCAACATCCTCACCTCCAAATTGAAGGGGTTAAACTACATGGATTTTTAAAGTCTCTTCCGCGTTCCAGATTCGTGGACCTATAATTCTACTGCACAAATTAAAATTAAAAACACTTTATAATGATGTAATGCTGTTATAGTGGACTGAGTAGTTACCATTTCCAAAATACCGTGGGACATTTCACAGCATGGTGTAGGTTAAAGTCGTAAAATGATGAGGTAACATTTGCTTCTGGTCTCATTCAAAATACCAATCTTTTTTTTTTTTCCAACTGGCTTCAGTTTCTAAAAGCTGTGAGGAAAGGTGAGTGACATTGACTGAAAGACCTCAAATTTTCTGTAGTGACAGATAAATGCATAAAGGCATCTTTTTAGAAAAAGAACATCGCACCTCATATCCACACCATTTGCCCATCACGTTTTAAGGGCGCCTGCATTCTCTGCGCTCGTGTCATGTAATGTATAAGAAGTAATTTTACCATGAGGAAATGGCCGTGGACTATAGCAAGATAAGGAAGGTTTCTATAAAGTTAATCTAAAGTCAGTGATAAAAGTACATTAATGTAACACATTCAAAATGACCACAATGGAAGAGATAAACCCACTTTTTCCAGAAGAAACGTTTAGAGGGAAGACCTTCAGACATACTAAAATTAAATTGTTCTACCAGTAATTTTGTGACATTGGCTCATTGTAGAAGATGTTATTTCTGAGGACGGCTTTTCTTTAATCTCTTGAATGTTATATTTAAAGCAGTTGTAAAGAACTGGTGATCTATAAGCATTTATGAGGACTTTCATATTGAACCAAATTTTGAAATGATGTCAATTGAAAAATGAAATGAAAAAAAAGCAGATTAAATGAGCAATCAAAGAATATTAGGCACGTATTATATGACACATGACGCTGAGAAAATGCATGCACATGCAATTTTAAAAATGCTTGAATATTAAAATAGTACCTACCAATCCTTAGAGCCGTCTGTGGGACAGGCACATACGTTATGAACATATGTTTGTGTAGTAGGATGTTACTGCATCGTTTTAAGGTCTGTACACCATTTACCTGCATGCATGTCTCCTAGTAATTATGTTATTTAAAAAGAACTCCCCTTTGTGGAATTTATTTTTTGTGTCCTTTCATAAACACCCCTGGCCATCTTGTAGACGTGGAACTTTATGGGCATCCACACTTATTTCATTCAGGGGAATTTCTGGAAGTTTCTAGAAATAGTGGCAACAGTGCTGTGCTGTTTCTGTCTAGACGCAACAATGTCTTCATTTGCTGCATCCTCGGCAGCCCGGAGCCCTTCCCTCCATTGCTCCATTTCTCCCCACCTTCCTGTTCTCCTGCGCTCTCCCAATCCCCCTTCACCTCAAAGTCCCCTCAGGACATCCACACGCTCTCTTACCCCACTGCCCGTGGGAATTCAGACACCACAGGGGAGAGCGTGTGACATCCACGAAGTTGTCATCCCGTGCTGCAGAAATGGGGGAGGGTCTGGAGAAGAGGCAAGGTCAGACGTCAATCAAGAGAGGACTCCAAAAGATACATTTTATTGGAGAATTTCATGTCAAAACTTTATTTCTATACAAGCAAACTAAATTCAGTTTTAAAGTGCTTAATATTTATATTTGTGGAAATTAGGATATTGGGATGTTTCATCTAAATTTCTGGAATGCATTCTCTAGCTTTTCTCCTAAATATCAATTTTTGACTTGCGCAGTTTCCTAGCCTGGTCACTGCCAGATGATTTATAGAACTTTTTCCCGGATTGATTCCCTTCCTCAGAACAATAAATCTTATAAATTCACTCCTGCCTCCTTGTGTGCGTGGCTGCTGCAGCACCGTAGGCAGAGCGGTTTATTAACAACAGACATTGATTTCCCATGGTTCTGGAGGCTGGACGTCCACGACCAAGCTGGGCGGATGTGCTGTCTGGTGAGGAGCCTCATAGCCAGCATCTCGCTGTGTCCTCGTGGTGGAAGGAGCAAGGGGGCTCCTTGTGGTCTCTTTTATAAGGACACTGATTCCCTGTGACCTAGTCGCCTCCCGAAGGCCCCACCTCCTAATGCCATCACCTTGGGGGTTAGGTTTCAACATATGGGTTCTGGGAGGACGCAGACATTGTCTACAGCAGACTTCATTCATTCAGACAACACCTACTGTCTTCTCCTCTGGGGATGCACCAACCGAATGACCAGCAAGCTCCTGGAACATGGCAAGCTCTGCAGAGCGGAGGAGTCAGGAGGGAAAAACAAACACAGAACTGCTGCACGTACAAGAGAAAATGAAGTCAGTGCAGTTCGAGGGGCATTGACAATATTCTCTAAAAAGGCGGCCAAAGATGGAATTAGCGCAGACTAAGGAACCAGAGAACACGGAGAGGAAGGCGGCAGAGGCTCGGGTTCAGAGGGCTGGCAGGCTTTCCAGAGAGGAGCGGTGAGGCCATTCCCGCTGGCAATCACCTGAGCACTGAGAGGCCTGCGTGTGGGGACGGGGCCCTTTCCGACTGGACGGGCCAGCGTGGGAAGTGGCTGGGCGGAGAAGCCCAAGTGCACTGTGGGGAGAGCCACCTGATCTGAGGAGCGCTGCGTGAGCACCGTGTCGTCTGGACCCCGACTGAGCAGTCCTGAGAGCAGCTCTCAGCACGTCAGTCGTGTCCATGTGTGAACTCGGGAGCTCAGTGCATTCCGGAAAAAAGAGGACTGGTTATGGAGCCAAATGCTGGCCTGCACAGCATTCCCTCTGGAAGGAGCGAGCTGACGCGATGGCTCTGGAAGGCTGTGGGCGCCCCTCAGGGAGTTCTGTGCGGAAAGGTCACGTGTGTGACCGCGGGCTGGGATGGGCTTGCTGGCGTTTTCACCCTGCCCTGCTGGAGACGGACTGGACCAGACGAGGTGCGTGATGTATAAATACTTCCCGAGCGTGAGAAAGACACGGTCCCCATCCCCGGGATCCTGCAGACTGAGAAAAACCCTCTCCCCCGTAAGGGAGCCTTTGGGAGGATGCGTGAATATGATTCTCCACAGGTACAAGCTGAGCACGGAGGAAGGAAAGTGAAGTGCATACGTTCAGTTAGCATAATCCCTTCACAGTGGAAGAGAGAAGTGAGTTAGACCCTGGAGGGAAAGTGGCATCGAGGAGAGAGTGCGAGGAGTTTCAAGGGGAAGCTCATTTGTTGCTTTCTGTCCTGCTAGCTCCAGACCAGGCTTTCTCAGCCTCAGCCTCTCCACGTTGGGCAGGATGATTGACAGAGGCTGCTGTGTTCCCCAGCATCTCTGGCCTCTGCACAGGAGATGCCGGGAGCACCCCCAAACCCCACAGTGTGGCAGTCAAAGATGCCTCAAACATCGCCCTGTGTTCTCGGGGCCAAGGCACCCTCCCTCGCTGAGAACCACTGTTCCATACCCTCCCCTGACCTGCACTAAAATTGAGGGGTTTCTATAAAAAAAAAGATAACAAATACAGAAAGCAAAAAAAAAAAAACTTAACTCACAAGATTCTATTTTAGCTTTGAAATCATTAAAAAAAAAAACCCTCAAACTACTAATCAAAAAGTAGCTCGATGGACTCCTTCTGAATAATATAAGTATTAAAAACATGGGACTAACGGCAACAAGAAGTGCCGCTGGGCTTTGGGGCTTATTTGAGAACTCGGTCCAAGCTGGACCTGGATCCAGGAGGGTGAGTAGATGTCGCGAGGGAGGAAGAGATGCTGCGGACGTGGTGAGGGGATGCTGAGTGTGTCTACCGGCAGAAGAGACGAGCCTGTGCCATCAGGGAAGAGAACCCCTCTCAGAGGGCGTGCAGCCCCCAGCCTGACGTTCCTCTTGCTACTGGAGCCCCAACCAGACACATGCGGGCCTCCTGAACCTCCACATGTGGCATCCAGCCCCTGCCTCCCACCTCCCACCCAGATACCCTCTTGTCTCTGCAATGCACCTGCTCACAGGTCCATTCCTCCAGAAAATCCATTTGTCTGAAAGGAAGCGAGATATTTTCACACGTGTATCTGTATGCACACGCACACATGTAGGCAAATTTGAATAACAGCCTTTATTTCACCTTTCAAAGCTGTTCCTTTTGAAATGACACTTTTATTGCAGTAGTGACTCAAGCCGGCAACTTCTAAAATAAGTAAATGATGGTTTTTGCCATCTTGGGTGGAAAACAGATATGGGAGAGAAGGAAATAAGGTGATGGACGTGTTGTTTAATAGTAGAAGATACAGTTTAACTGACTCTTCCTAAGCCAGTAAGGGATTTTCACTTCATTTCATCTTTCTAGTTGTCTATATTTACATGACACCAATTTTGAAACTGTGGGTTGTAGCTCACTTATGGGCCATGAATTCAAGTTAATGGTTCTCTTACCAGCGATTTTTTAAAAGAAAAAAGAAACAGAAATGTATAGAATGTGTAGAATAGAAAATGTCAAAGTATATCACACATAATAAGGACAAGTATTGTTCAAGGAAACTGTGCATGTGTGTGTCCGTGTGTGTATGTGTGTGTGTGCATACATGTGTGATGTGTGTATGTGCATGCATGTGTGTGGTGTGTGCGTGTACATGTGTGTGCGTGTGTGGTGTGTGTACATGCGTGTGTGATGTGTGTATTCGGTTCCAATGTAAAACACATTGCGTGTTGTGCATCATAATCAAAAAAAGCTCAGAAGCCCCTGGCAGGTAGTGCCTTGTAGATATTGGAGTGAGATGATGAGAGGGGATGACTTCGTGCTGTCGCAGTGTTGGGACGGGGAGCAGCTTGTGTGGGGGACCCCAGTGTGTGCTGACGCCAGTGCCCACTGGGGAACCTGGGCAATTCACCTAATTGCCCTGTCCCTTTGATTCCTTATTTATTAAAAGAGACGGGGGGATAATAAGTCTCCTCTCTATCTCATAAAATTCTTAAGACGATTCAATCTGATCATCTAAGACCGTGGTGGGTTTAACACAGTAAGTGTGACAAATGTTAGCTTTTATCACGGTTACCATTACTGTGATGGTCATTACTGTTATGCTGTCACCAGATGACTTGCACTCATCCAGGAATAAAAGCAAGTGTCAGCGGTTGTGGGAATGTGAGTGCGGAGAATGAGCACAAGAAGACAGATGTGAATCTCCCTGAAGACGTCCGGCTCCCCTGGTGCCAATCTACAACACAACTTCCCTGACTGCTAAATTCACCTGCAAATTCCTATGACTGAGAACACGGACTTCCAAGATAATTTTTAGATTCTGAAGATGTTTTTGTGTGTAAGGGTTTGCCTCTTCAACTGTATATGACTCATAAGCAGATGTGCACCAAAAAAAAAATGAGTCAGAAGCAACTCATAGGAGGTGCTTGTCGTGTAGACGGAGAGTTAAGTAGAAACGGGGCAGCTGGCTCTTGAGAAGAGTGGAACACTCGCTGATTTACTTGGATGGTCGCCTATGGTTTTGGAGCATGGCTTCCGGGACACAGTAAATGAAAGGTCAGCTTTCAGAGGATGAAACCAGGATTATCTGGCCAAATGTGAGGCTTCTAGAACAACTCTGTAGTTTGTGACAAATGAAAAGTAGCAGATGCACTGAGGTTTTGAGAAGTTTTGCCAATTCTCTGTGGTTTTGAGGAGTTGTACCAGTTAGCGATGGTTGTACCACTCCACTTTTATTGTGGGCATCGAGAATGAGAAGTGCCAGCTGCTGGGCAATACAAGGGCCTGGACAAAATGACAGAGGAGCAGGGGAAGGGATTGAGCGTCTCTGAGGACCCGTTGCGCTTGCTTCCTGCATTGTCCTGGGCACCTTCGTTCGATAAGCGTAATCCCACAACAAACCCACGCGGTAAATATGATTATCGTTCTCCCCGTGCAGAGGAGGGAGCTGAAAGAGACTCAGTGGTTTGACCAAGGTCACTAATGAATCAGCAGCCACTCCGAGCCCGGTTCGGTCTGTCAACCACTTGGATCTTCCTTCTGCAGGGAACCAAAATATCATATATCCGGTCCAGTGGATCTAACTTATAAACAAAAGGCGAACACTGCCTTTAACACCTGAAATTGAATTAAGTGTTATGTGATTAATAATAAATTGTGTGTAGAATAAACATAGAGCTAAGATGCATATATGGGCTAACGAGGTTTACCTGCTTCATCGCTTGGGCACACCTTCCGGATCTCAGGAAATGGACTTCTCCCTGTAAACCCGTCAGAAGGCACCTCTTTACTTGTTTCTTCTTCTCAATGAGCGATTGTTCGCCCCAGGCCGTGAGTTAATTCAGCTTAAAGCCTTTTTTACATACAAGCATCCCCATTTTCAGCACAATGTGGGGCGGATAGATACGGTTCCGTAGTGGATGGCCCATGGGAATGATGGGTGGATAGTCTGCGGTAATCAACCAGTCTCCTGAGCAAGGCTGAAGCCCAAAATCTGCTTAATAATTGACAAGGGAGACGTTATGCTCCAGGTGTTATCAGAGTAGGATAAAAAGCATGCATATTTCTGTCAATTTCGGCTCTACCAAATCATAAACTTGCTGTAAAGTGAATGCCAGCTGTAATTAGCATAAACAGCTAACTGAGACTGTTGTCCCAGGCACCCTTGGATGAGGGCCCCCAAATGGTTCAGCGCCTGCCCACGCAGGCAGGCAGAGGCGTCAGGCCCACTCACCCCACGGTTCCCATGCTCCAGCCAGGAAGAGCTGGGCAGAGAGACCGCGTGGAATTCACTGTCGCATTGCAGAAAGCCTGATGCTAGCAGACGGGCGCCAAACATTAGTGACGTTATCGGAGAAGACTATGAGCTTATGCTCACAAATTGTAAAGAATAACACCCTCTAAATGTAAAAATAACCCAGGAATCGTATAGTACTTACCCTGACGGTATCATCAGTTATTTCACACAATATCCTGAGCAGAACAGCACCAATTAAATACCACTATTCCTGCAAATTGTGGATAAATTACCAGAGGTATTAGGTGTGGGGGTGAAAGCATATTTGCTTCAGCTGTGGGTGTGTGGTGCTTCCCTCTTGATCCTTAATGCACTGATGCTTTCAAAGCTGGGATTGGAAAATTACAGCCCAGAAGACCCTCAGGTTCCACATGTGCCTCACTACACACCCTTAAGTGAAGCCAACGACTCACAAGCAGACACGGCAGCAGAACACTACACTGAAGGTTGCTAATAATTATAAACACCTAACAGAGGGACCAGCTCAGACAAGCAGTTCTTGCTGAAAACACTGAAAACTCCAGCCGATCGCAAGTGCCCGTGTGCTCTAGCTCGCTGCCGTGTCCATGGAGCCGAGACCTGGGCAAGCTCTACCGCCTTTGACTTACCAATCTGAAGGTTAATTAGACAAATTGTGTGACTATCACCAACATTTTCCAAGAAAAGGCTCAACCCAAGCTGTAATCTGGCCTCCCAGGGACCTGCCCCTGGCCTGGGGCGTGAATGTGCAGCCCGCTCTTCTCTCTAAGTTCCCATGTTGGTGTCTCGGAGGCACAGCGGAGGGCGTGGGTTGGTCCGCGTGGCCCCGGGCCCCGCCTGCGAGGAGGCAGTACACAGACGCCATCTCTGCAGCTTCCAGCCCAGCAGCAAGAGTAGGAGGGAGAGAGAGAGATAAACCCACTGGGTCGTCACGGGGGCCGTTTGCCGTCACCGACACCAGCCATCTGAGGACACGCTAGCCTCTCGTCGTTTGACATATGCCAGCCTCCAAGAGGCACATAGAGGCTGGAAATGAATGAGGCTGAATTTCTGACCCAAAAACGGAGGTGAGGCTTCACTGAGCTCATGAGGCCGTGTGAGCCACGTGGGAGCTGCGCTCCTCCTCACTTAGAGCTCCCTGACTACACTCCATCCTCAGAGCCAGAAGGAGCACTTTTTGTAAATAATGAGTCGTTGGAACTCAGAAAAACAATACCAAGAGGTCCCATGCACGTTCACCCAGTTTCCCACGACTGTTATGTCGTCATAGATATAACAACATCTAGCATGGCAGACGGTCACTACAGAGCTCAAAGACCCATCTGTGCATTCGCTCATCCATCCATCCATTCACTCTTTCAAGTATTTATTGAAACCCTGCCATGAACAAAACGGTATTTAGATGTTGAACCAAAGATGCAAATAAGTCTAAGTATTCTCTCAAAATCCTCGGTTCTTTTAGGCCACACAGGACATTTAGATTTGCTTTAACAAACATGCGCTCGGGTGTCCCCCCCGAGGAGGAGACATGTGCAGGTGTCCCTGTGGGCGGACACTGCTGAGGACGGCGCCTAATTAGACCACGAGGTAGCAGGAGGACGGTGGAATCGGAGGTGGGGAAAGTGTCTGTAATTAATCAGAAATAAGATTCTCTGTCCCGTAAGAATGTCCGCTCCCTGCCTGGTTCTGCATTCTACTCTCTTTTTTTCCTTGCTCCAGTCTTCCCCCCGGAAGGCCACCTATGTCCTACAAAGCGAGGTTAATTCTAAACCACCCAGGTGTTTTCAAACATCTTGTATGTGTTTTCTGCTTTGTGTTACTCATAGTAAAGAATCTGTGAGTGCATTTTAATCTCCATTTTTAAAACTCAATGACATTTTATAAAATTTAGTTTGGTTGCAACTGCATCGAGAGAACAGTGTAAGAATAATTTACGCTCAGAAAGAGAATCTAACAGGACATCATTTTATTAGCATTAATAGTTAAGTAAATGTTAAAAATGTGGGTCAGGTGGGAACATGCATGGAATTTTCACCTACCATCTAATGGGCCTGTCTGATGTTCCTGTCCAAAGCACCGCACTTGGACCAGCTGACTTGGTTTGTGCCCTCCACGACCCTGTGGTAAGTGGTGTAGGTCTCTCCCATTTTAAAGGTGGGAGGTGAGGCGTGAAGACGGTGGTCAGGCGGGTGTAGGAAGGGGGTGCTGTTTGTAGCCCGCCCACCTCTGGGGCCGAGCTCCTCAGCCACATATGCCACAGGATTGCCCAACAGGACGGCAAGGGATGGGCAGACATGTGCACCAGTAACAGCCTGGACGCGTCTGAGAGGAGGGAAATCAAGGAGTGTGGACCACCTGCGGAGGTCACATCGAGATCTGGAATCGTGTGTGGAAGGAGACACAGAAAATGCAAACAAGGTCTGGAACATGAGGAGGGAATCTAGCCAAAGGGAGAGTGAGGACGCGTTGGAGGCTGTAGAGGAGCCTTACTGTGTGTGGATGTGGACAGAACCCGCCTTAGGACCTCAGGTCTTTGTGTGTTAAGGTGCCTTCCTGTCGTTTAATATGAAAAAGATCTTGGCGTGAGTGACAGGCGTGGATGGCTTCCCTGGAGAGAGACAGGGCATAAGAGGCACACACATGCATAGTCACATGCGTGTGCACACACATGCACAGGCACGCATGCGAGCACGCGCACACACACACATGCATACATACTTGCACAACACTCACATCTGGGGCCCAGGAGGAGCCGCTCCAGACGCGTGCAAGCAGGGAAGCCGTTGGTGAGAAGCACGAGGACGCGGAGTCAGGCAGAGCAGGGAGCGCCAGCCGACCGCGGCCCCCGATGGAAAGTGAGGGGAAGCCCCTTCTGTGGTCCCAGGAGGCGATCCGTGTTAGAAGTGGGTCCAAAGAACAGGTGCCAGAGGAGAGGGAGCCCTGATGGCGTGAGAACATGAGAGACGAGTGTCGAAGGACAGCAGCCCCTGTGGTCTCTGCTGAGGCTCTCTGTCCTCCTGACAAGGGAAGACAGGACCCCCGAATGTCACATGCAGTCGCCCCAGCAAGGGAGCAGGATGTGTGCCTTCGTTTTCCAGCTCCCAGCGATTGAAGTGAGCCTGGGGAAGGGACGGCCCCGTGGGACAGGCCACCGGGCTCACCTGGTTATTACGTGGAAATTCTTCTGAAGAGCGGGAGTCCCCCGCAGCTTGAGCTGATGACTGGATCTCTGTTCTGTTTGCCTTCAAAGAAAAGTGTTACATGCATTCTCATGGAGAGAGTGCCTGACGGTGACTGCCAGCCCTCGCCACCGAGGAGGTGGGAAAGACCGTGCCACGCCAGAGCAGTAGGACCAGAGCGAGCCCACAGAATCAGCACATCGTGAGGGCAGGAACTTCAAAGCCAATCCCCTCCAGCCCTCATTTGTAGAATGAAGGGAGCAGGTCCAAGGCATCACAAGGCAGGGGGTGGCTGGAGCGGTCAGCCACTGGAGTGTCCCAACTCTGAGAACAGCTCCCCAACATCTGCATTCAATAGAGAGAAGCATCTTGTTCTATTTTGTGCAAATGGGAATCATGGGCACCCACTGGGAGCCAGGCACCATGCTGGCCTGGGGAGAAGGACGGAGAAAGGACCAAGACTGGCATCTGCCCTCCAGGCTTTCAGCTGCCCCGAGCAGCCCCCTCCTGTGGAGCCTTTCAGGTGACAGAAAGGATCTCGACCTGCACTGTCCAGCACGGTCGCCTCAGCCACACACGGCTTTGGGCACTTGAAATGTGGCCGGTGTGACTGAGGAACTCTATCGATTTCAATTTAATAAGATTAAGTCTCTCCAGGTGGCTCGTGGTGGCCATATTGGCCCACAGAGGTCTACTGAAGGGAAGATGTAACTATGACAAGTGAGGGAAGAGCAGGTGCCAGGGGTGAGCATGACAAGAGGAGAGCCAGGCGTGGCAGTGGCCAAGCCCACACTGAAGGGCCAAGAGGACGAGGCCACCAGAGAGTGAAAATGCCTGGATCAGTGAGCCTGGGCTGAGAGAGGGCACGGCCCTCCCCGGTGGGTGTGCGTCAGACCCTCGAGAGGGGAGAGTGAGAACAAGCATTTGCCGCCGACAATGTTCGAGAAGTGCTGTTTTGACAGAGTGTAGGGATTGGCAGCTTGATGGCTCCGTCGGGCCTCTGATGTGTATTGAGTGGCCCACATGATGTTCTTTAAACCGCCTGAGCCAAGAAAAGAGTGGGAGATTTCCCTCGATAGCCCGGATTTCTGGCTTCATTAGAAGGGCAAGAAGCGCTGGCACTGCCAGAAAGCATTTCCGCGAGGCAGCCGCACCCGCTCCACTCTCGGGGTCAGCACACCAGCCCTTTCCACCCACAGACATTCCCGGCGCCGCCCGTGGGGGAGGGAAGGCCTGAGCTGGGCGGACTGCGAAGGAAGCCACGCGAGGTTGGGTGGACCACCAGCTGTGTAGGTCCTCTACACACAGAAGGTGATGGAACCGGGAAAGTTGTGTTTCCTTCGTCTTTTAGAAGAGGCGTGCTGGAGAATTCTGGCAGCCGTGTAGAGGAAGTCGGGCCCACAGGCGTCTTAGTCTGCTCTGGCTGCTATATCAGAACACCGTAGACTGCAGGGCATAAACAACAGACATTTATTGCTTGCAGTTCTGGAGGCTGGAAGTCCAAGATCATGGCACCGGCAGATTCAGTGTCTGGTGAGGACTCTCATCCTGGTTCAAGGACAGCTGTCTTCTCTCTGTATCCTCATGTGGTGGAAGGGGCTGGGAGCTCTCTGGGGTCCCTTTTATAAGGGCATTAATCCCATCATGGCGGCTCCACCCTCATGACCTAATCGTCTCCCGAAGGCACCCCCCCCCCCACAATGCCATCAGATGAGGGTTACACTTCAACATATGCTTTTAGAGGGGGACACAAAAGTTCGGTCTATAGCAGTAGGCAAAGGAGAAGTTGAATCATCTGTGCATCTGGAGGTTAGAAAAGAGAACAGGAAGGGGCATATTTGGAGTGGTCAGACCATGGCAGTGATGGAAGAAAGACAGTGAGGATACCCTGGGTGAGCCCAGAGGCCACAGGGATGGGGAAGGGAGCAAAGAGAACCCACATGCTCCCTCCCCTACCCCCAGTGCACACGCCACCTTACCCCCGTGATGTTCCAAGATGCTTGCGCACCCCATTCTCGCCATCACTGGCAACACTGACGGCACCGCCTCCCTTCTCTGCCAAGCCTGTGCCATCTCAAGGAAATAGAAAATGAAGGAGTCACTCCTCTTTGCAAAAGTATTAAGAGGGTCTTCTCTGAGTAAGTGTCCTCTCTAGGCCACTATTGAGAGACCCTCCTTGATCCAAATGCACACCCGCTAAAATAAACCGTGCACTCAGACGTGTAATCATGTCTCTGAACATGGCTGTCCCATCGTGGCGTGAGGCAGCGTCCACAAGACTCTCTTTGCAGTTACGCCTGGATTTTTGGTGTCATGGAAATCTGCAAGAAGTCAATACCATCTCCTTGGTGCATTAGGAGGCACAAAGCTGTGTTTATTTTTCAGAAACAAGACACAGCATTGTAATGTGGCCCCGGGGTAGGAACAGAAGACAGATGGAGAATTAGAGAGCAGTGCGTAAAATGGCCATTCCACGGTGTGGTGTTTGCACCCGGGGAATTGCCAGAAGGAATGCCCATCGCTGGGAACAACACCCTAATTGAATTTCACTCCAGGCAGATTTGTAGACTTTGTTGTTGAAATGGCATCTGTAGAAAAATTTAGAAGTGATTAAAACTGATAGCCACTGCTAGCTGAGGCGTCTGGTGTATGTCAGACGGCGCTTACTGGGAGCAGTCCTGTGGGTATGTCCAAAACGTTGACCATTGCGTCCTCGTGCTGTGTGACATATCTGAACCACTAGTCTTCCAGTCGGGCACAAATCAGGTTTGCTGGTGCTCAATGTGAACCTGAGTGGCTGCTGCTCCCGAATTGCATTCTGGCTGTAATGAGATCTGTCTGCTTCATCCTCATTAACCAGAACAGAGTGCTATTTGTTTTCGTCTTCAAATGGTCCATTCTCTGGCTGTGGTAGACTAAGTATAAGTTAAAAATGGACTTTTAAATACACAGTAAAAAGAGAAAAAGCAAATTACATAACACGTTTTCGTGGTGGATACATAAGGCGCATGGAATAGAGCAAACTGACTTGTATGACATTGGAGCTTCCTGGCAGAATGGTCGTGGTTAGTATCCTATTTTCCGATAGGGGCATTGGGTCCCGCAGGTCAAGTTACTTGTCAAAACGCCAGTCAGCTAACACATGACGGAGGCTTGTGTGGACCCAGGACTCCTGGCAGCTTCCGTGTGTCTGGTGGCTATGGAGTCAGATAATAGAAATTCAATTTCACTGTGCCAGTTACTATGGATTTAAGTAAGCTATTGAATCTTTGAGTCTTATTTTTCTTAGTTTCCAAACATTGTCATAGTAACATGTAAATGATAGAGTGGTTCTGAGAATCCACCTAGGCCAGTGGGAGACATTTCTGTTCTAGCTACCTTTTTTGACTACTGAAAATTAATTTTTATTGATTATCTATCATGTATATGGACCTAATAAATGTGCATATGTGTGTACACACGTAACGCACACACATACACACACGTACGTAAGTATATATATATATACATATATGCGTGACGGTGCTGGGTGATCACTGAATATTGAGCAGAATGAGATGTCGCTCCAGTGTCCATGTTCTTTCCAACGCACCCCCAGGTTAGACTAACCCTGGCGTGGATGGTCACCTGTCTGTCAAGGCAATCCAGTCTTCTGTTCTCCAGCTAATTGTGAAAAGCTCGGAACCTGTCACATGCCAGACACTCGGGCCCTGAGCCCCTGAGACGTTTCTACTTTGAAGGGGCCCAGGTCTAGGAAAGGGATCCTGACGTTTAAGTTGTGAGACCTGACACAGCACGTGTCAGAAGCAAAGACTGTCTCAGCTGTCACAGGTGGGAAACGGAGAGGGTCGCCCATAAAGGAGCACAGAAATCAACTCGGCCTTGTGCTGTGGCGGGTTCCGTCCTACCCCTGAAAACAAAAATGGATGAATAGCATCCTTGTCCATATGGAAATCTTTTCTTCAAAAACTCAAAGCATACGTTTTGTAAGCCCAACAATTGCTCCAGTTCCACCTGCTGTTGAAATGTCAATATTTTCCCTAACAAGGTTTGTTACCCCGATTTCTAGGGCCGGCCAGGTGGGCTTGAGATCTGAGGATGCTGAGAGTTCTTGGAATTTGAAGTGGACCCATTAGAAACCTCGTTGAAGGCTTTCTTTTCAGCTTGATACTTTATTTCGTCTTTGATGAGAGCCTTTGTTTAGAAAGGCACAGCCTGAACCCTACTATGTCAAAGAGAACAGACCCTAACTCACCTCGCTTCACCTTTTCCACGTCCCGAGCCTCGTTTCTCTCCCCAGTTAACCTTCTCCTGTGCTCCCTGCCTCTTCACACTCCACTCCTTGTCTGGCATAGATTCTCTGTTTCAGACCCAAAAGAAAAGTCAAGAAGTTCAACGTGGGTTTGGGTTGCTAAATGCACTTTCCTGCCCCTATAAAGCCAGACGCACGGGGTCCTGAGGGCAGCTGGGTTCCCAGTCACTCCGGCCACAGCTTCCCTGGCCTGGCCTGTTGGAGCTCATTCCTCCGCAAAGCTGGGAGGGACAAGCAGGGGCTGGGCTGGGATGGAGACTCCGGACTCCAGCGTTGTGTGATGGGGCTGGACCTATCCCCACCACGCCCTGCCTGTGCGGCATCCCTGTTCTAAGCCTTAGATTCCAGTCTGTGGAGGGAGGATGAGCCAGCCTCCTGATAGAGTAGGCTGAGGCATCACCGCCTGCTATTGGCCACGTCTGAAGGAACCGGGCCCCTCCTTGGTGGGTGCCGTCCTGTCTCTGTGCGCTGTGCAGACACTCACTGCCCGCTCTCCGCCTGAGTTCTTGCTGCTCTTCATCTGTGCCCCCATCTTGGTGCACAGGGGAAGGGTCTGGTGTGTCCTGTCCCCAGTTTTCTCAGACACACAGCAGGCCTGACCATAGCGTCTTGTGAGCATGGGTAATATTTATACGAGGAAATCCTTTGGCCAGTCTGTGTGCAGCAATAATTCAACACCTGTTGGTTAGTCACCTGCGGTGGCCAACCGAGATAAAGCAAGTACAGAACCTGACTCAAAACCCAAGGTGGAGGGAGGGAAAAAAGATGCAAAAGACAGAATCGTAGCACAGGGAGGCGAGTGCTGTGGTCAAGGAAGGCGGGAATTGGCGGCAAGAAGATTGCATTGGTCGTGTGAAGGGTGGGTGGTCTGCAGGGTAACAACCCCCCAAGATGTCACTGTCCTGATGCCTGGCACCTGTGAATGTGTAGGTTCCATGGAAAGGGGAATGAAGGTTGCCGGTCAGCTGACCTTAAAATCAGGGGGTTATCCTGGACTCTGAGGGGTGCCCAGTGTAGTCTGAGGGGTCCTCCAGGGGCACAGAAGAGTCGGAGTAGGGTGAGGTTGGTGAGGAGGACTCTCCTGGCACGCAGGCTCTGAAGATGGAGGGGAGCCATGAGTCAGGAGTGTGGGCCTAGAAGCTGGGAAAGGCAGGACTAATTCTCCCCCAGAGTCTGTGGACAGGAATGCAGCCTGCCCATATCTTGGTTTCTGCCCCGTGAAATCTAGTTCAGACTTCCACGTGCCACAATGTGAAGATAAACATGTGTGATGCTGCGTTTTTTGGTTTTTTTACTTTGTTTTGTTTTTAATTCATAGTCGTCATTATTTTGAGTGTTTTTAGGTGTACGGAAAAGTTGAGCAGAAAATACAGAGTTCCCATATATTCCCTGATCCCCCCAGTTTTCCCTATTATTAAATCTTGCCTTAGTGGGGTACACTTACCAGAGTTGATGAGCCAATATGGATCCATTATTATTATTAACTAAGTCCGTAGTTCACTTTAGGGTTCACTCTGGGTGTTGTACGTTCTGTGAGTTTGGACAAACATATAATGACACGTGTCCACCCTTATAGCATCACACAGAGCAGTTTCACTGCCCTAAATTCTCTGTGCTCCACCTGTTCATCCTCCCCAACGCCTAACGACCACGGGTCTTCTCCCGTCTCTGTAGATTGGCCCTTTTCCACTATGTCGTGTAGTTGGAATCGTACAGTATGTAGCCTTTTCAGACTGGCTTCTTCCACTTACTCATATGCATTTATCTTCCTCCATCATTTCGTGGTGTGATACCTCGTTTCTTTTTATCAGTGGATGATATTCCATTGTCTGAATGGACCATAGTTTGTTTATCCGTTCACCTACTGGAGGACACACCTTGGTTGCTTCCAAGTTTGGGAATTATGAATAAGTTTTTAATTTTAACTAACTCTACCTGATCAATTTTTTTCTTTCATGGATTGTGCTATTGGTGTTGTGTCTAAAAACTCATAGTTAGATACAAGGACAACTAGATTATCTCCTTTGTTATCTTCTAAGAGATATGTATTACACTTTACGTTTGGGTCTATGATCCAATTTAGTTAATTTTCTGAAGGGTGAAGGTCTGTATCCAAATTCACTTTTTTTACACATTTGGATGTCTAATTATTCCAGCACCATTTAAAAACAAAAAACTATCCTTTCTCCATTGAATTGCCTGTTCTCCATTGTCAAAGATTGACTATATTCTGTCTTTATATTAATTGACTGTTATTTATGTATGTATTGTATTTATACTAATATTTACTGTATTTATATTTATAATTGACTATATTTATGTATTAAGCTCTCAGATGAGTGTTGTTTTAAGCTCCTGAGTTTGTGGTAGTTTATTAAAACATCCATAGGAAACTAATACAGAGGAAGGACTCAGACACACAGAAATGGCGGGAGGTTGGGATAGGGAATAAGAGAAGATGCTGCAGGCAGAAAGCAGAGTGTGAGCACCACCAGCAATTTAGGACGCCAGGGGCCCAGCCCGCAGAGGAGCTGATGGTTAGGCTGAACTAAAGGAGATGATGAGCAACTAGCCCGTGAATGAGAAACCTGGGAACTTAGGTGGAAAGTCCTTTTGAGGACAGACTACAGAGGACCTTCCTGCCTGGAGAGCTTGGATTTTATACTGAAGCAATTCAGAGACCTCGGGATTTGTTTATTTGTTAGTTTAAAGAGGAGCAGCAATATCGGAGCTGTGCTTTTGGAAGAGAAAGCTTGTCGTGATGCCCACCGTGGACTGGAGGGGCAGGGCAGCTTCTGGCAGTGGGCATACCAGAAGGAGCTATTGGAGGACCCACGTGAGGGGAGCAAGGACCTGCATTTGGACAGAGGCAGGGTGTTGGGGAAAAACGCAGACACATTGCAGAGAGAACACAAGACTTCTGGAGCCATCGATATGCTTTAAATTTCACAATGATAGCGCAAGTAGAATTTACCAAATGTAATGAACACAGAGCACTTTTTAATGGAGCACCGCTAATAGTTGGTGGAACTGTGTATCTTGCCGGCCAGAACTGCGAGCCATCTGCAATGCCCTCACCATGATCCTTCTCGACCCCTCCTGTGTTAAAGGATTTTGCTAGCATGGTACCTCCAGTCACAGGCAAATTTCCTCTTCTGCATGAGACTGTGTTCTAAAATTGCAATCCTTCAGCATGTCCAGGTCCCCCCAGCTTAACCTGGATCAGCTGAGCACATGAGAAAGTTGGCCACTGTCTGTCGGTGGGCACTGAAGCAGGTCAGGAGCAGGTCAGAAATCATGGCAGCTGTGGCTTGAGGATTCCATTTGTTCAGCTGGTAAATATTTATGGAGCTCGTGCCAGATGCCGAGAACACATATCAAAGCCCCACCCCACAGATCCTGGGTTCAGAGTTGGTGCCTGTGATTTGAGGGCCATGTGGCCATCAGCAAATCTCTTATCTCTTTTATGCTGTAGGTTGTTTTGTCATGGGGATGGGGATACGAAACCCTTCCTAGTGTGGCTATCATAAGAACTAAGGACTGAAGGTCATGTTTGTAACGTAGCTGGCAAAACGTGGGAGCTTAATGCGGGAGCTTCTGTTTTGGCAGAAAGAAGAAAAATGAGCAAGCAGAATTAGGAGATGGAAATTACTTGTTTGGAAGATAATTCAAAAGACTTTCAAATTATATGGCACCAAATGTTTCCAAACAAATAAATCAGGTTAACTAGCAAAGACGACCATTTATTCTTTTTAGTGCTCTCATGTAAAAAAAAATATGATGTCACAAATTTTGGAACAAAAATTAGGGAATAGCTTTGAATACTAAAGGGGATGTGGCTTTACATTATCTTATTTGTTCTTCACAACAACCATGTAAAGACAGGCGAGGGTGCTAAGAAGATCACTGACCGAGGAATGATCAGCGTCGGCGTCTAGTCCGGCCAAGCCAGAAACCAGCAGGATGACCTTGAAGGTGTGACCTCAGCTTATGGACCTTCGAGCTTTTTTACATAAAATGAGGAAGGGCAGTGAGTAAAACGGCGGCACTTCCTCCCTCTTGGTGCTCAGATTCTGTGGTCCTGCCAGGGAGCACCAGGACATGAAGACATAATCCTGCGATAAAACACTTCAAGTGGAATTAGCTTCTCCTGCGCGTTTGCATCCATAGAGAGAGCTGGGACCCAGAGTAGGGAGGGACTGTAGGTGCCCTGATTGTAAACAGCATCACTGGCCTGCAGACTAAGTTTCCAGCCTCCATCTGAGTCCTCTCTTTGCCTCACAACATCGAGATGGGGACTTGCTGACCACCCCCCGAGTGCAGAGCTACACCCCACACACAGGTGGTCCCAGGGTCTTTGGCCATCCTAGAAAACCCACAACAGATCTGCCATGGGGCTGTGGAGCTGTGGTTCAGAAAATGGAAAGGACTCCTCTGTACCGCCCAGCTCTACATGCTCCCAGGGCAGAATCCCAAGTTTTGTTCAGACTACGACGGCTCCAAATTCTGGAGCCATCCCGATCTTCAAGGGCAGGGCTTGGGCAGGCCGGGAATACCCACTGAGCCCTCTCTGTTTTGTGTTTGTCTGTTACGGCACTATTAGTACCCTTGTATCAGAGCCCTCGTGTACCTCTCCTCTCACTGACATTGTGTGGCCTAAAAGCCAAGTCCCAGGAGAGCTCGTCCATCTTGGCATCTCTCAGCAGTTCTTGTACGTGAGAAGGCTTTACAAGAAATCTATTGAATGAATTGACTGAATAGAACAACTCAGCTTAACAAATTCAATAACTGGATTGAATTTCACTCGTGAATCGGGAAGAAGCACCTCTTAAATCAGGGACCAGGAAAGTTGTAAGCCATTACATTGTTGAAAAAATGAATTCATGCGTGAACATAAGAATTGGCGTCCCGCAGGACACTGTGGTTTGAGAGACTGCCAAACGTTCAAGATTTTAAATATCGGACGTCAAGCTGTGTGTGCCTCAGAAAATTATTTCTCATCTTTGGGGACGTTCATTCGATTCAATAGTTAGGGAATGTCTGTATTCTGGATAGCAGAACTCATCCAAAAACTGTGCTGACCATGACTTTCAAGCAGAAGTCATAGAGAGCTTTTAAAGGATGGGGCCATGTTCAGCCTCATGTCCCAAAGCCTGTCACAGAGTCTGGGATGCAGTGAGTGATCCGTAATTGTTTCTTGTTGACCGGTGTCTTTCTAAGGCAGTGGGGACAAGCGAGATTGCATTGCTTGATTCACGTTGTTGGTTACACGGAGGAGGAGCTGGTTCACACAGTTCTGGGATGCGCTTGACGGTTTGTAGACCTGCATTGCTCCTGTCTTAGTCTGCTCAGGCCGCCACAGCAGAGCACCACAGACTGGGTGCCCTAAATTTATTTTCTCACTATTCTGGGGACTAGAAGTCTAAGATCACGGTGTCTGCAGGGCTGGGTTCTCCTGGGGCCTCTCTCCTGGGCATGTAGACGGTTGTCTTCTCCTTGTGTCCTCACAGGGTCGTCCTTCTTTGTTTGTCCGTGTCCTAATCTTCTCTTCTTATAAAGACACCAGTCCTCTTGGATCAGGGCCCACCCTAATGACCTCATTTTGCCTTAATCACCTCTTTAAAGACCCCGTCTCCAAATATAACCACATTGGGAGGTACTAGGGGTTAGCACTCCAAGGTAGGAATTTTGGGCTACGCACTTCAGCCCGTAACGTGGAGGGAGAAGGAATGAGAGAACGGTGCACTCCTTCGAACATCTCCCGCCTCCTCCTCCATGAGGCTGTGCTCTTTTCTCCTTCGTTGTAGCCCGGTTCATGGCCCCATCAGGACTGCTCCTGGCTTTGGCCTCGGAGCATCACTCCCTCAGTCCCCCCACCACTCTTTCTCCCTTCCCCAGCCCCTCCCCAAGAGGAAGAAGAAATCAATGTCTGAGCCACAGTCTCAGGACCTGGTGCCACTTCCCATCACCCCAGTCCTGGCCACGTCCCTCTCCAGCGACGGGAGAGTTTGCCTGAGTTGGCACTCGGTGGCCTCTCGTCTTTTCCTAACTTCATCTTCTCTATCAACCTATAATAATATCTTCTTCCTCCTACCTCATTTTTTAAACATTTTACTTCTCAACCCAACAGTCCAATCTTTTTAATGAAAATGGATTTTGTCACCAAAGAACCTGTTCAGAGATGGCAAGGCATCGTCACTGTCCTCCAATCAGTGCAGGAGGTGGCGGGCGGGGGCACAGAATTGGGCAGAGAGCGGGTGTGTGGACTTGCTGCAGACACAGGAGGCTGCTGTGCCGGGAGACGCTCGTGTTGGGGGTGCTCTGCCTCGCACGGCTCTACCCACAGCATGCGGCACCTGAGGGTGCATTGGCCCCGGGTCAAAGATAAACAAGGCCAGGGCCAGCCCGGTGGCGCAGCAGTTAAGTGCACATGTTCCGCTTCCATGGCCTGGGTTCGCCAGTTTGGATCCCGGGTGCAGACATGGCACCGCTTGGCAAGCCGTGATGTGGCAGGCGTCCCACATACAAAGTGGAGGAAGATGGGCACGGTTGTTAGCTCAGGGCCAGTCTTCCTCAGCAAACAGAGGAGGATTGGCAGCAGTTAGCTCAGGGCTAATCTTCCTCAAAAAACAACAAAAAGATAAACAAGGCCAGACGCTAAGTGAGCAGTGGACAGATTGAATCAGTAATAACTACGGCAAGAGTGAGAAGAGTCCAGCGGGCACGGGACTCAACGTGGATTTGTGCAGAGGAGGCTGGGGTTTAAAGGGAGAAGGAGGGCGGAGGGTGGGGGGCTCAGTAGAGGCAGGGGGTGAACATTACAAAATTGGAAGAGATGTCGGTCCCCAGAACACTGTCTGGGTTTGCTGACTGGCATCTGTGGAAGTTGGGCTCCCACCCCGCACAGAGGCTGGGACACAGGGGCCCCACCTCCAGGCGTCACTGGAGCACAGAGAATTCCTCTGGCAGCCTTGAGTTTTCTGAGGAAGACACTTTAAGGGGGCTGGGCTCTCCTAGGGCTGTGGCCTTGAGCTCGTGGAAACTATGTTATTGTTTGTTCAAGTCTTCACAGGCCCGGGCTGGGGCCTCATGGAGCAGAGGGCGCAGAGAGGCCTGGCTGGGGTCTGGTCAAGGAGAGAATTTGTCACGGGCCCTCCCATCCTGATGAAGCTTAGGGTCTAGCAGGGGCGGCTGATATTATTCAATCACTCCCCTAAATCAACACAGAATTGCAGTGGCCCGCTAGTACAGGTCAGGGTAGACAAGGTACCTACACCCTGGGGGAGCGACCATTTCTTACCAGAGATGGAGGATGGTGGGAGGTGACCGAGCCACAGGGCAGGGAAGGATCATCCAGACGTCGCAGGAGCTTGAGCAGAGTCCCTCATGGAAGGCAGGAGGCTTGGGGAGGGCCTGAGAGGCGAGAGGGAGGCTGAGGCAGAGGGACAGGGAGCCGGAGGGAGGGGACCACCAAGCCGGTGCCAGGCTCCCTCCATCCTCTGAGCAGCAGGGAGCCCCATGGGGTCCCAACAGGTGCCTGGGCTGATGAGGTGAGCTTCCTGGAGGCGAGAGCATCTCTGGCCTCCAGTTTAGATACAGGAGGAGGAACCGAGAAAGGAGACAGAGGAGCAGACAGAAAACCCAGAAGGGGACTGTCCCGCAGTCTCCAGGAAGAAGGCAGGCTTTAGTCGCCATTAGGAGATCAGCTATCTAGAAATTACCCAGAACCCTTAGCGATAAATGGATACTGTCTGACTACTTTCTGGTGGATAGCATGGATTTTAAATTAAAATATTTATACCAGGGGTTGTAACATGAGTTTCCATCATCTAAGAACTTAAAACTAATTTAACTTTCATTAAACTTCAAGTTTATAAAATGAGAAAGTCATCAAAACTACCTTAAAAATTACTGTGAATTCCTATTTCAAAATTATATTTTCTTATGAAATAATTCTCTAAAATCAAATATTTTATAACAAGCATTCTTTTGCTAAAATCTGATATATCCATTTAGGAATCAGCAACAGATATTTCTGACAGGTTATAAATTTTTGTGAAAGCAAAAATATAGAATAATCATCAAAAAACATATAAAAGTTGAGAGAAAGATTGTTGATTTAAATTAAGGAGACTCTCTGATTTGTATCAAAAGAAATTCAGGAGAAAGAAGTTTGGAAAACAATTATAATTGCTTCTGTGAAACTAACCTTTATTTCACAAGGCAAATTTTGTAAAACAGAAAGTATTAGAAATGATTTTTCGGCCTCATGAGCAACGGGATTAGGCTTACAACTGATAGCAATTTTCTTTTGTGCTTTGAAAGCCATTGTTTTTGAGCGATAGACTACAGGTCTGTTTAAAAGCTATTTATTTAGCCCATAAATAAGAAATCATTTGGTAATTAAGTGCAATTAAGTTGCAAATGTGCTCGCCATAAATGCTTAATCGAAAATATAATGAAATTCTGAAAAAAAGCTGAAAAATTGAACACCTGAGTTTAGCATCACAGAACTCCTTATGTTCACATTATACTATCAAAAGACATTTGTGTGCAATTTTTCTTTTAAATTGGCACTTTGATGTATATGGCATCAGTGGGAGTAAAAAAAAACAAAAAAAGCTGCTTGTATATCTTACAAATTATTGATTGTGCTATTGAAACTGCCAATCGAAGAACCACGTTAAGTCACTAGCGTCTTCTTTTGATTCATGTGAAATCGACAGTAGGCATGGCGCACTATGGAACACATCCTCCCAGTTCATAAAATCCAAGTGTCAGCTGAGGTTGTGGTTGAATGGATGAAATCTTCCTTTCAGTCAATTCCATCTCCAGCTGGCCCTTTGACTCGGTTTCCCTAAGCATGCAGTTTCTGTTCCCCAAGTGTTCACTTATTAAGCTCCTTCTGGTTGCAAGCAGCCGATGTCTGAGTCAGCTTGCGGAAGGCAGTTTGCAGGAGAGATTCAGGGGCAGCTGAGGGAAGCAGGAGCCTGTCAGCATCTGCCCCGCTTCTGCTTGCAGGGGACCAGAGCACGCTCCAGGGAGCGCAGTCACCTCATCATGACCTGCAGTGGGGTGACCGTGGCTCTGGTCGTCGTGCCCTTGGACCTGGGCACCCCCCACGGCAGCTGAGACGTTCCTGCTGTGCTGCTACTGCCAACAAACTCTTTCTCTGAATGTGTGCGTTTCAGCCCCCGGGAAAGAGGACGTGCTTTCTTCTCTCCATCACCAATGCACGTGGAATGCACTTGCTTGGCCTCGCCCTCTGGTGGATCAGCACCCGTCTCTCGATCCCCCGTCTCTTGGAGGATGGCCAGGGTAGCAGGGTGGATGGTGCAGGTTAGATGATGTGTGTGAAGGTCCCTAGCCGTCAGGTGGGTGTGCCAGCCAGACGCTCACATTGTCTTCAACTCTTGTCCAAATATGCATACGATTTACTAAAAATAGTGAATTTGGGGTTATTTTTAAGGCGCCCTTCCTACGCTCTTCCTTGACATGATTTTACAAGACAGAGTTGTTTTTTCACCTCAACAAGACAGTCATAGTGTTGCAGGAGGAGCTGAGTTCTGACATCTCATGCAGTTCCACTCAGTTCTCTGTGTTTGAGCACCGATGTGAGCCAGACACTTGCACAGTTTGGAGGAAGTGAATGGGTGGCCCGGTCCCTGCCCCCAGGGGCCTCCGAGTTTAGACTATTGTTGAATGGATGGGGCTTGGCTGGGAGGTGAAGGGCTTCATCCTGGAGGTGGAGAAGCATGAGGAGAACCGAGGTGGGCTGTGGACCATGGCAGTTGTGGTCCTTGCTCCCCTGTGTTCTGGGCCCGGGCTGTCCTCTGAGAAGGCTGTTGTCCCTGCTAGGATGCCTCAAAGTCGCGACACGTGGGTAGCTTCCCCCCAGTTCATCCATTTAAGGAATTAAAACTTTACTGAGTCAATTTAGTGGAGCAGGGAAAAGCCCCGTGGGAGCCTCAGCACTGAGAGCAGGCAAGGCATGCGGTGAGTACTCAGTAAAATTGCTGATGGGTTGAATGAAATAAATTAAAGTCAGGGGACCGAGGTTCGGGGCAAAACTTGGGCTCTTATGAGCTGTTTTAACTTGGGAAAGTCACCCGCTTAGAGCAATGGTTTTGTCATCTGTAAGTTGTGGGTAATAACTGGGATCGCCTCCCCATTCCTCCTTGCTGACCCCGTCTCTCTCACCCCGGACTCGCACCTACACCACACAGCCTTCTTTTTGTCCACAGAAAGGACTCCACTGCCACGACTTGCTTACATGCTCCTCCTCCTACTAGACTATGCGTTTCAGACCTTGTTTCTTCAGAACAGGGACCATCTCATTCACCCATCTATCCCCAACACCCGACATGAGCATGGTGCACTGCAGATGCTGCATATATAGCTTTTGGGGTGCAAGGATGAATGAGTGCACGCATGAATGAATGAATGAATGAATGAATATGACGTCACAGGAAAGCACAGCTAAATCATTCTAGGGATGTCCAGAAAGGGGGAGATTGAATTTAGGTGGGAGAGTTTGGGAAAATACTCATGGGAGGAGAAAGCACTGGCAGGGGGTCGTCTAGACTTGGTGGGGTTTCAGGCAGCGAGTAAGTTAATTTGTGGAAAGGCGCTCGGTGGGAAGGGGGTCATCTGAGGGAAGAGAGCGCTGTTTGCCTCGGTTGGGACTTGGGTTCATGAATTCAGGCAGCTGTAGCTGACTGTGGCGTGCCTCAGGCTCAAGGTGGCCAACTGGAACCCGCAGAGGTGGGCAGTGCAGTCTGTAAAGGCTCCTGGCAGAGCAGTGGCGTCATTATTGCTGGCAGACACACTTCACTGCTTCCAGCAGCTTCACGTGTGCACCTGTCTGCTCACTCCCTCTCCCCCTCTCTCTTCCTTGGCCCTTTCTCCTTTTCCTTCATCTTTTCCCTGCCATTCACACTCAATTTTCTCTTCTTTTTATCTCCATCTAAATCTACCCAAAATGTACTTTGTAACTAACTAAATTCCCTGCAGAGCGTCCATGATTCTCTCGAGTGGCAGTGCTCTCCTGACCTCCAGTCTCTTGTTCCCTGTTCCATTTGCCTCAGAAAGGCTGTGCCCCCCTTCTCACCCCAAATAGGCTCTCTCCACAAATACAGAATTCCCTGAAAGCGCGACCAGAATTGAATGGAGAGGAAATGAAAAGCATATTAAATTCCTTTTAGACCCCTCGGCTGATTTCTCTAAGGCTCAGCGCCCCGGCGAAATGATGAGATAAAAGGTTTTGTAAAAAGATGAAAGCGCGTCCTTGACAGCCCTGGCAGCGTGCAGGTGCGCGTGCGGTAGAGCGACGATGTGACGTTCCTTCCTCCTCCCAGATGGTGGGACGCGGGTCTCGGTTTATCCTCCGCTGAGATTGTTCCAAGTGCTGTGACCCCATTTCTGGGCACTGGATTCCACCATCGTAACTCAAACGTCTGTGGTCTGAAACAGAGGCCCACGGCGTTTTCCCCTTGTGAATGTGATTGACAACCACCTAGAACCTTCAAAAGGCCAAGTTCAGGATAAGGTGGACATGTCTGTGCATCCAGTAGGACAGATTTCCCAACTCCAGCGCATCCGCTCCAGTATGGAAGGGCCACTCCTCGTTTCTCTCGACATCCCCTGGGAAGTGACCTGACACTCAAGTTGTTTGTTTTAGTAACAAACAGCATGTGTGTCCACAGGCACCCCTGAGAGAGTTGGAACAAGCTGTCACATAGGTTCCACCTCCTCTCTTCTCCTCCTGCTCTTGGAGCCCTGGAGACAGCGGCCCTGCCTCAGGGTCTCTCCCCAATGCCACTGCCCACAGGAGACCTTCCCCCACAAGCCACGGAGTGGGGACAACCCGTGTTTGTTAGTCCTTTACCCTGGACGTTCCTGAGTGTCAATCACCATCCGACCGGCCCCCTGTCTATTCGTTCCTTTACTGTGGGTCTTGCTGGAAGGACCCGGCGAGCAGTGGCTTTGTCTCCTTCGCTGCATTCCTCCACTGCCTGTCTCTGTGCTTGCTTCAGAGCAGGTGCTCCCTGCCTTCTGTTTGAAGGCTGAACTGTGCGATTAATGGGAGAGAGCGGAGGGAGAGTGCAGGGAGGGGCAAGGGCACTTCAGCAGCTGTTTGGACACTCTGCCAGCAGCTCTCTCTGCAGCCTCCCCACGATGTGCCCCTGTGACCCACGAGAGACAGAACAGTCGCCCCTGGTGATCGGGACCCACAGGGAGCTCCTCCCGACGCCTTTGAGTCGGAAGAGCAGCCTGACCCCTTCGGCTGCCTTTGCAGACAGCGCCCGGGGGAGACCAGCGGAGCTGGACAAGTGAGCGTCTGAAGCCACAGGGAGGAGAGTCCCCGAGGTGGGCAGGGCATGGGCCCCCTCACCTGCCCCAGGGCGGCCGTCTGCGGCTCTCAGAAATGAGACACACAGCAACGCCAGAGCCATTCGCGGATGACAGCTCTTCCTTTGAAAATGGTTTGAAAACACACCGACTTTGAGGGTTTTGTCCATTTGGGGCCATGATTTTATAACAGTAGAGCTTTTTAAAAAAACATTTAAAGAAAAAAGCACAGAGAAGGACTGAAAGCTCACCAGCAGAATCGTTTCAACTGAACTCAGCTCGGGCTTCACCGTTTGGAAACTGGCAGGGGTTTCATTCAGTCTGCGCTTCAAAAGGGCTCCAAGCGCTTGAAAATATTAGCTATTTGTTATTCTGGGCAAGTCCAGCCTTAGAATTTAGCGGAGGGTGTAAATATTGCCTAGTAACCTGGTGAGACCGTCAGGCAGATGCTACCCCTGGTAAACTCCAAGTGCGCACATCCTTTTTATGAAGCTTGACTCGTTTGTGTATCGATTCGGTAACTGAAACGTCACCTGACTTTGTGACATTGCGATAGGAGTTCAAGGAGCTCTACTAAGTAGAGAGAGACTCAAAGAGATTAAAGAAGTGGTTGGGAGACGCAATGCCACATAAGAAAAATAATGCAAGACAACAATGCAGAACGTGAGAACCAGGGCAGCTCCTGATGCTTACAGGTTCACGAGCTGCATCCCCAGAGATGAGGTCTCGCTGTGTCTGGGTAATGCCCAGGAATTTGCCGTTGAAATGCTTCCCAGGTGATTCTGGTGCATGGCCTGGGTTTGAAGACCTTTGAACTAGAGGATAAATAAGGGCAAAACCTCAAATAGGTAAGGAAATACAAGATATTAGTGAGCTGTCATAGGGCCAGAGTTTAGATAACACCCTTGAGAAATACTCACCAAGGCACTGGGTTCCAGACCTCGCCCCGCTCAGCCAGGCTGCTGTGCGCTTTCCTCAATGGCGACCCTGGGGGGTGATTAAACAGCTACCAACCGTTAACCATGTAACTTGAACTAATGTCATCAGATCAGATCGGTGAGGGTTAATTTATTTACTAATTTACACCTCGTCTCATTTTACAAGAATATGAAGCAATGAATAACAAAAACATAAAATACACTGATGAAATAGCAATCTGAACACAAAGTCATGCAGGATCTTTGAGAATGAAGGGACAAAGGAGGACACTGTGACTGACATGAGGACCTTTAAGTGGAGCCCGAATTTGCCTCTGAGCCGTATGACGATCAGAGCAAAACTGGAGACAGCCTCAACCACACTTGTCTGCCAGGGAGGAGGAGAGAGGACATTTAGAAGCAAACAAGCATACCGCGTTCCTAAATTTTACTGAACAGATCTTCTACTGCGGTCTAAAACACAGGAGGAAAAGTTTTTTAAACTGAAATTCGTATATATTCAATTTTGTGTTTTTTTATGTCTTCTTTCATCAAATATATTTATTCATTATAAGAGCTTTACGGAAATATAATTCACATACTATACAATTGACTCATTAAAATGTACAATTCAATGGTTTTTAGCATATTTGCAGATATAACCATCACTACAATCAATTTTAGAACATTTTCATCACCCTTAGCAGTCACACCCCATTCTCCCTTCCCCAGCGCCAGGCAGTCAACAACCTACTGTCTGTCTCTATGGATTTGCCCCTTCTAGACGCTTCATATAAATGGAATCATATACTATGTGGTCTTTGTGGTTGGCTGCTTTCACTCGGCGTCGTGGTTGGAAGGTCCGTCCATGTGTAGCATGTTTCCATACTTAATTGTTTCTGTTGTCAAGTAAGATTCCATTGAATGGATATCACCAGTCCTGCTCATCCACTCCTCAGGTGATGGGCATCTGGGTTGCTTCCACTCTTTGGCTATTATGACTAATACTGCTGTGAACATTCATGTACCAGTTTCTGTGTGGACAGTCGCTTTCATTTCTCTTGGGTGTATAACTGGGAGGTGTTTGGCCTTTTCAAGAACTGCCAGGCTGTTTTCCAAAGCGGTTGTGCCATTTTACATGCCGCCGCAGCAGTGTGTGAAGTTCCACTTTCTCTGTGTCCTCGTCAACACTTGTCCCTGTCTGTCTCTCTTCTTGTAGACATCCTAGTGGATGTGAAGTGGTGTCTCTACTGTGGTTTCAATTGCATTTCCCAGATGGTTAATAATGCTGAGCACCTTCTCACGTGCTTATTGGCCATTTGTGTATCATCTTTGGAGAAATTTCAGCTCCTTTGCCTGCTTTTATTCGATTTATTTGCCTTTTTATAATTGCGTTCTAAGAGTTCTCTGTATACTCTAGATACAATTTCCCTATCAGACACATGATTTGCAAGAAATTTTCCCCATTCTGTGGGTTGTCTTTTCACTTTCTTGGTGGTGTCCTTCAAAGCACGAAAGTTTTTAATTTTAGGGAGTTTATTTTACCTATTTTTTCCTTTTTTTTTCTGTGCTTTTGATGACATATCTAAAAACCATTACCTAATTCACATTCACAAAGAAATAAGCATATATTCTCCTCTAAGAGTTTTATATTTTTATCCCTTACTTTTAGGTCTTTGATCCATTTTGAGTTCATTTTTGTGTAGAGTATGAGGGAGTGAGTACAACTTCATTCCTTTGCACATGGAAATCTGGATGTCCCACCGCCATTTGTAGAAGAGACGATTATTCCCCCATTTCTTGGTCTTGGCACCCTAATCAGAAATGGATTGGCCATAGATGTATGCGTTTGTTTCTGGACCCCCGATTCCATTCCATTGATCCATATGTGTGTCTTTGTGCTAGTACCGTTTTGATGACGGTACCTTTGTAGTACGTTTTGGAATTGGGAGGTGTTAGTCCCCCAACTTCATTCTTCTTTTTCAAGATTGTTTTGGCTTTTGGGGACACATTGCATTTCCATATGAATTTGAGGATTGCTTTTTCCGCTTCTGCAAAAAAGCCAGCTGGAATTTTGACAGGCATTGTGTTGAAATTGTAGGTCACTTTGAGTAGTATTGAAATCTTAAAACTATTAAAGTCTTCCAACCCGGAACACAGGACATCTTTCCACGTATTTAAGTCTTTTATTTCCTTCCACACTGTTTTCTAGTTTTCAGAGCACAAATCTTTCCTTGGTTAAGTGTAGTCCTGGGTATTTTATTCTTCTAGATGTTATTGTAAATAGAATTACTTTCCTAATTTTGTTTTTGGATTGTTCATTGCTGGTGTATAGAAACACAACTGATTTTTGTGTTTTGATCTGGTAAGCTATAACTTTGCTGAATTTGTTTATTAGCTCGAATTGCTTTCTGTAGATTCTTTGGTATGTTCTTTATATAGGAACAAGTCATCTGCAAATAGATACTTCTGCTTTTCCAGTGTGGATACCTTTTATTTCTTTCTGGCTAATTGCTCTGGCTAGAACCTCCAGTTCATTGTCCAACAGCAGCAGCAAAAGCAGAGCAAGCTTCTCTCGTGCTGTTCTTAGGGGCAAAGGTTTCCATCTTTCACTGCTGAGTAGGATGCTAGCTGTGGGGTTTCCACAAGTGCCTTCATCACATTGAAGAGGGTTTCCTTCCTAGTTTTCTGAGTGTTTTCATCATGAAAGGGTGTTGAATTTTGTCAAATGCCATTTCTGCATCAACTGAGACGATCATGTGTTTTCTCCCGTTCATTCTAGTAATACGTTGTAATACGTTGATTCATTTTTGTCATGTTGATCCACCCTTGTGTTCCTCGGATAAATTCCACTTGGTCGTGATGTGTAGTTCTTTCAATGTCCTGCTGGATTAGGTTTTCCAGTATTTCGTTGAGGATTTTTGTATCTGTATTCATAAATCCATTATGGTCTGGAACTTTCTTTTCTTGTGATGTCTTTATCTGGCTCCCGTATCAGGGTAATGCTGGCCTCATAGAATGAATTAGGAATTGTTCCCTCCTCTTGTGTTTTTTGTTAGAGTTTGAGAAGAATTGTTTCTGATTCTTCTTTAGATATTTGGTAGAATTCACCAGGAAGCCATCTGGTTCTGGACATTTCATTGTTGGGAGGTTTTTGATTACTGATTCGCTCTCCCTACTCATTTTAGTCCTGTTGAGAAACTTTCTATTTCTTCTCAAAGTAATTGATGTGTTTCTATGAATTTGTCCATTTCATCTAGTTTATCGATTTGCTGGCATACTATTGTTCATAGTATGCTCTTCTAATCCTTTTTATTTATATAAGATCAGTAGTGATCCCCAACTTTTATTTCTGATTTTAGTAATTTGACTATTCTCTTTTTTCTTTTCAGGCCAGCTAACAGTTTGTCAATTTTATTGATCTTTTCAATGAACCAACTTTTCATTTCATTGATTCTATTTCATTTATTTCCACTCTAAGCTGTATTATTTCTTTCTTCCTTCCACTAGCTTTAGGTTTAATTTTCTTTTTCTACCCATATTAATTTTAAGATCAGCTTTTGGATTTCTACAAAGAAGCCAACTGTGATTGTTAGGAATTGTGGTGATTCTGCACATCATCTCGGGGCATATTTCCATCTTAACCTTGTTAAGTTTTCCCATCCATGAATACGGGATACCTTTCCATTTACTTCGAGCATCACTAATTTCTTTCCAGGATGATTGGTAGTTGTTAGCATACAAATCTTGTACTTTTTTCTTGAATTTTTGAGGAATCTTGTTTGTAATGGAGCTTCAGACGGATGCCTTTTGACACACGGTGGGCCCCATCTTTCATACCCTCGCGTGGTGGGTACAAGAATAGGTTCACATGGCTGTCTCTTATCCTGTTCCCTAACCTGCACTTGTGTTGCAGGATCCTGACCAGATGGCACAGGGCCCATAAGAGAAGGCAGCTAAGCAGGTGCTGCACTGAGGGGTGGCAGGAAGGATGAAGGAGTGGCGACAAGGATGTGGGGAGCAGAGAGAGGGAGCCAGGGTGATTCCAGGGACCAACCAGCCTACCTCACAATTCTGCACAAGCCCAACTGAAATTTCTGAACAAATATTGGCAAGTTTAACTAGCTTGGCGAAAATGCTTCATAGGAGAATATATTTTTTTTTATCAAGCAACTCCATGATCCACTTTAGGTTGTTGTTCCGTTTTGTTTTGTTTGGGTTTGTTTTTTACCTTTAGCTCAGTGGGCTCCCACCTCCAACGGGGGATTTTCCACTTAAGGTGGATGGCAAGACCCAATGACACAGTGGAAGGTCTGTCCCTCCCCGTGGGGGCAGATGAAATCAGATGGTTGAAAGCAGGCAACTTGGGTTAAGGGAGCTTAAGGCAGAGGGAGACAACGCTGCTTCCTCACTGGGGAGGGACCTCCAAGTGCCCAAGGTCAGGAAGGCTGGCCAGTGTCTGTCCTTGCACTGCCACTTCTCCCAGGGCTGGGATGGGGGCACAGGCTCCATGCTGTTTCAAAAATCCTGGAGCCCGTGCCCCTTGCCACAGTGTGCGCCCAGCCTGGTTGGCTCGGGCTAAGGCTTGGTGTGGAACTACTAGCCTGGCTTAACCAGAAGGGGCACGTGGGACCCCCCACCAGCGTCCCGCATCCTCAGCAGCCTGGTGTTGGCAGCAGGCCACCTGGAGCTGGATCCCTGGCTTCCAGTGCAGCTCCGATGCTGTGTGTGTGTCCGCATGTGTGTCTATGTGTCTGTGTGCGTGCACGACCACGGGGACCTTGTCCCACCTGCCCTGCTAGCCTCGGCCTCCTCAGCCTGCGATGAGGACAGGCAACACCCCCCTGCAGGGCCGTGAGGACGGTAAAGCCTGGGACACAGCACCCACACACAGCGAGCACAGCACACATCAGCCATGTCGTAAAGGTTTTATTGCTACCCTCAAAATGCACTCTTTAGAATGTAGGCCAACAGTCTGGTGAAATCCAACACTAAAATGTGCCTTGACATTCGAGTTTGAATGTGGGGACACAGTTAACGGATAGTGACAATAACTGCTAACGTCTCTTGCTTAATAACAAAAAGTGGTGTCGTGGGGGCCCACGCCGCAGCCGAGTGATTAAGTTCACACACTCTGCTTCGGTGGCCCAGGGTTCGCCAGTTCAGATCCTGGGCACAGATCTACACACCACTGGCCAAGCCCTGCTGGGGCAGTGTCCCACATAGAAGAACCGGAAGGACTTACAACTAGGATACACGACTGTGTGCTGGGGCTCTGGGGAGGAAAAGCAGACCAAAGGGAAAGATTAGCAACAGATGTTAGCTCAGGGCCAGTCTTCCTCACCAAAAAAAGCATACCTAAAAAAAAAGTAGGACCAGTAAAAATAAAACCAATTAAAAAAAATGTGATGTCCTGAGTAGCTAGAAGTTAGGAAGCTAAGACATCATCCACATTTTTGTTTGTCACCTCACTGTCACAAAGAGAAACTGCCAGGCCCTAAGGATTTATGACATGTTACATGGACTTATAAGAAAGCAATCGTCCAAGTCCTTGTTAGACGCTCTGGTGTTGCCATTAGTTACAGTCCACTTATCCTGTCTGTTGTGCTTGTGGTATTGTTTTCGAGGGTAATGTGTAAGTTTCCAGGCGTCCGTCAGGGAATTCATCCTGTACACTGGAAATGAGAATGTGTTATCAACGTGTCGCATAATCAAATTTAATTCCGTTCAGTTGAACTTTTATCTTTTATGCTGTTCTTTTATGCAGCTACATTCATAACGTAGCTTCCAGGATAAACATGAGGCAGACATACGATACGTGAGTGGAGCAGTAAAGGACTTGGTTTTTAATATGGAGGAATATTAGGATTGTATTAAATTACGTGTTAATGGAAAAATAAAGCGAAAGATAATAGGATGACCACTTTGTGCTGCTATAACGTCTAGATTACAGCACACAGCTTTGCTATTTATGAGTTGAATATTGAATTTCCTTTGAAAACTTGCCTTTAATTATATTAAAATATAACATAAGCTAAAATATCCCCTCCTAATATATTGAAGTGTTCTAGCGGTAATTTGGCTGTTGAGAGAGGAAAGACTGAGGAGGTTTACGGGATCCCCACTCCCGTGAGACAGCGAAGTACCTTGAATTGAGATAAAGGGAAGCTGCCTTTGGAGATAAAGGATTCACTGATCCGTGACTCGGAGAACATGCAGGAGCGATCCCTGTGTGCCCTTGGGATGAGAGGCAGCCCCACTCCTACTCTGAGTCCACTGGGGTTCCTCAAGCAATGTTTGCGCTCTCTGCTGCTGTCGATCGTTCCCGGTGTCATAGGTCTCGCCCCTAACTTCTTAGGGATCCGTGAGGTCATGGCCCTTCCTTACGAGATATCTCCATGTCTGAGCTGGCCTGGATGAGGGCGGTCCCTGAGCCTGAAATGCAGACCTTTGAACCCATAGCTAGCACCAGTCATCTGGCAAATGTTCTCGGAAGTGATGGTGTTTCCTGACATCGACCCCCAAGAGAGTTGAGTAAAAGTAATCCAGAGGAGCCTGGAGTCTCAGTTTTCTCTCCCGTTTCCTGCGGTCCCCCTAGGTGTTTGCATGGAGTCTGTTGGGGGAGGAGTCAGGGTGGATGGCTCTATGAGTTCTGGGTGTCGCCTGCTCCAGGATTGAGGTCGTATCTCTCAGGGGAGGGGACGTTAGAGAGGAGTAAGTGGGAGAGACGCTCCTGGTGGTGGAGGACAGGCGGGCAGGGTTAGTTACACGAGCTGGACTGAGGGGTGCCATTGGCCCTGGGGAGGGGTGTTGGGCCGTGCGGGTGAGGGGAGCGGGACTCAGACAGCTTCATCCTGAGGACCTGATGCCCTAGCACCTCGAGGAGGTCCACCTCTCGTTCCGGTCTGGACCTTCCGCCTCGAGGACAGCGCACAGTAGGCACTCTCCAGGCGTTGTCTGAATGCAGGTTGGGTTGCACTGGAGCTGGGTCTCGGAGAGTGAACACAGGAGAGGACGGTGCAGCAGCCTGGGGAGCAGAAGGTGGAAAGAACCTGTGGGGTACTGATTAGAACTAGCAGTAGTTCCGTGTGATCAAACCCAGTAGCTTCACAGATATGTGCACGAGGGTCTGAACGAGGGGCTCCGGCGGGCTCATCTGGTCATCACAAGCCTTGGGCATGTGCTCTGTGCCTGGCACGTGCTGGGGCTGGCCTAGAGCCGTCTCAGAGCAAACCCCGCCATCACGGAGGCTGCCGTCGGAGAGGTGGCCCCTGGTAACGGGTGGAGGTGCTGGGACTTGCTGGTAAGCGGGTGAGCTGTTGGGCAGGGAATGAGCTGGTGAGGGTGTCTGGGGAAACACAGGCCTGCAGCGATGTTTGGGTGACGTGGACGAAAGAAGAGCAGTTGGGGGCTCCTGCTGTGGCCCCGGGGCTGAGGACGTGGGGTCTGAGCAGGGCAGGGCCTTGGGCTGAAGGCCACGGGTGCAGCAAGTGAAGGGTGAGCTGAGGACCAGGGTGGGGCAGAGGAGGAAGTGAGAGTAAGTCGGGAGACGAGAGGGAAGGCAGAGAAAGGGAGAACATCAGAGGGCCTCCTTCTCCAGAGGGCTGCTGGGGCAGACGGAGAGAGGAAGCCGCCTCAGGTGTCACGAAACAGACTCTGCTGTGTCATAACTGCAGCCTCAGGGCTCCTGGCAACTCGGAGCAAGCTCTGCAGGCGCTGACAGCAGGGCTCCTAGCGGGAGGCGGGAGAGGAGTGCACAGCCTTCGTGCTCGTCCTCGTGGGGCTGTGCAGAGGGACACGGGGCCCTGGCCCGGGGAGCCAACTGGTCTCCACTACCCCAGGGACAGAAGGCTGGCTGCGCAGGTCCAGTGGGCTGAGGCTGCTGGGCCCTCAGAGCCTCTCTGGGCTCAGCCCACAGGCCGTTCCTGGGCCCTCTGCCTCACGGGTTCTTCCCACCATTTTCCTGTTGGAATCAGCTTCCCAAGCCTGTATTTACTGCATATATCACATTATGTGCATGTTATATATGGATATGTGCATTATATATACACACTATACCTGTAATATACTATATGGATATATGCATATTATATACATACTATACGCATATTATATACTAGAGTCTGAATTTCCTGAATATATCATAGTACATGCATATTATATACTATATATACACATTATATACACATATATGCACTGTTTGCATACTATATATGCATATTATATACTATAATAGACTGTATTTCCTGCATATAATATGCATATTATACACTACATATGCATATTCTATATGGATATATGCATTATGCATGCATGCTATATATACATATTATATATTGCATATTCTGCATGGACATATGTGTTATATACATACTACACATTTATATAATATGTGAATATATACATACTAGATATGCATATTATATACTAGGGTCTATATTTCCTGAATATATCATATTATATGCATGTTACATACTATATACAAACATTGTGTATACATATGTGCATTATATACATACTATATTTGCATATTATATATGGATATATGTGTATTACATACATACTATTATTTTATACTAGCATATTATATACTAGAGTCTGTATTTCCTGAATATATCATGTTATGTGCATATTACACACTATATATACATTATGTATACAAAGATGCATTATATATACACTATATATACATATAACATATGGATATGTGCATATTATATACATACTATATATGCCTTTTACATACCCTATGTACACGTTATATACACATATATGCACTATATATACATGCTATATATGCATATTATATACTATAATATAATCTGTATTTCCTGGATATATTATATACTATATATGAACTATATATTATATATGCATATTGTATGGATATATGCATTATCCATACATACTATACATGTATATTATATATGGATATACATATTATATACATACTATATATGCATATTATATACTAGAATCTGTATTTCCTGAATATATCATATTATATGTATATTACGTACTGTATATACACATTATGTATACATATATGCATTGTATACACACTATATATGCATATTAAATATTATATTATGTATTTCCTGTATATATTATATTACATGCATATTATATACTCTACATGCATATTACATATGGATCTGTGCATTATACATCATATTACATACTATATAGAGTCTGTGTTTCCTGCATGTTATTACGTGCGTATTACATTCCATAAATGCAATATGTACTACATATATAGGTATATTACATACTCTAACAGAGCCTGTGTTTCCTGCATCTGTTTGGCCAGCAATTGGAAGCAGGCCCTGATTTGGGGCTGAAACAGAAACGCTGGGACAGCAGGAAGCAGAGGCAAAGCAGGGCTCTCTGGGGATCCCGGGATCCAGTTCCTCAGGTTTAACAAACTCTGAGCTTTGTAAATGCTGACCCAAGAGAATTCAAATGAAACCATGACAACAATAATAGTGTAGGTAATGAATGGTCTGAGGGTCCTCCCCCTGGAACACGGCCTGTTGCCTTGCCGGTGTCCTGTGTCCCTGCCCACAGCTGAGGGAGGAGAACCTAGAGAGCACAGGTCACCGCCTGGAGCCTCACTCCCGGAGGTGGCCGGACCAGGGCCCTGACCCAACTAGTCCATCTCCAGATGCTAGCATTTCAACCACTGCACCGACCGCCTCCCTAGCAAGAAGTCCAGGGGCCGGTCCACAGCCCACGGCCACAGACCCAACGTCTTCTGCGAGGTCGCCTCCTGTTGACCTGTGTATAACATTGCCGGTCACATAATCAACCCTTGTTTTCTTGACTGGGCAGAATCTTACAGTTCAAAGCCGAATATTGGAAATAGAATGTCAGGACGTCCTGGTTTCGTCCTCCTTTGGACACAGACAGACGTCCCTGAGAAAGCCCCTCTCCTGACCTGCACAGCAAGGACGTGGCCTTGAACGACCTCGTGGTTAGTACACTAGTGTGCAGCACATTCGCTCCCCGGGCAATGCCGCTGATTAAATAGCGGCTGTTGTTTTTTTAAACTTCTTAAACTGAACCACAGTACTCAAATCTAATTGAAATATAACTCATTTTTCCCCCAAATTGTTTATTTGTTTAATACATTCAGGAGTGTTTGGAAATATCAAAGTTTACTCTCTCTAATATTCTCACACTTTGAAGAAGTCAGTGTGGTATAAAAAAGCAGTTGCCCACTTGAATGCCCGGTGGAAAATGACCACTGACTACTGGATAAAAGTAGTTCCTGCATGGGGTGTTAATATTTTACTTCTCCAACACGTAAGGGCTTTTGTCGATATTCCCACAAAGTCGTAAATGGCGTTTCTGTGTTTTCTCCCCAGACCAGCAGTATTCATGGTCGCCGACTCAGCACTTCAATGAAGAAAGATACTCGCCTGCTCCTAGGAATATGAAAGGATTATCCGGGAGTCGAAATCAACCACAGCTGTGTTCGGGTCATACCTGTGGCTTAACACCGCCTGATGACTGTGAGCATGCCCACGACCACCTCCACCACGGGCAGGAAGCGCGGCAGCCCCACCTGCTCAGCCCGGCGGAGAGCTGCCTCATGGATCACCACCGCTGCTCCCCGCGGAGCTCCATCCATTCCGAGTGCATGATGATGCCCATGATGCTGGGCGACCACATGTCCAGTAGCACCTTCCCCAGGATGCACTACAGCTCCCACTACGACACCAGAGACGACTGTGCCATGTCTCACGCCAGCACTAAAATCAACCGGATTCCCGCCAATCTTTTGGACCAGTTTGAGAAACAGCTCCCTCTGCACAGGGACGGCTTCCACACGCTGCAATACCAGAGGACCTCCAGTGCCGCGGAGCAGCGCAGCGAGAGCCCGGGGCGGATACGACACCTCGTCCATTCCGTCCAAAAGCTCTTCACCAAGTCCCATTCTTTAGAAGGCTCTTCCAAGAGCAACGTCAACGGGACCAAGGGGGACAGCCGGGTGGATGACCACCACCACGGCCACCATGTTAAACACAGTAAACGGAATAAAAGCAAGGAACGCAAGCCCGAGAGCAAGCATAAGTCGGGCCTGAGCAGCTGGTGGAGCTCCGACGACAATCTGGACAGCGACAGCACCTACCGGACCTCCAGCGTGATCAACAGGCACCACATGGACCTCGCCTCCCACTGCTACCCGGGCCCGCTGCAGGGACCCTTTGGGGACCTCTCCCTGAAGACTTCCAAAAGTAATAACGACGTCAAGTGCTCAGCCTGCGAGGGCTTGGCCATGACGCCCGAGGCCAAGTACATGAAGCGCAGCTCCTGGTCCACGCTCACCGTGAGCCAGGCCAAGGAGGCTTATCGCAAGAGCTCCCTGAACTTGGACAAGCCCCTGGTCCACCCGGAGATCAAGCCGCCCTTGAGGCCGTGCCATTACCTTCAGGTAAGGACGCCCGCGGCGTGACTGCTGCTTCCCGTCACGTCTTCCCAGCAAACCGTGGCAGGCAGGTGGGCTGGCCTGCTCTGGGAAAGCCGTGGACATCCTAATTCTTCCTTTAAACCACAGCCCTAGGTATGAAGGGCCGTTCCTTCAGTACCTCCAAGGCTGGAGGATTTAGCAACGGCAACAAAATGTATTAGCCCACTGTAATGTTTTCTCCTTGCAAAGTGGCTGGTTTGCCCCGCTGGAAATCGGCTTGAGTGAGTTCTCCGACCACACCCGAGAGTAGCATCTTTAAGTTTCCAAATAGCAATGAGCATGATTACGGAAAATGCAGCTGTTCCTCTGGGGTGTGGAGGAAACGAGTTTACCAAAGGTGAAAGCAAATCAAAGACAGTGGATGGCTAGAGGGGGCATATCGCGGAATTCAGTTTTCTATCATTTCCCTCTCCTCTCTGCCTCCTAATCACGCCATCACTGAGTGTGTGAGTACCCCAGGGGAAGCATCAGGCCCCCAAGAGGCACCCCCCCATAAAGATGCCTCTGCAGTTACTTGTATCAACTAACAGTGCTACTAGCAAAACTTGGAAGTCTGGAGTTTTTCTTTCATAGGTACATAATTTGCATCCCGGTTTGCCACCACCTCTGCTTGCCTGGCAGCAGTTGCTGGGGGCCGTGCCTGGGTTTGGAGAGATCTTCCCACGATGAGTAATAGTGCTGGATGCCGGGTGAGTCACCAGGCAGTCAATTAATGGAACAGACAAACAACTGCGCATCTTTTCAGGAGTCAGGTGGTTGCAAATCATCTCAGCAACTCCAATTGCCATCCTGGTGCGTGGCCCAAAACCCACGGGTTCTGTTTTAAAGGGAAAGGCTAGCCCAGTGGCTTTTATAGGCAGATTTATTCAAAGAGACAAATTGGTACTTGGATAAAATACCATTTTTATGGCAGTGGGAGAGAATTCAACTCTGCTTGTAGTTAGCAAACCCTAAAAATAGACAAATATAGAATTTTTACCTGCATGTATCTAAAGGAATATGATGAGTAGATTCAGGGTTCACTGTAGTCATTGTTGGAAAAGCAAAACGCTCTCATCTTTCTCTGTGTTCGTACCTTGGAAATGTCTGCAGGGTGATGCCGTCGCTGTGGTGTTCTGGCCCCTCGGGCCTGACTCCAGACCCGCCGTCTCTCCAGACACTTCCGGGGCCACCCTCCTCTGCAGTCCTCACACCCTCAGATCTACCGTCCCCTGAAGCTCTTTCTGTCCACTGTCCCTTTTGCCGAGCATCCTTTTTTCTGCCCTCCTTTTAATTTGTTTTACTTATGCAAAATATTAATCCCTGACCAGCACACAGGGACAGTGACCTGTACACAGGACCATCACTGGCACATGGGGACAGTGACCAGCACACAGGGACAGTGACCTGTACACAGGACCATCACTAGCACATGGGGACAGTGACCAGCACACAGGGACAGTGACCTGTACACAGGAAGAATGAATGACCAGCACACAGGACAGTGACTAGCATGCAGGACAGCGACCAGCATATGGGCCATCCCCGGCATGCTGTGTCTCATTTCAGTGCATCGTTTGGGGGACCTGGCAGAGTCTTGTGCCTGGGACGGGCATTCAAGAAATGTTTGTTGGTGGGCCTGCCCAGTGGCACAGCGGTTAAGTTCACGTGCTCCAGTTTGGTGGTCTGGGGTTTGCAAGTTCAGATCCCAGGTGCACACCTACACCACTCATCAAGCCACACTGTGGTGGCGTCCCACATAAAATAGAGGAAGATTGGCACAGATGTTAGCTCAGGGCCAATCTTCCTTGCCAAAAGAAAAAAGAAGAAAGAAAAAAGAAATGTTTGTTGGAATAAATTCTCCATGGAAGGATGTTGGGGTTTTGTGAGTCTGGTCAACCTTGTACCTCACTGGTCTTGTAGACATTGGAGTTTGTGGTTAGATTCAGACAGTGTAATAACAGCACTTTGAAAGTCATAAATCATTCTATAAACCTACAGGATTGTGTGGGTAAGTCTGTTCTATCTAAGTTTACCAGTTAAGAAAGAGATGTGACTAAAACTGTCAATAGGAAGGTTTAGGACAGGAACTCAAAGGTCTGTTGTGATGAGACCTCCTGGGTTCCTTTGATTCAGAGATCTTAGATTCTGAGAGACCGTGCCTGTCCATACAGTAAGCATTTGTTGAGGGTCCACGGTGCTCTAGGCCTGCGTCCTCATTCGTGCAGCCCGGACGGGCACCTCACTTATCAGGACAGCCCTCAGATCTTTGCACAGGGCTGTAGAGATCTCTGTTCTGCTTCTCCCACCTCCGCACAACAGCCTCCCCTGGCCTGGGGGGATCTCTTTCCCGTCACTGTGTGTCTTCACCCTGGCGGATCTGGTGGTCTGCACACGAAGCTAGGTCACTGAGTGACCGCGGGGCAGCGTGACGACAGGCTGGGCTGGAGATGCTTGTGTGGAGCCTGGGACCACTGCCCTGCAAGGCCAGGTCGTGCCATGCTTAAGGAGTGAAATGGAAGCAGGTGTGGCCTTAAGAAAATGAAGTCAGCGACTGAACAGCGGCTCAGAGGAAAACCCAAAAGACAGAAATAAATAAACAATAAAGAACTTCCCCAACCAAATCACACTAGAGATTCCAGAGTTGACCTGAGCAGCATGATCCTGATGCCATCTGCTGAGACGCAGACACACTGGCAGAAACCGCCTTGGAATCCGGCACTTCTTCACTGGGTTCTGTTCACATTTGGGTGGACAGGTCTCCCTTGTGGGGGACATTGAGCTGTGTCCCTGGCCTCTCCCCACTAGCTGCCAATAGTACCCCATAGTACCCCATTTTGGAGACAACCAAACCTGTCTCCAGATGTTGCCAAGTGTCCCCAGGGGCAGAATTCCCTGCAGCTGAGAACCGCTGGTGTCATCCAAGGATCATGAGGTTTAGAACCAGGACTCGGCTCCTCGGAAGCCCGTGCTGTCCCTGAGCTGGTGAGCACGCCTGGCCTCCTCCTGCACCGCCTCTGAGCTCTGCATCCTGGTCCCCACCGCGCCCGCCTTCCAGGTGCACTGAGCTCAGCGTCTTACGAGCAGCCTCCTCAGGTCCTGCGAGATTTGCCTGGTAACCCCACCACGTGCTCCTCAAACTCCTTGCATTTATGACGCATCCGTGCAATTGTCTAAACAGCTTTCTTGTCCATAACAATGGCCCGTAAACTTATCAAACCAAGTGTCCCATTTATAGCAAATATTTCACAATGTGTCCTGGACGGTTCTAAAATGAAATTTATGTATGACTGACCTACACACACTATTTTGAGTATATATGTATATATTAATGTATTTATTTATTTGTATAATGTGCCCGAAATCTAACGTAACAGAGAAATAAAAGCAAGGTAGCTATTAACTAAAAACATAAATTTTAGGATACAAATGTCTGGGCACAATGACAGACGTGTACAGAATGAAGCATTCGGAAGTCTGTTTCTGGATGACGTCTCACTGGAATTTAGAGCTGCCAATGAGACCGCTAGATGAGTGTGAAATGACTCATTAACCTCCAGTGGATTCGCCGACCTGATGGGATTTTGGAAATGGTAAACAATTCTTGGTAAAGCATCAAACCAAACAAACTTCTCTCTTTCCTCAATTTACATGGTGAGTTGCATTCTTGAAAAATCCATTGTTGCTTATAACCGTGCAAAAACAAAAACCCCTTTGGTTTACATACAAAGCAGAGTTAGATGCAAGGCTCAGGCAATTAGAGACAGGAAAACAGACATTCAAATCATATGAGACAGGAGCCTATTCTTCATTGGGTGGGATTGCTTCATGCTTCCCCCAAACCAGCCTCTCTGGACCCCCAGATTCCCATAATGCTCCCCTAACTGTGTGACAGTCACAACCAGCCCAGATGGAGTTCTACGATGGCCCCAAGAGGCTGCCCTCCTTTGGAGCCATTGTCCTTTCCTGTAAAATCTGGAATTCAGAAGCCCAGCTGTCTTGCTCTCAATTATCTCCCCAGTGGCTAGAGAACCTGGTATGCATTTAAAACAAGAAAACTTGTTGAACAAATGAAGACGACCTTTCCCCAAGAGAGATGCAGTGTTTGATGGTATTTTCCTCCTTGGATTCAGCTCCTGAAAGAGAATCTTATGACAAAACCCTGGTTCTTTTCTCTTGTGCCTGCTGCTTGAAAAATAAGAAGGATCTTTTAACACACATTATCCTTAAAGCAAGAAACAAGAGACACCGAACATACACTAAGGTGACCCTTAGGAAAACGCCTGTTGAGAAATATAAATACCGCTCACCACTGTGTGCAAGTGGGTATTTAAGGTAATTGTCATTAAATGCAGCAAAGACTGCAAATTGGGTTTGCCCAGGGTGGTGGCTCTTGTGCAGAGAAATCATTCGTCATTCATTCACTGGAAACCGTAAAGCCACTTAATGTGCCGGAATGAACACTTGGCCACTCTCGAGCGTTGAGCCGTGGGTTTCCAGCACCGTGAGGTCCCTGAGAAAGATGCATTTGCTGAGACGCAGTGGCGTCCGACGATCGCTGCTCTGTTCCTTGAGTCTGGAGGCACGTGCTCTGGGATCGGGATCCGTGCCCTGCCCTCGACTCTGGTTCCCACTCCTTCTGTAATGCAGTTGCGTCTGTCACAGACTGCAAAAGTGACTTCTTAAATCAGAAACAGAAAAATACAAGCTGGTCTCCTTTGTCAGTTAATTCACAGGCTGCTGGGGGAAAAAAAAAAAACCTTCCTTTGTTTCTTGTGGAAACATGCTTTTAATTCACGACAATTCCATAAAGCTGCCAACAGGATAGAATCTTCCATGGCATGTGGCCGTCCTCCGCCTGTCCCCGGCCAGCCCCCCAGCCTCCCACCCTGGAGCGCCACACAGCTGGCCGCACCTCCTTCCTAAGTGCAGGGAATGGGAGCCTGTGCCTTCCTGCTGGTCAATTGCAAATTAGTTAGAACCCCAGACCTCACGTCCAGGAAGCCTTCCCAGATCACCTCCTCTGTCCACAGCTTCCATTGACCCCTTCTCTGTTTGCCCTCTGCACCGTATCTTGTGCCCTAATTAAACCATAATTCATCTCATTTTATCTGTGTCCCTTCTACTGAAATATATTGTCATTGAGGACTGACTTTTCTTAAATTAAAAATAGGTTTATTTTTATTGCAATAGCAAGATATGGTCTATATAGAAAATTCCAAAAATATAAGTATAGAGAAAAATCATTGAGAATGCCATAATCCCCACCTCCTAGTGATGACCCCTGTTCCACATCCTTCCAGCTACGTTGCTGTGCGGTGGTCCCATAGGATCAGTGCCACATGGCCAAGGTGTGCAGTGGCTACACCATCTAGGTTCGTGTAAGTGCACTCTATGATGTTCACACAACAACAAAATTGCCTAACAACGCGTTTCTCAGAAAGTATCCCCATTGTTAAGCGATGCATGGCTGCATAAAAAAACATTGTGTGTATACAGTGCTTTAAAAATTGCGTGTCCCCTCCTGATCATCTTTCCATGGCTAAATATATATTCTTCTGCACTGCAACTTTTGAGGGCAGAACAGCATCCACTGTGCGGTTGTGATAAATATTTCAAGTCATCTCCTATAGGAGGTTATCAGCGTTTCCTCCTGTCACCCTAACGGACAATTCACCAGGCCCAGGCGCCGAATCCTATGTCTGAGGACACCTTCGCGGAAGTGACGCTGTGGGTCAGAGGACATCAACAGTCAGACGTCCTCTGATGTGTTGCCACGAAGATTGGACCCACGTCACCACCTGGCGTGAAACGACGTGGAGATGACCGTTTCCTGCGTCTCTCTCCATCCTGGCAATTTTTTCCTAACTGTTGAAAACTGACTTTGGTAAAAAGACACATGGGTAAGAATTATTTAAATGCCCAGAGAAGTTAATCCTTCACTCTTCATGAGTCATTTCTTTCCGGGGCTCAGGAACCCTCAGTGTCAGGAAGTCTACGTGGATGATTTACGCCCGTTTCTCAGTTGCTGATTTTCTTCCAAGAGAGCCCTCTGGGTGTCACCGAGCATTATCTCGTTCTGCCTATGTCCTGACCGCTCTGCGCTGCAGTCCGTGCGACTTGGCCCTGCCTGCCCAGGTCCCGAGCATCCACAGTGCCCTTCAACACGGTCGCGCTCCTCTTTAAACCCCTGTGGAGCCGGCTCAAAGAGCTGAGAGATGCCCAGCTGAGCGGGCCCGTCCATGCCACACGCAACCTCTGTTCTGCGGTTGAGGAGACGGGGCTGTGTCAGCTCTCCCAAGCCACTCAACGTCTTGGGGTCAGAGTTGACTGGGAACCTGGAGCTTTCCGTTCTCTGGAACCCTCTCCTGGTCCCAGCGTCTGGACCCACGGCACTCTTCCACATCCCTCCCATGCATCTCAGCCTGCGCAGGGAACGGCTGTTTTAAGAACACAAACACGGCAGACAGGATCCATCTGACTCACCCCCCGCCACCGAGGGACTTACTGTTGTCTAGACGCCTGGGCCTTGCCACACTGAGCGAGGTGCCGAGCGCGTCCTGCTGGTCCCTGCCGGGCTGGGACTCCAATAAGCAGCAGTTGCCGTCCTCGGTTTCCTGTCCTGGGCTGTTCTGTGGAAGATGTCTGATCTGCCGAAGCTCTGTGAGTCTCATGTCTTTAAGGAAACAAATACAAGGTGCATTCGGCTGGAAGCGCAGCCTTTCCAACCAGGCAGGCAGCTCCCTGCTGGGTGCTTGACGAGTGGGCTCCTGGCAAATTGGAACTGGAAAGAGAGCAGGATTCTCTTTAGGGCAATTTAAAGACTATACATAAATACCTGCATATTTTACAAAGGGAACAATACTGACTCTGAAGACTCTTTAAAAACGGAGTTTTATCATTTTCCTCCTCCGTCAAGGGCGTATAAGAGACTCTCTCCTCCAGCGTGAAGGACCCCTGAGTGAGGGCCTTCCGTCGGGACCACGTGCGATGTATGGGCGAGCTTGCAAGACTTTGGGGTTCTCTGCCCTCAGCTGCCGTGCCGTGTGGCTTTTGTTTTCATAAATGTGAGTTGACTGAGGGGTCAGCTTTACCCGGAGCTTCCAGGTGGCTGTGCAAAGGAAGGCTCCACCCCGAGTGAGTGGCCGGGAACAGGTGAGCCCCGGTGCAAACATTGTGTCCTAAAGTTCTGCAGTTCTTGTTGGTTGTGTGATGAGGAGCTCAGGTTTCACGTGGGGTATTCTCAGATCCCGACCTGCTTTGTCATCTTCCTGGCTTCACCCACCTCAAAGGACATGACACCAAGCACTGAGTAGGTTTGTGTGGGGGCCCTGATGGGATGCGCAACAAGGACAGTTGTTCGGTTCTGCACTGAGCAGCATGCGATGTGACCAGGGCGGAGAGAGTGTGGATGATAAGCTTGATTTCTAGAGCTAACCCCGCTCCTTTATCACCTGCTCTTAAGGGGTGAACTTCCAATCATCTGGGCACTGTCTTCTCCCTCTGCTCTCCTCCTTTTTCTCTTATGTTTCTCCTTTCTTTTCCACACTGGATAACTCTTTCTTCTCCAGTTTCCTCAGGTTTCAATTTCCTTTTATACCAGAAGGAAATAAATTAAATATGAGGCAGTGGTTTTTTTCCCAGGTCCTGAGATTACAAGCGGGGTTTTCACTCGTTCCATGTTCATGACATTCTCACTTCTTCCGTAAGGTTCATCTGTCACTTTTGTAAGGGAAAAAAAACAATGGTTTTATATTAATGTCCTTTTAGGATTTGAATGACAGAGTGCTAAGAAGCATCTATCTTTATGCACCTGACTTTCGATGATAAATGACCATAAAGAGCTGTGTCTTCAAGGAATCGTGCAGAATTTGCTCCCTCAGAAGAGCCAGTTACGGGATTCTAATGACACGGTTGATGCATGTTGTGTGTCTCTTCTCTCCCAGGTGCCTCAGGATGAGTGGGGAGGGTACCCCACTGGGGGCAAGGATGAGGAGATACCCTGCAGGAGGATGAGGAGCGGGAGCTACATCAAAGCCATGGGCGACGAGGAGAGCGGAGAGTCAGACTCCAGCCCGAAGACGTCGCCCAAGACGGCCATCCGGCCCGAGCCGCTGCTCCGGTCCCTGAGCCAGAGGCCGCTCGGAGACCTGCAAACGTAAGGCCTGACCCGTCTTCTCTTCTGAACCCTCCTCCACTGTGTCAGAACCCTTGTCTCCTCAAAATGGTCTAAGCACGGGCCGGTTGTCATCAATTCCTGAGTCAAAAAAGTTAGACTTTATGGCCATCATTTTCAAGCCCATTTAAAAAAATCATGCTTTTGGTTATTTGTCTATTACATAGTAATTAAGGAAATATACTTGGGCAATTTCTATGTCAAATATTAATTTTAAAGAAATTACCATAGCCAGTGTGATCCATCAGTATCTTTTCAGATCATTCGTTATTTTCATCAGGAGCATATGTGTGTGTGCGTGAGCATCATAGTAGGGAATTTCTGGTTTACTATAACTTTGTATGTGCCTTTGTGGGCAACATTTTTTTTGTGGGAGGCAGGAAATGGATTAGTTTTACAAATATAACAGCATACACTTTGTATATTGGTCTGAAGCCATATTACTGATAAATTTAACTAATTTCCAAAATATAAACCGAGAAAACTATTTTGGAAATTGGCTATTCATCTGAACTATGAAAATAAGACTCTTACTCTTAACAGTCACATTGTTATGTACATCTGGTCCTACCAGCTGAGTTTGGAGGTAAATGCAAAGGACGGTCTGTTTTTTCCCTCTGCAAGCTGTCCGTCATCCCATGTGAAAGTTCAACAGGGTGAAACAGCTTCCCGATGCTTCGCCAGTGTTGCGTGCAGGGTTGTTCACTGTAACACAAGTGATGTTGCACACATCGTTCATTGTAACGCGTAGGTGAGACGGTGAAGCCACAGACTAAGGCGCCATCTTTGTGTCATTCACTCCAGTGCCCGGTGCCCACGGGGTGGAGAAATGATGGAGTGATTTCTCCCACTAAATCCGGTCATTCGTTAATGTTAGCTCGCAGGATGCAAAATAAACATTTTCAATTGCAACTCGATCTACACATACCGAACGTGAGCCATCCCTTGATTGCCTAGGACGAGTAAATTCCTCAGCGATCGTGCTGAGAGCGGCAGACAGGAAGCGGGTGAGGCTGTCTCGTTCCATCCACCAGTCTCCGCTCTGCCTCACACAGAGAAGATGGTCGGGGAAGGTGGTTCAGGAACGACGGGGAACCAAGCCTGAGTCTCGCCCTGGAGGAGCCCGCAGACTTGGAGGGAAAACGAGGAGGGAGCCCAGTGAGCAAAGAAACAGCAGGAGAGCAGTTCTTGCTGGAAGGTTGTGCTGGGAACTGGAAGGAGCGGGTGGGAGCCCAGAGGCGGTCCACTGACCCAACACCCCCACAGTCAGGAGTTGGACTAGACAAGGTGTCCCCGCCTCTATGTGGTGTGCTTAGAGACACGGGTGAGAATTGAGTTATCTGAAACCTCTCCCTGGGCAACAGCTGTGCTTAGCAGGCCTGGGGGCTCATAGCCGCTGACGCCCATCCTTGGCCCGGGCTGCTGAACCACCTGGTAGGTGGCCGCTGACGTCACTTCTCATTTTGAAAGTTTGTGATTCATTTTATGATTGTACGTGTTAACAGCAAGCCACGAAAAAGAAACCAAAAAAGCAGACAGTGTTTCCACCGTGAGCAGGGGTCAGGAATTTTTAAGAATTCTGCAGTTTTTCATGTTAACAAGGTTCCTCCTCCCCGGTGCCTGCTAACCCACCCCTCATGCTTGGAGGCATCCTGTCTCCCCACCCCCCAGCTCTCCTCGCCGTGCTGCCATCACTGCCTCCTTTAGTGTGAGAGACCCTTCTCGTCCCTCCCCTCGTCTCAGGGACTCCCCCGGGATCCTGCACAGGCGCCAGTGCTGACAACGTTCACAAGACAATGAAAGGAATGTACATCGTTACCCAATACAGTAACAATTCCCTCGAAAGCCCAACGGAGTGATGAAGAGGCCAAGGGCGGCCTAGAGCGAAATCTAAACATTGACTTAACCCTCCGTCCAAGTGTGGAAACAAGCGGGGCGTCCCTCCGCAGATGGTTCCCAGTCCCCGGCAGGACACATACCACTGCTTCAAACCTGGTAAAACTGAGGAAAATAAAATGTGCTGCCCAACAGCTGCTCCTGTTCTAAATTCAAACTTACCTCTGCCTTTGCCTCCCACACCGCTGTCCTCTCCATCTGCAGAGATAGCCCACCAGCTGGGGGCATCCTGTCCTTTATTCTATAATTTATCCCTCTGTCCATCCATCCAACAAAGGTTGGGGCACTATGCTAAATTCTATTTATAAGTGTGAGAAGTATCCTCTTCTCCGAAATCTGGCTCCATCCTCGGTGGAGATAATGAAGTGGAGAGGTCAGTGCCCTGTGATGCGTCCAGATGGTGCCGTGACCCACGGGACTCCTCTGCTGATTTGCCGAGTCCGTGGAATTCCCGTGGTCAGTCGCTCTTTGGGGTTAAATATGGAATTTCTGTTAAAAAAATAAGCTATGCTGCTGGGAGGTACGTCAATTACGTCATTATTATTGCCTGTTAGCATCTTAGCACATCTTTCATTTGTTAGAATTTTATAGATTTAAATGCAATTTCATCTATTTTCCTTTTAAATGACATCACAGAAGCTCAACTATTCACTCGGGAAGTTAGAACTGTGCCCGTTTTATGGAACAGAACCCTGACTCAGAGAAGTGAGGGTCTGAAGGTCACGTAAGTGACCAAGGGCTTGAAATGAAAAGTTATTTTAATCCCATGCCCAGTGAAAGTATTTCTCCTTCTGATGGCAGGAGCATGCTCCTGGGGACCGGCATGATATTCTAGGGAAAGGAAAATAATATTTTATAATAATGTCACTATGGGGATATTACTATGGAATAAAAGGAGCCGGTGGGGATTCCCAGATTAGCAAACCTATGTTTTGGAAAAGAGACAAGTAATCAGAGGAATCAAAATTCACCTTGTGGTCAGCTCACCTCCTGTCCCCACGGGACTTGCAGCCTCTGCCCGTGGTCCCTCCGAGGAGCTGCCTTGGGACAAATGGGGATGCTCAGGGCTGCTGCCGGGCGAGAAGGTGTGGAGATCATTTAAATTAACTTCATCTGCTATTCCACCAGTAAATTACAAACAGTTGACCATATTCATTCTGGAGTTTATTTTATACCCAAAGACTATTTTAAGCAAAATCGATAGTCCTGAAGTTGTATTTAAAATATACTTGAAAGTGTCAGATTTAAGAGTGACTGAATGTGTCTCCCCTTTTACACCGCAAAACTTTCACCAGCGGGAGCTGACCCACAGAACGTCTTACGGTGCCACAGTGATTGCAATGACAAAAATAAGAATTAACGTCTGCTGAGCTCCTTTAGGCTTTTAGTCTCCTCTTGGTATCCACGAACAACTTCTATTAACAATATTCAAGAATGCGAATGAAATAGTGAGATGAACCTAGTAATTATACCTCCGTTTTAATTTGATAAGTGTGGATGTACATTCTCATCACTGAGTTATCCCATTGGCACGCTAAAACCTTAGGAATTTCATGCACCTCCTGCCTCACGATAAACACTCACATAAAGTGTGTTGGACCAGCAGCCCTTTTTCAAGCCGCCTGGCTAAAGTCCTGGGAGAAGATTGGGTCTTTAATTGGCTGCTACCGGTCGTTTTGAGCGTATAATATAAAACCCCTTCTGTGAAGGCTGCAGGTGTTCAAAATGCTTGACCTCTTGGAACAGCGATTCTGTTGAACACCGTCTTGTCTTCCTGCTGCTAAACCGAGAAAACAGTCAGTCCCCTCATTAATAATGGAATACACGTCCTTATTATACAGACAGGGATCTTTGCTTTCACCTTCTGTGTTCTCTAAAACAGCCCAAGGTAAGGGAAAGTCTTCACTCTAGAAAGAAAAATGAAGCAGAACAAACAGCAAACACCTGTGCCCTCTGTCTCGGTGCAGGAATCTCAGCGGTTGTGCAGACTGATCAGGAAGATGGATCCGGGGACCGCACAGATCCCGTCTGCCCTGGGTCGGAGCCTGCCCATGTGTGGACACCTTTGAGAATTACTATAAGTGAAATGCAAATTTCAAGTTACTACTGAATCCAGTTTACTGGATTTTTAAATTAGCTTTTGTATTAGTATTTGAGATACTAGATTTGGAGAATTCAATTTTGATAGTTATAAAACATACACCAACTAATTTAATTTTGGGGCTTGAGTGGGGGGGCTCTGCTTAGGTTAATTGAGAAGTCAAAGCTCTAATAATTTTGGACATCTCTGAGTCATTCTCTCAGGAAGGTCGCAATTTATATTCACAGATAAAGGAGGGCTTATTTCAAAAGCTACTTCATATGCAAAGATAAACTGAGGTGGGTTAAAGAGATAAGTGTAAGAATCACGATGGAATCTGTGTGTGTCCATATGCACATGTGTGTGTACATACATGTGTGTGCACGTGCATGTGTGTATATACCTGTAGTGCATGTGTGTATGAATATTTCATGATCCTGGGATGGAGATAGAAAGGGATGGAGCAGACATGTCCAAACAAGATTCCACAGTGAGAAACTGCAGGATATTGAAGGGTTTTTATTCATGAAATGGAAAACTTATTCGTGTAAAAGCAAACTAACAAATCAACCAACTGAAAATGTGGTCACCATGTCACCAAAGTAGAACGGTGATAAACCTGGGAAATGTCTCGCAGTATGAGGGACACAGGTTCACATTCTTCTTACGCAGAGATGCCTTACAAATGAGTAGGGAAGAAATATATACCGTAATACAAAAATGGATAAAGGCTGGAAAAGACTACTCACCTACTTATCAATAATTAAAACTCCCTGGAGGGTATTTTAGCACACCATTTAAACCTAAAAACCTAAAATCTTATTCTAAAGAAATTCCTGAAAAACATGTATATCGCTGTGAGAAACTGTAAATTACCTAAATGCCCCTCGGTGGGGATTGGGTCCCACTTCGGGGAATCTCTCCTCTGGATACACCTGCACCTGTGAGCAGTGGCACATGTACACTGTTATTCATTGCAACGTTGTTGGTAAGAGCAAAAGTTTAAAATAACCCAAAGTCCACCATTATAGGACTGATTGAATAATAGACACACAAGTATTAAAATAGTAGAACATTATTAATAGAACACACTGGAATACTATGCAGCTGTAAAAAATGAGGAAGACTTCTGTGTACTGATACAGAGAGATCCAGATTATATTAATTTTAAAAAGCAAACTACAGAACATCATGTAGCATGCCACTTTTTGTATCGTAAAGATGGGAAAATAAGAATAAAATTCATCCCAGTTTGTATTACATAAAGAAACAATAGAAGAACAAATAAGAAACTAATAAAAAATGTTTACCTCTAAGGAGTGAGGAGGAAGGAAGTAGATGCAACAGGGATGGGGCCAGGACATCTCAATATAATACCTTTAATAAATATATGTTGTTAACCCCTTAATTTATGCAAATATGCCATCTATTTAAAAATGTAGTGAACGAAACAAATAAACATAGGAACTGTATTAAAGTGTGATTCATCCACATGGTGGAATACTGGGTAGCCATTGAGAATAATGAGGCATTGTCCAGTAAATCGTTCAGTTGAAAAAGCAGTTTAAAAGTAGTGGGTAACATGGAATTCCACTGGATGTGGACACCTGGGAAGACCATCTTTCCCAGCCTGACAATAGGAGATAACTACAAGGCGTGATTCAGCAGAAAGCTGAGTTGGCAGAGCAGCCTAGTAGGCTGGATCACAGGAGGGACAGACCCCTCCAAGAAGGAGCAGGATGAGGACTGCCTTGCATATAGCAGAGCATGGGTGAGGCGGAGCCAGCTCTGCAGAGGTAGTGAGGAAGAAATCAGCCTAAGTTTTAACAAATGCTAAAAGCAGTCTCTTCTCCAGACCCTTCACTGGGTGCTCACAAGAAAGATCGGGAACAGGGCTGGAGACTGGAGAGGGCCCCTCGGCCCACCCTGCTGGAACAGGTGCACAGGAAGAGATTAGTGAGCCCCGCAGGAAAAGCATGGAAGCTCATGACGCTGCCGGGACCAGCTTCCACACGGAGCAGAGCCTTCAGCTGCTGCAGGGGGCACGGGTGAAGACTGCTGGGGCAAGGAGAGAAGAAAAATAAAAACCCTCTTGTCCTGGGCTCACAAATCTAAATCAATGCCAGAAGAGTTCTCCTTCCACTGGGGAGGGTTAGGAAAAGTCTCGCGCACAAGACCTGATGCAAACACAAGGCAGAGTTTGACTGCCGTGGGGGAGAGGCAGGAACAGCAAAAAAGCCTTGGCTTCCTGCAGCTAGGCACACGGAGTCGGCCAAAGGTGCACTGTCCCAGGACAATGAGTGTCTCCTGCTGCCACCGCAACACAGCAAACACCAAGACATGGAGACTGAGAGAGGGGAAAGAAGGTGGGTAGAAAGCCCCTCACTAGCCTAGGCGTGTGGCGATGGCGTGTAGCTGAGGGTGCCATGGGAACACTGAGGATGAACTCCAGCCATCACCCTAAGAAAAGGGCAACTCTGGAGGGATCGAAGTCTTTGGAACACTGAAGGTAACCATGGCAACACAAAACTGTGACGCAGCTCAACTCCTGATGAGGTCGTCGGGATCCCCTACATGAAAAGCCTGACAGAAGAAGAGGTGGGTACACTTCCAGACGTGAATGCTATCTGCCTCCATCTCTACTGCTCTGTACACAACGACCAGTGTTCCACCAGAACCTAGGAGACACAATAAAAGAAAAGAAAACCCGCGCTCAACAGACACAGCAACCAAGAGAAGAGTTAGACATGACACTGATGGTGGAACCATCAGAGAGAACTTTAAAATCACTGATTAATGGGGTAAAGGAGCTAATGGAAAAGGTGGATGACTTGCACACATAAATGGGGAATTAGCAGAGAGAGAAAAATTATAAGAGAGAGGCAGATAGAAATACTACAAATAAAAAATCATGGTATTAGACATAAAGAATTTTGTTGATCAACTTATTAGTAGACTCAACATAACTGAGTAATAAATCAGTGAACTTGATGACAGGTCCATGGAAATTACCCAACGGAAGCTCAGAGAAAAAAAGAGTGGGAGATAAAAAGCAAAATAGAGCAGTCAAGAGCTGTGAGAAAATATCCAATGGTCTAACACACATATAAATAGAATCTCAGGAGGAAACGCAAAAGGGGAGCAGGATAGAAGAAATATTTGAAGATATAATGCCTGAGAACTCCTAAAAATAATGAAAGCCTTTACATCACAGATTGAAGAATGTCAGAAAATTTCAAGAAAGATAAATACCAAAAAATAAAAAGAAACAAAACAAAACTCCACACATATATATGCGCATCATATTCAAAGTAGCAGAAACCAAGAATAAAGAGAAAATCTTGGAGAAAAATAAATGACATTATATGCAGAGAAACAAAAACTTTTAGCAGATTTTTCATCATAAACTATTTGAGCCAGAACACAATGAAGTGACATCTTTAAAGTATTAACAGAAAAACCTATTAACCCAGAATTCTAGACTTAGCAAAAATGTCTTTCATAAATGAAAGTGAAATAAAGACCTTTTTATGAAAACAAAAGCTGGGGAAATCATTGCCAACAGAACTGTAGCACTAGAAATATTAAAGGAAGTCCTTTAACATGGATATGAAATAGTATGATAAGAGACAGACATTTGGAACTTTGCGAAGAAAGGAACAGCTCCAGATCTCGACTGTGGTGGAGCGACATGACTTTGTACATCTGCCAAAATGCGTAGAGCTGTGCAGAAATTGAGAGATACCCATGGACTCAGAAGCTGAACCAGAACTGGCAAAACCAAATCTTGCCAAACCAAAGGACAGAGGGCAGCAAAATGGCATCTATGCCAGTAGTTCCTCTGTGGGGAGAAACAAACTTTATTCTGGGACAGGAAGAGGAGGGGCATACTTCAGCCTCACTTCCCTTTTTTGATGTTCTCATATCCAGGCAATATAAGACATGGGCTGGCTCTAAGACCTTCTGTCTCCCCCTTGGCCATTGGTTGGGTGAGTTGATTGAATGAGTGATGGTAGAGGACCCTGCCTTTCAGGTGCCCTATCTGAGAGGAGCTCCAGAAATGGGGTCAGATGCTCCTTCGGGTTCCTCAAACTGCCCTGGGAAAAGTGAGCTCCCTTTCACTCCAAGCACGGAGTAACATAGTCCTCTAGGTAAACTGGATAATTGCTCTAGGAATCTCCTGGAATTCACTGGTCTGGGGCAAATGGTTATGCTACTTGCTACCAGGTAGGAGTCAGGTCTACTGGAGATGTAAACCTGAGAAGCTTTTGAAAGAAGTCACAGAGTGTGCAGAACCCATTGAGAAAGATTAACTGCAGCTCCCTCACATCCCTTTCCTCATTTCTAGCACCATCCATCTTGACTTTTTGCCGTTTCCTGATATCGGGTCTCCATTTTGAGTTTGGGCTCTCAAAATCTCCTCCAGAACTCTCAGCTCCTCGCATCTCTCCAGTACCAACCCCAGACCCTGCTTCTCCCGTCACAGGCTACCCTCCCTCCTCAGCTTTCTGCTTCTGACCGTCCGTGCACCCAGGTCACTGAGCTGAGTCCATGGCAGGTTCTTCATGATCCAGCCCCTGACAACCTGTCAAGCTTTGGTTCTCACGTTCCCCAAACGTGAAATCCACCTTCCAGTCCTACTAAACTACTTGCAGTTTCCCAAATGCCCCATAGTCTCTAACACGTCCATGCTCTGGCTCATCCTTCAAGACTCAGCTCAGGATTGCCTCCTCCTGGAAGTCTTCCTTGAGTTATGTGCCCCTGCATTATTCTTCCTTAGTAACCTGTGCTTATCTCTACCAGACGCTTGCTTCTTCCCCGAGACCCCGTACACTCCTTGAGAGCAAAGGATGTCTTAAGATCATTGCCATTCTATCTTCACTGTGCAGCATGTTATATGTGCTCCATACACACTGAAGGAATGAATCAAACGAGCTTCTTGTGAAACACTTGTCAGGGATCATTGCTAATCAGCTTAATAAATGAACCACTATTAAGGGCACCAGTAAAATCCTTTTTAAAGATTCTAAAAATAAAGGTCATCAATTTAAAAGATGTGTCTAAAGCTGGTTCACCTTCACACAATTTCTTAAACTCTTGTCTATTAGTCAAAAAAGGACCAGATGCTAGCTTCCCGGAAAATATCACACACCTTAAATGTGCAATCCTTCAATTAATAGGAAACCATATGTTCCCGTGGAGAAGGTATCCTCTTTCACAGTTCCCCTACCCCTGTGGGCTAGTGACTTCCAAATCTCTCATTTCAGCTGGAGGAAGCCGGGGGGAGTTTCTCCGTGCCAGGCTGTGTGGGAGCCCCTGCCGGCACTGAGAGCGCGTGTTTACAGCCCTGCCAAGTCCAACCTTCTGGATTCCCAGGGAGCTGAAAATGTCTCTCATCAAAGGTGCACTGTCTGAACGAGAGGTGGGACCAAGGGGTAGGAACGGCAGGCACCTGGCACTGGGCCCCGCAGGTCCCCGCCCCCCCCCTGCAGGAGAGGCAGCCCCACTGCGTGCTTGGCAGACTCCGCAGGCGTCTGTCTACAAGGGAACTTGGCCCCGCTCAACTTTGTCGCGTCTGTCTGTCTCTTTGTTTCGTGGGTATTGCAAGGATCTCCCCCTTGCTCCTCTTCATTTATCTTAACTGTTTCTCTAGTAAATTCTTAGCTTTTTGCCTGATTTTGTTTCTTGTTTTTTTCAAATGGGCATTAACTCCAGTCGTATTCTAGGTCTTTTCCTGTTGTTTTGACATTTTTAAAGTCAAAAACTAAGAAAAAAGAAAGGCAAATTAAAAACCCTTTTTTAAAAAATTTGTGTTTTACTTATTCTTTTCTACTGTTTCTCTATGTCTAGTATTTTACTTCACTATCTAGTGTTCAGCCTGCTGTAACTAGGACCTTTCCAGTGACGACTGGGAGGCAGGAGCGTCCTAAGGCCTGGCCTTCTTTTGCTCATTAATACTCACTAGGGCCATCTTGTCCCTGGGCTGCAGCAGGGTGCTCGTCACCAATTGTCCAACCCTTTTATGGGGCACTGCACACCTAAGTCCATAATCCACAAAACACTTTTTTTTTCCTGAGGAAGATTGTCACCGAGCTAACATCAGTACCAATCTTCCTCTATTTTATGTGGGATGCCGCCACAGTGTGGCTTGATGAGCAGTGTACAGGTGCACACCCAGGATCTGAACCTGCGAATCTCGGGCCTCCGAAGCAGAGCACACTGGGCCAGCCCCAAAATATATCATTTTTTAACCAACTATAGCACTGCAGATGCAAACAAGAAATGTGGCTCTGGGAGATTCTACACAGTGAGAAGTTCTTGGGAAAGTGATAACACGGAGCCTTCACACCCCAGCCATGAGTGGTGTCTGTGCAATATTGTGGCCAGCCTCATGATACACCATCAGTCCATTAATTAACTGAATTATTAAATTGATTTTTTAAATTACAAAATGATTTATAGTCAGTGTAAAAAGATAACACAATACAGAATTGTATAAAGTAGAACGTCCCTCTCTCTCTCTCACATTCCCATGCCCCCAGGAGTGTTGATTGCTGACAATTTTGCCCCATCTAGACATTTCATATGCATGTAAAATATAATATGTACCTACATTTAAAACAAAAATAAAATCATACCGTGCATCTTACTGTACAATTTCCTTTTTTCTCTCAACTATTTTGTTGGTTTTTATTGCTATCATAACAATAAAGTAAGAAAGACTTGTCATCTGAAAGCCTTGTAGGTCAGGCGCCGGACGCAGGTCCCGCTGGGCTAAATCGAGGTGTCAGCACAGCTGCGTTGCTCTCCGAGACCTCTGGGTGGAGGGATCTGTTCCTTGCGCATTTGAGTTGTTACAGTTTGAGGACCAAGGCCCCCATGTCCTTGCTGGCTGTCAGCTGAGGGCAGTTCCTGGTTTTTAGAGGCCACTCGCATGTGTGTCTTGACTCATGGTCCCTGCCTGTGTCTTCAAAACCAGCTTGGGGGTGGAGAGACCCTCCTGCTCATCAAATTTCTCCTGCCTTGTCTCTGTCATTGCATCGCTAACGCACTCTGTCTTCTTCTGCTTTAGAGGATTTGCATGATGACACTGGGTTCACCTGAAAATACAGGACACTCTCCCTGTCTTAGGTCAGCTGATGAGCAACCTGAATTCCATCTGCCACTTTGATTCCCTTTTGTCACATAACATACGCATTCACAGGTGAAATACCATGGCTTGACAATCATAGGCATCAAAATCTTGCCTACACAACTCTCACATGATCCTCCCATGACACACTTACAAACCTCATGCATCCTTCTCGTGCCTGCCTGGATGTCAATGAATAGATGTGCTATAATTGATTACCTGTTGCTTTATTCTTGGGGAATTGACTCTAAGCATTCATGATTGCATATAATGTCGCAAAGAAAATAGCTCTTTGTGAATGTGCAGCCACCAATCCTACTTATTGCCAGGATATTTCTTCCCTTCCTGACAGCATCATGGGGGAATTCTATTGGGATTTGGCTGCCTCTGTGTCTTTATCCTCATCAGTAAGGCTAATAAGAATCTGACTAGACTGGAGGTAATTCCAAATTGGCAGTTTTTTAATGGGTTCATTTGTATCTTTAACCCATGAGCGGTTTAACCCTCTACCTCTGCAAAGTTCTGGAGGGATAGGTAAGGATTTGGCTGAGACTGGCCTATTGCCCATTTCCCTATAAACGTAACTGGACACTATCTTTAAAGATTATACTTCTGAAGAACAGCTTGAAAATCTCTTAATTTTAGACAGTGTAGCCTTATGTGAAATACTGGTCTCTTTGCAGAAATCCATTGCCAATCCTTTCATCTCTAGAAACCATTTAATTTCAGGAAATAAAGTTCTTAGAATATTCTTATGGATTGACTTGTCAAGGAAAATAGCTTAGGGTACAGTTGGCTGTCAACTTTAGGGGATTTTCTTGAGAAAAGAAGATGGGGGTCTGGGGTGAAGCTGGAGAGCATCGTAAGGGCCAGATTTTGGAATCAGCTCTTGCACAGATTTATCGATTTTCTATTGTTTTCCTGTTTTCTAATTCATTACTTTATACTCTTATTGTTATATTTTTCTTTTTATTTCCTTAGATCTATTTTGGTATTTCTCCCATTCTTCAGCTGAATGCTTATTTAGCAATGAAAGTGTTTAAGACTATGAATGTTCCTAAAAGTGTATCTTTAGCTACATCACAGACATCTTCATATGCCATGCTTTTGTCTTCACTGCTTTCCATATATTCTGTAATTTCATTTTGATTTCCACTTTGATCAAAGGATAAATGAATTAAACGAAGGAAAGATGGTCCTACTAGGATAAATATAACCACAATTAATTGTTTTTCTTCCTTTTATTTACTGTTTCAAACTTTTGTGATGTCTTAAGTCCTTTAATACTGACCACTTTTCCTTCTCAGCCCTTTTGGCAGGGAGCTAGATTTAGAGCTGTAGATAAAATATTATCATTTTTTTTCCTATTTCTGATTATATGAGCTCTCAATTTCCAAAAAAGTCAAGTCATTCCTGATAACTCTCTAGCTTCAGAATGCATTTACTCATTCTTCAGCTGCCAGTGAGCTTTTTCTGTGCATTTTTCCTACTGTTCATCTAAACATGATATGTGCTTTCCTGCCCAGAAACTGAGGGTGTTATCTACTTTCATCTCATCGCTGCTGACAGAGTTCTGATAGCATAATGGACAGAGAATTTTTCACATTTGAACAATGAAGAGTGTTGAAAGCCCTCATTCTGTGAACACAAGTCACTCTCTTTCCTTTTGTAGACGTTGCAATGTCTAAACAGTAGTGACACAGACGGATCAGCTGAATATTTCTATAAAAGTCAGGCAGGGTTTTCTGTTGAGGAATCAGAATCCAATGGTGTTGAAGGACAGACTGTGTCTCTAGAGAATGCATCGAATAAAGAGAATAGAGAAAAAGAGACTAATCTGTAAGGTTTTGGGGAAAAATTAAATATAATACTAAACTTAAAGTAGGAGTGGGTTTTACTAAACAAGTCGTATTATACATAATTCTCCCAAATGTGTAAACATGATTTATTCTGTTGAACTCATTGTCATCATTGGTGTAGGATACATAATATGAATTCATTTATTTATTCACCCAATAAATAAGTGTATATTAAGGACTGAGTATATAAATAAGATAACTATCAAGTTTAATTAAATGAATAAATAAATGTACAGATTGTCAGGATATTAACTAGGTGCCTAAAGCTAAATAGTTAGTTAAAAATTACAGAAGTCATTTTCATGGAGTTAAAAAAGTGAGGTTTTGATGAACGAAACTGCTTTTGAAGTAACCGTTTTCACTAGGATAAAAATGTTTTTAAAATCTCTTTCATTGAGAAATTTGGCAATATATATCAAAAATATTAATATTAGTTTAATTTGTGGGATCCTAAGGAGATAAGTCAGATTTCAGTAAAAGGTTTAATCGAAACAAAAAAGAAAAGACAGCCACTCTACGTTCCTGAGTCCCCCCAGCAGTGGAGGGCTCCACTCTCAGCATCACTGTTTGGGACTGGCACATCTCTATCCGTTTACATCATTCTTTAAGCCGCCCAAGGAGCCGTTCTAGGTGGCGTAAAAGGATCAAGCAAAAGATATATGATTCTAGTCTTGGTATAATTAAAGGATCCTCGAAACATCTGGATATAAATGTGACAACGTTTTATACATTCCTTTTTTTTAGAGGTTTTTATTTTAAGGTATGCTTTTTGGTGAGGAAGATGGGCCCTGAGCTAACATCTATTGCCAATCTTCCTCTTTTTTTTCTTCTCTCCCCAAAGCCCCAGTGCGTAGTTGTATATCCTAGTTGTAGGTCGTTCTTGATCTTCCACGTGGGATGTCGCCATAGCACGGCCTGATGAGTGGTGCATAGGCCCATGCCCAGGATCCGAACCAATGAAGCACAGGCCCCTGAAGAGGAGCGCAGGAACGCAAACTTAACTACTTGGCCATGGGACCAGCCCCACTACTTCTCTTATGGCTGGCCTGTTGACTGGTGCATCTTTCGGTTCTTTTGAGCGTCCTGAGCCTGTCTTCTCCTTCCTTCCTTCCTTCCCTAGCATGGGAGAGATGACTCATTTTCCCTTCTCCCTACCATCACCTCAGGTAGCTCACTCCCACAGCATCTTCAGATCCTGTACTACTGGGCGTCTTGCTTTGGGGAGCAGTAAGGGTAAAATGGCTCAAAACCAGACACCTTTGGAGCGTCCACTTCACCTATGGGGCATATGCATAGGATTGCTCTACCCTAAGGTGTAGGTGCAGCCGGTTCTCCACCTGCCACCTCTCTCTGGGCCCCAACAGCATCCTGGGGCATCAGGAAGAGGAGAAATCCTCACCAGTCCCCAACAGGGGGGAGACTGTTTATTCACTTTGTAAATATCTGTTGCTGATTCTGGAGCTCGTGCTTTCTGCCTCTACACAAATAATTCTAATGCAAACTACGAAGTTGCAGTATGAGGTGAAAGTGTGCAGCGAAGGATGCAGTCAAGAGCTGCAGCCTCTGCAGGGGTTCCTCCCATCTAGACCGGTGGACAGTGGAGGGAAAAGGTGGCATGCCTAGGGGCCTGGAAATGCAGCATCTCCCCTCCTGGATAGTCCTCCAGCTTTGTCCCACTGGGTACCTGATCAGCTGTGATCAGAGCACTGTGTGTCCACTACATCCATTCTTCTCGGCCACAGCTCTCACCCAAACCCAGACACTCCTGGCATCCAGCTGCAAGATGGCCACCCGTCTCTCGCTCTTAGCGCACTCCCAGCCAACCTCACGATGGCAGCAGTGTCCCGGTCATTCCTCTCTGATTGTGCCCAGCTGCCCATGCAGTCCCATCCACACTTCTGAAGATTCTCCACAGAATACTCCTTCAGGGCTTCTCATCGCCCCGAGGTTGACTATGTGCAGTAAAAATCTCTACTCTCATCACGCAAACTCTGAGTAATCTTCACATGCTATCAATGATTGACCTGAAATGCCCTTCTCTTCCCTTTCCCAGATCACAGGAGTCCTCTGATTTCACCCCTACTTTATCCACTCAAGAAAGTCCTCCCTCAGATTTGATCATTGTTGGATGACTTCTGACTATTGGAAAGTTCCCATAGCGAGAGCTTTTCATTTGTCATTTTCCTACACAAGTAGTGTCGTAATTCTTATTTCTTATCTTCCGTGTTTTTCTCTACTTCCTAATTAAATTATGACCCCTTAAGTGGAAGGACAGTGAACATTCATTTCTTTTTATTATCCCAAAGTAATTGTCATGCAGTAAATGTTCAACAAACACTGTTAGCTGCGGAGGACACTATGTATCTATGATCTTTTACAGGATACGGCTACACTGTTATTTTAATTTCCAGTGGATGCCCATATGGTGATTATCTCCAGTCACAAGAGGATGGTAGATTTTGCTGTCTATTGATTTTTACGTTTATATCATAGAGTATTCAAATATTTATTAAATTCATCATTTATCCTTAAACATGGCAATGGTGAAAGAAGGCTTTCTTCTTGAGTAGTATGTACTTCTCCTTTTACAGAGTGGTAGGTAATCAAATGTTTAATCTATAAAATCAACAGTCAAAAAATATGACGGAGGTGAAAAGTAGGGAAACATATTTGCTGTGGGGATATTTAACTTCAAGCGCTGACTGGGACAGTAGCTGTGACAAGGTGGCTGTTCCAGGACAGAATAGGATGCCTCCTCCAGCACATGCTTCTTCCTCAGCACCCACTGTGTGACACTGAGCTTGTCTGGTTTTCCGTCCGTCTCACCCACCAGACTTCTCTCTGAGTCCCCTGAGGGCAGAGAGCATGTCTTAGTTACCCTCACACAGAGGAGGTGTTTAATAGTATTTGATGGACTGCCTTGCTTATCAGGAAATTTAACTGAGGCCAATTATATGGGGTTATTACTGGGTAATGCTCTGGAGCTCTTGTTCAAATGATATTTTTACTGTAACTTTGTGTTCCAGTAATCGTTTGTTAGACTAATAATTTTCTGAAAATATTTTCCTGAGGTCACTGAAGGTCACAGAGCCACTGAAGAATTTCAAGTAGATGAGCAGATTTCTATTTTAGAAAGATCGATTGGACTCGGGGACACAATTAAGTGCCTTTCGAGAAATGCAGGTGAGGTATAAAGGATTGCGTTAGCTGTGGCAGTGGGGATGGAGAAAAAGGGGCAGATACTAGAGATGTTAAAGGATGGACTGGAACAAGACTTGGTGGAGGTGCAAAATCACCAAAGAAGTAGGCAAAGGATGCCCCAAGCAGGCAAGATGGGTGGTGAGATCCAGCCAGACGGGGAAGACACGGGAGGAGCAGTTGGAGGAAATGTGCTGAGTGCAGCTCTGGGGACGTGGAGTTTGAAGTGGCCAAGGGGAGTATCTTCCACAAGCCTGATGATGAGGTATGAGAGCCCCAGCAGGATGGTCATCTCAAGCCCCAAAGGATCTGGACGTCCCACTGAACCACTGTGGCTCCCTGCCTCTGGGCTGGGCAGGACTGCACTGTTTTTGCCCTCGTGGTTAAGTGGGCCATGTGACTGAGTTATGGCCATGAGTTTTGGGCGGAAGTGATGCATCTCACATCTGGGATGAACACTTAATTGCCAGTGTGAGACCCTTCAGAATTTTCTTCCCCTCTGCCATGGAGACCAGTGATTTCTGGGTAGTGGCAGTTCTGCCAGCCTGAGTCCCAGAGTAAGGACGAATAGATCAGAGTCCCCAGATCACTTACAATGGGCACATGGCATGGAGTGAAAATTATCCTTTTTTATTTGGAGCCAATATTTCAGAGATCTTGTGGCTGCGGCTCAGCATAGCCTATCCTGATGGACACGACCAGAGAGCTCCACTGGGAAATTAGCAAGAAAAGAGCTATGTGGATGAAGTGACATGAGTGGATGTGCAGGCCCAGGGGGATATGCGGAGCAGAAGGCGGGGAAGCAGAGAGAAAATTGCCTGCCAAGGAGTGTCCAGGAAGAAGGGAGGGGGAGGTGGCATCGAAGCCAAAGGAAGGGGAAGTTTCATGGAGGAGCATGGTCAAAAGTGGAAGCACAGGGAGATAAAACAAGTACAGAGTGGGAAAAATGGATTTGGCTGGAAGGAAGGAACGGGCCACCCTGCCTCCAGTGGTGGCGTCAGCAGGGGCAGGTGGCGGTGGGTTGTGGGGACAGAGAGGCTGGTTCCATCAGCCCTTCTAGAAGCTCTCCAGGGAAGGATGGGTGTTTAGGAAACAGCTCAGGGAACTCAGGGAAAGGAAACATGTTTACTTTGTTGCGTTTTCTCAAGTAAAGAATGTTTCAACTCCCTGTGGTTTTGTTCATTGATAAAAGAAGCTTCGTGTGACTTAGAGGCGCATCTTGCAATTCTGCTCCCTTGAGCTCCACCACCCACCTCCTCCCGGCCTCCCTCCCTGACTGCACCTCCCCAGCCTCCCTGAGGGTCTTCCTTAAAGTTTTACTGTCCATTGAGCTTTTATTTTCTCTCTATACTTGCACTGAAAGTTTTCTCTGATGTCGCATTTTGCATAACCACCCTATTCCATACAAATAAAACCTCCAGCTTGCATGATGCTGACGCACATCTTACCCAGCTCGTCTGTTCTTCTACCTGTTTCTCCTGCTCGACCCCTGAATACTGGAGCATCCAGGGCTCTATGGGTGCCTCTTTCTCCAATCTCTCTCTCTACTCTTCCTGTGGGACCATATCCATTTGCACGGCCATAAATACCATCGTTGGGCTGATGATGCCCAAATTTTCATGTTGACCTCTCACTTCTATCTGGGATTCTAGACTTGCACATAGAATTGCCTAGCAATGGTTCCATAAAGATGTCTAAAGGATCTCGACTCCATGTGGCCCCAACCTTGATCTGCTGCAACCTGTCTGCACACAGCAGCTGCTGCTCTTTTCAACATAGATTAGATGATGGCCCTGCTCTGCTGAAAACCCTGTGACCGACACTCATCACCTTTAGAGGGAATGGAGGCTCTCAGACGTGGCTTACAAATGTCTACATTAGCGAGCCCTGCCCAGCTGCCCCTCTGACCTTGAATTCCCTCAGACGTGCAAGGCCCTTTCCTAGCTTAGAGTCTGTGGACCAGCTATTTCCTTTGCCTAAATGGTCCCTCTCCACCTTCGCATTACTCACGGTCGTTGAGATACGTATCAGCTTATATGGCATCTCCTCAGTGAGACTTTTCCGAATCCCCAATCTAAAGTAGCTACCTAGTCACTTTTATCGTAAAACCTGATTTTAATTGTCTTTTTTGCTAATTATCACTATTTGCACCTTTCTTGTTTGTTGATGGTCTGTCTCCCCCTTACAAGCCCTTCTCAGCCATGCTCCCTGTGACATCCCTCACACATGGAAAGATGCGGGTGACACAGAAGCGTTGGTAAACATTTGTTGAGTAAGCGAATGAATGAATGTATTTTTAATGCCTAGCATAGTTTCTAATACATATTAGATGCTGAGCAAATGTTTGTTGAATGGGCCAATACAACTTAAGGAGAAACATGTTGTTTTATTAGAAATCATCAGATAAGAAAAAGATATGGTGAGACGTGATCAGATTCTGGGTATGTTTTGAAAGCAGAGACAGCAGAATTTCCTGAGGGCTTGGATGGGGGTGTGAGAAAAAGAGAGGATATTCCATGAGGAATCCATGCTTTGGACTGGAGAGATGGAGAAAAGGGATCAGCACTAACTGAGATGGAGAAGCTGGAGGGAGACCCAGCAGGGGGTCCATGCTGGATGCCTGTGAAGACCTGCTCCAACGAGGAGCAGGCAATGAATCGACACTATCCAGAGGTCAGTGGGATGAGGACACTGAATCACGGTGCACACTCCTGAGCTTCAGTGGAGTGGTGGATGTGAAATCCCCGGAGTGTGTTCACTAAGGAAGGGAGGAGTAGATTCAGGAATAGCAGGTATAGACAGCACCTCAGGGGCTGGCCGTGAAGGGGAGTGGTGTGATGGGGCCGCATGGAATGTCAGGAGAAGTAGGCTCAAGAAAGGATGCGTTTAAGATGAGTGTCTACACTGATGAGAGTGATCCAGCAGAAAGGGGCAACTGGTCGGGCAGGAGACGGGAGAACCCCTGGAGCGATGTTCAAGAGTGGGCAGGCGGGTGGGGCCCTCCGTGCACAGGGGCTGGTTTGTGCAGGAGCCTATGGGGTCTATCTGGAGAGATAGGGAAGCAGAGTATCTGAGCCCAGATCCCAGTGGGTAGGCATGTGGGGTGATGGGGGCCGTGGGAGCTCCTCCCTGACTGTGTCAGTTTCTTCTCAGCGAAGGGGGATGTGTAAGAGCAGGGACTGGATGAAATAGCAGTTATGGATAGGAGAATGGGGTGAATGAATTGGGGTGCTAGTGAGGTTGCAGATAACTAGGACCCACTGAGGTTCACGGCCACCAGTCTAAGGGGAGACCATTCGGCCGCATGGCTGTGTTTCCCTCCGGCCACATTCAGCTGCACAGCTCTGCGCCCTGAGTGGGTGGAGGACCAGCGTTAGCCAAGATCGACCTTGACCAGGCTGCTGGGCCCACCTTGGTCTCACGACCATCTTGCATTAACTGCTCTGGACAACCCAGAAGAGGCAGGGAGGGACACTGAACATGTAATGCTCTGCTTCCCAGGACAACAGATTACTTCCTGGTTGGCCAACCTCACTCATCACATGAGAATTCTTTGGGTTTTCCATTATCTTCAGAGTTTCCATCATCTTCCCTCTCTTTGCCAAGTGCATGATGGAGCACTTGAACCTAGACTCTAACGTTTCTTTGATCTTCACAATCTGAAGCTGTTTAGATACCTTCATGGTTATTCTTTATTTACTGTTTCGCTCCCCCTCGAGATGTAAGCTCCATGGATGCTTGGCTCCATGAGCACTTGGCTGGATTCTCTTTCACTTCTGTGGCTGGCACAGTGGCTCACATGTGGTTGTTGCTCATGGTGGTTAAATGAGTTAATTAGTTAATGATAATGTATTCATTAAATGTACTAATTAATGTGTTAGTGTAATTAACTCTTGAATGTATCTATTATTACTTGTGAGCCATATAGGTTGATTAGCCTGGCCAGCCGTATTCATTTTGTCCAGTTTGTTAGGCTTCTTCTGAATGTTTGACTTATTTTGTGGGGACTCAGATAACTGGTCGCTGGAATGCACAGCCTGCTCAGCTAGTCTCCGAGAACACGTTTCCCTGAGGGAGTGGGCCTCTCCAACTCACCACACCCTCACATCCTGCCCCGTTGGTACCAACAGAGACTGATGGCTGCTTTGGGCACAGCAGTGACATTGGCATTAAGATTATGTTGTGCACCTGTTGCCGTGTCCCCCACACTGGAAGGAGAGCAGAGACCCCGTCTGCCCTGCTTCCTGCTGCTGTTTCCCCACGCAGATGGGGCACAGCTCCCAGTCAGAGCCGAGCAGTCAGAATTTCCTGTCTTCCTTATTATTTGCCTGAGGGGCTATGCCTGGGGAGGATGCGGATGCTCTAAGCCAGGCTTCCTGTTCCCTCAGTGTTCTCCAGGCAGGAAACTGCTGTTCAATATTTGACCGTTTCATATTTGATGAGATCCAGTGCAAATTGTTAAGCTCAAGTCACCGCAACGAGAAGTGTTCCCGATGCTGCCTCTCGGCCTACGCACGATATCCAGAGCCGCCTGCTTCTGCATCTCCACCCCACCACCTCACCTGATGTCAGGGATTCCATCACTAGATGTTTCCCTTTTCACTGCTGCAAACAAAGCTGGTTCAGAGTAAGTGCCTAAAGATGCTTCAACAAATGGCCGCACAGAGGAACCACTGAAGCTCTGCTCTTGACTTTGCAGACACTGTAGACCATTCACACTCGGCCAGCATCCACATGGCTTCAGGCTTATGATTCTCCGGGAAACATGGCTCTAGAATCTGGCGGGGACGAGGGGGGAGGACCCTGCTGTAAATGCATTATAGCTTGCTGATTATTCAGATATAAACCCTGTCTGCCAACACCAGAGGAAAGGTGTTTCACTAGTGTGTTTGCTATTATTTGTGGATGAAATGGATAAAAATCCAGATTTTCTGAAAAGTCCCTCAGTGGGGCCCCCAATCCCCCCATCCATGTAGATCTGTGTTTCTCAGAGTGTGGTCTGGCCCACAGACCACCTGCAATGGAAGCACCTAGAATGTTTATTAAAATACGGGTTTGGGGCTGACCCCACCCTCTAAGTCCATCTCTGGGGACGTGATCCAGGAATCCACATTATTTGCAAGCACCGGGGGTTTTGACACAAGTTAGCGTTCGTGAAACCGTGGCTGGATGCTTTCCTGTTGCCTGACGCTGGCGTTTAAATGTAAACCGCAACTGTCAGAAATTTTTAGAAAGAGGAGCTATTTACTTGATTAAAGAAAAAATCGCGAACATAGAAGAAGGCTTGGACGTAAATGATAATGAAGGGATCTTAGGCAAAAGCGTACCTCCTCTGTGGTAGGTCTCATATGAACAGCCGTGGGGCTCACTGTTTGCTGTCTCTGCTGGACAGAGGTCTGAGAGTCACTTTATCTGAAGGTGCTTGGGATGCAGACAAGATGAGTACACTGCAGGCACCTCTGTCTAGTAAGAGAAGCAGCAGTAACAGGAGCGGACAGAGGTCATGAGCAGGCAGCAAGCTTCGCTGCCCTGCGCTGTTCACATGCGTCTGCCTTTGCCTGAATCCTCTGGACCCTCAGGACAAGCCCCTGACACGAGCAGGGTGGATGGAATCATTGCTTTCATTGTCAAAAGGAAGAAACCTCGTCTCAAGAATATTGGTGACTTGCTTGCTTCAGACGTGGAGGATGGACAGAACTGAAATTTAAGCAACAAAACCAGGTCTTCTGACTTCAACTCTCTGCTCTTCTCGAGATTCATCCCTCGCCTCTTTAAGGGGCTGAACAATTGAAGGGAGGCTGGTGGAAACTCTTCATTAGCATTTCTGTCGACATTCAGGCGGATGGTGAGCTACAGCTCCTCTCAGAGGATAAGATTATCAGATCCTGAGAGGCAAGGCAGTTTCCATATTCTGAGTTTTTTGTTCGCAGCTTAAAGCGGATGATAGCAAGGATCTCTCCTGAACGCACAAATTCACAGTCTGTTGAGGCCACCCCACTCTCTGCCTTAGCCTTGGAAACTGTCTCCATGCTGTTGGCCTAAAATGCCTCTTTAGGATGGGGTTTTCTCGTTGAGCAGTTAAGACTTCAGCGCCCTGTTCATTGCAATGGCCGTCGCCGCCTGCGATGACTCTGGCTAGCTTGACCTTCTCTATTCCAAGGGAGAAGTGGAGCATGAGGCCCTTTGATGACTCTGAGGCCGCTGGATCAGTGATGGCACTAGAATGAAAGCTACACTCCCTGTTCTGGGGGTTATTCCACAGTTTTGTGTTCATTTGAACTATTAATTTATCACACAGTTGTAATAATCCATTGCAAATTTTAAAAATAAGTATACAATACTCAAGTAACACATGCAGACTTTGGAATTAGAGGTCTTTGCTCCTGAATCCCAACTGAGTCACATGCTCTGCGAACTTTGGGCATTGTTACCTCTCAGTGAAGGTTTTCTCGTCTTTATGAAACAAGGTTAATTATCACACCTTCCTCAGAGAGTCAACACCAGCATCAAATGAGATAAGGACGATGGAGGTTTTTGTGGGAGATTTATTATTGTTAATGTACTGCATCCGCTCGTTCTCTCTTCTGTGGCGCCCAGGAGACTCTGAACCAAAGGCTCCGAGGAAAATTCCTTCCAAATCTACTCTGTGAACATGTAGCTCACTTCAATTTACAAGTGACATAAAAGTAAATATAGAGTGTTCATATCTGATTTCTAACAGCTTTATTAAGATATCATTTATATACCATGTAATTCATTTATTTGACACGTACAATTCAGTGGCTTTTAGTATATTCAGAGAGTTGTGCAACCTTCATTGGGGTCAATCCTACCAAAAAAAACCCTATACCCATTGGCAGTCACTCCCCATTTGCCCCCAGCTCCTCCCACCCCGGGCAACCGCTAACCTCCTTTCCGTCTCTATGGATTTTCCTGTTCTGGACATTTCATGTGAATGGAATCCTGCAGTATGTGACCTTTTGTGTCTGGCTTCTGTCACTTAGCACAGCACTTTCACGGTTCATCCATGTGGTAGCTTGTGTCATGCTTCACCTCTTTTCAAGGTTGAATAATATTCCATTGCATGGATACAGCACCGTTTATTCATCACATCCATCGGTTGATGGAAATTTAGCTTGTTTCCTCTTTTGGGCTATTTTGAATAATTCTGCTGTGGATAGTTTTATGCAAGTTTTGTGTGGACTTGTTCTCACTTCTCTTAGACGTATACCTGGGGGTGGACTTGCTGGATCATTTCATGATACTATGTTTAAGCTCCTTTTGAAGAACTCCCAGACTGTTTTTAAAGTGGCTATACCTCGTATACTATTTAATAATATAAGTTTTCAATGTATTCTGTACTATATGTGTAAATATACACATATTTATATAAAATTTATCCCTCATTTTTAAAATTTGCTTTTCTTATTTATATTCATTGCTTTAATCTCTAAAAGCTTGTAGATACATAATTTTGTATAAGAGCAGATTTTTTGACCCATTTTGATATATTGGTATCTGTTGGTATTGATATATTGGCATCCATGACACGGAAGATAAATAATTGGAACTTTTCCTGAATACCCATCATTCTTTCTGATTTTTCAATCTCTGCCCTCATTAAAGTGAAATCTAATTCATACTCCTCCACACAATATTGCCATCTTTTCCTTAAAATACATTTCAGGAGTTGAGCTATAAAGCAATTTGAATGAGAGAAAAAGAGGATTTTTAGGAAGACATTGGGTCTCTTTAAATTTATCCTTCAGAAAATCGAATTCTATTAAAATTTATGTCCTGCAGAGCAAGCTCCTTCAGGACAAGGGCAATGATTCAATCATCTTTGTTTCTATCCTCAGTGCCCAATAAATGTTTGTTAGATGAATGACTCATTTTGCTGGAGAAACATATTTTGGGAGAGCATCTTAACACAAAAAAATTGTTAGAGAGTCTGTTCTGCTTTGGTCCTACTGATGTTGGTGTCCGTGTGTCTGAATTCCTCCTTTTATGCGCCGTTCACTACTACCGGCCTCTGTTTTGTGTCTCTTTGGAAAAATAAATTATAGGGAAAGGTGTTAGCAAATTGAACTGAAAAAATAAAGCTCAGAAATGTTGAATGTCAAAGGATTAAATTGATAGTGTCTACTCTATTTTCCAGTCAGGGAACCACACATCCATGTGGCAAGTTGCTGTGATGCTGAAAGCTATGCCACCAGTAGTTCAAACACAAGCAGGTCACCGATGGTGAAAAAGTTTCAGTGGAGCTTCCAGACTCAGATAGACTAGGAAGAAGGACCTGGCCACCCATTTCCAAAAAATTGGCCATGAACACCCTGTGAAGAGCGGCGGAGCCTTGTCCGATACAGCACTGGAGGGCAAGAGGATGGCGCAAAAAGGCTGGGTAGGGCTCCAGTCTGCTGTGCACAGGGTTGCCGGGAGTCGGAATCAATTCAATGACCTTAACAACAACAATTCTGGTTATACTCAACAATTCCTAGTACAAATATTGGTAGTAAGGACAATTTTTGTGATGTGTGACTTAAAAGTTCTCGGGATCAGCAGTGTTTTCAGTAAAAATAGACCTAAGGGAGCCTTTTAGCACAGCCAGGTGGACCCTAGAAGACACTGCTCACCATAAATTCATGTCATGGCATCAACTGTCACCTTGCGCACTTGGCGTTCAGGAAACACAGTTTCATCAGCACACGGAATACTTAATGGATCATACACAAACTCTCTCAATACTCTTAAACTCAAAATAGACTTTTTAAATAGCAGAAAGGAAATTTATGAAAAGAATATGGAATATCTCTGAGAATCTCCAGTAGGGAAGGAGAACCAGGTTTGAAGGCTGTGCAGCCAGGGGAAGAAACCTCACCCCAGAACCACTTAGTGAAGGCAGTAATGGCCAGCCCCCCTGTGCAGAGACCTCAGAGGTGGACACTACCGGGCTGGACGGGGACACTATCTGAAGCACGGCCACAGCTGCCTTGTAAATGAGACACGACCACCACCACAGAGACCGTCAACAGCATGGATTCCACTCCGTGTTACTGTTGCCTCAAGTCTCAGGAAGTGCATCTTTTTGGAGGAACATAGATCATAATCCTACACCTTAGCTTTAAGGGAGTCCGTGAAAGGGAATATCGAACACGTCTAGTCCTATGTAGGAGTCAGTCTCTGCCTCTCACAGTGGTGAATTCACTGAACAAACAACAGCAACTAAGGAACTGAGGTGTCAGTGAGCCAAACACATGACAAATGCCACCACAACGACATAATTTAAAAAATAAAATGTAATGGGTAGGAGTTTAGGAGTTCTGGAGAACTGGCTGTCCTACAGAAAACAATCAAAAACCCTGGAATATATTACTTAGCAGTTAGAAATATATATGTATCTATCTATATGTTTGAGATATATTTGTTTGTGATTATGACTTAAAAGGTTTGGGGATCAACAGTATTTTCAGTAAAAACAAGGATCTCACATATATAAACACAAAAGAACTGGACAGCAAACACAAGCAGACAGGAAGTGGAGGACATGCAAACATTGAAAGAAGGAGCCACACTCACTCAGCGAAATCCACATTTATGCAAATTTCCTCTGAGCACTTTCTCTGTTCCTTGAAGTAAGGGGCAGTAAGAACTGAAGCTGATAGCTGCAGTCATGAATTTAGAAGTTAAAGGATGATATTTGGGGCTTCTGGATTGGCAGGAAGTACTGGGGGTGGGGACAGTGCAGAAAAGAAGGCGCCATAGAGGGGAGACCTCAAACTCTGTAAAAATCGGTGAGTCCTGAACTGAGTTTAGTTTTTAGCTGCTGCCTAAGTGAAGATGAAAAGAAAAATCAGGGATTGAAGGCCACCAAGTTATGGTCTCCAAAAAGCAGTATGATATCTAGAACGTGGTGAAGACACAACCTCGTAAACACCTGGAGCCTTCTGCAGACCCATGCTGTCAGAGCGCGACACCGCTCATCCACAAGTGCAGGATGACCTGCCAGAATGAAAAGCAACACTGCAGAGGAAGGTGACGGGATCAGAGTCCCTGCCAACAATGTCCATCATTCCAAAGAGGAAAGAAAAAACATGCAAAGTTGTAGCAAAGTGAAACTCATAAGTAAGAAAGAAATGAAGATAAATACAAAACCTAAGATGAACCAGAGGTTTGGATAAAAAGCACAGCTGTTTTAAACAGGTTAAAAGGTCTAATAAGTAATATAAAGACAACTATTGTAAGGTTCAAGGTCTTAAAGGAAAACATGGTCTTGATGAGTGAATAGATAGCAAAAAGCAGAGAAATGAAAGCTCTAAGAAAAGCCATTTGACAAAGAAAGTACAATATCTGAAAATGAGAAACTCGCTGGATGGGCCTAAGAGCAGATTGAGTGGCAGAAAGGAAAATAATAGGTTAGTAATTTAAAAATAAATCAATAAGTAGTATCAAATCTGAAGAAAAAAAGAAGTAAAATATTGAAGAAAAAAAGAACATAGCCTCAGTAATACATGGAATAATAAAAAGTAACTTGACATACATGTAACTAGAGGACCAGAGGATAAAAGTGGGAGAATATGGCAAAAAATTATTTGCAGAAACAATGGGCAAATTTTTCACAAGATTGGCTAAAAACAAAAAAACACCTCCAGGTACCAGCCTGTAGCGGAACAAAAGATAGATTGGAAATATAGAAAACCAACAGCAAAGTGGTAGGTTTAAACTTCACCCTAATAATAATTGCACTAAGTAAAAGGGAATAAATAAGTAAAAGGCAGAAATTCTAACCCTGAGGGAAAAAAATCAAAACCCAAATATATGCTGTCCACAGAGATAAACTTTAAATATAAAGACCCAAGATGAAAGTAAAAGAGTGGAAAAGATATGCAAACTGGAAGCAAAGGAAAGTTGGGGGGCTATATTGGTACCAATCAAGGAACTTTAGAATAATTAATATGACCACAGGAATAAAGAAGAGTATTTCATAATTATAAGAAGGTAGATTCATCAGAATTACCAAAAACTAGGTGCATAAATCTATATGCACCTAATAACAGAGCTTCCAAAATGCGTGAAGGAAAACTGACTAAAACTGACACATGGAAAATAGACAAATCACACATGGTTTGAGACCTCAACATCCCTTTCTCAACCACTCGTAGAACAACTGGGCAAAAAATCAGTGAGGATAGAGAATATTTGAACAATACTGCCACCTACGTTGTACTAATTGATATTAATAGGACCCTACATCCCAGAACTGAAAAATACACATTTTTTTCAGGTACCCATGGAACATTCACTGAAAAAGAGAATATACTGAACAAAAAAAGTAAATCCTAATAAATTTTAAAAGATTGAAATTTTACAGAGGGTGGTCTCTCAAAAACAATAAGGTGTCTAGAAAGCATATGTCACACTTCTGAATAGATTGTGGATCAAAGAAAAAATCGGAAGGAAAATTGAAAATTGTTTAAAACAGAATGACAGTGAAAATCCAGCGTGTAAGGATTTTTGGGTGCAGCTCAAGCAGTATGTGTAGCATTCAATGCTTATATTAAAAAAGAAGAAAAGCTTAAAAACAACAATCTAAGTTACCGCCTTAAAAAGCTACGAAAGGAAGAGAAAATTAAATCCAGATCAAAAGATGGAAAGAAAAAGAGTAGAAATCAGTAAAATATAAAATAAACAATAGAGAAAAATTACAAAGCCAAATATTGGTTCTCTGAAAAGATTAATAGAATGATAAACCCTCAGCAAGACGTCACCAAAAAAAGGAAAGAAAACACCTATTACAAATATTAGGAATAGAAAAGGGAAATCATTGTAGATTCAACAGCCTACATAACTCTGATACCAAAAATGTTACCAAAGAAAGGAAATTACTGAGTAATATTTTTTAATTAATAAAAATTACAATCCAAATACAGTAATATATATAAAAGACTGACCATGTACAATTTATTCGTGGCCAAATAAGGTTTATTCCAGGAATGCAAGATTGACCTAGCATTCAATACTCAATCAAAAGATTTACCACATTAGTTAACAAAGAAGAAAAATTTATGATTATACCAAGATATGAGAAAAAGTGTGTATTTTTGGTGAGGAAGATCGGCTCTGAGCTAATATCTGTGCTAACCTTCCTCTATTTTGTTTATGGGACGCTGCCACAGCGTAGCTTGATGAGCAGTGTGTAGGCCCATACCTGGGATCCAAACTGGCGAACCCCAGGCCGCCAAGTGAACTCGAGAACTTACCCACTACACCACCCGGCCAGCCCCCCAAAAAGTTTCTGATAATCACTCATCTGTAATTTAAAGAAAACCTCCCAGCAAACTAGGAATAAATGAAACTTCCTCAGTTGGATAAAGGGAATTTACATAAAATGGAGAGCCAATATAAATATTAATATTATCTAAGATTAGGTAAAAGACAGGACATCAACCCTCACCATTTCCGTTTGACATTAGAGTGAACGTCGCCCCCAGTAAGAAGGCAAGAGAAATACAGAGCATCAAGATTAAAAAGGAAGAAGTTTATTCTGTTTATTCTCAGACCACAAGATTGTTTACACAGAAAAACTAAGGAAACCACCAAACAAATACCAAAACAGATAATGGCATTTCTGAGCGCTAAGCCACCAGTGAAATACGTAAAAATCAACTGTATTTCTTCAGACCATCAATGAACAATTGGAAAATTTAAGAGGGTTTTAAACGTCTCAACAGCAATATAGATTCTCTACACCGAGAACTACAAATATCGATCCAAGTAATTCAAGACGGACATAAATAGAGAGAGATACGATGATGGAAACCTCAGTATTGGGAGGATGTTAAATCTCCCAGACTGGGGTATAGTTTCAAGGCGACTTCAGTCAAAACCAGCTCAACTCAAAACAACCTCAGTTGTTAGAGAAACTGACAGGAAGATTCTAAAATGTGTGTGAAAATGCACGGGACCGTAGAAAAGCCAAACCATCTTGACAAAGAAGAACAAGGTTGGACAAGTCACGTTATCTGCTTTTAAGACAGTGTGATATTGATGTCAGAATAGACCGTGGCCTCTCACCCCCAGCACGACTGATTCTTGGGGCCAGATGCTTCTTTTTTAATGGGGGCTATGTGTGCCCTGTAGGATTTTGAGCAGCATCTGTGGCCTCTCCCCACTAGATGACAGCAGCGCACTCCCCCAAGTGTGACAAGACAACGTGTCTCCAGACGTGGCCAGATGTCCCCTGGGAGGTGAACCCTCCCAGGTTAAGGTCCACCCAGAAAGACAGAATAAATCAGCGTGACAGGAGAGTGATTCAACCATCAGAACTTAAAACTTCTGCTCATCAATAGACACCATTAAGAAAACGGAAAGGCAAGCCACAGAGTGAAGGAAAATATTTGAAGTACATATCTGACAAAGGATTTGAAGACAGAATATAAGCTCCTACCAAGCAGGAATATAAATAACCCAACAAAAAATAGGAGAAAAGGTTGAAAAGTCACTTCACAAAAGAAGATATACAAATAACCAATAATTACATCATTAGTCATCCAGGAAACCTTGAAGGAGACGCCACTTCCCTTCCACTACACTGCCTTAAATTAAGCGGAATGACAACAGAAAATGCCAGTGAGGATGTGGAGTGGAGGTTACAGAAACTAAACATCTCAAAAATCACTGAGTTGTACGTTTGAGATCCGTGCATCTCACCACCTATCAATTTTGTCTCAATTAATAAAAATGTAATGAGTATTTATTTTTCTGTTCCATGATTTCTATTTTAGAAAAAAAATAATTTTCTTTTTGATGACTCCACCTAGGTTTGTTATTTTCAAAAAAAAATTAAACAGTTGAAATGTTTTATTTGGACAAAATGTCACATGGAAAAATGGGGATCCCACCTGGTCCGCCCCTCCCTATCAGCTTCCCCCAAGATGTGTCCCCAGACGTCTCTACCGGACTCCGCAAGACAAAACTGGTCCCCTGTCCCCCACCGTCCAGGCCTTCTGAGGACAAATTAAATATAGTGCTTGTTAACGTTAACCAAGTCCTGACTGTGCGCCGGGCTCCCCTCTGAATGTCTTCTGCACACCGTCCTTGTTCAGTATTCACTAAGCTCTGGGAGTTAAGTCCTGCTACCATCATCCTCGCCTTGCAGATGCTCAGAGAGATGATGTAACTTGTCCAAAACGACACATTAGCAGGTGGTTGAGCGGGGTTTGAACACGGGCTGACTTCACAAACGTGCTTCACCCCGAGCACAGCCAGCCTCTGGGGCCGTGACGTGTCCTACATCTGATGTCAAGGGCCCAACGACACAGGGGCAGCGTCTTGTCCAGACGGCAGGCTGACCCTGCTCGCCTTCTCTGAATGTCTCCAATGTGTCTTGTTATCACTTTCTAAAAATAAATACTCACATTGACTCATCCCCTCCGAAAAATCTCACAGCCTTCCTCAAATTACCCTGCACTCCTCTCTTTACTGACAAATTGGACAAATTGCTCAAAATTGTCAGTTTTACTGCCATTTTCTCGTCTTTACTTCCTGCAATTTGGTTTCTGCCCCAAATCCACCCAAAGCTTTTCTCCAACGGTCTCTCATGACCCCACGTTGCCCCATCTGGGTGACACTCACGACTCTGCTTCCTCTATAGTCTACACCTCCTCGGCCGCCCCCAACACGTTTGCCCTATTCTTGCAAGGTGCCTTCAGCTCAGCAGGTCCAGATCAAACTCATGTTCAGCCTCCAAAACTCGTTGCCCTTCCTGGGGCGTATTCTCTGTGTTGAGCAAAGTCTGGAAGCCTTGGAATCATCTCAGTTATGTCCTTCTCCCTTAGGGCCACATCCAGTCGCTTCCTGACTCCCACCCATCCGTCCATCCCTAACGTGAAACCCCCAGTCAGGGTCTACATTGCTTCTCACGGGGTCTGTTTGGACGCGGCCCTTGGCTTCACTCTCCATCCTCCGAGCCACAGAGAGCGTGGAGGACCCACAGCTAGGAGTCCCTCGCCAAGCGTCCGTGGCGCTTTCCTGCTGCCTGTGGAAGAAATCTGAGACTCTCTGGAGTGGTCTGCTTTTGCAAACTTCTCTCCCAGCACATGTTCCCCAGCACCATCCAGACCCCAGCCGCGCCGAGCAGCCCCGCCACCTCCGTGGTGGCCCGTCTGCAGATGCCCCTTTAGCACCATGCGTGAAGAAGGTTGGTGCCCACGTCTGTGCCCTCGACACAGGGAAAGAGAATGTGCCTCCTTCATAGCGCTGCCAGATTTAAGAAATAAAAACACAGGATTCCCAGTTAAATTTGAATTTCAGATAAACAGTGCATTCTTTAGTGTAAGTATGTCCCATTTGGGACATATTTGGACAATATTGGGAGCATGCTGATACTAAAGAAGCACTTGTTGATCTGGGATTCAAACCTGGCTGGGTGTCCTGTGTTTTACCTGACAGCCCTGTTCATCCATCTTGTCTTCCATCCCCAACTCTGTTCCTGGCACTCTGCTCAAGAAAGATCTGCAGAGTTAAGGGGATGGTGGGAGTGCCTTTCCGCGGAGGGGTGGCTGTTGAGTAAAATAATAAACACACGAGGAGCAGAGGAGGAGAACGGAGCAGTAAGTTCAAGCAGGGAAAGGAGGCACCCGGGGAGAAGTGCGGGGAGTGAGGTGGAAGCTCGTCCCTCCGCAGAAACATCACGGACGCTGCTGATGCACTGTGGACACGAGCCGTGTCTGCCCCGGGCTGCGTCCAAATGTGTGGAGTGAAGTGATTCCTACAGGACTCTCCCAGCCTCTCAGTGAGCGAAAGAGCACCAACTCGGAGCCTTATGTATTCCTTCTCCAGAGCCTCCATAGAGGGCAGAAAGGGCCACGTTGTCCCCAGAGGGACGGTCTACACTCAGTCCCCCTGTGCTAAGTCCCCCCGTGTGACGTTAGGGTCTGAGTACCAGTATTATCACCTGCTGACACCCAGCTCAGAGCTTTCTCCACGTACAAAACCCAGAATGCCTGAGGCCTCGCTGTCACATGTGGGCGTCCGTGTGTCACCCCACACTGAAGGCGAGGGGTTTGTCCTGGACTCAGACCCCTGCTCCAGGGCCTTGTGGTGGTGCAACCGTGAGCTGTCTGGGGTCCCTATGCTGATCTGGGGAGAAATATGGACGTGTCGAAGTGCTCGAGGCAAGTGACGGGGGGCGGGGTCCAGTGTGAGCTCTCAGTGCGTCTCTGACTGCGTTCTTAAAAGGGTCTTTCTAGCACCCAACTCACGGAGCAGATGCCCCTCAGCTGCAGCCTTCTCCTTGTGTTGCATTTAGGAAGCTTTTGGTGGCACGTCACTGAAGTCCTGCCTGGCACTGGCTCAGAGCAAAGGCCATGCAGAGCGTGAAGGAGCAGAGCCCAGCGAGGGAGTCCTGGCCGGTGTGGTCCCCAGAGAAGGGATGTGGGGATACCCGACAATGTCCCCACCCGCAGTTAGGTGTGGACACGGTTTTCCGCTCAAAACCTGTGTGGAGGGAACAGGCCTGCCTTCCTCTCCTGCAACTCTACTCACAGCTTAGAGGACACTTTTAGTTTAAATATGGAAATAACCTGGGGAAAAAAACATTTGCTGAAATCAGCTGATTAATTGCGAGATTATGTGAAATGTGTACTCAGAGATGTTAGAATAGTTTCCATTTCATAGGAGGAATGTTACATACACACACGCACACAGTGTCTGTCGGTCCCCAGCGTTGTTTAGAATGTTCCGTTTTCCACTTAATGCCGTGGAGGAAAGAGGTTTCATATTTGCAGCCACTCCTGTCAGATTCCATTTGGGGAAACAGAAAGATGCCCCCTGTGTTTGGAATGAACACATTTAGTATGAAAACAATGTTTTCTTATATTTCTTCTTCATACAACCTGCATAGAATCCTGACCGCTTTTCCAAGGTGACGAGGACAAAGGGATGATTTATTTTGTCTAGACTTTTGAGTTATTTATGTGGATCTAAATAGCTAAATGCAGAGTCCTGGAAAGGCACGTATTTTGTTACGTAACTTTGGTTTTACAATGATCTGAAGTCACAGAAGAGGTTCGAGAGCCTAGGATTCAGCAAACAACTCTGGAACAATTTGCCGATGAAAGGAAAATACTAGGAAACCTATTACTCTCTTTCTTACAACGACTTTCTCGCTCTCTCGGTGTTCCTAATTAGGTGTCCAGCCTCATTTGTGCGTATATGACCGTCCAAGGTGGGCATCATTGCAAAGGGGAAAAAACTACAAAAAAGATATTTCCGTGTCATTCCAGAAAATTTTGTGTGGTCTCCTTTTCAAATTTTCTGAGCACCACCCGGTCTGCACAGGAATGCGTGTTTCCATCCCTGACAACTGGATGCCGAAGTAGGAATTATCAAGTTGAGGGAATAACGAGGGGCTTAAGGGAATTTAAAATGATGTGGGAATTGGGGACAGACTTCTGAGGAAGAGCCAGGGAGCGTCCTGGAGTGAGGTCCCTGCGGCCTGGGTGCTCTGCATGGAAGGAGGCAGCCCTGACCTCTCGTTCCTGGCCTCGATTGCGCCTCCCAATGTCAGGGCTGACTTTCAGTCTCCAGGCCTGTGATTTCTGAGTTCGCTGGCTTCTTGGGCGCTATATTACAAAATGCTAAACCATTATAACGAAAAAAATCTATTAAGCCTAATGAGGCTGAAGTTGGGGGGATTTTAAGCTATTTATAATAGACAGTAACGCAGAACGGGACCTTTTGGGTTCTCTACTTCTTTGACTCAGCAGCTGCGATCTTGGGTCCAAAACTGTGAATTCTGGAGCCAGACTGCCTGAGCCCAGAGTCTGCTCCTGCCCTTGGCTCTGTGTGAGCCTGGGTCAGCGACTCAGCGCTGCTGTGGCTCAGGCTCCCCATTTGCACAGTAAGGGTTATAAATGGCCCTGCCTCATGGGATTCCCATGAAGATCGAATGGGTTAGTACAGAGCAAAATGCCTACAAGGTACCCAGAACAGTGGGAGGCGGCAAATGTCAACTACTGTGAGTCTGTTTAAAAGAAAAAATTAGCTTTCTATAATAATGACTTTTTTTTTTAAGTATGCTTTTTGGTGAGGAAGATTGGCCCAGAGCTAACATCTGTTGCCAATCTCCCTCTTTTTTTTCTCTCCCCAAAGCCCCAGGAGGTGTTATACACCTGGTTTTAAAGCAGAAATTATAGTTATTTATAATATAAGTTATATTCCATTAATATATAAAAATATTGTTAATTTTAGCAGAAATAATGACTAAATCTATAATAAATGGGCTTTACTTAATCAGAACGTATAATCAAGTCCAATTTTTTCCTTTGCTGCCCTATTTTTAAAGAAAGGAGTAAATCACAGAGGAAACCATTTACGTTAAGAGTTTACTTTGAGGGGCTGGCCCCGTGGCCGAGTGGTTAAGTTCGCGTGCTCCGCTGCAGGCGGCCCAGTGTTTCGTTAGTTCGAATCCTGGGCGCGGACATGGCACTGCGCGTCAGACCACGCTGAGGCAGCGTCCCACATGCCACAACTAGAAGAACCCACAACGAAGAATACACAACTATGTACCGGGGGGCTTTGGGGAGAAAAAGGAAAAAATAAAAAAAAAAAATCTTTAAAAAAAAAAAAAAAAAAGAGTTTACTTTGAGAAGTGGGGAACACACTTAACCAGCTGACCCTGGAGTCAGAATCAGCAGCAGAATGTTTATAAACGTTTTTACACACAGACCAGTGCAGTGGTCCTATGTAATGGCCCCATTGTGATCCAAAAGAGGAAAGAGGAATCATTAATCATTTCTGTCCATATTATGCCAGTTTTTGATCAAATAAAATGAATTCTTACTATATTGTGAAAAAATCGTCACAAAACTTGACACGAAAGAGTTCAATTAGCCAGAAATTTAAGCAAAGCTGACCCCCGTCTGCCTGACATCCTCCAGGTTCCCCCATTCTAACACATTACGAAATGGCAAGAAGGGAGACCAGAGGACATTGGTTTTTAGGGGACTTTGGAAGGAAATGATCAGTCCTCTCGCTCCGTCTGCCTGTATTGCATAATCCAGACAACTCTGCATAAATTAAAACTGAGGGCGAGCCTTTCACTTTTTTTTGGTGTTTCTGAGTAGGTCAAGTTGCCAAAGGCTAAATGATCTTTGTAAGACTCTCCCAGGGTTTTGGCTCGAATTCGTTCCCTACAAGGCCGTGTGAGTTACCAGGCTTTCCGCACTCTTTGTTTTAATGTGGAATGATCCTAATTCCACCACCTGGCCATAAAAAGTCAGGTTTCAAAGCAGTTTTGTAAATAGCCTCCCCGGTGACTGTTAGGCAGTGCCTATTTGCAACTGAACCTCAAGAATATTTACATAAGGCGAGGCTCCATCAAAAGACTGACGTTCAGCTGGAAATTTGGACAGCCTCTTGGCGTTGGTCCCATAACCATCGCCTCTCTGCCCCTTCAGTGCATGTTCACGGAACGCCTTTTCTCTTCGTTTCTTTTTTCTTATAGCCAGAGCTACCTGCAAACTGCAAGCGACGTGCCCGCTGGTCACAGCCTGGACCCGTCTGCCGGCTACAACTCCCCGAAGTTTCGCTCCCGGAACCAGAGCTACATGCGAGCCGTCAGCACCCTGAGCCAGGCCAGCTGCGTGAGCCAGGTTGGGAACTCTCTCCCTCCCTTCTCCCTTGGGGTCTCTAAACCCGTGTCGTCACAGACATCTGCCTGCGGGGGAGAGACAGTGGCTCAGCATGTCTTAGGGGAGAGCCACGAGCAGACGTGAACTTCCTGCCTGGGATTATCTTGAAATGATTACAAACCCGTGAACTTTGTAAGACTCGCTTCCTGACATGCTTCCTGACATTTATGGCTCCGTCATTCTTACGCTGATCTCCTCTGAGTGGGGAGTGACTGATAGCTGCCCCTCTACCTCCTTTCGGGCTGTCTTCCTCTCCCAGAGGTTTCCCCCAATAAAAGGAGGGCAGGGGGAGAGCTCTGTGGGGACGGGGCTCAGACTGCAGTGGCTTTCCATCGCGTCCTCCAAACTGAACCCCTGAAGGTCCAGTAAGAAGAGCTGGAAACATGCTGTGGTGCTGCTGTCACCCAGACAACTGTGTTTGTCAGGCTCACAGGGCTTATTTCTCGCCAGGCACTGCAGCCCCAAGTAGGGTCCGGGGTCCCCAGGTGAATGGCGGTGTCTTAATCAGGCCCAGAGGCACGGCTGACTGACAGAAGGAGGAGCCCAGCACGCCTTCCCACCCTGTTTTGAACTGTTGGAAGAATGCGCCACAGCAAAACGAGCAGTCGCTGGTACTTCTAACTGCCATATGTTGTAGGATAAATAAGAATTGCATTTTTAAAATTTTAATTAGACACGTTGCTTACTGATTTTAACTGCCTTTAAAAATAGTGCTTAAGCTAACCTGAGGTTTTCAGGCTCACTCAATGCTTTCTTCCACTTATTATAGAGTAGAGATTCTCAGCCAGAAACCTGGGCTCAGAACCCCTGCCTCTGGCCTCGGCTAGCTAAGGAGTCCTTAGCCGTGGTGAACTTCTCTCCTCATCAATGGAGAGAGTAACACCTGCTGTGTGGCCGTGCAAGGATAAATGACGTAACAGGTGCAATGCGGTAGCAGAGTGACAGAACACGTGTCTAATGAATTCTGGGTGTTATTATGTAAAGACCTCAGTGAATAATAAGCACTCAACAAACGATACCCATTATGATCACTAAAGTAATAATACTATTAGAATAATTATTAAAATAATCCTGGAACCCTGGCTGTGAGGGGGCTGTTGCACACCTGCATGGAGACTTGCGGTAATTCAGGATCAGCCCCAGGCCATTGTGACCTGCCAATTCCAGGAGGAGGAGGGCAATTCCCAGTGACAGAGGACGATGCATTGGAGATGATATATCTGGGAATCCGCCAGTGTCCTTGAGACACTTGAATTTAGTGGCTGAAGCTGTTAAAATTTCACTCTTTACCTTTAATGCTCAATTTTTTCTCCTGTGCAAAAATGAAATTAAAAGTCTAACAGGGGTCTTGTGAGATTGGCTTGTCTCTAAGCCGTTTCTTGATTTGAACTTTGTTAGTTTTGTTTTCTTTGAGCTCATGAACCTGGGAAGAATACGTTTAGGTGATTTAAGTGTTCTGGCCGATATCCTGGAATTTGCCAACAGTGAACATTTAGCATTGCACATGGAACTCGCACCCGCAGTTTGAACAAGTTCTTACTGACCAGCTGGAGGAATCGGATTTGCTCATTTACCATAAAATTTCTTACCTGGGGGAATCTCACTGAAAATGCTAGAAACTCACATTGGAACTATTGCTATTCGGGAACCGTCAGCAGATGACTCAGCAGCCCGGCAGCCCCTCGATCCTCCAGGCCGCGCGTCTAGAGCTCTCTGGGCCACTTAGTCATCACTGACCTTTCTCAGAGCTCTCTGGGACTCACCAATTTGTCAGTTCATCGAACAGGCCCCCACACGTCCTTTTCATTCTCAGAATGATGTTCCCTAAAGTTTCAGAGGACACAGCTGCGTTTTTCTTGTGAATTATGCTGCCCCATCTTACTCTTAATTTAGCGCCAGTGTTGTTATATATAGAAATAATCTACACGTTAAATGGAATAGTGCCCACATTTTTCATATCCCTTAAATGCACTCGGAACAGCAGACTTGAAGATGCTCTAACCTTCCCCTCATTTGATAAATAATAATGTAACGGTGGTGTGGTTTGCTGAGGCCTGCATCCACAGCCACTGCTCTGGGCTGCCCTGTCCATTACCATCATGAGGAGCCACCCCGTGGGGCATGGCCATGCCTTTCCCACCGGCAGACATGACACTCAGCGTTATTTACTGGAGCTCCTCCCGGCTGTGCTGGGACTGGGGAGACAGCGGAGTGAGACATATAGCAGCCATAAGGAACCAAGTCTCAAAGCAGTTACCTGTCTGACGCCAGATGGGGGCAGCGTGGGGATTCATGTCCCCCATGCCTGGCAGATCCCAAAGTCACCCGAGAGGGAGCAGAGGCACCAGCAGCCCTCTGCTTCCTGCCCGCCCTCCATCCCCTCCACACTGAGCGGCTTCCTTTCCCGCATCACATGCCCACTCCCCACGTGGAGGGTCTGAGTCCTGCCCCAAAGGTCACACAAATGTTGGCTGCCCAAATTTGCTGGTGCTTCTGGGGACACACAGCTCTTATCAGGTCCAGGTTTTTCCAGGCGAGTCAGCCGGAACACATCTGTCTTATTTTAGGTTGCAAAGTGGCGGGTGTGTCCAGATACGAGCTTCACTCTGTCCCCAGATCTTCCACTGGCTTCTTACTGCACGATGGGGATGGAGGTCGCAGAGGGAACAGACCGCAAGGGGACCCACTGAGGAGGCCTCAGCCGTGTTCCTACAGAGCATGGACCTGCTCCCTTTTCCCCCATTACAATGTATTTCTCGTCACCTGTTCAAACCCTAATTATCGTTTTATATACCTCCACACCCAACTCACAGTGTTTCTATGACCTAATGAACCTCTAGTGTTGACTGAATTTTTTCCTGCCATATTGGGGTTCACAATGTGGCCACTTTGTGTGTGCGAGCACCTGTGACGGTTTCACTGACAGCTCACAGGGCGAAAGATGGAAACCATTCTGGAGGGCGAGTGCAGAACAAGCGGGCTGCCATCCGGGTCCCCCGATCTTATCTTCCTGGGGGCGGCATCTCTCACCTGCCCCAGGGCTCAGCCGGCGGACCCTGCTGGGGTCACCGTCACTGTGACGGGCTCCACATTGACCTTGTTTCTGTCCATCAGCAATGGGGAGAATTCCGACCACCTGAGCCGTTTTCCGGGAGCCAGACGAGCTCAGGGATGTGGCAGACGGACTGTGCGGAGGGCGGCGGTGCTGGAGACCCGCGTGGACCAGGAGGCCACCCTCTGCGTCCTCATGGCAGGAAAGACGTCCGCCTTCCTCACAGTTTCAGATCGTGCCATTGTCTCGTTCTCTTTCTTTCTCTTTAAAAAGGTGTTTCCCCATGATCACAGCCTCTCTTTCTGTCATGCATCCTTTTTTTTAAGTTGTGGTAAGATATACGTAACATGTAATTTGCCGTCTTAACCATTTTTAGGCACGCAGTTCAGTAGTAAGTACGTTCATGTTGTAGTGCAACCGTCACCCCATCCACCTCCAGAACTTTCCATCTTCCCAAACTGAACCTCTGTCCCCGGGCAACACTCACTCCCCACCCCCTCCCCCAGCCCCTGGCCCCCCATCTACTTCCTGTCTCCGTGGATGTGACTCCACTAGGGGCCTCAGATAAGTGGAATCCACAGTATTTGTCCTTTTGTGTCTGACATTTCACTGAGTATAATGTCCTCAAGGTTCATCCATGTTGTAGCTTGTGACAGAACTTCCTCCCTTTTTAAGGCTGAATAATATTCCATTGTATGGATGGACCACATTATGCTTACCCATTCACCTGTTGACGGACACTTGGGGTGTTTCCACCTTCTGGCTCTTGTGAATTATGCTGCTATGAACATGGTGTCAAGTATCTGTTCGTGTCCCTGCTTTCAATTTTTGTTCATAGCTACCCAGAAGTGGCGTTGTTGGATCATATGAGAGTGCATGTTTATTTTTTGAGGAACCTCCACACTGTTCTCCACAGTGGCTGCACTGAGTCATGTTCCCGGCAGGTATGCTCCAGGGTCCCATCATCTCCGCATCCTCCCCGTGTCGCGCTTGCTCCGTAAATGTCGTCTGTCGTGACCTGGGAGAGGCCCACGCTCAGCTTTGTGTAGAGCTCTCTGCCGCAAGCTGGACAGTCTCCCTTCCCCCCTCATCCCTTCCCCAATTTTCTCTGCTTTGTGCTGATATCTAGGAGCAGTCCTAGTTGCGTTTCTGCATTTGTGGTTCACAAAAGAAGAAGTAAGATGCTTTGAGCCGCACTGGCTGCTTCCATAGCTCACCCCGTTAGCTTCCTATCCCTGCGGGACGTCTCCAGGAGGCTGAGTCATGGTGTGAGTTCCCACGTAAAATTATATCCACTTCTCAAAATCTCCCTCGGGTTCAGTGCACAAATCAGCTCCCGGAAAACAGATTATTTCAGTTACTTTCTAGACCAATTTGAGATCCTTCTCAACTACTTAGTATTTGTTTGGGGAAAAGTCATCTTCATTTCCAGAACCTTGCTGATAGGTTTTTGTTGCTGGAAGCACCAGCCAAATGGTCCTTACTGAAATTTTAATCCTGTGTTTGTAAAATGCACGTACAGGTTTGACAGCTTCTCTTCTTAGAGGGGAGAGCTCCTGTGCCTGGGTGGGTTTGCAGAAGGTGTCCACTGAAACCCCACATCCGGGTGCTGGCAGACGGGGCCACATCCCTCAGAAATGGGCCTTTTCAAGTGTCTAATGTGGATCTTTGGCATAAATGACAAACCAATCTGAGGCTTTTTGATGTAATTCCGTATCAGGGGAAACTTAGATCGAAAGAAATTTGTAGTCCAGAAAATGCCGTATTTCAGGGGTTTCTGATTCGGTTCCTTCACGGGGTACCTGCAGCTCCCATGACAGGAGCTTGTGGTCTGTCTTCCCTCTGAATTTGTCTGTCTCTGTCCAACATCGGGAACCCTCAAACCGTTTGGATGAATGCAGGGCCCCTTCATCTTTCTCTGCTCTTTTTTGCCTGCACAACCTAAATGTTCTCTTTCTTACACTGTGGCGTCAGGCAAACAGCCCTGCCTTTGAGTCTCCTCGGCATCCTGATCCATCATCTCCAGGATGGTGACTACTTAGACTCGCTCGCCTTTGTTGAGTGGGAGAGCCATTCTTCTAGCATGTAAATAATCAGGAAAACCAGAGAAGTCGTGAAATAATCTCAGGGAAACCCAGGCAGCCGGAAGCCGTGTGCAGGTCCATCAGGCACAGGGAGGCGGGCAGAGGGTGCCTGTTTTATTTTCCCTATAAAAGAGGAAAGTGGATTCTTCTGCCTGTGTTTACTCCGTGAACAATTAGAGGAGGGGAACTAATCTGGGGTTTAAAACAATGCTTTTCTATTTATCTGCCAACATAACCCCGGCGTTGAGGATGTTGTCAGTGACATCTTAGGCATTGGGATGGCACAATCCGAGGTGGCAGCCTGAGCCGGGGCTGGGGTCGTGGGGATGTGGCGGGAAGAGTGAGTCAGTGCGGGACAGCGGGGGCCGGATTTGGACTAGAGGATCCAGCTGGCCGTGGGGACGCGTCCAGGTTTCGGGCTTGGGCTCCCCAGTCAACTCAGGCAGGAGGGATGGGCCAAGGAGATAAGATGGAGGGAAGGAGGAGGCCATGGGTGTGCTGTGCCTGCCACCTCCCCCAGCTCTGACTCTGCTCACCTCCACGTGCCTGCTCTCCACCAGCCGCAGCCCTTGCTCATGCCTCTCGCGAACAAGCATCCGGGACCTGCTCACGTAACATGCTCCCAAGGGACATACCCAAATGTAAGAGCACCTGGGAGGGTCATTTGTCAAAGCCCCAAAGGCGTCCATCACCCCCTGGAGCCGCTAACTGCTGCCCGCTAACCATGGGCCTCTCGTCCTCAGGACTGTGGGCAGCTACATGTTACCTCTCCAGTTTCAGCTTCTCGTTCTTAAAATTCTCATTTCTTCTCCCATCCTGTTCTCTTCAACCTTGTTTTAGCAGTATGTTTCACTTTATTGGATTTCCATTTGAAACCTCTAGATTTGGCTCACCGGAAACACATGAGTATTTCCATCTAGCAACCTCAGGAAAAGCGTGTCCTCCCAGGGTCATCGACCCTGCGCAAAGGCCCTTCCACCCACCGACGGTCAACCCCGTGTGTGCATGCCACTTGAGATCCCCGCTCTGTTCAGAGCCTGGATAATTTTTTTCAAATATAGTTCGAATTTTTGGGCTCCCAGGTTGATGGTATACCCAGAAATTAAATCTCAGGCTTGAAAATAACTACTTTACCTGCTAAGTTATCAAATGAAGTGAATGCACTAACTCAGGCTGAGGAAGAAAAAGAACAAAACTGGAATTTAGGTGATGCCATTGTTGCCTGTGGGCAGGCACAGCCGTCCAGCCATTCCCCTCTCCTCTGGACTCGGGTTTATGCTGCCCCGTGGGGAGAAGGATAGGAGCTTACTGACAAGTTTGCTGTTGGTTTCCAGGACCATGAGTAGAAGAGGACTAAAGCTAGCTTCCCCTACTTAAAGTGTGTTCATGTACTGGCCTCGACCCCTGGAGCCGCCTGGGCTCTAAACAGCTGGGGATGGGTCATTCGGAAAACACAAAAAGAGGGAAGGACTAACATTTTGAACAATTACTCTGTACCAGGTATGGTGCTAAACTTTTAAACACGTTCTCGCTCTTAAACTTAGTAATAACTGTCAGCTGTCCTTTAAAGGTTTGCCTTGTGGGTCCATCGAACTTCAATGACGTCTTGGAATTGGCTGTTTACCTTAGTGTTTTGTAAGTAACGACCTAATAAGCTATTTCCCAAGCTTGACAGGTTCCCAGTGCTGATTCGACCTAACTAGGCTGAAAACGTAAGCTTGGGAGTGAAGATCGGGGTGAATATTGTTCTCTCTTGTGTTGTGACATGGCCGTCGTCACCCGGCTGGATCCCGCCGTCAGCTGTGTCGTTCTTGTTCCAGATGAGTGAGGCGGAGATCAACGGGCAGTTCGAGTCGGTGTGCGAATCGGTCTTCAGTGAGGTCGAGTCTCAGGCCATGGACGCCCTGGACCTCCCCGGCTGCTTCCGGACGAGGAGTCACAGTTACCTTCGAGCCATTCAAGCTGGTTACTCGCAAGATGACGAATGTATTCCCGCGATGACGCCCTCCAACATCACCTCAACCATCAGATCCACAGCAGGTAGGAGCATGCCCCTTCCGACCTTCCGAGCGAAAAGTGTACAGATGTGCCTGAATCCTCGTCCTAGAAGGCGCGGGGCGCACCTGTACCGCGGGCACAATTTACTCTCCAGACGTTTGGTTACTTTTCCAAATTGTGTTTGTTACATTGTCGTATTTGCAATGATGTTCTGAAACATTTCTTTCATAACCTTTCTTTTTCTTAGAATGAAATCTATTACTTATCAAGCTTCTTTAAGATAATCAAGTATAACTTTTGTAACATTTTGTATCGGAAAAAAAAATTTAAGTGCTGACATTTGGAAGGTGATTGTGTTTTAAATATCAAAGTTTAATAGATTGCAGTAAAGCTTCAGCTGATGAGCACTGATGCCAGGCTCCTTCGTAGTGCTGTCCAGCCTGAAGCTCTGTTGCTCGGTAAGCAGATCCATAAACATGATTCATTGCTGCAAAGCAGATCAATCATAAATGTAAATTCACTAATCGTCTTAGGGCTCAACAGATTCAATGTCACAGTTTCCTTCAGGTCTTATGGAAAACCGTATCCACCCCTTTGAAAATTTACCACCTAAACTAAATATCACTGCCTAATATTTCAGTGCACTATTATTTTTTATATAACACAATGAATATGCATGGCCCAGAGAAACCCATAAAACACAGCATGTGATAAAAGCTGCCGAGCTACCTAGAAAGGCCAAGCAGGGAAGCTCGAAAGCAAGCGATGTTGAGCGAGCTGATCTGAGTGTTAGCAAATTCGGATGCTGCGGACGTGTCAGAGGTGTTCGGGGACAGTTCTCAGAAGAAACAGAAAGAGCATGGTTCCCGATAACAAGCGTTAGGAACAGAGTGGGGAAGACAGTGGAAGTTCGGGGAGAAGTGTGTCCCCATCCCGTAGACACAGCGTGGTCTGTTTCAAAGCTGAGGCATTTAGTGAGAATTTGGGGAGATGACACGTCCTTACAGGTTGCAGAGCTCGTGCTGCCCTCGTGGCACTTTGGGAGGAAAACATATTGTGGTTTAGCCCTGGATGGAACAGGATACACTGGCTTCAAACCTTGTTCCATCACGTTGTCACTCGGAGGTCTTAGCCACATTAACCTTCCTGACTCTTGGTTTTCTGAGGTGTTCAAAAGAAGCAATAGCTATGAAAAATGTGTCAAGGAAACCTGATCACTAGTCTTCAGAGAGAGCTCTGGGTCCTCTTGGTCTTTTCATGATGCTTTGTGGCACCATGATGGTCCCCTGATGGCTAAGCCTTGGGGCCTCAGAAGAAGTGTCCTGGATCTTGGCGCTCAGCTCAGCACAGCTCTGTGGGAACCGACAGGGCGGTGCTGGACCTGTTCCGTGGGACACCTGCAGGACTGCCAACATCCTGCAGGTGCCACCGAGGGGGCGTGGTGGTCTGTGGTGGGGGGTGCTCAGTGTCTGGCTCTCCCCTCTGCTGTCCTCTCCCACTTGCTCCCTCCTCTCGGCGGCGTCCTGGGCCGCCTCTCATGCTCTGCCCTTGGTGAAAATGAAACGGGAAAAATGAGCAGATCTGAAACCGCGGGACGTAACGAGCTTTACAATCACAGTGTTTTAAGAAACACTTTTGGAGATCATTACGGATAAATTCGCCAATATTTGTTGAGTGTCTCTTATGAGCAAGTGACAATTAAGCACTTGCATGATCTTCAGAAATGCTTTGGAACAATAATTACCTTGTCGAAAGTGACTTTATTGTTTTTAGAGCTGTCATCATAGGGAAAATAAGAAGAAAACAGAATTGGTAGAGAGAATACAAGAACCGGTGCCGAATTCAGACTACAGTTCTAATTTATGTACATATCTTACCGAGTACATTCGTGTAGTCTCAAAACGTATGCACCAAATAAATTACAAAAAGTGCTTCTCTTCAAAGTTTCTGCTGGATCTTGGCCTGGTTATTGAATACAAATTTCCTCTAGACGGTTGGGGGTGGGGGCAGAGTTCGGGAACAGCCTGCGAGTCAGATGAGAGAAGAAATGGAAGACGGTGAGTGGGGCTGCTCAGCATGTCGAGGACGACCGGCCATTCTGAGGACATGAGCCAGGTACATCAGTTCCTGCCTTTGCCCGATTTACTCTGAGCATCGCCCACAAAATGTTTATAATCTTTCTTCCTTAAGCAGAACTGAGATGGCATGCAGCAATAGGGCCCTTGATAAGACTGCGAGAGATACCACGGAAATGAAAAATATCTGGAAAAACACAGGAAAACGAAAGTGTGGATAAAATCTCTCTACCCATCCCGGCTGTGAACACCTACTCCTTATCAGACCTGACCTTCCTGTTCGACTCAGAGCATCCTGTCCTTGAGGCAAAACAGGATTTTCATAATTTTGTGTCAAAACATTTGGAGGATCATAAACTAACATTTAATAGCTGTCCTTTGTTGATGTGTGTGTGTGCGCGCGCACACCTGCACAGAGAGAGAGAGACGATTTTGACAAATTGATCTCCTTTTCTGGTTCTAAAACTGGCTCTTGAAAATAATCCGAAAAAAGTTATTTTCAAAAAATATTCACACGATTTTGAAGAATAAGATTTATTTAAATATGGGGGCTTTTTTGCATGCTTGAAAAGTAGAAGTTGGTGTTTTTAGATTGTCTCGCCTTGTATAAATGCAAATATATAATTTTAATATTCATCTAGTAATAATTAAATATCAAATATATGCATGAAAGGTTTGTTAAGAGTTTTTAAATATGTATCAGGCATTCAGTTTTAAACCTGGGCGGGTTGATGCCGCCAGCGAAGCTTGTGCTTGTCTCGGGGACTCGAGTCCAGTTGTTCATCCCTCGGTCCTTAAAGGCTTGTGGTGATCCAGCTGAAACAGGCCCTTTTTCTCTAATCTCCAGGGAGCTCGACAGGACGAGAATACACTGCCAGGGAGGATGACCCACGACCAGAAGCGTTTCTCCACCCCGCTGTTTCTTTCATTACGGAGAACTCTGCATATTGATTAGTGTTCTCTCCTTAAGTGAAGTGGTTTTGAAAACATCTAACTTTCATTTCACACATGGTTTCTTTCTCATCTGTGAAATGATTTATCAGATAGATTTACTTGTCTCAATATGCATTTCGCCCGATTTTCCCAGGGAGGGAGCGTTATAGATATCGTGGAGGAAAATGCTATAAAATTAGATTATAATGATTTTTCTCTGGGTCAAAAATTTTCTCAGCATATGTCACAGCTGATTCTAGAAGTCATTAAAACAAAGGGAAAATCCATACAAACCCTGACAGAGGAAACAGCCATAAACTTATTTTTATTTTATTGTTCATATTTCTATAGCGACTTGTTTCTCTAGGGTACATCATAATTTCCAGTTTCCAAGATAGCCTCCAGCTTCTAGAATTTGGCTGCCTTCCTGGTCTCCTGGCCACGTGACTCCGACCGTCCCCCTCATCACATCTCCTTCTCTGACTCTGCCCCTCTGGCCTTGCGAATATCGGGTCCTGGTGATTACACTGGGCCACCGACACAATCCTGGGTAGTGTTCCCATCTCTGGACCCTGAACTTCCATCGCATCTGCAAAGTGCCTTTTGCCATGTAGGGTGACATGGCCATAGGTTCCAGAAATTAGGACGTGGACATTTGGGGGAGCCCTTAGTCTGTCTACCATAATAGGATTTCAACAAATACTGGTTGAGTGCATGAGGGAATAAATGAATGAATGAATAAATGAAGTCTTCTCTGAAGCCAGGCCACGTGTCAACATTGATCTACTCGCAGACAGACAGAAGAACGGGGAGCCCGTTACCCTCCCAGGCATGCTAAGCTAATCCTTGTAATAAATTCAAGTTCGTGCTGATGATGTCAAACAAGTCCAGTGGAGGCCGCCAGGCGGGTGTCCCCTGTGGCAAGGTGGGAACCGCGTGACGAAGGGCAGCCTCTTCCTCCAAGCTCTCCCGGGGTCAGATACTGCCCGAGTCCTGGCTCTGCCCTGCATCGCCGCATCAATCTATGTTGTCATTCAGGCAACAGGAAAATGATGACGTCACACATCCGTCAGCCCGGAAGCGTCCTAGCAAATGGCCAAGTGGTCCAAGATGTCCCCGTGGTTGTCATGGTCACCGTGAGGACTTCTCCTCAGAAGACAGCAACAGTGGTGGTTTCCGTGAACCCCTGAGAAGGCCGCCCTGGAGCTCTTTGTCCTGACACGGAGCCCGGTCGTGTCTTTAAAGGACCCCATTCCCCGTGCCTGGAGTTTAGAGACGGATTCACAACTAGGGCGTCTGCCTCTTGATGAGTCTGACCACAGCGCTGAGCTCTGTGAAAGGTGGGAAAAGGTCTTTGCAGGAATGCTACTTGGTGCTTCTCCTCTGCGTGCAGACTTGCGTTTTAGAAGAAGTCAACATACGCAGCCTAAACATCTAAAAGATAAAAAATAGTCGTGTGATTTTAATTGCCCGTGATTTCTTTCAACTATAATCAAAGAATCATCTACCGCCTTATCCATTTATGCTCCGGACCTTCAAGATAAGTGAATGAAAGACAGTCTCCGCCCTCAGGACCAGTGAGAGAAAGTACACGGAAGGGGGCCTGAGCCTAGAGGAGTGAGACCTGAGTTTACCTGGCTGCAGGCGGGGCCCCCAGGAGTGATAGGGGGCGTTGTGGGGGTTGGGGCAGGAGACCCTGGACTGAGTGTAAAGAAGGAGTAGGAGTGAGCCAGCGTCCAGTGGCGATTCCTAAGAGTAAAATACGTACCTCTCTGGAATAAACGTGGTGGAATGGGCTTCCTAATTCTCAGAAAGAGTGAGCTCCGCAGACAAGTAGTCGATTTGTCCAAGGAGCTCCATGTGTGAGATGGAATTGCTCAGGTGGGGACAAACATGCTCAGAAGATTCTCCCCAGGTGTGCAGCCTGCTCTTTCCTTCAGAACCACCTGTTTTCACGTAATTCATGTCCCTCTCTTAGAAATGGCCACTTACATAGAATGGGAGAAGAGTGTAAACGCTGATGGTCATGAGGTTTCCAGTGTATTCTGTCATTGTCAAGATCAATTCGTCGTAATAGGATTGAAACTAGAACCGCAGATTCCTGACTCATAGTCCAGGATTCCTGTACTTTACAATATCTGCAACTTATCCTGTAACTCGATCTCTCACCTCAAATAGGAGTACAGTGAGAGGGTACAGGTGGATGGAGAGTTAGTAGAGATCCATGCAGGAAATTCTGTGTCACCAAGACAGCAAGGTGATCAGTTACTATAAGGCATAATTGTTTAACACGTGGAGAAGTAAACCAGTGGAATTGGTCATTTAACATCATGTAAACTAAATAACCTATAACCTAAACAACCAATGACTAAATGACTGAGTGCACGCATAAAGGAATGGATGAAGGAATGAGTCACTCCCCAGATTTCAAGATGCTGCAGAGGTACGAGTCCTGTCACCTCCTCCTCTCACGCCCCCTCCGTCAGCGTCCCACCCCAACCTGCGTCACCTCTCTTTGCTGCAGCCCGAGTCACACTCACGTGGATCTCTGCGTGGCCCTCCAGCTGGTCCCCTGGCTGGAATTCTCATCGCTCTCCATGACGCCCTCCACACTGCCGCCGATTTCCTTGCTAAAAATGCAGCCTGATCCAACACTGCCCGCAGGGCACCCTCTCTTGTTTCCTGTTACCGATGAGTACAGGCTGCAGGCCTCCGCGTGACAGTGCACACCCAGGATGACCTGACCCAGCCAGCGCTCCTGCCACCTTCTCACTGCCCCCTCCCCGCCCCCCACACTCACTCTTCCTGAAATTCTCTCCCTTCTGTGCCTTTGCACACGCTATTTGCTCAGCCTAGAATTTGCTTCCTTGGGTTTCTTGCCTAACTCCTAGCTATGCTTTAAGACTCAATGCAGGAATCGCTTCTTCCAGGAAGCCTTCCCTGATTCACTCTTTACCTAATTAGTTTAGGTGCCAACATAAATTCCTTCCCTGCCTACTCCCTGATCAGAAAAATACAACAAAAGAACACATGTATTAAAACAAAAAAATCTTAATTTTCACTTATTTTTAAAATATACTTCTCTTTTAAAGATATAGAGATATTAGATGCCAAAAAATTCAGGCTACAGTGGAGAATTGTATTTACTATTTGTATATATTTACATTGTCTCATAAATATTTACAAGAAGCATTGACACCATGGCTTTTATTCCTTACAATATGTTAGTTTAAAAAGCATTACATTAAAACAAGTGGTCTAAATTCATGACATTATAAAAATAATCTGAGAACATTGAAAATAAAATACTTTTGCTCTCAGGAAAAAAACTGTAGTAATGCTTTTAAATCCAGCCCCTCAGTGTCAGTATTTAGTTTTCTTTCCTTGCAGTGATGTGGAATGAGAACTAACACTGAAAATGGGAGGGATGTGGTCATAAAGTCCTGTAGACACATTTGAGTTTCTTGATCATCTGGACTTAATAATTTCACATATACCATCTTTAAAATGCATTCAAAAATTATAATTCATTTGTTACTTTTGTAACTTCCAATTTTCTTTCTTTGCTTGTGGGTTCCAAGAAACGGACAATTTAAGGTGACATTTTTGGACTTACACCAAATGGTTTCTTGTTAAGTGTTTCTAAATTCTGGGGAATTAGCCCTTTATAAAATGTATCCTTGAAGTGTCGTACAGAAATGGGAGGGAAGCGTACATCCTGCCACCTGCGCTTCCTTCACCTTTACTGTCTTGCCCGGTCGGTCAATTTGTGCTTCAGACTGGTGGTTGAAGATTAAGGTTTCGCTACACTGCGGAATGTTGGAAAATTACAAGTCTGATGCCTGCCACGGTTAATTTTATGTGTCAGCTTGACTGGGCCCAGATATTTGGTCAAACGTTATTCTGGGTGTGTCTGTGAGGGTGTTTTTTGATGAGTAAACATTTGAATCTGTAGCCTGAGTAAAGCAGACTGCTCTCCCTAAAGTGGGTGGGCCACATCCAGTCAGTTGAAGGCCTGAATACAACAAAAGGCTGACCCTCCCACGAGCCGGAGAGGCTTCCTCCTGCCTGACTGTCTTCAGTTTGGGGAATCAGCTTTTTCCTGCCTTTGAACTTGAACTAAAACACTGGCTTGTCTGGGGTCTCGAGCCTGTCAGCCTTCAGACTGGAGCTGCACACACCCTCAGCGCTGCTGGCCCTGCAGCTTGCCGACTGGCCCAGCAGCTCATGGGTCTTGTCAGCCTCCCTAGGCGTGGGAGCCAAGTGCCTGTAATAAATCTCTTTCTCTGTGTAGGTATACATCCTCTTGGTTCTGTTTCTCTGGACGGGCCCAGTTATACAATATATTCAGAGAGTATTTCTTCAGGTTCTATATTTAAATTGCTCAGACTATTTACTCAGAGAATTTTCACCCGCAACCCTTCACTCCGGCAAACTCTGACATGAAAAAGATAGATCAGAAACTTTCCTCCTTGTGGCTGGGGGTGGGAGAGGGTTCATTAAAATAAAAGATATTGTCACAGATGTGGATAAGCTGCGTTTGTAAAACAATCAATCAGGTATCTAAAAGTTAAAAAAAAAAAAAAATCACCACCATTAGTTTCAGGAAGTGGTTGCCGAATATCCCAGTTATAGATCGTGTGTGGCTCCTGGGAGCCGGCCCCCCAGGACAACGGGCTCCCTGTGGGACGTGGGGCAGAGGCTCAGCCCCAAGGCAGCAAATGCTACTTACCTTCCAGGGACCACATGCTCCTCTGAGCCATGGACGTCCGAGAAGCGAAGCCAGCCTGGCTGCTCGGTCCGTCCCTGAGATGGCGTCCCAGCCGGCAGGACTGGGTTGACCCTGGGTGGTGACCAGTTAGCCAGATCTGTCAGAAGTGAGTGGAGCCAGAGGGCAAATGAAATTCTGGTCCAGAAAGGAGAACCAAGGGTGAGAGCTGGAAAAGCCAGCATCTGTCACCATAGAGACGCAAGGGAGAGGTCAAAATCAGAACCTCAGAGGTAATTAGCTGGCTGAGGGAGGACCCGAGACCTCAGCAGGAGCAGAGCCTCAGGGCTGGGAGCTCATCCTGATTGCTGGCTCTCAGGAGCAGAAAGGTCTGCTGGGGTCAAAGGCATGTGCTCCAGGGACAGAGGTCACGTCCTCGCCTGGATGGGTCCGCGTGAAACGCCCTGCAGGAGACCGTAACGGGGAAAGTGGAGACCTTCTCTCAGCAGAGGTCACTTGCTGTAGAATTGAGGTCCCCATGCTGGACTCCACGGGCCCCTAGGGGACCCCTAATATATTCAAGAGTTCAGGGCTGCAAGAACTTAGATGGGATAAAAAGTGGATCTTTATTTTACTAACTTCTAACTTTGAAATTTCCTTCCGTTATGAATGTAGACAACAAAACACATTCCCATTAGCTGTGTCCATGACTCATCAGATTGAACTCGGGACGGTTTATCATCCCTGCGCGGTTCCTGAAGCGGTTTCAAGGCAGTGTTTATGCTCATTGCTTTGAAATTAGAGCAGCTATTAGTCCCACTGCCAGACCTCATTATTTACTGCCTTAATATACATATTTATCACAAAAATGTTTAACATTTTGATAACTGTGTTCTGATGTAATTTTTTTCATCCTCTGCATTTTATTCTTCACATTTAAACCATTATTTTGAAAAGGAGTCTGTAGCCTTCACCATCCTGCTAAAGGGGTCATCACACAAAAACGGTTCAGAAGCCCTGCTCTGGGGCCGCACGCCAGCCTCGGGCGTCACAGGAAGATTTCACCCCCTGGAGCAGCAGAGGAATTCAGTATTCACCCTGTTAGGTTTTCTCGTGGATGGGTGATCTCAGTAGCAGAAATTAGTCAGTTTTTACCCTCTTGTCTACTGTGTCCTTCCGCCAGAATGTAAGCACCGTGAGAGCAGGCAACTCGTTGTTGAACATTCTATGGGAAACTTCTAGAACGGTGTCTGCACAGAGTAGGGGCTTGAATTCCTCACACATGAACTTCCTTTTTGTTCTTTTGTTGAAGAGACTCAGGACTCACACGGGTCAGACTTGGGGATCAAAGGACACGGTGCACAGTGGCAGGGGAACAAAGGCACCTGAAGGGGTGCAGAAGTCTCGAGGGGTTTCTTTGTCCCCCCATTGCTACTCGCACGGAACGTGCCTCGTCTCCAGGTCTCGAGTCACCACCAGCATGTGTGCCAAGCACCGTGGTGCCAGGGAGCCCAAGCCTGCTCTTGTTGGGGGTCTCTTATGGTGAGCTGCTCCATGGGCACCCTCAGCTAAATGACCAGTCTCCACCCAGTAGGCTCCAGTGAAACCAGCTGGAAATCACAAATCCCATTATTATTACTAAACTATGCTGGTACTCACAGACTGGCACATTCTGCCCCAAAACAATCCACAGACCTGTAGTTGCAGGACATCATTTATCTCTAGTTAATGTAGTTCATCTGTAGTGTTGACCGGGGGCCACAACTGCTCAAGGCACTTGTGGATGCATTCCACGTGAGTGTGGGTTTAGCTCATCTCCCAGTCTGTACACCCATCCTATGCAGGACTCAGTGAGTATGTGTTGAGTGTATGAATGATTGACCTGAGAATTTACAGTTATATAAAATATTTAAACCCGTTTACATGAACAGTTTGCACTAACTTAATATTTAAAATTCAATGTTTAAATTCCAGCCATGTTGGCTATTATCTCAAACATCTGGTTGAGCTTTTTTCTCTTCGAGTTTCTTTCTTTGGAGAGTACCAATTCGTGAGGACCCACTGCGTTGTCAGATGTTCCATGTGGCATAGGATTTGATCATCTACAACTTAGGTGTGCAAGAAATCACACATTAATTTATTTTCTTTAAGTCAGTTTCGTTCCACTCCTGAGTGCCCCATGCGTCCTGCCTGGCGTACTAGGAAAATTCAGCCTCAGTCATTTGGGGCTGAGCCCTGGGCATTACCAACACCAGGACTCCCACATGGCATCCGGGGTTCTGGGGACCTCCTGGTCATGGTCACCAGCTGCCCTGCGGTCTCCGTGTCCCCTTCTGCATGGGCCCCTTCAAGCCTGTTGCATCTTCACCGGGGCATCGTCAGCACTGCTGCTGCTCTGCGACCACAGAGCCCTCTTCCTGGCTGCCACCGTTCTCTGCAGGTTTCTGTTCTCTTCCCTCCTCCCTGACCCCTGGGCAGTCTCTCTCTCAAGTTCAGCCCTTCACAAAAGTCAAGGCGAGCGCATCCTGGAGTTGTCTTCCCCCAGCAAAATCTCTGAGGAGAGGAACCCCAGAGCTCACTGGAAATGGGAAGGCTTGTGAGAAAAATACAAATAACATCTCAAAGATTTGCTTTGCAGCATAGGGCAAGAGCAGAGGTTTTCCACTGATGGTGTCTGAACGCGCTTCTGGAAGGGAGGTCCTTGGTGGCCCACTAATCGCAAAACCATTGTGATCCTTCAAAATTTAATTTGATTCTCTGGGAAAGCGAGAACCGTTCAGGCATGTAAATTGAATTTGAGGGAACTGCCTTTCTCTGAAATTCAAGATGTCCAAAAGCTAAATATACAAATCTCAAAAACATTTTTTTTTAAGCGAGGAAAAATTGCATCACTAACTTCCTTTTGCCTTTAGAAAGACACCAGAGCTTTTCAAAACCCAAACTTACTTCTGGGTATTTATCATTTATTTTCAGGAGAGGTGTGGGGCTAAAACAGAATTTTGTTTAGTCCATTTAATGTCTGGAGGAAGAGATTGAATGAGATTGATTATTTTGAGACTAATCTTTCAATCCTTTTCAAACACCGAAAATGTGGAGTCCTAGCTACACACATATATGGCTGGGTTATGGTTTTAGGAGATGGGTTGTAAATTTATATCTCTACTAAAACTCTGGAATGACAGTAAAATGTAGTGAGGAAACAGTGACATAGACTAGAAGCATATATTCCTATGTGTAAAGCATTTCTCTTTAAAATATTTAATTACACTGGATTGATTTCATCCTGTCATAGCCATTAAGACGTAGGACCGTGCTGCTGCGCTTTTTAAACACAAGTAATGGGAGAGCTTTGAAAATCCCAGTGGATTTATCATGGGGAATATTTATACCTCTGTTTATCCATTTATTGTTTCTTGGATGCCAAGGAGCAAAGAGAGAAGGAAGAATGGAATGACTGATCATGTCAAATGTTACCATGAGAGTAAGTGAGATAAATGAAAATGAAAAGATTCATTAGCTAAGGCGACTGCAGGCTCATTGAATTCCTGGAGAAAAGTCCTACGTGGGAAATATGAGGCACAGTTCCATTTCCGGTGCTGTAATTGTCTGTCTGTGCTTTGATCTCTTTCTCTAACAGAACGTTGCTTTTATCACTTTATTGGTTTATAACAGGTCATTCCTTCACGGCCATTCTGATCAATCACATAACCAATTGAATCAAATCCGCAAATATTTATTTTGTGCCTAATGTCTGTAAAACACCATAGAGATGCTTCATAAAATGAAAGGAAACAGGATTTGAAGTAGATTTAGAAGCTCCATATAGATGCAAATAGATAAATAATCACCATGTTCAATACTTCTCTACTAAGACTTGCTGCTTAACATTTAATCCCTTCTCCTAATTAGTATTGAGTTATTACACAATATTCTATGATTCATACAATGGTCCAAGTTCTTTTCTCTTCTGAATATTTACAGCATGAACTTAGAACGTAGATCTTAACTCTAAGGACACAGGAGTTTCCTCCCACACGTTCTTTCTTGCAGACTGAGGTTTAATTTTCTCCGTGTGGGTATTCTAAAAGGCATACTATCCGGAAAAAGATACTAAAAAGAAATGGATTACTTTGGCATTTGGGGTTATTCAGGGGCAGACACTGTGTGCTTTTCAAAAGATGCTCCGAGAGTCTGGACCTTCATTTCCTGGATTCAGAGGACAGAGGATCTCTGAAGCGGAGATACTGGGGCCGGGGTAGATATGGGAACTATTACTGTGGCTTCAAATGCATGTCTCCAATATCCATGACCAGGAAAATCCCACTCAGCACAATTTTGGGATCACACAGGGAGTATTTTGGGCAATAGTGCTAACAAAAAAATGCGTTGACTTTCTCAAACATACCGCCAAGGTCCGCGTTATGGAGATGACAGCGTCGGCAGACTCTCTGCACTCAGATCCCATCTTTTTCCTCCCCAAATTCTGCTGTCCACAGAAGGCCAGAATTGGAGCCGGAGGAGCCCGGGACACAAGTATGTGGCTGAAATGCTTGGAATCTGTCCGTTTCCGTGTGACAGGTCTTCCTTGGGTGGCCCTCAGGCCAACAGATATGAGAATGGCCATGTCAACAGCAGCTGGGGGTCACTTGGGAGTTCAGGCCGAGAGCAGCTTTTTGCTCAGCTCAAGCTCTTGATCGGGGAGCCCAGCTCCCCGGGTCATCAGTCAGGCCTCAGCTCCGTTATCAAAGAGATGTGAAGGCCTGGGATACAACGTGGGCCAGGAAGCCCCAACGGGGCTGCTCCTCCAGAAGGTGAGGGCAGCAGAAGTAGCCGCAGCCCTTGGCAGGCAGGATGGCCCTTCCTCCTGGAAATGGTCTGCGGCGGCCGTTCCCGCCTCGGCCGCGGGTTCCTGGCCTCCAGCTGCCTCCGCGTGTGGCTCTCTTGCCTCCATTCACTGCATCCATCTCCAGAACTGCTGGGGAGACGGCAGCCTTCTCCTGAGAGGTGAGTCATGTGGGAAGATGTCTGGTTTACGAGGCAACGTCAGGCTGCAGAAGAGCTTCTGTTTTTATTCTCAGGATTTCTGCCCATCTAGATTTGTGCCCATCCAAAGCAAAAATCTTTTTAAAGATTGGCACCCAAGCTGGCATCTGTTGCCAATCTTCTTTTTTTTCCTCCTTCTTCTCCCCAAAGCCCCCCAGTACATAGTTGTATATTCTAGTTCTGGGTCCTTCTAGTTGTGGTATGTGGGACGCCGCCTCAGCATGGCCTGACGAGCAGTGCCGTGTCCGCGCCCAGGATCCGAACCAGCGAAACCCTGGGCCACAGAAGCGGAGTGTGAACTTGAGTGTGACTAAACCACTTGGCCACGGGACCAGCCCCCAGAAGCAAATTTGAAAAGTTAAAAAGAAAAAGATGAGACACTGTCTTCCATGTGTGAACACCCCACAGCCAGCTCCCGCCTGCACTCCGGGCAGACACTGATGGACCTCTAAGCTCTGATAAGAAGCATTTCCAGGAGAGCTGCTTGTGGAACCCAGCCAAGCATTCAGGGGCCCCACCCCGCAGGCCCAACACGCCAACATATGTGGTCCATTTTTCCAAGCGCCATTTGCCTGGTAATTCTCTCTCGTTTCCCTTGAGGATTAAGTTGGCTTTTTGTCCCAGTCCTACGTTCAGTAACATGAGGTGTGAAACTTAGAAATGTTTCTGTTTCCTTTTTTTTTTTTTTTAAATAATTCCACTATTCCACTAACCTGGTGCTAACTGGATATTAAACTGAACCCCAGGTTTAGGCCAAAGAGCAGAGCATGTTTTATTTATTCAGATCGTGGTGCTTTTCTAAACGTTTTCATGAAGTTCTTGGAGTCTGTCTGAGCCCCTCAGGTCTGCTGTCTTGGAGCACGATTGTATATTGTCATAGTCGATTGGGTTTTGTGTCTCTCCGCCCATCCAGGAGAAGACAAGCACCAGGAGGCCGAGTTCTCACTGCCGAACCCTCAGTGCCTGGAATCATGTTTGGTGTGTAGTAGACATTAAATAACTACTTGTCAATTTTTTTAATGAAAACAATTAAAACAGAATGCATTGCTGAACGAAAAGGATTTTTCTCTCTCTGAACTACCGTAAGATGTTAGTTCTGTTGCTGGCTTGCAGATGGCGTTCCTTCCGTGGATGATTTTTCTGAGTTTAGAGGCATTAGGGAATAAAACCTTCTATGCAATGTTGATAACACCAAGCTCGCTGGAGGCAATCAATGGACACTTGGGGATGCATGAATTGATGAATCGGTCCTTTATGTGGACTTATGGTAGAATTTCTTCATAGTTCATTACAGAATTTGCATCATTTGTTTCTCTAACTCCAGAAGTCAAGGTCAGATTGTTTTTTAATAAAGAATAACATGCAGGGTAGAACACAGTAATGAGAGTCAGCCGGCAAACCAAAACGTTATGAGCAGTTTCTGGAAAACACAGTGAATTGCCGCTCTGGTCCATGTATCATTTCTAACGTGTTCCCTCTCCAGGCCGAGTTACTGGATGATTCATCGTGCAATTTTCACCGCAACCTTTTCCCTTGGTGTGCCCTTTGCCTCCGGCCAGCGAGGGACACAATTTCCTGGAGATTACAGGGGCGGCAGGGAGCCGTCTCCGTTGTGTTAGGAGCTCTCAGTCTTCAGGGTAGGGTACCGTCGTTAACGGGGCACTCGGAGCAGCTGTATTTCAGGGGGCAAAGCAGGCGTTTACCCATCAGTGTGTGTGTGCTTCGTGTCTGGCCCTCACCTGGGACTGGGAGTCTGGTTAGGAAGCTGTGATCCAGTCTCTCTTGCAGAAGGTCAAGGAGTGCCCGAAGCCCCACGGCTCCTCCTGGTGGGGCCACAACAGAGCCCTGGTCTCACCAGGTCCAGGCAGAGCCACCACCCCGACCTCACTTCCCTCATGGCCGCCGGCTCCCTGGCCACGCAAGTCGTTGGTGCTTGGCTAGCTCACACTGGTGGTGCGCGTTGGTTGAAGCAGGTTCTGAAAGTCCAGCAGGAGGCCCCTTGTGGGGGTAGCTCTGATTCATCCCCACCGCTGACATCAGCCTCTGACTGGTCACTGTCGCCAGACGTGCACAGAGGCCACTTTGAATGCTGGGCCTGCGGTTCAGGGGGCCGAGGAGTGTGTTTTCCTTTCTATTATAGTTGCCTTGAGATTAGGACTGTGTCGTCCGTATTCTAAGTTTGGGGGCCTTCCAACTTGCTCGTGGAACTTTAGGGAAAAGTAGACAGTGTTTAGGTCGTATCCAGTTGAGCATGAGCATCAGTAAGTGTAAATGAGACACGTCGTGTGTTGTTTTCACCCTTCTAAGTAGCATTTGCCTTATCATTTATGAATTTTTTCGTGGGAGATCACATTCTTTTCCTTGAATAAAGACAAGTAGCAATTCTAGACATGTTATTGTCTTATGTGGGTCAACAACCATGCACTCCCGATTTGCCATATGCAGACGTGAAAGTCAGTGATTTTGTCAGACAACAAAACACCACCTAAGAATGACTCCCTCACCCCCAAATTTTGATAGTAAAGATATAATTCCAGGACAACTTGAATATATGTAAACTTCACTCACAATTACGTGTCCCAAGTGAAACGAAGCACACACACACGTATGGATTATGAAGACACTGGACAAGTGCCATCTGCCGTACAATTTGAACTTCTCAAAGAGCAGATTGATCAGAGTCATCTAGCTGCGTCTCTGTTATTGTTCTGTCAACTTTCCCACTGAAAAAAATCTTTCTTTTCAAAAATTTTTTCATCTCAGTCTAAAGCTTCCCGTTCTCAAAGACTCGGGACATAATCATGTTCTACTGAACAGTCCGTTCGGGAGGGAACCACACTGTGCTGCTGATGCGATTGTCTCGTTTCATCTTGTTATCCGATCATCATAAGGTTTGGCCCGGGCCATCACCGTTAGTGAAATCCATGGGAGGATTATCATTTTGTTTACTTCCTGGCCCTTTGAGCTTCAGAAGTCCATACTTAGAAACTTATGTGACCCACGTCATTAAAAGTGGGTTCCTTCTCAGTTATTCTTCAGAAAATCCAAGTTCTTATTGTGTAATTTGATTTTTCAGTATTTAAAATGAAAACGGAAAGTGTCTCAAACAGTGAAACAGCTGTCATCACTTTATTTTACCATCTACAAGAAGTTAAATGCTGGTTAGACGATGATTCCTTGCTAATTAACACATTGGAAATGCGTGTCTTTGCCCCAGAACTTGGGTGGCCGCAGGGTTTTTTTGTAACATTGGGGAGACCATTGTGTGCACGCCCGTGGCATGTCATTTCTCTGTTGTGTTTGATTTGCATTCGGGTCTGGAGACTAACATCAATTAAAACGTCAAAATAGCTTTAATCTTTTACGTTGAGTCTTTTGCCTTCAAAGTTTGCCTTCTCCAATATCTAGACTCTCATTTAGACATTCGTGGCTTGATTACTGTAATTGCTTTTATGCTGTATCTTTGAAGTTCTAATTAAGAGAGTGCAATGAATTTAAGTGTGGCTGTTAGGGCCATGCTTGCCGATTGAAATATATTTTATCTTGATTACGCATTTGTGCTTTATACAATATCATGCTAATTTCTAAATTTCCTTTTTGGCTTGCAAATGACTTCCAAGGGTTGAATTCAGAAATGGTGTCCAGAATTCCAGGTGTACATGGATAATTTAAAGTAATGATGTGTTCACACTTGAGATTACTCAGTCATATAAAAGTGTAGACTGGGCAACAGTTTATTTCATCTCTTTCAGGTTAGCTTAACTCAAACAAAATGTGTTTCTCCAAATTCTCCTTCAATAGCTTTGCTAACCCAACACCTTGAAGACCCAAAGCAAAGCCCTTGAGATCAATTTCATTTGCTCGATGTCTATTGAGCAGACAGGTAGATACGTCCTGGTATTGACTTTGCATGGCAAAAAATGTTCCAGACCAGCACTGTGCGGTGACGAGAAGGATCTGTGACTGTGCTGTCCAGTTCAGCAGCCATCCACCGTGTGTGACTGTCCAGCAGTGGACATGGAGCTAGTGTTACAGAGGAACTGGTTTTTTACTGGAGGTTAGATATTTAGATATTTAAACTTGGCTAGTAGCTATGCTATTGGACAAGCAGTCTAGAACATAACCTTTCTCATACCATTAAGAGAAATCTGCGAGTTTTTAGGCCCAGTTTTAGTGCAATAAAGCTTCCATCCTTCCCTTTGCTCTGCCAGCAGTATTAGCAGCTGCAACCTCCTCCCGTCTTCCTGCCCGACGGTCATCTGGACTCAGGTCTTTGAGCAATTTCTTCAGAAAGGGCTTCCAAATGAGATTAACTCAACCCCAAATATATCTGAAAAAGTCGTTGTTACATGTCTCTTCCTCGCCTCATTTATTTAGCTCTAGCAGAGAAGAGTTAATCCACCTGAGCAAAATTTCCTCTCAGCATCACTACTTCTGGCTTAATACAATTTTTATAGAAATCTTGCTAGAGTGTATTATATGCATGGCTCCTTCCATCTTTTAAATAGCGTAATTAACCTTTTCTCCATGGCATAGAGGCTTACGTTCGTGTCGCTGTTCTCACGAGAGAAGGCACTTTATGGATCAGCTTCTTTCCGTCACCCCCCTTATTTTCGGGGTGACTGTCACCAACTTATCTAATCTCTGAGACATAAGCAAAATCCAGACTAACTCAGTAATTGGATTCAAAAGCATAGGTATATTTTAACCTTTCTCCCTATAATTTTGAAGCCACTTGAAAAACCACCAGGGATTTTCACGGTACTAGACACGTGGTAAAAGAAATCAGTGATGGGCTTTTAAAACCAGAAGGATATTCCTGCCTGGACTCAATTTTAAAAAAATAGAGTATTCAGGTCTTCAGACACCTTAAGATATTAAGTAATCATTTCATTGTTTTTATTTCAAAGTTCATATTTGATCATTTGTATGTAAATAACTCATATGATTATTTAGAAATCTCTCTGTTGATTCATCTGCTTTTTGAAGATGTACATACTTCAATAGAATTATGTTGCTGAATGAAATTTAAATTTTTCAATTGTATTTTAATGTTTGCCTGACATGCATATAGAAAATGAGAAAGAACACAGCCTGTGACTAATAATGATTAGCTCTGATAAGTGGATTCTAACTGTGTATTCACATACACAGAATTAAGACAATTATTATCGCCCAAGCTATCCAACTGAATAATTGAATGTTTTTCTTGAATGTGTAAAATAATTTCTTTAACTGTTTATTTTAATTCATGGCAGCAAATTAACACAATTGAATGATCATTTTAATTCTTTATTATATTTCCAGCTTCTAATTCTAGCCATAATGAGTCATTTGGGAATGTAGAATTCTGTCCCACAAGATGGGAAATTATTCTACTTATCTAAAATATTTTATGTACCATAACATCAAGACTGACAACTGAGTCTTAATTTTTAAATTATAAAATTCAAAAATGTTCAATTACCCAGGAAGATAAACGTGATTTAGTGTTCTGCTATAAACAGCCCCGTTCAGAAACCCATAAGGATTCATATCGTTTGCATAGAGGACCCCGGGGGGAGTGGCCAAAGGCGCATTCCAAATATGTGTTAGATGCTCTCCCGCGTCTTCAGATACAAGCCCATTTTGCCTTCTACACTGACAAGAAAAAGTAAGTCTGGTATCATGGTGCCTAGAAGTTTTTACCTGAATTTCTAAATCTGTTTCTTTCTTTAGCTTGTTTCCAATGTGTTGTTTTCAGAACATTAGGTATCACTTATTTATCTCTATTAAATCTGTGTTGGATTTTCCATGAGGCCATTACAAAGGGAACCAAATGGAAAAGTGATAAACATTTTCAGGGCTGACAGTGTCCCGCCAAGGCACATATTTCCCACCATTGAGCTGTCGGTGGGTTGGATCCTGTGGGTGGGAAATCCTCCGATGTTTGACCAGAGCTTTCCCTGGCCCCTCAGCTAAACATCCCAGTGTCTTTGAGAGCATCCGAAGGTCTGAGAGGAATCATGGGAGGCGTTTCCCTCCAGCAGGTGGCAGACACACAGAGCAGGCGTCACAGCACCGCGGCTAATGGTACAACTTCTGCTGTAAGGTGCTCAGAGCAGTTCTTGCACAGCCTCTGCACAACACGGGAGAAAATTGCCCAACCCATTTCTCCTTCATAGGATGGGGGAAGATTAAACACAATGATCCATGTCAAAATAACACAGTGATTGGCACTTGGTGTTCATCCAATGTAGCTATTTCCAAGAAGACTTTGTATAAATAGAAATCCTTTCCATATTCGTTGAAGAATTTTTTGCCTGTTCAGTTCAAACACCAAGAGAACGCTACCGGTCTGAGCTCGCTAGGCCTGGCACCTGCTGTCACAGCTGTGTGACCGCTGGCCGTGTTAATAGAGTGACAACATCTCCTCTGCTTCCTCTTCTGTATGCAGACGGCTAGTCAGTGCTGAGAAGGGAGAGCAGCTTAACATCACCGTTATTCAGCTAAAAAAGAGCACAAAAACTTCCCATGCAAAGTTTTATTATTCAGGATGCAAAACCTGTGTGCTCTGCCAGCATGCTCGTTGGCCGGAGGGAAGAAATACTCCCTATGATGGTGCTTCCACAGTACCACAAAGTAGAGATGCCGATGCTTTGAAAATCACTGGGTCCCACACGAGCTTTCTGTAAACCAGGGACTATGTCATTAGGAGAGTAGGCAGATATTAGAAGGCCTTTTTCCTCAAAATAATTTCCATTAGTTTCTATCATTTAAGGAATTGAGAGATAATTACAATTAATTTCCTCTTCTTGGTCTTAAGCCCATGAGTCAACAGTCTCTTCAAACAATTTGGGTCATTGAGTAACAGTACAATCTAAAATTTCTTCTCCAACCAAATGTATTTTGGTTTCCTTTTTTTTTAGAAAACCTGGAACTGATATAATTCAGAGGAAATCCTTGCTAAAGCAATAAATGATTCTCCCATTTAACTTTGCATTAGGCAAGGATCCCAATGTGCTTCTGTGCCCGGGTGAGGAAGCTGTCTCTTAAAAGAGAATAAAGTCAGATCAGGCCATGATAAATAAGACTGAGCTACATACTGGTCAGAGAAGGAACAAAGAATTGCTGTCGTCAACACTGGACGGGAGTCTGAATCCCAGCCCTGCCACTGGTTTGCTGGCTGACCTCAGGAAAATGTGTAAACCCATTTGAACCTCCATATTCTCATCTGGGAAATGGAAACACAAACACCATCTGCCTGGCAATGTTCTGAAGCTTACATGAGGAATGAAGTATAGAGCATTCAGCATGGTGCCTGCTACAGAGCAGACACTCACCCAGTTGTGGCTGTGTGTGTGTGTGTGTGTGTATGCGTGTGCGTGCTCGCTCACGCATGCACTCTTGGGAGAATTTCTTTCTCATAACTGTATCTTATAAATATACATATGGTAACTTAGTAACAATCTCCAAAGAAATGAAGGGTGGTGCCCAGTTTGTGGTTGCTGTTGGTATTTATTCTCTCTGTTGAGAGTGGATATGGCGAGTGGTTTTAAATACCCGGCATTGTAACAGGAACCCTTCCTGAGCACTGGCGTCTGCCTGCCCCTTCGTGTGCTTTGTTCCTGATTCTCGAGACAACAGATAAGGTGGTATCATGAGTGTTTCCGTTTACAGATGAGCAAACTGAGGCTAAGAGAAGATAATTTCTCCAGGGTCACACAATTACGTCATTTTAAGTCTAAAACAAGGAAAATTTAGTTTAGCTCTAACAGAACCAGAGAGGAGAAGTGTGAAATTTCCCTTTCTAAAGATTTTGGTGGAAGGGATCTGTGAGCATCCTTGTCTGTGAGTCCTAAGAGGCTGTAATTTCAGGTCAACTGCAGTGAGTTTAAGAGATCGAACAGTCGGCGTCGTGTTCAAGAAGTTGAACAAGTGCGCCGACAGGTCGAGATATGAGAGCACTGAAATGAAACAAAGCGAGAGCTCGAACATTAAAGCAGACTGTCCGTTTGAGGGGAGAGAGCGGTAGAAGGGTCATGTGACATTTCCCCCAGGAAGTAAATAAACTGAAGAAAACTCTATGACACTTATAAGGAAAAGACATAGTAGCCTGCATCCCCAAAAAACTAGTATAACTAGTCAATTTAGCCCTCCAATGAGAGTCTCTGGACCAGGGGCGAAAAATCAAATTAAACTTTAAAGTCTCTTTTAAGTGAAAGAAGAGTCTTTTTATCAGTAAGTACTGACCTACTGACTCTAGACCCCTCTTCTACTCAGTACTGTATCTCTAGTTCAAGCACCGTGAGTCCATGCACACTTGCATCCACACGTGGAACGGACAAGCTCTGTCTTCTGCTGGGACTCCCCACTCATCCTTTCCCACAGGGCCAGCTGGGTCCATCCTCCAAGACTCACCCCAAGGCCATCTCCTCTGGGACGCCTCCCTTTGACTCTTGGGTCATTCTCTTCTCAGGATTTTCCTAGAATCCAATGCATATTCGGTTCCTTTGCCCATCTCTTCAATTAGATTGTGAGCACACTGGAGCCGGTGTCTTAGGCTCTAGATACATGAGCACTGAAACCAGTGAATTTTACAGTATTATAGCAACAGATGATGCCTGAAGGTCAAGTGACATTGGTCCCACATGAAAGAAGCTGTAAGGTCTCTTCAGTCTCCTTGAGCTGCAGCTTTTGGAACGTCCATAACAACAGCATCCATAGCAACACCTCACGTCGGACTGTGTATCTTTATAAAATCTCCATCAATGACTTGACAGTGAAAATTAATGATTATATGGGTTCAATGCCAGTAAGCAGTTGAATTTTTTAAGCAGTAGAAAAAAAACATGTATTTGCATGTACTTTCTAAACTGTTTATTAGGAGAATAGAGTAGCCTAAATAAAGACTCCAACATCTGTGCTTTGCTGACATGGGGAAGAACATTACTCTTCCAGAAAAGTTCTAACTATAACTTTTACCAATTAAGCCAATCAGTAATAGTCTCTCTGATCTGCTATGAAATTGGTTCCACGAACATTGTACCACCCATGCCGCTCTGGACAAATGACGCAGCAAATGCGTCAGAGCATGTTTCCACTTAGTGGTCCCAAGGAACCTGGCACGTGCACACAGGTTTAAAAACAGCATAACCTCTTTGTCTTGTCACCCAGGAAAAGCGCCTGTGTTTCACCCTCCCTGGCTTGAGTAAAGTCAATTCTAGAAATGATGGCCCCTTTTTAATTAATTTGTTAAGAAATTATGTTGCCCAACTACATTTTTACAAGGAAATCAATTTACAAATTCATATTATCATGCTGTCGCGAACACATTATAAGGTGAGAAGATGTGATATTAGATTTCCTGTGATCATGGAGATAAATCATAACACTCTGTATTTTTTTTATTTATAAGATATCCACACAGGGAAGAAGTTTTAATTGTTTTGTCAAATTTTCCGACTCTTTAAATTGTACTGGATCCGTTTGGTAAGATTTCTCATTTTGAACAGGAGTGAAGGGAAACTTTTAAGAATAACCATGACCTAGTTAGCGAGCCAAACAAGGATGGCTTTGCTGCGTGGGTTTGCTTCGATTTCCTGTGGGATCTTTCTGCCGTATGTGCCCGTGAGGCGGCGTCACGGTGCCTGTGCGGGTGGCATCATCATGGGTGAGAAGAGCACAGCTGGGAACGTCGGCCCGTCTGGCATGTTTATTGTAACCTTTTTACTCATCTCAACACTGTGAAGAGAAACAGAACTATGCTAAGATAGGCATAGCTTTCTCATCCATGTTCCTGTATTTCCGTTACCCTGCATCATCACTCCCACTGTTGCTGGGACATGAAATTTCTTCAGAACCAATATTTCTGCTTAAGAGAACCAAAGCAGAGTTCACTCTGTGGTGCAAGGTTTTATCAAGAGCGCCTAGACACAGTTATTCTGCAGAGCACGGTGGGTGGCTGGGCTTCCTTTCTGCTGGATCCGTAGACTCTGGAGACAGGCTCTTAAAGGATAAAGATTCTTCTTTCAGTAAACGAACCACATCGATGGGTTACCATGAAAACGACCACCTGGTTTCCATCCTACTGAGCTTCCTTCCCACTTTACCTGCCGCTTCTCCTATTCCTGTGTATATGTAGCCCTTAACACCCTCGAGAGGGCAACACTATGAAATACTACTGAGAAACCCTTGGTAAAAAGCAGAATGTGAGCGGGCCACCACTGTGAAGGGCAGGCGAATGCACTCTAACCGGTAATCCTGATACCAGGTTGCGAAGAAGAGGGAATCGTCAAAGCTGATAGCCAAAGAGAAGGACGGTTATTACGGGACGATCTGCCCACACACGTGTCCCTTCATCGCGCAGAGGAGCAAACGAGTCCCACCCAGCAAGACGAAATGATTTGCCTACCTTGGCTTTCTCACTCTCGGCACTACTGACAGTTCTGAGCTGGGTGATTTTTCGTGGTGAGGACCGACTGTGCCCCAGAGGATGCTGAGCGGCATCTCTGGCCCCAACCCACTAGATGCCAGTAGTACCACCCACCCCAGGTGTGACAGCCGAGAATGTCCCCAGACATGGCCAACGGTCCCCTGGGAGAGAGAGGAGACAGGATCACCCAGCTGAGCACCACTGGCTGATCCAGGGGACCTAATGGGAGGACCTGAGAGGGAGCTTGGCGGGGGAGCCGGGACTGTAGGTTTGTGAGGGAGAGGTGAAGAGGCTGACGACGCGTGGGAAGAAGGTTTAAAATCCACTAGAGCAAAGGGTCTGGCCGTCTCTGAAGTTTAGCGAGAGTGAAGGCGTGGGAGTGAGAGAGGACGAGAGGAAGAGGTGGAGGCAGGAGGAGCATCTTCCGGAGGACTGAGGTTTGGAGGGGAATGCATCTGTGATTTTCTGAAATCAGACAGAGACAAAGGTCTTTCTTAAACCAGCCAAAATATTTTAGCCACTTTGACACCAAGGCGCGGGGGGCAGGTCATGGATAAGGATGTTCAAGCCACCCTGGCGAAGGCAGGAATTCAGGGAGAAAGGAGCTGGAGTTTGGATGATGGTGGGGAAGAGAAGGATGGGAGAGACGTTAGGGGAGAGAAGGACCATGCCCGGGGCAGGACCGCCTATTCCTGCTGGCAACAGGCTGCCTCCGTGAAGGGGACTTCACACCTACGTCTAAGACGTCAACCAGTATGTGTCAGAGGTTGGGAAACTCTGGATCTCCTGGGACAATGCCCTGAATATAGTCAGTGTTCAGTAATTTTCCTTTAGAGGTTGATCAACACTGGAAAAAATGTCCTTAAAATAAAAAGAGAGGATTATAGATGTTCCTCTGGTGTAGACAGAGCTCCGAGCCCACTTTTCTAACAGCCGTCTTCCTCCATCTGTTTTCTCCCTCGGAGTCTCTTTCCAATGCTTTCTTCTAAAACATGTCATAAATTTTCATGTGCAATTTTTATGCCTTAAAACTCAGATCGTCCTGACGTGACGAACTCATTTGTTGTTATTTGCTGATGTTTATTTGCGATGACATTTGAGGTTTTATTTTTTAGGAAAGTCCATTCGCACAGATTAAAGATGATCGGAGAGGGTAAGCCATAGGAAATACGTTGAAACCCCCAGGAACAGAACAGCAGAAATGATGTATTTCCACAAACAGCTGCAGGATGGTGATTCCTGGGCACAATTTCTGAAAGTTCTTAAAGGAAACTGTTGCTCAGTCTCTGCTCACAGATGATGCTGAGGCCCCTCCTGGAGAAGCTCGTGCGCATGTCTGGTCACGGAGCACGGCAACAGCCCTCACACGTCTGCGCACCGTGCCGGCGCGTCTGCTTTGCACGGTGGTGAAGGGCGCCCAGGTTCACTGTCAGAAGCACTTGTCGGTTTTTCCTCTCCAGATAAAGGAAAATAGTCACCAGAAATGGGAAACCCATTCATGTCAACACAGAGTACCAGGAGTGGTTCATCCTTGCTGTAAAAATAAGTAACACTCAGAGCCTGGCAAATATATCTAAGGAATTTTGGGGAGCTTCTAAGAAATATTTAACATAATTTCATGTCCCAGTGCATTCATTTTTCTTGGGTGGATTTACTATACGGCCAGAGTGTGTGGAACTCGAGTGTGTCCTGCGGGGTTAGGAGGAGGTGAAGTGGCCGTCATCGGCCTGAAGGTGAAGGAGCCCTGGGCAGGGACAGAACTGGAGTCCTATTGTCCCTTCTCAGTTGACTTCTACGGTGTAGACACAGTAATGCACACCCAGTCTTCTGATAACATGTATTTTCTCCAATAGAAGCATTTTTAGAACATACAGGTAAGTGGAAGAGGAGACAATCCCCCGTATTGTCCTGATGATGACCACGACTAACCCTTTTATGTCCTTCTACTCTCTTTTCATACAGGTTTTCTTTACAAATATATTCCACTTTCGCTGTTATAAATACATCCGTGTAGACTCTCTCTGAGCAGACAGCGCTTCCCCAGTATTTTGCGTTGTTTTCTTAGGCTGGACGTCAGGCATAGACTTGCTTGACCGTCATAGGGAATGAACACGTGCACGATGTAGGCCAGATTTCCATGTGGGAGGAGGGGAAATAAGCCTTTGTTGACTTGGCACATTTGTTTTCCTTGCAGCTGTCTCCTATACTAATTATAAAAAAACACCGCCCCCCGTGCCCCCTCGGACCACCTCCAAGCCTCTGATTTCGGTGACGGCGCAGAGCAGCACCGAGTCCACCCAGGATGCCTACCAGGACAGCCGCGCCCAGAGGATGTCCCCGTGGCCGCAGGATGGCCGCAGCCTCTACAACTCCACGGACAGCCTGGACAGCAACAAGGCCATGAACCTCGCCCTGGAGACGGCCGCCCAGCGCCTCGCCTCCGAGGGCCAGACCAGCTCCACGCGGACCAGCGACAAGGCCATCCTGGCGTCTAAGGCCGAGGAGTTCCTCAAGAGCCGGCGCTCCTCCATCGGGATCCAGGTACCGCTCTCTGCCGCGCCCTGGCGCTTGCTCCGCCTGGCTCTGCTAATCGCGTACACTGAGCCACAACCCAGCCGCGGCCCTGGGTCCTTCGCGGTAAGCGAGAGGCTCTCGCGGGCCGTGAGGCGCCCAGAAGGTCTTCGGTTCCCGTTGTCTGCGCGGCTCAGGTCCCCGGGTCTCCCGCCCGCCCCCACCCCACCCCACCCCAGGGCATTTCTAGGGGCCACTGGCTGCTTAGAGAGCGTGGAAGTAGGTCATTTTGATGCTTAGGAAGGATGGTTTTTCTTCAAACCTGATTTTTCAAAAGCTTTTCAGTCTTGCGGGCAAACAGTTGAGTGGGGAGACAAAGGCATTGATAATAAAGTGGAGAAGACAGGCCTGTTTGGTACAAAGGAGGATATGATGCTCACAGGGACCCAAGTGGGGCCCCCGAAGGTGCTTCTTCACCAACCACGGGGGGCTCTTGGGCGTTGGTTGTAGTCACCAACGCCGCGTCTGTGGTTTCAGACCACCGATCGCTGACCACCTCTGTTGAGGCCCGAGCATCTGCCCAAGATACAGACCTGGCAGCGCCCTTTCTCCGATGCCCTCCCTCCTCCCCTCTGCCCTCTGCCGGCTCCTAACTCCACTCAGCACGTCCACCCCGTGTCCCCAGTTGGGGAAGGGAAACCTCTGAGCTGAGCAACAGACACCCTTTCCAGCTCCCTCCCCACCCAGGGACCTCACAGGACAGTTGTCCCACCGACACAGCGCACCCTGGTTTATCTGGGTGGCTCCCCCGCAAGATGGTGTTGACCTGGCAAGGCAGGGTTCCCGCCAAGTCCTTCCGGAGCACGGTCCACCTCGTGCTTCCTGTCGCTCCTCCGTCCAGCCTGTGTCAGCCGGAAGCCTTAAGAATCAGAAGGCTTCGTTGCTGCCTGGGAGGAGGGCAAGCGGCGCCTGGCTGAGGCCATGCGTGCTTGGTCCTGGTGTGAGCGGGGGAGCACCGTCCTGGGCATCACGGGGCCGCGGGAGAGCAGGTTGGGGAGCCCGCCCGCTTGTCTAGGGCCTCCGCACCAGGTCTCCACACTGTGGCTTCATTGTTTTGTTTAGGATTCTGAATTCCCAGAGCATCAGCCATACCCAAGGTCAGATGTAAGTACCAAACATACTGCAAAGCCAAGCACGCATGAATTTCATTTTACTCCCTTTTCTGGATTCTCCATACAACCGCTCTTGTCACCTCTCTCTGTCCTAGTCTATGTGCCAGGCACTATGCTAGGTGCTCCCACATGTCACAGGGACCCTGCACCCCTGAGGGTGTGTCATTAGCCCCTCTCGGATGAGGACAAGGATGGGGCACAAAACAGGCCAGGAACTTGATGCAGCCAACAGACTCGCTGGGGCCACAGGGCTGGGACGTGGGGCTGCCCGGCCCCTGCGCCTGTCGCTCTGGCTCTGAAGTCACGTGTCCAGACAAGACTCATGAGGTCCCCAAATTAGTGAGGCCAGCTTCCCGTTCCTGGGCCCACGCATCCCCTGGCTTTCTCACCTGCCCCTTCCACAAGCTTTCTCTCAGCTGCCTGCTCGCACCACGGACGGGGGTCGGGATGTCAGCTTCTGAACACGTGGAACTGCTGATTTTACCTGAAAATGGTGGGAACGGGGTGCCAGGAACCCATCAAATCAGACACCACCGCTCCCTGCCCCCACCTCCCCCTCAGGATCCCCTGACTCACCCTGTAGCCCATTCTGCTTCTAGCAGCCGGGCCTCTCCCTCTGAGAGAACGTCCTTCCACGCCCCCTCCCACTCTGCTGTGCCTGCCTACGCGCAGTTCACGCCAAGCCCCCCTGGAAGCCTCTCCCTACACCGTCCCCAAGCCGCGCGTTCTGTGAAGGCCGAGGCTGCGCCTTCCCCCTCTTGACAACCCAGCACCCAGCACAGGGCCTGGCAGATAGCAAGTTCTCCGTAAGTGTTGGATGCGAGTGAAGTGGGAGAGTCGGTGGGTGAGTGGCTGGTGAAGATAAGTGTGAACGGGGGGATGCACATGTCTAGCGGGTCCAACTGTCTCTTATGGCAGTAAAACAATGCACACGTCCACGTGAGCTTGTAACCTCGCAGTTGTCAGATTGACGTGAATTGAAAAGCCAAGAGAAACCGTAGTCACAGAGATGCAAGTATTAGGATAAATAAGAGTCAAAAAGAAATGAGGGGCCGGCCCCATAGCCTGGTGGTGAAGTTCAGTGCTCTCTGCTTCGGTGGCCCCAGTTCGCAGGTTTGGATCCCAGGCGTGGACCCACACCACTTGTCAGCCATGCTGTGGCTGTCACCCTACATACAAAATAAAGGAGATTGGCACAGGTGTTAGCTCAGGGCCAATCTTCCTCAGCAAAAAAAATGAAAAAAAGAAAAAAGAAAGGACAGATAGATGAGTGTCGGAGGCCAACTCAAAGAGCAAAGAACAAAGGAACAGTAAGAAATGGCGAGGTGAGCAGATGGAAAGACACTCGTAGATTCCTCCAAGGCGCTAGAACAGCTGAGGTCAATGGCAGTGTTGACAACGCACAAGTAAAAATCATCACGGTGATGAGTGAAAGAGCGAGCTATGGACACGTCGCTGTGACCCTGGCTCTGCGCACGTGCTCGCTCCATACTCGTGTTAACACTATGTGCCAGTAGGTCTCACATCCAAATTACAGATGGGGAAACTGAGGCTCTGAGGGGTAAGTGACTTGCCTACGGGTCCAAGCCGTAAGTGTCAAAGCCGAGGTTGAAGCCAGGAGGGTGGGATTCCCAAGCCCGCCATCCCCACTGCTTCCCAGAGAAGAGAAGGGGTGGGGTGCAGGGCCCCGTGAGCCGGGCGCGTCCTCGTCCCTGAGCCTGTGCGAGAGCAGCAGCCTGTCCCCATTCTGCACACTGAGGGGGTGGCTCTGTCCTGCAGCTTGTACAGAAAGCTGGCTGGCACTCTCCACACTCCACCAGCACTTAATGGGATGGGGTCCCGCCTGACCACCGACGCTTCCCGGAACCACGGGAACAGCCACTGCAGAGGGAGACGGGAGAGCGTCGTCTGAACGCGGACGGGGGAGGGTCTCAGTTTACAACCACGGTTCTCTCCAAGGGTTGGAGACGGCCCACTGCGTGCACTGTCTGTGACGCTCAGGCCCCACAGGCCACACTGGGTTTGGGGTCTTGACTGCCTCGGCTCCCAGGACGTCACAGGACACCCTCCCACCCCTTCCTGCGGGGCCCTTTCTAAGGGTGCCCAGACAGCGGCTGTCTCCTGACCCGGCTTCCCCAGCTGGCCCAGCCTCCCTTCTCATCACGATGGTGACCTTTAACTGTTCTCTGTGTGTTCGTTTTTCATTTTATGTGATGTGTCTGTTATTGCAGAGGTTTCACTTTTCCTGTGTGTGTGTGAAAGTCCACTGGGAACGGCTCGTGTTCCCAGATACTGGCCTCTGGTTAACACTCAGGAATAGCCCCGTCTTTATAATGGGGCAGTTACCACCCTGTGTGTCACCAGGCTGTGGGAGTAAATGGTAGCGACCCTGAATCGGGTCTGTTGCTGTTCCATCAAAGCGTCCTCCATAAGGAACGCTGCTTTACTGTGATGGGAACCCCTCCTGGGCAGCCTGCGCCCTCCAGGTTTCCACATGCCTCCCCCACCGGCTCCCACGGCTGCCAACGCAGGAGCGTCTCAGGCAGCAGGCAGGCAAGTCCTGTTTAACTCTGGGTCTTCTAACAGGTCCCCAGGGAAACAGTGACTTTGCATCTGGAGCAATGCTCCTGCCTTGCGACCTGCAGGGTTTCGAAGGCAGAGCATAAAATGAGCTGAGTTTAGAGAGCGAACACTGAGATCAGAGCTCCAGCCGACTATTTCTGGTAATGGCTCCCAGCCTGGGTTTCTTCTCCCAGGTCCCCACCCAGCCTTGACGTCCCACAAACCTGGCCACGTGCAAGATGGGGACCAGCACCTGGGGCCTGCCTCCTTTCCAGCTCACGCTTCTCAACACACACATGCACACACATGCACCACTCACAGATGTGTGCACCCTCTTACACATATGCATACACTCATGCGCACGTGCACTCACACATATGCACACTTGCACGTGCATGCACTCATGTGTGCACACTTGTGTGAACATGTACACACTCTGTGCATGCTCACACTGTGAACACGCTCACATATATGTGAGGGCACTCTCGCATGTGTGCTTGTGTGTGCATGCACACGTGTGCACACGTACGCACCCACACATATGCAGTCATTCACGTGCATGCTCTCACGTGTGCATGCATTTGCACACCAGCACACACTCATATGTCTGTGCGCACACACACGTCTGTACATGTAAGCACATTCTCACTCTCACACATGCATGCACATTCACACATATGCACACTCACACACGTGCACACTCACACATGTGCACACTCACTTGCACACACCAGATGCACTAACCTCCTTCTTAAACAGATCACGTTTGGGAACGTGCTCGCTTCCCTTCCCATCATGGCGTCCGGCCCAGCGTAAAGCCCTGTGACGTTGCCCGGGGACGTGATGTGAGGGTTCTGGACTCCGCGGGCCTGGAGACCCTCCTGTGAAGGGCCCCGCTCACTGCAGCGGCTGGGCCGTGTCTGTCCCTCATGCCTCAGTGAGCCCCTCACACACAGCGTCTGCTCCCGACAGAGTTCACTCAAACACGGTGTTGTGCTGGTTCATCGTCCTTCTCAACGCCTAGAACACAGCGGCTCTTGTGAAAATGAGCGTGTGCATATATTTCTCAAAACTTTTAACATCCGTTTACTCTTCTAGCCAGAATGTCCTCTTGGGAAAAGATTCCTTTGACTTCCCTCCCACCAGGCAAAATAGAAATTCCTTTCCTTTGTCCTAAATTGGCTGGGTTTTTCCCATATATAAAGCTGTCTACTCCCAGGATTTCTGAAATTGGTAAACACTTAGCTCATCCTGGCCGTGTGTGACTGTATCAGATTCCCCTTGGCCTTCACTGCTGATAATAGAAATACCTTCCTTTTTTTTAGAAAGGTTTCATACGACAACCACTGTAAAATCTGTTAAATTCATTGTGTGCATTCCTCGAATTTAATACCCATATCATTATTCACCTGATGATCTAAGAAGCTGAGGGGACAGGACAGAGCATTGGTATTTGCTGTGGACAGACTTACCTGAACCGGGCTTCACACAGACTTTTACGTCAATCAGACAAGGTGGGCCATCTTCCCTCATTTTTGAGATTAGGAAGAAAGAACTCAACAAAATTTGAAAGACTTACCTGAGAGTCACATGGCCAGCAAGTGGGAGAATCCGGCCGGCTCCAAAAACGATATTTTTCTCATTCACCATAGAAATAAGAGAATTATAGTAGAGAAAATGTGAAGCCTGAAGAAAGGAAGACGAAAACTCTTCTGTTGTGTCTTGGTCGTGTTTGTGAGTCCCTTGCGGCGCATGTTTACATGTCTGTGGGTATGTGTCTGTTTTACGTGTGTACACGTGTCCTGTGATTTTATCGTTCATGCCACCTCCTGAAGTCCGTTCCTTCGTCCTCCCTGCATCATGAGCACCTTTCGTGTTGTGATCCTTATAACCACCGTCGGGCAAGCGCACGGTGCTGTGTGTCAGTGCATCCTCCTTGACTGTGTGTCACCATCCTACGTCGGGTAAGCGCACGGTGCTGTGTGTCAGTGCATCCTCCTTGACTGTGTGTCACCATCCTACGTCGGGTAAGCGCATGGTGCTGTGTGTCAGTGCATCCTCCTTGACTGTGTGTCACCATCCTACATCGGGTGACCGCACGGTGCTGTGTGTCAGTACATCCTCCTTGACTGTGTGTCACCATCCTACGTCGGGTAAGCGCACGGTGCTGTGTGTCAGTACATCCTCCTTGACTGTGTGTCACCATCCTACGTCGGGTAAGCGCACGGTGCTGTGTGTCAGTGCATCCTCCTTGACTGTGTGTCACCATCCTACGTCGGGTGACCGCACGGTGCTGTGTGTCAGTACATCCTCCTTGACTGTGTGTCACCATCCTACGTCGGGTAAGCGCACGGTGCTGTGTGTCAGTACATCCTCCTTGACTGTGTGTCACCATCCTACGTCGGGTAAGCGCACGGTGCTGTGTGTCAGTACATCCTCCTTGACTGTGTGTCACCATCCTACGTCGGGCAAGCGCACAGTGCTGTGTGTCAGTGCATCCTCCTTGACTGTGTGTCACCACCCTACGTCGGGTGACCGCACGGTGCTGTGTGTCAGTGCATCCTCCTTGACTGTGTGTCACCACCCTACGTCACCACCCTAGTTTTCCCCACGTTTCACCTTATAAATGATGCTCTCATGAAGATGTCACACACTGGTCCGAATTAAATGTAATTTCTTTAGACTACAACCCTAAAAGTGGACTAAGTGAGGCAAATATTCTGAACAATTTTACGATAAAAAATTAGAGCTCTTGACAAAAGTCTCTCTAAAAGTATTCATATGAAATGATTTCACCATTCCATGTATCTATCAAATTTGACAATATCTACCAAAATTGTAATATCTAATACATTTGACCCAGCAACCACATGGGCTGTGAATCTGTTCACAGAAGTTTGCACGTTCATACACGTGCAGGCGTATATTTATAATGGCAGAAAACTAGAAATAACCAAATATAGCCATTGAAGACTCATTAAATGTCAGGTTATATTCATAAAATGGAATTGTGTACAGTTAAAACACAAGCCTGCCCTATTTGATTAGACATGGGGTAACATTTTAAATATATTGATTTTTATTGCAATCCTTTTGTATAAAATAAGAGTAACAGCAATCTCCTTGTCCAGCACAATAAAATTTGTTAAAACCATAGCCCACCTAAAATTAGAAGGAGAAATGATGATTAACACCAAGGTTAGGATTTTCGTTCCAGAATGTTATTCCTCCTGTCGTCAATCTATTTCCTCTTCCACGTATCCAAACATGCAACACACATGAGGTACAACTTCGATGCACGTTTCTAGTATTATTCCAACAAAAAAATAGGGTGTACCCGGCCGTCCTCCACAGGTCAGTAACTAACCGGGAGCTCCAGGGTCTTCATGAGGCCATATTTATTCTGGCCACAGAGAAGCAGTACAGAGCATAGCTCTGTGCTCAGAGAGATTCAGGCATGAATCCTGGCTCTGCCCTCAACAAGCTGTGTACCCCTGGGCAAGTTACTCACCTTCTCTGATTCCTCAGTTGTCCAATGTGGCTAGAAACCACAACAGGGCTATCGTGTGGAGTATGTGCAAAAATACTTATTATGCCATAGCACAGCGCCTGGTGAGTGGTAAGCATAAAATGAAGATCAGCTATTATTTTCATTACTTCTACTCACGACGAATTGAGTCAGCCCTCGATGGCACACACTTTGCCATAGGGCAATCTCAAATTACAATCAGAGTTGTAAAGAACACCTTCTCTCTCGTAACTCACAGAAGAGAGTGTCGTAATTATTTGTTTAATGGTTTATAGCTTACCCCTGTAGTGATCATTAATATTTTGAAGAAAAAATGTGTTTTACAGCTTAGTTACGACATTTTAGATTGGGGTCAGAAGTCCTATTGGTACAATAGGTGATATTTTTTGTGAAAAGGAAAGGGCTGGCTGAGTATCTGGGATAATATTTATGACTGAACTAACCTTTGGTTTCACAGACTTTTTGTACTGAGAGCTTGGGGTTTTTTTAGAAAACGTGCTGTACTAGAATTCCTTCATGTGTCAACTTCACACTGCTGACCATCACTGAAGTGCTTCGTGGGTTTGGGGAGACTTTCTGGCAAAATGGCCCCAATAAGGATTCTGTGCAGAATACACGATGTCTGTTCCGTTCTAACCTCACCCAGCTGGGCACGGGCCTGTTAGCGAATGTGAGACAGTTACCTGTAGAACAGAGGGAGAGACTGCCTCCGTGTCCCCGAGAAATGCTTAAGTTCCTTTCCGTGTGTTTCTGTATGTGGATGCAGCCATCAGTATAATTCTATTAAATCGCTTATTTGTTGTCCTCAGCTCTATCCGGTTCATGCTGTACTTAACCTTCTTCACTGTAGGGTTTGGTAAGAGCTTTCCCGTCCTATGATAACGCGCTGCAACAAAGCCTATTTTTTTTCCTGAGCTGAACTAAGCAATTTTGTTTGGTCACATTTAAAAGACCCGAGTGCAGCGCTGAGTTCAAGTAGTTACATAAAGCGGGATGAAACACAGTAGCAGCACCATGACAGCAGTATGAATGCCTTCCCTCTTTGTGATGTTACTGCGCCGAGGGCTTCTAGGCATTAATTACACAGACGAGTAATTAATTACAGCGAGTGAACACACACACGCAAACAGCCCCTTGCCCGGGTCCCAGGTCTCAGTTCTAAAATGAGATGTTCTGTGTTGAATTAGGTGGAAACAGCTACCGATTCGGACACCGAGAGCCGTGGCCTGCGGGAGTACCACTCTGTCGGCGTGCAGGTGGAGGATGAGAAGCGGTAACTCAGCCCCTTCCAGATAGATGCCGTTTCCCCGGCTGGAGCCATTTGTTAAAACCCTGATTGCAAGCCTCTAGATCGCACTGCCCATCAATAATTCATGCCGTTTGTGGAAACAGGGTCATATATTTATACTTTTCAATTTATATCGTTCAAGTATGAATTAGCATCCGCCTGTGTCTTGTTTTTGCGGGAGGCAGGGGAATAATTCTTTCTAAAGTAATTTACCCCCTATGAGAGCAGAGCGGCTGACAGCCCTGAAAGTCAAAGTCCTTTGTCCACAGGGAAAACATGGGCTGAGGATGAAGCCAATGCCTGTTTTCTCACTTGATAGTGTTCAAAGTGGACAGAAAGACGAGAGAGAGGGTGAAGGAAGTTCAAGACCTTAGCTATACCATGAGTGTTTCACTTCAAAAGAACTCCCTCAAACTGTGGAACACAGGGGTGTCCGTTACAGTAGGGTTATTTTTGTAACAAGGGCAGGATGATGGTTTAATTTTATATTTGAAATAATGTATCTTGTAAATTTCATAAAGTCGTATTTTAATGAACATATTACATCTTGAACTCCCATTAGCATCTAGTTGGTAAAGTCCTGGGCGACGTTGCTCATAGTGGAGGGTTTTGGGACCCAACCTATAAAGATTTTGGTTTCAAAGAAATTCAGACCACAAAGTAATGGCTCCCCCAGGTTGCCTGTAGACATCTTAGAACCTGGACGCCTTCTGCTCCTGGGGATCTGGGCTGCCTTGGGTCCCATGGGTGGCTCCTTCTCATCTCCTTTGCCTCCAGCACAGGAAATAAGTGGCAAATTCATTAACCAGCTGCCCCCACAGCTGTGTGCCACCTGCGGGTTCAGTTGGTAAGGAGCCCAAATGTGTAACTAGGTAAAGTATGGCTGTGCAGACACAGGCACACACACACCATTCTCACCCAGCGATATCTGAACTCCAATTATAAGCTCATTCCTGCCAATCATTTCAGTAATTGGCTGTGCGGAAATGGGTACCGTTCAAATACGTACAACGAAAATGTTTTTAAAACACCTGCTGAAGTCAGAATTTGGATTCGTTACTTTGCATAAAAGACTTCACGGAGATTTATATTAAGTTATTCAGATAGGAGAAGAAACTCACGTCCTGAAATGTGACAAGCATGGTCACCAAAATTCCGGAGGGTGCAGATGCTGTTTACATAAGCAACACAGGGCTGGTGTTACATATATGCAACATGTGGAAGTTATGTAAACTTGTAGCATATTTCTGCAAGGAAGATAACCATTCCAAAATAGTAGTTTCATGGATACGTTAAACCTCATTGTATCTTGAGTGGCATTGTTTAGACACTGAGACTTAGGTAGATGTTAGAGGTTAATTATTTGCAAAACCAAATGTTCTTTCATGGATAAAGCACCAAAATATTAATAATAAGAATGAAAACATTCATCCTTTCCTTGAGTTCTTACATTGCTGTGGTCCACGCATGTTCTTTGTAAGCTATCTTTAGGTTTTGTTGCACAAAGTCGACTCAGAAAGGCTTCCCTTTGTCTTCCTTCCCCTCTGCAGACATGGGCGTTTTAAGCGTTCCAACAGCGTGACGGCAGGTGTCCAGGCGGACCTGGAGCTTGAGGGCTTCCCGGGACACATCACCATGGAGGACAAAGGCCTGCAGTTCGGTTCCTCCTTCCAGCGGCATTCGGAACCGAGCACGCCCACCCAGTACGGGGCGGTACGAACTGTCCGGACCCAGGGGCTCTTCAGCTACAGAGAAGACTATCGGACCCCAGTGGACACTGCAAACCTGCCCCCGCCCGACCCCTGGCTGGAACCGTCCATCGAGACGGTAGAAACCGGAAGGATGTCCCCGTGCCGCAGGGATGGCTCCTGGTTTTTGAAGCTGCTACACACGGAGACGAAGAGGATGGAAGGCTGGTGTAAAGAGATGGAAGGAGAAGCCGAGGAAAACGACCTCTCGGAGGAAAGTAAGGGCACTGGTCTCCTCTGTGGCTTTTAGACAAGCAGGTGGCAATAGTGATGGAGGAAAGTTCCTTTACACTCGAGGAAATTCAAATAAATGTGCTTCCTACCACATCCCACTCAATTCTAAAAAAAAGTTAGAAGTAAATGGACAGAAACGCCGTCACTAAAACCCTGAGGGCATCCTTGGGTTTGCTCCTTAGGTAACGAGAGAGTCCGTGCTGAGTGTTACGGTAGTGTCGTTTATCTCCTATTCCACTTGCCGGTGCTCTTGAATTCTGGCAGTAACTTGAGTTGGAGTATTTCAACCCTTTTCTAGAATCGCTACCACCCCATCTTTATAAGAAATTGCTTTGGCTTTATGCCAAAGAAAAATTGGAAAAAAGCAAAAGATTCACCCAGTCGGCTACGTGACGAGAGCTGCCAGCTCTCTGACCACAGGGCCAAGTGGGGGTCTGTGTGCTTCCCTATCCTGGGTCCCTCCCTCCCTGTGTAGACCGGGACAGCATCCCTTATTCTCCACCTGCCTCCCATTTACCTAAAGACGCTACCGTCAGGCCTGTCCAGAAGCAGCATCCTTCGTGAATTGCTGCGTGTGCTTTCTAAACAAACACTAACTGTCCTTGTTTGTAGAGCAAGAAGACCACGAGAATACTTGCAATATCCTTAGAATTAACCCTGGTCTTTACCAAAATACAGTTTCACAAAGGAATTTCTGAACATCTTGACTTGACAAATCATGTTCCCTTTAAAGTATTTTCTTCTTTTTCCACGAATTCCTTTGTACCTTCGCTAGATCACTGTAAATTCTGAAGTTCAGGAGGGTCGCTGACATCCTTGGGAATTTTGCCCTGACGTTGCGCTTCTGGATGGCTGCTGTAACGGGATATGTCAGTCATCCTAGAAGCAGAAGTGCAATGATGCCGTGGCGTGCACTGTGACCTACAGAGCACAGGGGCCCCAGAATTGAAGGAGTCTGGGAAGTCATTGTTGTTGGTCGTTAGTTGTTAGAACTTAGGGTGTTAACCTGTGAAGAAAGGGAGAGATTGCCTGTGAGGCACTAATTCTCCTCTCCCACGTCTCCTTCTTAGTCATGAAATCCCACAAACCCTTTTCCTGGGTGGATATTAGACAGAGTCTTTTGGAGGAAGTGTTGTCATGGGGAAGGGTTCACCGCCCCCCGGCCCCCCGCTGGCTGTGCCTGCATTGCAGCCTGTGGCTGACGAAGGTCAATGTGGCAGCATCCAAATTGTTCTCACGCACTTGTCTAAATTTACCCTCTGTTTAGGGTACATTTAATAGAGTGAGTGCTCACAGTTCTGATATTTAAAAATCACTCATTTCCTACAGCATTTTTTCACTTGTCGGTCTGTGCTTCAACTTGGCAAAATTGTTTTAATTCTAACAAGGAGTTATAATCTTTATCACAAAGATGAGGCACAGAAAAACTGAATTACCTAAGTTGATGTGAAACTTGAGTCAAACTGTCGGCTCCAGTTGCCCGACTGCTGGGTGTGCACCCTTTCAGGCTCGGAACCCTGGGGCCTAAATGTCCATCGGTCAGGATGTACCTTCTACATCCTGTGGCTTCCCAGTGGCCACCTCAGAAGAGGACCCGACAGGAAAAAGTTTAGCAAGAGGTAACATTTGTCAGCTCTTAGCCCCATAATATGTCTATAAAACTTTCTTCTACAACCATTTGAATTTACACCATTTCCGACACATTCGAAGGGTTCTGGTCTCCCTTTGTGTGTGGAAGAAACAGAGACATCAGCCATCGCTGCATTTGTAGATAACGCAGAGCAATTCTTGCCTCATCATAATTTCCCATGTTTAGTGTGTGCTTTTAATTTAGTCACAGTTTTTCAAAGATTATAGTTGGAAAATAGATATCTATATTTTTAAAAAGACATGTCTCAGCCAGCACGTTCTGGACACTTACCACCTGCCGAGTCCTATGCTAAGTGCCTTACACACCTCATTAGATGCTCACCGTACTGTGATGCGTAGACGGTATTGTCACCATTAGAAAAATAATGAAGCCGAGGCTCAGAGAGGTTAATATCTTGCCCCACATTCCACAGAGCGCAGCGATGGATCAGGACTCAAAGTTACAGCTCTCTGTTGTCGGAAGCTCTGCTTTTCCACTACGCTGTCGGAAGTTTTACATCAAACTGTCCCTTTGCTGGAAACTTCCTCCCGACGTTGCTTCCTACCACTCTGTGTTCTTATGAACTATCCTGTCTGCTATTTTAGAAAATGTAGAGTCCCTAATCCTGGCCATTTACTTCATTCTCATCCACTGCAGCTGTGACACCCATTTATGGTCCAGAGAGAGAATCTCTGAGCTGATAAAATATATACTGAGGTCATCGAGCCTTAGCCATTGGAAATCCAGAGGGGAAAGTTAAAAGGAGGCAAATTCCTTCTCAAACTAGGCATGAAGGATCTAACAATTAACAGGCTTCCGCGCTGAGGCAGCGTCATGATAAGTCATGATTTTCTTGTCACTGGGGGCATTCAAGAAAATTCTGGGAATAATGCCATAAATGTTCTGTAAATGAAATTCAATTTGAAGATCTACAATGACCCAAATTAACAGTAAGATTCCATCCTCTTAGGATATACAGTATTTAAATTTCAGTTGCCTTCTTATTATTAGGCATCTGGAGGGCACATTTTTCTTCAACAGCAGAAAGTGAATTTCTGCTGCCCCCTCAATTGTTTTTCCCTAAACAAGTTTTTTACAACCTTTTTTGAACTTTGGGATCTTCTTCTGGACTCTTTCGTTAATGTAAACATCCAACAGATATTTATTGAATGTGTACTGTGAGCCGGCCGCTGTCTGAGAGGCTGGAGGGGGACGCAAAAGTGACCAGACACAGTATGAAGCTGACTGTGGTAGCTAAGAGGGGTGAAGTGAGGCCAGGGCGAAACTGCTCAGAGCGATCGGGAAAGATGAAGTGTAACAAGAGAAGTGCAGATAAAGTGCTTTTAAATCTCAGAGGTATGAGAGATGCTTTCAAAGGGGAAAACTCCCAGAAAGCTTCATGATGGAGGTGGCATCCTGCTGAAGGGTGAAGGGCGAAAAGTGAGACAAGGGAAGAGAAAGGAGCTTTGAGGGCACAAGTCCAGGCAAAGAAGTGGGGCCTGGGGCCCTTTCTGAGAAGACCCTCATTTAAACTGGACCTCCCGCCTGCCTGGGGGAGAGACTGGGCTGCCCACCTCTCTATCCCTTGGCTCTGTCATCCTCCACCCCTTTAGGGTCATGCTTTTCTCAAAGGACAGCACAGCCTTGTGTTTTCCCGAAGCTCTGCCCCTCTGCTGTGGTCTGAGATCTAGGTGCCTTGAATGCAGAAATGGCATTTAATACACGTGTGCCTGGAGCGAAATCCTCTGCACGGAGAATTAGGAGGCGGGAAGAGAAGGCGAGAAGAGATGGGCAGCCTTAATAAACAAGGGTGTTCACGTTCCTGCTCACATCTCCCCAAAAGTGCAGCATCAAGAATCCCAGCGAATCCTTCAGTCGCCCTCAGTGAGGGGCTGGGAGTGCCCCGTGCCCTTCCCATTCTGTAGATACCAGCTAAATAATTCTGACGTTGGGTGGGTGTTCCCACCACTACTTCATGACTAAACGTAACTGCGTTGCTGTGACCCTTGGACACAAGGAACAGAGAATAGATCCATTCAAAGCTTTTTGTGATTTTCCTCGTTTCTTAAGTTACCCAGATATCTTGATCTTTTTTGTGGACACAGATGACAAAACACTTATTATACATCTCCTCGGTGTGCTTTGCACATAAAACTAGCGCCATATTAATCACATTTAAATTTTTCCCTGATAATTTTCAAAAGGAAGAGTAACCTTCTATTCTAGTCCTAATTTTAAGAACAGAAACAGGGTTCTTGGCTTCTGCACTTTTAAAAGTAAAGATTAAATTAAATGGCTTGTTAAACCAAAGCTCTGAGCTCAAAGACTGAAATTTCCATTACGTGAAATAATCTTTTGCCAAAGCGTAATTTTATAATCACAGCTCACTGAACTGATCGAAGGGATGTAGCTTCATTCAGTCCTCTGTGGTTAATAAAAACCATCGTGAGCCCAAATCAATACTAGCTTAAGTTAAGTCAGATTAACGCAGGCTTCCTACTGTTAACACATAAATAGATATATTCTGTAGGGATTGTGAGCCATTGGTAGACTAGTGTTTGGGGATTTTTGTTTTAATTATGTTAAATCAAACAGGTAAATGGCATAAAGTGAAACAAAAAAATAGTATTTTTTCTCAAACAAAAGAAATTGTTCCAAAGCTATGAAGGTCTTGTTCAAAAGGTTCATGGAGAGTGAATCACATGATGAACCTGATGATGGGGTGTTTCGAGAGGTGTTGAGAAGTCTTGCCCCAAAACAACTCTGCCCAAAATGCCCAAAATGGCTAATGATCTAAATAGCAGCTGGTCAGATGCATAGAACCACAGACTCATAGAGCTGGGCGGCTTCAGTGATTTCCTCATTTAAAGGACTCCTTTTATTGACAGAGTGAGGGAACCCCCAGATTCACAGGCCATACTAACACGAGAGTCGGGATTAGATGTGTGGCACAGGCTCTCTCAGACCTTCATCCGTGCTGAGGTGCAGTGATCTCTGGATGGGAGACATGTCCAGCTGCAGTGTCTGTAGCACACGGAAGAGGAGATGACAAGTAGCTCAGAGTGACCTGAGAACACATGGGCCACATCCTAATGCAGGGGGCTGAGGAGGTCGTGACCAGAGAGAAGCTGCACCTGTGTCTGCTGTTTGCCCCGGATGTTTCGGATCAACAGAGAAAATAACAGATGGAAGAATCATATACAATGATGATCGTTCTGAGCAGAAGAAATGCTGCATGGACTTGGTTGTACGAGCCTTGGGGGTCCGACGTATTGCACAGCTTGATGGAACAGCCACTGCTCCCAGACTTGCGATGGGAGACACTGACCAGGGTCTGTGCCCAGGTTCTTGCTAAATATGTGGGAAGTGCCCTAGGGGACGTCCCCATACATCCCAACCACCAAATGACCATGGGGAACAGGAGCATAAAAAGAAACATGTGCTCGATAAACATGAAGATGATCGAGCTTGAGATCCTGGAGGGCGGAGATTTGTGGAAGCAGCAATTTCTCTCCACCTGCTCTTTGACATTAGTCATGAAGGAATCCCAAGAGATCAGAGAGGTAATGAATACTCAGAAGATCGTTTCCAATGATCTGCAAAGTCTACAAAAATCCACTTCAAATTTTGAAAGAAAAGAACAGTGTAAAATGTTGTCCTGGCACTTCATAGCAATTTCGGTAGAATTGGAAATTATAGAAGACACGTGAAGAATAAATGAAAGGAGCAAGTAAGTTAATCAGATTTCTTGTACGTCAAAGGCAAGGGTTGTATCAGGTTCTTCGTAAGTTTGCATTCTGATAAGCATTAGTCCTTATCTGCAGCTCTTGAAAGAAAATGTATCTAAACTATGACAAAATTAGGGAGGTGTGGTGGAAAACAATGAGTTGAATTTTTGCTTCAAGTTCTTTGCATTTGTTGGAAGCTATTTAAATGATCGGTTTCAGATAGAATGATCCTCATTCTGTGAACAGCGAAACCTTCCTGCCATTAGCCATCACATCATCAGCTACACTGTTTGACATTCATGATCACTCCCAGCAATAATCAATTTATACCCTTTATAATAACCCTTCACTACATTCAATCAACACCAAGATGGCGCCCGTCTCTCCATGCTGTGCTAAAGATTATAAAGTGAAGGACTTGGTGTGAATGCTTCCATTCAATTACATTTTAAGAAGAATATGAAAATTAGGGATTAAAACTTCAAATTGTATAAAACTGATTGACTTCTTAATTACCATTTGAGGAAGCATGGAGTCCGTAAAAAGAAGTGCATTTATTTGTCACTCCCATATCTTCCTGCAGCGTCAGCTTGGTTAAAATGAGTCTCTTTGAACGTTTTCATCAGTCATGCTGGTGATGGGGGTTTACAGTGGAAATTCAACATTTCAAAACCAGAGATAGTTCCTCACACAGAGCAATGAGACTGGAGCTTGTCAACGCAAATAATCCATGACCAATTTATACATGAAAATTTGGGTGAGTTTATTCTGAGCCAAATGTGAGGACCATATAGCCCAGGGCCTTCCTTCCCCAAAGAAGGAAAGGCACCAAAGAAGCGGGTGTACAGAGTGGTTATATACCATCAAAGAGCATGTTTCACATATCATTGAAATGTCCCTTTTACAACAGTCAGGAGACTGCTCTGTCGGCACAGCAATTGATGGACACGGCAGGTAGTAGGTCTGCCGTCTCGGTGGACACAGCAGGTGGCAGGTCTGTTGTCTCAAGCTGTGTGGTCACAGGGTGGGCACAGCAATCAGTTCCTAGCCTAGGGAGAGATGCTTATCGTTAAGGAAATGCCATGTGGGGGGAAGTTGCATCTATGTCTTAAGGCCATTTGCTCTTGTCTTTGGGACACAGCAAATGCTTCAGCAGATGTACAAAGCAGGCTTAATGGCCACATCAGGCCCTTTTGGAAAAACAAAGTCAGGCCAAATTAGTTTTACACCAAATGTCTTCCTTATATACTCCAATATATCCTAATGTTTGCCATTTCCATTTGTTAAGCTGCAGAAACATATTTGGTTTGAGTATCAAAATGTGGACAAAGAATGAAGGACTTTCACCCCTTCCTGGAAATGCTCCACCACAGCTACCCACCTCTCTCTTCGCTGCACATTAAACCCTGCCTGAGCCCATCCCTTACCCTCTGCCCTACACCGCTTTTGGGGGCTCCTGCTCCCTTCCTGCGTCCTCCCCACTCCCCTCCCCACTGCTGGCTGCTGGCAAATCAGATCAAGGAAGTGGGCAGGCTGGATGGGGTCTGGGGGAAGCAAGCCCCTCCTGGAATGGACTTGTAACAGTCAGAGGGCCAGGTACAGCGATACATGACAGCATACAATTCCTTTTCTTTTTTGAGTCTGAAAGGATGCCAAAGGATTATCTAATTTATTCACTTTTTATTAAAAGTTACATTTTTAAAACTCTTCTTTAATATCCTAGAAGCAGTCTGGAATTAGATGCTCTTAGAGAATTATTAGCTTCTTAGGGGCAATAATGACGTCGGAGTGGTACAGGACAATGGCAGGAAAGGGCTGGCTCCAGCTTGTTTTTGGATGGTTCAGAGAAATCAACACACTCGCGTGGCAGGACGTTAACTGCCGAGTGACAGGGATGGAGGTGCTTCTTAGAATTTTCTTTCGAATTTTCTGGATGTGTGAAACTTTGCATAGGAAAGCTGTGGGGAACGGCAACCTGAGTTCATTGCAGACAAATGAGAAAATACGGACAAATGAGGACGTTTCAAAGTCCATCGTCCTACGCAGGAGAAGAGCACTTTTCAGAACATGTTATATGTAGTGCCAGATCCTCGTTTTTAAAACATGAGTTCTGCTCTGCACCTGCTGCTCTGCGCTTGACTTCCTTTACGTTACGACGTGTCATAAGCCCCTTTTCGCATCAGCAGGTTTATTTCTGGGATATCGGTTCGAATAGCCTCATAGCATTTCTTTATGTGGATTTTAAGGTGTTTCCAACCACTGTCTATGATTCCTTCTCCCCCAGAGTGAGGCCTAGGAAATGGAATCCAGCAGCAGCGTGGCTTGGCTGTTAGGACATCAGAGTCTTTGAAGCCGGTTTCTAACGCACGTTGAATGAATCTCACAAACAGTTGGTTTGGAGACTGCATGTTAAAATTACCAAGGTTTGGGGAAATTTGGGGGAAAGCTAGTGGAACTGAAGCTACTTCCCTGGACCTCCGTTTCTGCTTCCGTGGACAATCTCTACAGCCTCCGCAGTCGAGTGTACCCCGTGGACCAGCATGGGCAGCCCTGATGCTCGTGAGAAATGCACAGTCTCAGGCCCCACCCCAGACCCGCAGAGCCAGAATCTGCCTCGTAACAAGACCCCGGGAGACTCATGTGCTGACCGTTTGAGCTCTAATCGCTGTCTTCTCTAGATGAGACCTCGAGCACATAAGCATTCCAACCTGAAGTAGATAAATCTTAACACACATATCATGTGGGTGGGGGGGGTTCTCTTGCCTCCGCGGTCGTGATGAACAGATAGCCTTCACCATTCCCGCCTGGCGTCGGCAGACACAAGCTGTCCGTGGCTCTCTTCATGTGAAAGCCCAAGACGACGGGCTGAACTCGTCACTAGCAGCATCTGAGTTTGAGAGTGGCTGGGCTAGTTAGTCGTTATCTGTGTTCTGCAAACAGTCTTGAGGGAGCAGCAACAGAGAAGACAAAATGGAGCAGGTGGGAATACAGCTGCTGGCTGTAGGGGTAGATGCTGTGGACAGTCTGTGAATAACTTGAATTGTTGCTTAGGCGATAAAACTGATCAGAGATGAGTGGGCCCAGGGTCTAGAGTAGGAAACGTCTCCCCGCGGATTCTTAAGTGCCTTTGCGCATCACGGGAGTTGGGACCTACCAGAGCTGCTATGGTGGATCGGGGATGAGCAGGTGGAAGGAAACTGCAGTGGGTGGACGTGTCCCCACAGTGAACGCAGAGCTGTGGCCCCTGGTGGAAGAGACGATAGCGCGCTCCCGGGGTAATGGTTTTGCTTGGGTTTCTTTAATTGACCCCGTTTTAAACCTGTTCTTGTTTTCGCGTAGTTCTTGGTAAGATCAGGAGTGCCGTGGGGAGCGCCCAGCTTCTGATGTCCCAGAAATTCCAGCAGTTTTATTGGCTTTGCCAACAGAACATGGTAAGTGAGTCCTCAGGTCACCTCGGGCCTTGTAACCAAGCTGAATGTTCTCTCTTTACCTTCTCACTGCCTTTCTGCTTGTTAAGGACGCCTGTGAGACTACTGATTGAAGAGAGGTGCTCCCTGGCTCTGGGATGGCTTAGAGGTGACCCCAGGCAGAGAGGCCGTGGGGTGTTGGGCAAAGAGGGAGCAGGGCTGGGCGGGAAGACAGAAAGGTCCCCACGCTGTGAGGTGGAGCCTTGGTGGCTGGGTTTCCACCAGAGAACTTAGGAAAGGAGTTAAAAAGTAAGGTCACAAATAAAGATGGTGATATGAGGTGGATTGAATAAAACACAAACAACTACATTCACAGAGATTTTAGAAATAATTCGGGCTTTACATTTTACAGTTAGCAGTGAAATGAATATGCCATAAACTAGATTATTAATACAGTTCACATTAAATTTGGTTCTGATTTTCCTGAAAAGCAAAGGAAAGAAAACCATGTATCTATACACGTATTGATACATGTATTCATATATACTCGCATATACATATGTGTACATGTATATACACTATATCTATGTATGAATGTGTGTGTCTATAGATATATCTTATCTTACTAAAGAAAGTATTCATTTAATTTTATTTGGAGAAATTACTGAATAGTATTCACATTACTTTATAGGCCATTTTGCAAACCATACATTGATTTCTTTCAGACCAAACATTTTCATTAAAATGCAAATAGGTCCCTCTAGACTTCACACACGTAGCAATGGTGCTGAGGGGTTTGATTGTGTCCTGTTTCATTTTTTAATTTGCAAGGAGACGTGAACGTATAGAAGGTTCTTCTACATCAAAGGAAGCACAGCGTGTCAGAGCTGCCAATTCATCCCTTTTAGGAGGATTGTTAAAAAGTGTGTTTTCTCTCATATTCTCCAATTAACCCCATTAAAGTTCATTACGAAATTTAAAGAGCCACCAACACACCCATATGATGTGAAGTTGTAATCAACCTGTGAAAAGCGGGAGCAGAAGGAGACACAGAGCCATCAAGACATCCAGTTATCGTGTCTACCAGGCATGTGCTTGCCTCCACTGTAGTATCTATTTAATTATTGTCTTCAAAGAACTGATTTAGGCCACTAAAGGGCTTTGCACCGCATCTCGCTGAGTCGGGGAAGCACAGGTGGTCCCTGTCTGCAGGGAATGATCGTCAAAGTGTCCTCCTTCCACGCAGCAGAGGTGTGTCCCTCAAGCCTGCAAAGTGTTCGCGTCCTCTCTGCCAGAAGCAGCTAACAGAAGACTTAGAATGTCTCCATCCTAACGTTTTTGCTGCCTCTTACACACGTCAGATTGCACTTTTTGTTAACCATAACAAAATTCTCTTGAGTTTTGGAATATCTGACACAGCTACTTCCTTTTATTTTGGCTTCCATCTAGGATTAGACAAAAAAACTCGGGAGCATTTGTTGGAGAAGGGAGGTGGGGGTGTCTAAGACAGGCCTGGCAGGGGAGGGATGCTGGGAGGATAAGCAGATGTCTTGCTCATCAAAGCCAAATTGCCCACGATTAAAAGCAGCGTTGCTGGTGGCTGGAAGCCTTAGGTTGGTAACTAAGTTTTAAGTCGAAGGAATGACCCTAAAAAGTAAGTCAAAACCTGCCTGGATATTTCGGGTAGACTACAGAGCAGACTTTCTTCAAGGTAAGGGCGTCCGAGTAATTCATTGCATGACCAGTGTGAGACAACCCTGGAAAGCGTCTGCCCTTGACGCTTGCAGGTTGATGTGTGTGCTTCCTGCACCAGCAGGGTGGCATCTGCAGCAAGCTTGGCGGAAGTGCAGAATGGCACTCACAGCTGTGGGTCTAGCTCTGCCTTTGAGCAGGATCCACGGGGCATGCACTGGGGCTTCTCAGCCCTTCTCCGCCACACCACCACCACATGGAGAAATGCTCCAGAACATGGGAGCATCAGAGTCCATATCACAGGGACCCTAGGTGTCCGAGCCGGGAGCTAAGAGAACTCTACGTGACTGCGATTGACTGGGATATGCAGCACTGTCTCGCTTTGCTGGGGGAGAAGGAACAGCATGATACACGGCTGCCATTAAAAAAATTTTGTGAACATATCAGGGTATCTGAACATCCAGTGGATACAGGTGCAACGACCTCCCCCAAAAAAGAATAGAGGACCTGGGACCAGATCCTGGCTGTGCCCCGTTACACCACAGCCTCTGCCCCCAGGGCGCCCAAGGCTGCTCCCTCTGCCTCGTGGAGTGACAGAGAAGACAGACGTCGACGAGAGCCTGGACCACGGCTGCCCAGAATGCTTTTCTAGATTTTCTCTCTGAAGACACGACCAGAGCCCCGCAGTCCGGCCTTTGGGCCTTGACAGGAGCGGCACTCTGCTTCCTTCCCACGCGTTGGGCGCCGTCATGCCTAAAGCTACAGAAAGAAAGCTCGTCGTATTTGTGAAGTCTCCCAGAAGGAGGAAACACGAACCGCCCTGAGAAGCTCGAATTGGGACGTAAAGAGGCGTCCTGTGGTGTGAGAAGCCCTCCTCCCACCAACCCAGCCCCGCCCTTGACCGTGGGCCCTCAGGCTCCTTGTTCTGTCTTCACGCAGAATGCGGCCCCACCGCAGTTGTTTGTTTGGTTGTTCAGATTCATCCAAGTAAGTGAAAAACCCAAAGCCTCTCTTCTCCGGGTCAGAGCTGCCATTCGGGGTGGCCGCATCCATGAAACCCTTGCTGCACCCGGGAGTGCTCTGCTCCTAGGGATCCTCACGGCCCATGTGGCCCTCTTGTGGCTCAACAGAACGGGCCTCAAACTGCGGAAAGCCGCCCAGAATCGCAATTCTCACTTCTGAGGATCAGGAAACGAGGGCAATTTGTGCAAGTCGCTTCGGGCAGCTAGTCTTACCCTCTGACCCTCTCTCTTAGCACCAGCGGCCATCTGATTGTGTGCCCAGAATGACACTGGGGTCAAAAGTGATCATTTTGCTATGGATGTCTAACCAGACTGCTATAGACTGAATGTTTGTGTCCCCCCCAAAATTCACATGTTGAGACTTAACCCCCATGTGATGGTGTTAGGAGGGCGACCCTAGGGAGGTGAGTAGGTCATGAAGGTGGAGCCACCACGATGGGATTAGTGCCTTTATAAGAGAGACCCCAGAGAGCTCCCTCTCCTTCCCTGATGTGAGGACACAGCAAAAACACAGCCGTCTATGAAGCAGGAAGCTCTCACCAGCCCCTGAGTCTGCGGGCACTTTGATCCTGGGCTCCAGCCTCCAGAACCCTGAGGAGCAAGTTTCTGTGGTTCATAAGCCCCCAGTGTGTGATAGCCTAGCAGCCAGAACAGATTAAGACGTGGGTTAAAGGAAGTTTAAGGCAAACCAAACAGAAGTTCCTGTTGTGCTTAATGTGAACAATTTATGAGTAAACTGAAAATTGTATATTTTAAGCAAATTTGGATAAATGCTTACCGACCAGAAATTTCTCTGACTGTTTAATCTGAGATAGCCTCCCACTGAATCGAGGGAACCACATGCAGAAAAATCTGTACCCTTAAGCCAGAGGTGGCAGGTGCGGTGACCGAGTGAAGCCAGCCTGCATCGGACAGAGGACGTGGGGCTCTGGCGCCAGAGAGGTGCCCACCAGGCTGCGGTCACCGGCCAGCGATGTGCGGTGTGGGAATGAGCCAGATGACCCGTGCTCTGATCTTGTGAAGTTCACCCAACTTTAAATGCAGACAGCTCGTTGAAACTGTACACGCAGCAGGCACTGTGTGTGCAGAGAAACAAGACACATCTTTGGGCACATTCAGCCCACGGCTGCCTGTCTGTGGCTCTGTGGCATCACCTGTACCTTCTGGGCACAGAGAACCTATCCTTTAGATCGTTCCGCTCCTTCATGAGATGACGTGTCCGTCCTGCCTCATCGTGGAGGCAGATTGAGTACGTGGTGCATGCTGACGGGCAAAATGAGAGCTGAGACCCATCAGAGAACCATCAGAAGGAAGCAGGATTGGTCCAAGCGCATTCTCAGCACCAACCCACCGACGCCAGCACCACGGCAGACCCACGTCATCCCCGTCCCAGGCACCAGCCTCTGAATAATCAACAGGAGATCAAAAACACAGGGCCCTGTGCCTTTTATGAACTGTCAAGTGTTTAAAAACTTTAATATTTACCATCATTCCCAGGTTCTGAGGCAGCATCTCCAAAATGAAACAATGAGTGAACGTACTACATATATGTCTATATAATAGAATTCCTTAGAGCAGTTTTAGGTTCACAGCAAAATTGAGCAGAAGGTACAGAGATTTCCCATATACCCCTTTGCCCCCACATGCACAGCCTCCCCCATTATCAACATCCCCAGCAGATGGTGCGTTTGTCACAACTGATGAGCCCACATTGACACGTCACCGTCACCCAAGGTCCATAGTTTACATTAGGGTTCACTCTGGGTGTTGTGCATTCTGTGGTTTGAACAAATGTATCATCACATGTATCCACCATTATAGAATCATGTAGAGTATTTTCCCTGCTCTAAAAATACCCCGTGCTCCACCTGTGCATCTCCCCCTCCTCCTTAACCCCCGGCAACTCTTGATTTTTTACTGCCTCCATAGTCTTGCCTTTTCCAGAAAGGCATAAGGTTGGAATCATCCAGGACGTAGCCTTTTCATATTTTTGAACTGTTGGCAAATACTTTCTATTTCTGTTATTGAATCCTCATGGGCCCTCTTGAAGATTTACATCAGAATTGGGATTAGTCAGGCTTCCCCCTAATGGATGCCCTGAAAGGCACACGTGGGAAAGAGCAGCCACCCCGAGCCCTCTCCCAGCTGGAGATTCTCATGGTTCTGAACCCCGTGTGTGTCCTCAGGACCCCAGTGCCATGCCGAGGCCGACGTCCCAGGACCTTGCAGGCTACTGGGACATGCTGCAGCTGTCCATCGAGGACGTCAGCATGAAGTTCGACGAGCTGCACCAGCTGAAGCTCAACGACTGGAAGATCATCGAGTCTCCAGAAAAGAAGGTAATTATGGCCACACCGTGTGCTTTCCCCGCTGCCGCTGTCGGTGGGCGTCCCGGGAGCTAATCCGGTGGCAGAAATGGTCTGTTCCAAATACTACATTAAAATGCGGTTGCTGGTCTTTGGTTAGCAATACAGGGTCCCATTTTCATATCCGTATATCTGTGTGTGTGCATAAACTGGGGTGGAATTAACTCATCGGCTGTGTGTAGGAAACAAGTGTCTTTCTTGCTGTATCTCTTGGACACAGACAATTCAGAGAAGACACCAGCCAAACATCCCGTGTAAACCTATAGTCTTGTGCCTTTTAGGCACCTGTCCTCTGAATTATTTTCATCAAACCTTTGTTTGGGTTGTAGGAAGATGATTTCCAACAGGGAAGTTTCAGGCCTGGGTACAATGACCATGTTCTACTCAGGTCAACTTCCCGGTTGCACAGCTGCAGTTGAAGACAAGAAGATGTTTGGAACTTTACTGAAGAGTTTGATGATGTAAACTTCCTGAAAATAGGCATAAAATTTCCATTAAATTTGAACCCTATGATTTCACTTCTTCCCTGTTCACAGGGCTAATAGATAGGTCTGAATTAGCAATAAATACATCGATTTCCTAACACATTTTAGAGAAGTTCTAAGTCATTATAATCTGATTTTTCTAGACAGGTGTTATCAATGAAAATAAAATGATAAAGAAAATTAATCCAACCTACTTTTGGACAGTGGTCTTTAGTAGATAGCTGAGGATGTGTATCTGCATAATTAGAATGAGAGTCACCACCTCGTCATCTACTCTTCCCTAAAAGTGCTGGTGACTGTCTTAGTGGAGTTCCAGGCTGGATGCTGTAGATGCCATCACAGATGACTGACAAATTCCCTCTTACCACAGATCACAGGGGCAGGGGGTGTGCGAATACATAGGTTGTACGTGAGCCCTAAATGGTACCTAAGCGGGTCCAGGTAATCTACGGTTTGGTTTTAAACTGAAGGAGAACATAAGTAATGTTCTAAAGGAAACGGTTATTCTAATAAAATACTAAACATAGAACTTGCGAGACCAGTCTACAGATAGGTATTAATCCTTCCTATTTTTTGTTCTTCAGTAATTGACAGCTAACGTAATCCCCTTCTACCTAAGCTGTATGTAAAGAATGGTCCTCAAAATGAAACATTTCTTACTGAGGATCTAGCACCCCTGGTCCAGATAATTGAGCAGCTCTTTAGCACCACTAGGGCCCCATGCCGTGTCCTTCTGGCGGGGTTCTTGACACTACCCCATGGACTTGCAATGCACCTGCTTAGCTCTCTCCAACGGCAGGGCCCCCTCGAGGCTGTGAGCCCCTTCAAAAAGGAGACTCTGCCAGGAACTGCATTTCTTACAGCCCCATATTTCAGAGGCCACCAAGAGAAGAGGGAAGAGACAGGCAAACACAGGCGTGTGCTAACACAGGAATTAACTTTTGGAATAGCCGGAAGGTTTAATGAATTAATTACCCCGTTTTCGGGATGCATGCCAAAAAGTCAGGGGAGACTCATTGCTTCTGGTGCAAGTCATTTTAAAATAAGTCACGGGAACAAAGTTTCAGGCACCAAAACAATCTTCCAGCCAAAAACAATATGACGCAACAGTGGGATTCTGCCTCGTCTGTTCCCCCTGAACTGGCACAGCTGCTGCTTCCTCTCCCCCAGCGTCCAGGCACTTCTGGCCCCCTTTGGAATTTTGCGGAGGCTGAAGGGAAAAAGACACGGTGCTGGCTTTGTCCCCGCCACCCCAACAACTAGATACCTGCTGAGGGAAAGAAGGTTTCTGGCTCCTTCCGTGGTGTACCCTTTGCTGGGAAGGACATTGTCTCGGCAGAGTTCCTGCCCTGGCTCCACTAGGACGGAGAGTCAATGGGAGGTCCCACTTTGTTAATTAGGATCAACATGAGATAACACAACACAGTTTGGGACACAGACATTTCCCCGGATTGGTTGCAAGTGTTATATATTGCATTTGCTGCCGAACTGTGGAATTTATCTTTCTGAAAATAGCATACACATATTTTGGTGTGACTTATTTGAGAATATGAGCTAAGGGTCAGAGATAATTATGTCCATCTTTTTACCAAGCAAACAAAAAACCTTACATATATAAATCTTGTTAATGTCAGGGGTTTTAGGCCCACAATAGGAAATTTGGCCAGTGGTTCCCTAGGACACCCACGTAGGACGGTTTTCGTGAACGTCCTTGGAGTTCTGGAGTCTGTTGAACAGACTGTGGCACATGACAGGGATGTCAAGTGGCATCAAAATACCAGGGATACTCAAGAGCTTGAAATTGTGCGTATTTGCCAATGCTCAGAGACGGCATAGCAGCAATGTCAAAATAAACCTGAGAGGAAGGAGATGTTAAACGTTAATTACAGAACATATATTCTTGTTTGTAAACGCTTTGCTCCCTCAACCTTGAAGAATTTGAGGGAAGTTATACAAAGTATATACCATGCAGAAGGCAAGCTGTGATTATGGGGGTCAGGACCCAGGGCACATCTGGGTAGGTGTGATATAGGTGTGGGTAGGGTAATGTCACGCACAGGTGGTCACCCAGGTGTGACCGAGTCCATGGACTGGTGCTGCTCTCCTCTGACTCGCCCCCAATTTTGACTTGTGATGCTTTTCAGGAAGAAAGAAAGGTGCCCCCTCCAATACCAAAGAAGCCCCCCAAAGGGAAATTTCCCATTACGAGAGAAAAGTCTCTGGACCTGCCCGACAGACAGCGTCAAGAGGCCCGAAGACGGCTCATGGCTGCCAAGAGGGCAGCCTCCTTCCGACAGAATTCTGCCACCGAGCGGGCCGACAGCATCGAGATCTACATCCCGGAGGCCCAGACCCGGCTCTAGGAACCGAAGGCGCCCACTCTCACCTGCTTTCTCTTCTTTTCTTTTTGACAAAACACTTGTACAGTTTATTCCCCCACCTGGTAATTTCTGTCTTGTTTCTCCACCGAATACGCCCTCGCTGTCGTGTTCTTTGTGCCATAAACACACTGGAATGCTTTTGATTTCCGAGGTTTGCCGAGCTCACGGCCAGAACGACTCCTTTTTTCTCGCTGGATGGTCTGACTTGCCGTCGGCGGTGATGGATAGGCGTGGGGACAGCTAACTTAGCCACTCTGTTCTCAGAGGATAACGAGAAACACCTCTTGAGATGGAACCCAGCTTACATTTTGTTATTTATATTTTTATAAGTTGTGAGATAATTAGAGGCAAGAATAACAAATAACTATAAATGGGTGCATCTCACCGCTCACTAGAGGCATTAGATACCCAAGTGGAAGGTGCTACAGCTTGAAGTGCAGGAGAGAAGACCCCGCCCCCTCTAACCTCGGGCTACTATTCCCTGAATCCAGTGACCCATCGCTAGGTTTCTTGTGCCAAGTTCATGGCGTGAGACGACATCTCTGCAGCCACCAACCTCCCCACCATGTGGTTCTCCTGAAGCCCAGGGGCTTACAAGTCCAAACCCTTTCAAACAACCCAGCATCAGCACAATCAAAAATAAGCTGAATATTCGTTCACACCAGGGAGTGACAGACGAGAAGAGACGGGAGATTTCAGACAAGCTAACTCTTCTGTAGCAGGAGTAGAAAGAAAAAAAAAATATGCTTGCTCTGATGAAAGAGTCATTGTGTTTTTTCTTCCTTTGTAACTTAAAACATCGCACACGGTTTTGTCTTTAAGTTTCACCATTCATGCGACATGTGTGTATATATTCTCGGACTGCTCTATCAGTTGACTTTCCAGGGTATCCTTAAAAAAAAAAACACAAAAAAACAAAAAGTTTGCTTGTTTAAAATGACAGTTGTGATGTTGTAAAAAGTTTAAGAAATATGAATGTGAGTGGTAAGTATATCTCAGTTTAAATGGTAAAGAAGAAATGTAGTTTACATTTGTATTTTTCAAGAATTCTTTTGTCCTATGCAGTATTGCTGAAGTCAAGAATGTATTTCTTGCCTGTTTTAGACATGATGAAAAAAAAAAAAGGTCACATATTGTGATTTCCAGCTGTGGACTTTAGGTGATGAGTTCTCATGATTCCGATTGGCACCAGAGAAAAATAGGAAGAAATCCAATGAGAAGGCTTTCCATTTGTCTAACTAAACTTAGATGCAGTCAGTGAGCATTGCTCCAACATGACGCGTGTGTCGCTATGCAGACACATCTTCAAAGGAAAAGCCTATGACATTTATCCATTTGATCCCAAACTCAGAGTTCTCACGGGAACTCAAGGTCAAAGCAGGATTGCGATGGAAGACAGATGTTTCCACCAGAACACCAGGCCTTCCTTCTGCGGCTTCTGGAGTACCGTGTACTCGGCCGTGAAGGCCGGCTGCTGCCCTGTAGCACTTTGTCCTCCCCTAACTCGCACTTTAAAATGTACCCAGCTTCTCTGTGGCCCGATCACATTACCAAGAGCATTCAGTGCGGTACTGACACGGTTGGGGCATTCTTTAAGACGACGGTTTTTCCTTTTCCTCATATTCTCCATTCCACGAAGCATGGGGCTCACTGGAGCACAGTTGATATTAAAGCATGTTTATCTTCAAAGTTTTAGTTTTTTAAAGCCAAGTAGTTAAGAATTCCCTGTAAGAACAAAACCCTGTAAGTTGAGCCTCATATCTGGTATATATTTTACCAAACAGCCTTAAAATATATTTGGAAGCAAAAATCAGTACGAATGTATATCCTTGAAAAAATGCAAAAAAAAAAATTCCCTGAAATATTCTTCTATAAATGAAACCTATTTCCCCAGAGTGTTCAAAGCGTTTTTTCTACCTAAATAAATGCCTAAATCCTGAGTAGTGTACAATAATGATGCTTCTTCCTATACTCACTATACTATGTTAAAAACAAATGTATTTGCAAGTATTGGCATTTTAGACTTTAAAATCGGTGTGTTATTTAGGATGAGCTGCTCTTGGAAACAAGCACCGGAAAGCACATTCGATGTTTACTCCCTAGGAAGAAGAGACGTGACACGCACACATGCGTGCCAACCTTTCACACGTGCGTGTTTACTGGCAGCTGATGTGTTTTATCCCATTTCCTTCAACTTGTACAAAATATATAACAACAAATGATGAATTTGGACAATAATTATCAATTTTAGATCCTAGATTCTCTGATCCTGACTCGAACGAAAGTATTCACTGGATTTGGATTAATTTTTTTATGTTTTGTATACTTATTTTTATCTTAAAATCCCCAAAAGTCTTGGCCTAAACCATCCCTAGGCGAGCCAATTAACCCACAGCTAAATGTGACGGCTTCATCGATTGCAAGTGGGATCGTGTGTGAACTCCTGTTTGGTCCTCTGTGTTCCAAAGAAGGTTCTGCCACAGCGGAGCGGGTGCCTGTTGCTGGGTCTGCTGGAGCGTCACCTGCTCACACGTAACATGATGAAGTGCAATATATCCAGTTCTCACACAGGTGACCTTCCATCCCGACGTGCAGAAGACAAGCCATGTTTACATATTGTACATGTAAAGAAAAATAAAACTGTTTATGACACTTGTGTTAGTCAGTCACACTGACTTATTTCAGTCACTTCCAGCCGACACATAACACAGAGCTATGGTGTGATCATTTAACCACATTGTGATGTAATTTTAGTAAAAGATGACACACAGATTTGAGAATATGGTTGACAATGATAATGCACCACGTTCTAGGAAGGTTGCCATGAAAGAGTGCGACGTTCTCTGTGATCGCCTACCTGTATGCCCAAAAGATCCAGCGATAACTGTCAAAACTCATGTGTTACTTTGGAAATCGTTTTCCTCCCCACCCACGAGTTGATCTTGCCATGTTGAAGGCTTTAGTTAACTTCCGAAGTCAAAACACAAGTATAATAAACAGGATCCCAGTGTTTAACAAAACCCAGAAAAGGCGAATGTCCTTTGTGAACTAGAGTGCTTTCAGGGTAATTCATCTCACACATCTTCATCTGTTATCATTGTGTTTGATGTAAAAGTACGTGTTATCAGTGACAGATGTTACCATTTTTTTCTCAGCAAGTTTATAGAACCATCTAGAATGATATATAAAGAATCAAACTGTTGTATGACACCAAAACATTACATATTTGTTTGAAAGGAAGTGTTGTTGATGTTTTCACCTCAAGATCAATACTAAAGACTTCCAACATTAAATAGAAAGCGTATTATTAGGAAAAAAGCAAATTACATTTAAGACTCCCTCTTTAAAAAAAAAAATAGCCACAAAATCCGTGACCCAAAAAGTAGAAGGACTCTCCCTTCTGGCTCCTATGGAAGTGGCCAGATTACGGTTGGAAGACAACACAGCTCCAGGGCACACGAACGCGTTCGGTGTGACCGTGTCTTTGGGGTCTCTGTCCACATGTGCCCTGTCTTGATTTTTGCCTTTCTCAGGATCATATTGAGCTGCCACTCTTCCCGTCACTTTAACTGAAAGACCCTGCGTTGTGTATCGACTCATCTCCTCTGTTGTGAGCCGGCCCTTAGAGCCTCCCGACCCCATCCCACTCCCAGGTGGAACCTTCCAGGAAATAACAGTCCTATGGCAGACACCTGGTCAAAGGGCCTGCGGTGACTATGGAATATGTGCTCGCCTTTTGGTGGCAAGTAGGGAGTGGGAGAGAGGGATAATGGTCTTCACCAGGAAGTCTTTTTCCGCTGGCAGTGACCCCATCAAATCAGATGGGACCCCATGTGGCCCTAGAGATCTGGAGGCCCTGGAGCCTTTTCAGGGAGATGCAGACGGTATTTGAGCTCTAGGAAGAGCAATCTGCCTTGTTCAGAGTGCTGACGGGTTCCCAGAACCTTCGAATGGACATGCGGTCCCCTGTGCCATGTCTGAATCAGCTTAGGAACACGCGCGTCCCCAGGCTGCGCAGAGTGGCCAGCGCCGTTGTTCACGGGTGGACACCTCCGCGAGTCTCGGTGGGGGAGGCAGCAGGAAACGCCCAAGGGCCGCATGTCCCACCGTGAATGTGAAAGTATTGCCCCAGCAGGATGAGTTTGAGGGTGCGCACACAGACGCTGCACCTGGCCCACGCTCTGAGAAGCGGAGCCTTCCCGGCCGGGAGCACAGAGTCAAGTCTCCCAGAAACGGGCCTACATACGTGGCTAAGTTCTACATACCTCATGTGCGCTCATTCCAGCCAACTCCTTTCTGCTCCACCCTTGAATCTCCAGCTTTTTTCTTTTTACTGCAAATTCGACATACTAATCAGGTAGCTGAAGACAGTGGGTTTCAAACCATACCCCTTTGGACTCCCTGAGGGTTTGCTTTTGTTTTTATCTGTGGCTCTGTTTACACTTGTTTGAAAGTTTGGTCGAATACAGGGTTCCCATACTTGAAAATAAAATGGAAAACCGCGAGGGTAAGAGATCCAGAATAGAGTCAGCTGCTGACTGGTGAGCGTGTCTGACCACGGGGCTGGAACAATGGGAACGGCTTCACTCCGCTCCCCTGCACCGTTGGTCATAAAGCACGACACGAGGGTCAAGTCAGATCCCTGTGCCTTCACAGCAAGAGGCCCAGCTCGTCACTTTTGCTGTGTTGATAGTTGCAGTAAATGTGGGCAGTGATCAGAATGCCGGAGGGAAGGTGCCCTTTGACACATTTAGCTAAATGCCCCTCAGCACAGAGTGGCTGCAGAATGTTTTGGAAATGAATGGGAAGCCCAGAAATCTCTAGCCGGCTAGTCAGGCAACCAAGTTAACCTTAGCTTAACGTCACGTCTCCGTTTCCTCCAGGCCCTTGTCTCTCTCACAGACAGACTATGAAGATTAATGACCTGTTGGCTGTACAGTCCTTTGACCTCCTTGGAAACAGGTCGTCAAAGTGTCAGTTATTGTCAAACATGGAGTGCCACGGTCCTCTTCCCAGTTGTCATCCTCCCAGCTGTGTGGGATGCTCGAGGACATCAAGTCAGATATAACTGTCTCAGAGGTAACCAGGACTACCAGACACAGGGGTTCTTTCTTTGCAATACTGTTTGGGGTGGCCAGGAGACCAAAAAAGAGCTTCTTGAAGGTTTGGAAATGGAGAAATAACTACAAGGAGGCATTTCTCCATTTCCTCCAGCTTTGATTTCAAGTGTTTCTAGATGGTTCTATGAACAAAAACCAGGCACCATCACTTAAGCTCAGCTGCATCTTAGATAAAAATAAGAGACACTAAGCTAAACATTAAAGTGATGAAGAAAAAAATTATCTGGAAGCAGAAAACTGAGCTCACGGGAGAGTGCCAAGAACGGAATCAGACACACTCACCAAATTGCTAAAGCTGTGACGTCTGCCCTCTGATTCCAGCTCTTTATAATTGCTCTATTTCACACTTCAGAGAATGCAGAAGTGGTCCATGGGGACACTCCAAGAAATAACCATCTTCTCATCCTCACAGCATTGAGAAATGCCCATAATTTTATGCATTGCTCTCCTAACCCTGGCGTTTTTATCCAGCGTTCAAAGAAATTATTTCGAGTTTTGATCTCAACTCTTGACAGACGTCTTCTTTGCAGAGGAAATGTTAGTTACCTACTATAAAACTACTTTTTAAAAGATTTTGTATATACGCAAACTAAGGTAACAGAGGTTTACCTCCCTACTTTCTTAGATTTTATGTGACTCTTCATCATGGGTGCTTATTCCGAACCTGACAGTCTTGGGAGTCCAGGCTTCCATGGACCCGATGGAGGAGAGGCAAAGAGGAAAGAAAAGATTTATGCCAGGTTTCTTGTGCAAATTTCGGTACCGAATTGTCTCTTCCAAGTAGGCCATAGTGTATATTGGGTTTTGTCTGCTAATGTACATGAAGGAAGCTCTGAGACTGTTTCTGGAACCTTCTGGATGCCACTCGCCCATTCTTTGATTGACCCCTCACTCACCACCATGCCCCAGCCCCAGCCATTTCAATATTACGGTCCTATCACTCTAAAAGGGCTCAGCACGTGTGTCGCTCTCCCTCCACATTATAACTGGTTTGCTGAATTCAAAAAGCTTTCCCCTCACAAGTAGTAAATCCTAGGCTACTTTTGAACTCTTATTTCCAAATGCTAAGCCACTTTCCTCCTGGACGGGTCCTTCCCGTGCAGAGACCAATTCATACCCCCGCCCCCCATACTACATGCCAAAATACCCAGGTGTGGCCTGAGGACTGAATTAAATGCCTCCTATAGAAATTCAAGGAATGTTAGAACCAGGAAACTAGCTGTTTAGTTAAAGTTTTAAAATATATATATACAAATATATATATATAAATATATATACATATGAAATCATATCAACGATGAGGATGAACAGAGTGCCAAATATTCGACGTCTGTACAAAGTCACACCTCACTGGAATTCAACTTTTTTATGTAATTCTCTTTCTCATGCTTTTATGGTTCTTTTGATAAATTCTCTTCAGTAGCATGCAGGATACCTACCCTGAGTGTACAGTATGCTATTCGTCACCACAATTTCTTGCTTCTTGTTAATAGCTTCTTATCAGAATGTTGGCCAATACTTTAGGGCCTTTAAGGATTGCGTTATTTGAGTTCTTGTTTTTCCATGACTTTTTTTTCACTCTCAGCTGATTATAAGAAAAATGTGCTCACCATTTCCTCCATAACTGGTCCATGACAATGCCTTTCATTCAATTTCTGTATTGCTGAAGTTCACCTCTTGTAAATAGTTCTGCAATTAAATTTTTTGAGAAAACTAATGTTTGCTTTTTATTGGAGTGAATTCTCGTGTTATTTTAAACTCAGGAAAATTACATAGACCAAAGAGTTTTATCCAGAAAACAATTGCACCCTTCCTCCATTATCTATTTCACTGTTGAAATAGCCTCAGTTTCTCCATCTACTAAGAAGAAATGGACATTTCTTAAGCCTACAGATTTCATCAAAAATGGCATAGATGAAAGTGAGTTTAAAGTTAATAAATGCTACGGTATTTAGGAAACGGTTGTTTTAGACTGTCTGGAGTTGCAATGAGAGGAGACACGTGTCAGGTCACTGTGTCGGTCTACAGATCTGGCCTGAGTGGACAGGGCCTTGTGGAGTGTCAGGAGTCACCCCAGGCCCCGTGTTGGGGCCGGGGCTCCAGCTCCCACCAACCCAGCAGCACTCAGTCATCTCCTGCGGTGGGTGTGGGCTGTCCCTGCTCTAGTCAGGCCCTGATCCCTTGCTGTCAGTGTGTTGTTGTGCCTTGGCCGCCTTCTCTTGTCTGTTGCCTTCCAGATTCGCACCCCCTTAGTTGGAAATTTCCGCTTGCCCAGGCATCTACAGCCTTCCTTCCACCTGTCCCTTAGCTCTTGCGGGATATCACGGTAGGTGGCTCCCTCTTTGAGTCTCTCTCCCTCTGACCCCCGCGGAAGCACGGACCAAGGTCTTGAGGGAGGGCACCTCGCTGTCACAGCACCTGCCCCAGGTTCTCAGGCACGGTGCTTCGTGCACTTTGCCGCCGCTTCCTCCCCTCCGCCTGCTCCAGCCTCGGTGAGGTTTTGAGGTGCGTTGACAGAGGTGGCTAGTGAAGGAAGCATCTGGAGTGAAAGTCACCACTGGTGAGACCACTTGTTAGCTTCCTCCCAGTGAGCTGTGTGCTTGGTTGGGAATTCTGCTGACGTCCTTGAGTCCTGGTGTGATAGGACTGTTGAGGGAACTGAATCCCTGTGCGTGCCCTTTCCGTTTAACTCACATTACAACAATCACGATGTATAAAAATGTTCAGGTAAGAGAAAGCATTTATAAATAAATCGAGAACACATATCTACTATTTTAGTCTCCCTTTTAGCCTATTGCTTTCTATAACACACTTAAAGAAAGCTTTATATACTTTCCTGTCTTTAATCCTATAATCCGTCAATAAAAGTTTTAATTTACTTGGTATTTCATTGAAAACTTTATACTTTTATCCACATATGGTCTATCACTGTTTTCCCAGGGCTCAGTCAAAGTGCAAAGAAAGTTACATGATATTCGTTTAAAATGTATTAATATTGGCTCATCAATTGTAACAAATGTGTCACGGGAATGCAAAATGTTACTAACAGGGGCACGGGTGGGGGGGGGGGGATGAGGGGAGAGGTATGTGGGAACTCAGGACTGTTGACACAAATAGTCAATAACAAATCTATAGATACGAGAGAGCTTTAATGAGCTAATGTGAGGACTAGCCCAGAAGTGTTATCCTCCCCAGGGAAGAAGGTGCTCTGGAGAAGTGTAGTTTACAGCTTGGTTATATATCATTTCAGAACAAAGAACATACATCCAGCATGACAGGAATACACTTTTTTTCCCCAAAATCACAAGGAGATGTTTTGCTGCATTGGAGCACAGACGCAGCAGGTCAACTTGCCCTTGGTTCTCTGGGCAGCAAAGCTTATCTTCAAAGAAATACTGGTATCCGTGTCAGAGAAAGGGAGACATTCATCTCTATCTTTAAAAAGGGCATTCTTTGCTTTGGGAAAAATGTTTGAAACAGATGTACGGTACCTGTCTGGTGGGCCGTAAGTCAGGCTGCTCTGGGAAAAACAAGTTTTAGGCCAAATCAGATTTAAACCAGAATGGTTTCTCCATATCCCTCAATATGTGAAAACTTCTTACTGTTATTTTCATCGGTACTTTCCACTCAATTTTTCTGTAAAAGAAAATGCTCCCCCAAAATAGCCTATTAATTAAAAAACACAACCTCAAAACGAGAAGCAATGATTAGAAAAAGTCAGGTGCAACAATTGGGATGTTTTCAGCTTGCTTTTCCTTGTTTGAAATTTTAAATGAGTTGCCTTCTGAAAATTAGGGCATTGGAAAGAGTTCTGCTCCTTATTTTTGTTTATTTTTATTTTGCGAACTCTGAAGTTAGCATCACTTAATATGTTCAGAGAATTGTTCCCTGCTTCTTGGTTAAGGTGAAGAGCAACACACAGATGTTGTATCAGGAAAGAAGCCACGATTTCCGAAGACACTACTTCAAGCCTTGCCATCCAGCCAAATTCTTGGGAGAGCGCCATACGACTTTCATGGTAGTTTAAAATTGGCTAGATGGATTTTCCCTGAAAAATTAGAGACCAGTGCCAATGAAAATCCATTTCCAAATGATCTCATTACACCGCTATGGTCTTTTACAATTTAGAGTGTGAAAAATTCAGTTTTATACCAACAACACGCTTTGCAAAGCGGAGATTCAGCGACAATGCAGACCACATTCCAAATGCACACATTTCTGCATGTTTTCTTGGCCCGGCTCCCGCCCTCCTCCTGGGCGTCCATCACAGACACTCCACATGCTGAAGAGCCCTGAGGGGAAGGGACGCTGCTGTCAGCAGCCACCTCTCCCTGTCCTTCCTGCCCCGTTCTCCAGTGTCCACCCTGCTACCCATTCCTCCATCTCTCCACACCAGACCCCCAGCCCGAGCACCACGTCTCCCTGGGAACTGAGACCCTGGCTCCCGTGTAGGCATTTTGGGGCACCACTTGCCGGCTGGCAGCTGGTGTCCATTCCTCTCTCTCTCATTTATCTTCCTTATCACAATCAATCATATAGTCCTCCAGGATCCTCTCTCCTGGTGCTCACCAAACATCGATTTTCCATTGGCTTGTCCCATACTGCCAAAAGGTCATTTCTAAAATTCAGATCTGGAATGGCCTCTCCATTAAAATGTTCAATGGCTCCTTGTCACAAGACTCTTCATCATCTGAACCCATTCCCGTCTCCAACTGAGTCTCTTCCCGTGCCTACTGTGCCCTGGATTTCCCGGCTCTAACAAATCACTAGCAGTTCCCAGATTCGTGCGCCGTTCAGTCTCACAGCTCACCTGGTACCTGCTGTTCACTCTCGTGGAACAGCCTTCCACCTCGCCTGGGCGCCCCATCCTTAGCAAACTCCTGCCAAGCCTTCGAGTTACCTCAACTGTCACCTCGGAGGGTCTCCCTTGTCCTTCCCAAGTGAACTGATCACTGTCTTCTTTCTTCTCCCAAAACGATGCTCAACCTTGCATCTGTTATAATATGTCACACTAAGCAGAATCTATTTGTTAACCAGTTTGGGATCAGATTGCGAGCTTTTTTGAGCACAAGAAATATATCAAATTCCTGTTTAGATCTCTGGTTCCCCATAAAGCGTGTGACACCGAATATACATCCACAATATTCTTACACCCACTTATAGGTGACCAACTGGATGAATGAATGCATCCAGCTCCTCTGTGTCTCTACCAGTCACTCATTGATCCATTAAATATTGATTGAACAACATTTATGTACTGGGCACCATGCTGGAGATACTGTAGTTAAAAAAGAGAGAGAGAGAGAGAGTCGTGGATTCTGCGCTTAGGTTCAACTACCAGACAGAAGGTTTACTCCAAAATAGTGTTGGGTCTGCGAAGGGTCACAGAATTTCTTTTGCTTTACTTACAAGCTAATAAGCTAGCATGTTACTGTTTTGTTGACGTGGCTCAAAGATGTGAAACTTGCAGATCAGAAAACCTTCCTACTCACCACACGGGAAACAGCATGACCATCAGCATGCGCTCTGTTTCCCAACTTCCACTGGGCCTGTGTGTGGTAGCCAGATGGACACTGCATGAGCTCCGGGCTTGGTCACAGCAGAGAAACGCTGAATTTGGGGACCCGCTGTTTCACAGTCAAACGTACGGCAGCGGCTCCTGATCCCAGAGGAAGATACTGCCTCACCCTCAAGGTTGCCAACAGCGAGCTTGAGCTCGGCCTGAGAAATGGTGCGGGGAAGAGCAGTCAGGGCATTGCCTTCTCAACACACCTGCCGAAGACATGTAGGATGGGAACAACCCCAGAGGACGTCTTTCCCATCAGCTTGTAAATTTTCGTTCTGAAACTGAAAAAATTCTAGGTGCCTACGCTGCGGGAGAGATCACCCGGGTGACGGTTTTTTTCAACCTCTGTCTCCATATTGCTTTTCTTTTATTTTTTTAAAGATTGGCACCTAGGCTAACAACTTTGCCAATCTTTTTTTTCTTTTTCCTGCTTTATTTCCCAAACCCCCTCCCCCAGTACATAGTTGTATATCTTAGTTGCAGGTCCTTCTAGTTGTGTCCATATTGCTTTTCTATTTCAAACCCCACTGCTCCTCATTTTTTTACTATAATCGCTGCCAGCGCCAAGTCCCTGGGTGACTCTGACCTGAGCCACACGCAGGCAGCCTGGACCTTTGGACGCCGCTGGGTCAGCTGGCCCTGAGCAGTAAGCCCCCCACGCAGGACACAGAGTCTCCTTGGCTGGAGCTCCTGTTACTCGCACGTGATTCTCCTTTGTTAACACCAGACGCTCCTCCTGGTGAATCTTTGACCTTCTCCAGTGCTCCCTAAATTCTCCCCAACTAGCCTTGCTAGGTGGTCTTGGGCTCACCAAGGATGTTCAACCTGTAATTTTATAAAAACTTACGGAATATTTAAAATGCTTAGCTCTAACAAGAGCTCATTTTAACTGTATTCAAAGAAGGTAGTTTCCTAAGATACTCCAAACAAACCAAAATTCTAGATTCTTCTGCATTCCTAATCTGGATCAAGCAACTTGCCTGTGAAATACCCTCAGGTCGTCTCTATTTGAAACGTGAGTGACTGAAGCTTCCGGAGGCGAGATTTGGATTTTGCTTTTGAGTTTAGCCATTCCCTGCACATCTCCTGTTCTGAAGTGCCAGCCTGCTTTCACCATAATAACCGTGAAGAAATTGAACAGGGTGTCTTCATTTGAATTAAGTAATTGGCACCCAGAAAATCTGTTTTATGGATTTATGCATTAATAAGGCACTGCCCCAACACACTTTGGAAACAACTTTGTTTCTAAAGTAAAACATATTTTATTATCGTTGCCTGGGGATATTTTTGGCTTCAGGCAAACGCAATTAGATTCGCCAGCTTAGACACAGCGTGAAGGGTGTCACGGCGCTCAAGGTCTCACACCAGAGGGCAGCACCTCTGCATTGGGAAGAAGGCGGTCTCATCTCCCATCAGCAGTGACAACTATAAACACCATCATTAAACACTGACTTTTAAGTTAACAACCATCAAGTCAATGTTATTTTTACATTCGGTTTTTGCTCAAGGATGTTGAATAAACAGGGATTGGTAAAACAACACTATATTTCAAAATTGGAGCAGTTTTGTTGTTGTTTTTTATTGAGGTGACATTGGTTTGTAACCTTGTATGAATTTCAGAATAGGAGCAGTTTGATACGAGCTGTCACAAAGTTACAGCTGTGCTGCTAAACATGAGATAATTGTTGTATTCTGTAACTAACAAGTCTCCTCTGAACTAACAGGACAGGACTTGAGAGTAAACTCTATGTTGGGTTAATAAGAAAATTAATATGATACAGAGGAGGAAGAGACAAATCTTTTATTTGAATCCCTAGTCAAAATCAACCCACTAACTAACTAATCATTGCCACTGACAGCTATTTCTCGTATGCAAAATACTTATGAACGGACACTAGACAGTGGACAGACGGGTGTTTACCCCACATGGGGCATCTCCATAAACTGTCACACCCAGCAACAAGAAATGAAATGACAGAGCATCTCTGGGAGAAGGCTGTGTGTCAGGTGGTATAGACCGCAAAGATAACTCAGACACAGACGCTGTCCAAATGGAGCTGGGGAGTTTTCCACAATAGCTTATGGGTGATATAATTTACAGATTTAATTCTTGTTTTAACTGATAAACTATTTTTTTATACATTTCCCTTTTTTTTTTTTTGGTGAGGAAGATTGACCCTGAGCTAACATCTGTTGCCACTCTTCCTCTTTTTTTTTTTTCTCCCTGAAGCCCCAGTACACAGTTGTATATCCTAGTTGTAGGTCCTTCTAGTTCTTCTATGTAGGATGCTGCCACAGCATGGCCTGATGAGCAGTGTGCAGGTCCATGCCCAGGATCCAAACCAGCAAACCCCAGGCTGCCAAAGTGGAGCCCACAAACTTAACCACTCAGCCACAGGGCCGGCCTCACCTCATAAACTATTTCATTATTTGGAGTCCAGTTTTGTGTTTCAAACATTGTAATCATTCCATGCATCAGGGGAAGAAAGGAAAGAGAGAAAGACAGTGAAAGAGAGACGGGAGGGAGGGAGGGAGACCAACGTACGTAGGTGCTGCGCACAAAATGGAAAAAGTTAAACGAACTCCTATCTCCCATTTTACCCAGCCCATGCTTGGTGTCCAGGCAGGAGATTAACAAAGACTATTCCCCACTTTAGTTTGGTTGGTTTGTTCTTGCAAAAGAAGAAAAAATAAAACTCATGAAGAACTGTGCTGGGCCTGGAAATGAAGCCAGTGACAAAGGCTTCCTCCCGCAGCTCTTCCTCTGGCCACGGGCCCCCCCGCCCCCCACCAACCAAAACCTCCTTCACAGCCACAGCCACCTGCCCTCCTCCCGCCCAGGACTGTGGCCTCAGACGCAGGGGCTGACTTTTCACTGACTTATTTGCTGCCACAATTTGAGAATGTTAAGCTGTGAACTCACATTTCTCTTGTCAGGCTGAGCCAAGAGGTACACAGTAATTTCAAATCTGTGATCCTAAACACAAAACATATTAATATCTGATTTAGTCACCTGATTTAAAAAACCCTGAAATGCAGCCCCGAATCAACTCAGTCCCAGGTTGGATTAAAATAATTTGCCCCACCCACATGCCTGCCAAGAGTAAAAGAAAATGCTGCCTGAAGATGGTACATCTAGAGCCTGAAATTGCCTCTGCAGTTTTTCATATGCAGTAATCAACATTCAATCAAAAACCATCAGGGGGTCAGCCGGGTGGCACAGTGGTTAAGTTTGCATACTCCCCTTCAGGGGCCCAGGGTTCCCCAGTTTGGATCCTGGGCGCGGACATGGCACCACTCATCAAGCCATGCTGTGGCAGGCATCCCACCTACAAAATAGGGGAAGATAGACACAGATGTTAGCTCAGGGCCAATCTTCCTCACCAAAAAAAAAATAAATAAATAAAATTGCCTAGCCAAGATAATATAAGAAAAAAATTACTAAAAACCAAAAGATAAAGGCAGACAATAGAAGCCGATCCACAGGACTCTAGAGTTTGGGGTTATGAGATACATTCTTTAAAAACATATGTGATTGCTCTATTCAGGTACTGAAATGAGCAGGTGGAGATTTCACTAGAAAAGTGAAAGTCATAAATATATATAAAATGAAGTGGAAGTTCTAGAAAGGAACAATGAACTGGCTGAAAATGATACCCGAGCAGATCATACACAGCAATCGAGAGGATTAGGAGAGTGGACGGAGCTCAGAAGAACTTTCATGGACCGAGACACACAGAGAAAGGAGGCTATAAACAGAGGAGAGAATGTGAGAGAAAGTTGGGCATTCAGGACGAGGTGAACGGGTCCAAGATGCACGTCACTGGAGTCCCGGAAGAGAAGAAAAAAGTGGGGCAGGAAATCTTGGAAGAGACCACGGCCCATGACCATTCTTAAAAACCATCAAAGGCAGGGCAGCACGCTGCCAGGAGCACCAAGAACGCCAAGATGTGCAGAGGGGGAAATCACACCTGGGCCAGCTTAGCAGAGCTGCTGAGTACGGAAGGCAAAGAGGCAGGTCTTCAGGGCAGCCAGAGGAAAGGGTGTGTTATCTTAGGACCACAGCAACGGGGTGGAGAGCTGAGTCTCCACAGGAACAGTGGAAGCCAGAGGTGTATTTAAGGGGCAGGAGGTTGGGGGGGGGACCTCAGTTATCTGTGCTTCCCTCCCATTCTCCTCTCCTCCCCTCCTCATCCGCTGTACTGGGGCCCAGCTCCTGGTCCCCAAGTGTCCTCACAGCTTGGGGCCATTGCATTGGTGGAGGAGCTGACACCAGAGCAGGCTGTCTGACAGCCTCCTGACCTCTTTCCCATCCCTTGTCAGGATGAGCTTGGGCTGCTCGTCCAGCCGGGGAGGCTGCAGGTCGGGGCCTGCTCGGGCTGGCACACCCAGTGGCCAGGGTGGGCATGGGGGCATCTCAGCAGCCATGCTTTCTGAATAAGTGGCCTTTCCTCCTTCCCTTCCCTCTTCCTCCTGGAGTGGGCAACACTGAACAATCCTGCGTGGTGCTTCTGGCTGAGGGAGTGGGGAGGGGTGACCTGTCCAGTATTTGGGCTCCCTACAGGGAACTGAGCAGAGATACATTAAGGTTACTTGGTTACCAGGGCCTGGGGTGGGGGATGGGGAGTTAGCTTTTCCTGGGGACAGAGTTTCAGTTTGGGAAGATGAGAAAGTTCAGGAGCTGGAGAGTGGTGACGGCTGCACAACAGTGTGAATGTACTTACTACCCTTCAACTTAAAAATAGTTAAAATGCTAAATTATATGTTTTGTGTATTTTACCACAGTAAAAAAAATATATACTGAGGTTGATGCGAATAAGTTTTTTCACTATTGAAGTGAAATATGAGGAAGCAAATATGGGGAAAGCTAGAAAAAACCCTGTGGCATTGGATTGGAATAGAAGAAATCAGTGTGAACTCGTGGTAGATTAGATGGATGAAGATAAATAGGTGATGATGATGATGATAAACCTAGATGATGAATAGATGGATGGATGGATGGGTAGATGATAGACAGGTGGATGGACGGATGGATAGATGGATGGAGTGATTTAAATGTGCTTCTGCCACCAAGAAGAGCCCACTGACCTGCAGCAGTTACACACCAGCCCTCCCAGGGCCTGGCAGCCACTCCGACCTACACGGCAGAGAAGACGGCTGCTCTAAATAAGGCGAAGCATCCCATCATGGGAGGTGGATCTCACTGGACAAGAGAAAGCTTTGTGCAATCCTGGCCTTTGGGCTGGCATCTGCCAAGGACCCAATCTCCTCCCTCTACTTCTTACTATCTTCATCGCTTCTTCTCTTTCTCTGCTCTGAAACAACGAGCACCCTACAAATGGAACCCATAAAGCTCTTCCATAAAGGCTCTCAGGGCCGTGACAGGCGTGGGGAGGGCTGATAGGGGAAAGCGATGAGCAGGGCTTAGTGTTCCTCAGGAAGTGTGGTGATAACAGAGTCTGTCCAAAATGGGTGCCCTTGGGCGTGCACCTGCCAAATTTTATGCAAATCCCCCTCCCCTCCAACAGGAACTTGGGACCATCCGGGCAAGGGAACTCTGAAAGATGAGGGTCCAGCTTAGTTAAGCTGACACAGTACAAAGTCACCATGGAGAGAAAGACAAAGGAGCGATCATAGTAAAGAACCACAAGTGATGTGGCCGCGGATGGAGAGTGACCTAAGATGGCCATAAGAACCCCGCTGAGGAAGCTGTGCTGGCGATGGAGAGCGGCTCCTCCAGGGTGACAGACAGCCAAGGCCGGAAGGGGCAGCCCCATAGCCTGGGTCTTGAGGACGAGCAGGGACCCCAGGAAAGAGAGCAGCATGAGCAAAAGCCCACAGGTTGAAGGTCAAACACAGGGGTGAAGGTCAACAGTGAGGGCGGGAGACAGAGGCCCACCTGGCATGGCAGGAGGGGAGGCTTGTGGGAGAAGATACAGGAGAAGGGACCAGGGGCACGGGGACTCAGCATCCTGGAGGCAATGGGAAGACACGCAGACACTGTAAGCGTTAAATTGTGCGTAAGCCGAGGCACGACTTGTCGTGATCCCCAGCACCTAAACAGGACCGTGACAACATGAGCAAAGTGCAGACGTGACCTCGAGGGTAAAAATCTCCCCTCATGAGCCATGAGGAAAAATCTCAAGAAAAGTCAAGTAACCTACCGGGCACCAAGCTGGCACCCAGGAAGCCCCCGGTAAATGCCACATGAGGGGCTCGATGGCTCCGAAAATGACACTCACCCTTTCTTCTTTTCCAGGATGGAAACATTTTCCCCATATAGACCTATACTCTGAGATGGGCAGGAGGGGATGGAAATAAGTCCAATCTTCGATTCTAATCTTTAAATCTGAGACTGCTTACATACAGACTCAACCACAAAGACACACAGCTGTTAGGAAATTAATGCGGCAGATGAAATTCTCCTTCCCCTGAGTTCTTATATTTTTATTGAGGTATAACTGACCTATAACATAGTATTAGTTTCAGGTGTACAACATAGTGATTAGATACTTGTATAACTGTGAAACGATCACCACAATAAGTCGAGTTAACATCCGTCACCACACATAGTTACAAATAGTTTTTCTTGTGATGAGAATTTTCAAGATTTACTCTCTTAACGACTTTCAAATACATACGGTATTGTTGACTCTAGTCACCATGCTATACATGACATCCCGGGACTTATTTATTTTATTGCTGGAAGTTTGTACCCTGAATTCTTAATATTGGTGTTTTTTCACTTGGGAACACTGCGTGGTGTGACAGAACTCTGGGGCGTTGGTCCAAATGTGTGGTCTGTGGCTGCCTGTCCTGGTTTTGTTGTGCATTGTTTTGATGCAGGAAAATGTTTAAATCTTAAGTCTCTGGCAGTTTACATTTTGTGATGTGAGAACATTACAAAGAACTCCCTCCAACCCAACGCATTCTGCAAAACAAGAAAGTCAGCCGTGCCTGGCGGCCAAAGTCCAAGCGTTCCACACTGGGGACTGCGACCATGGCTGTGGCCTCAGCCGTCATGATCAGAATTCTGGGTTGTCCCCACTGTCAGGAGTGACTTGTACACTTCTTGCTCTCAGTGTATGCCGCCTTGCTGTCCCACGCCGAGTCCTTAGGAGGATTTTCTGTCTGTCACAGGATGGTCACAGCACTAGACGTCCAATGACTACATGGGGCACACCGCAGAGGACGGAGAACCCCATCCAGCAGAATTTAAGCTTGACCAGAGGGCAGGCTGTACCCTTCCTGTCCTGAGCTTCCGGGTCACATCCCGGACGTTCCCGCCACCTGGGATAAAGGGTCCCTCTTGCCTCCTAATTGAGTAATCACCTCCTGAGATGACATGTCCTGAGGCTGAGTCCCTGAAGCCACACTATTCTCATCAAAGTTCTCATTTTTGCTTCCACCTGCCCTAACCTTTTCCCTCATGTTCCACCCCAAATGAAGAGAAATATCGAGAAAATAAGGCTACGCAGGTGAACGAGGAGGCAAGGAGGAGAGCGCAAAGACCCCTAACTGTGTCCCCGAGGTTACAGTAGGTCATACGAAGACGAGTGATGTGTCTCGCCTCCCATGACTTATTACAAAGCTTATTCCTGCCTGAACCTGTAGGAATTGCCAGCTGGCCCTCCCCTGCCCCCCAGCCATAAATACATGCACAGTGGATCCGGGAGGCCCTCACTGGGCAAGAGGTCCCGCAGCAGAGCACTGGGTTCTCGGCTCCACCCCAGGCTTGTGACCATGAGTCATTCTCTCTGCTGATTCCCTCGTATCCTGTAGTCGGAGCACCCACTTCCTGCCTTGCCCTGTCTCAGAGCGGCTGCTGGATTTCTGTCCAGGAACGGCACCCTGAGAACCCTACATGTGATGTGAACACCGCATATTGCTGGAATGTCGCCCCTGATGTCAGCAACCAGTATCCATGCATTACCCATCAAATATATTTTATATAAAGGATAAATTCCAAGGATATTTGGAATTTATATAAATGCTATTTATTGTCTTGAAGGTGAAATCATAAAACTGAAACACAGTAATGATACTTCTAAAGTCTGGCAAATGTATAAACTCTGGAAACACAGTGGGAAAGCACTTCTGGATAAGAAAGCTTTCCTCTAGCATCATCTAGTGACGAGATAATAGAATGAGGCACTGAGAGACAGGATGTGGATTCAGGGACATCACCGGGTTTCAGTGAAGGACCCTGTTATGCTGAATTGTGCACCATCCCCCAAAAATAGATATGTTGGGAGTCCTAACCCCCAGCACCTCAGAAAGTGGCTTCATTTGGAAATAGGGTCTTGACAGAGGTCATCAAGTTAGAATGAGGTCATTAGGATGGGTCCCCATCCCATAAGATGGGTGTCCTTATAAAAAGGGGAGTCTGGACACAGCACATGGGGAGACCGAGAGTAAAGGTGGGGCTTCTGCCACCACGAGCCAGGGAGCTGCAGTAGCTGGGAGCGAGGCCCAGAACACACCCTTTCCAGGGCCTTCACGGCCCTGCCGACCCCTGATCTTGGACTTCTGGACTCCAGAACAGTGAGAAAACAAATTCCTGTTGTTCTAAGCCACCCAGTTTATGGCACTTCATTAGGGCAGCCCCGGAAACTAATGCAGACCCTGAAGAGAGAGGGGTCGCGGAGCGCACGCAGCTCTGGCTACAGAGACACATGCAGTCCAGCCTGACTCTTGCTGGCAGTGAAAACACGGAATGTCCCTGAGCTTATTTCCTCATCTAAATACCACATGCCAAAACTGGGAGGACCCACAACTGAAAATACACGACTATGTACTGGGGGGCTTTGGGAGAAAAAGGAAAAATAAAATCTTTAAAAATAAATAAATAAATAAATATTTTAATGCATACACATTATAGGCATAAATGTAGATAGACATATCTGATGGGTGAACCTCTGTCTTAGTGTGTTAGGGCAGCTGTAACAAACTACCACGGACGGGGGACCTTAAACAATACACACTGATTTCTCACATTCTGGAGGCCGGAAGTCCGAGACTGAGGTGGCACCAGATCCAGTGTCTGGTGAGGGTCCTCTTCCTGGTTTGTGGATGGCCCTCTTCTCTGTGTCCTCACACGGCAGAGAGCAGAGAGGAAGCAAGTTCTCATCTCTTCTTCTGAGGGCGCTGATCCCATCGTGGGGGCACCACCCTCAAGAACTGATGACCTCCCAGTGGCCCCACCTCCAAACACCATCGACTTGGGGACTAGGTCTCAACACACGTATTGTGGGGGACGCAAACATTCAGCCCATAGAAGCCTCTTGGGATAACACGGGTAAAGGCGCCTCCTCTGACTTCTCCTGGACCGGGAGCTCCTGGGGGGCAGCACAGAAGATGTCTCATCATTTCGTCTTTCCACTCCAGGGATGGCTTCACACAGGCACACGTGGACATTCAGGGAGCACTAGTTAAACGGACACACGGGGCCCAGGGACCTCGGCACACACCCCTTTAATCCTCACGCTGGCTCCTCCAACCTTGGGCGTCAGCAGACCCATCCAGAGCATCCTCCACCAGGCACCAGGGATGCAGTGCCTTCAGGGATGTCCCACATCACAATGGCGGTTCTCTGCCCCTCCAGACTTTTTTATTACCATTTAGTGTTGAAACTCCTCAATGCTTGCCTGACATGATTGAGTTCCAACTGATTAACCTACAATAGAAGGAGTCCTTGACGTCGGATCCGCACCGCTCCCCTCCTGCCCTCCCCTGACCCCGGCAGGTGCCCAGGGCTTCAGATGAGTCTCGTTGCGCTCTCCTCTCCCAGCTGTACCCCAACTCCAGGTCAGCCTCTCATTCTCCACAGATCTCCTAGTGGGTTCCTGCATAATGCCCTTGGTAATTTAATGCCTGTTACCAAAGTCGTCATTAAGAAGCGAAATAAAATGGCCTGGATTTGAAACTGATTTTGACAGCGTCTGGGTGCCACCTGTGTCCCAGGTCCACTTGATTAACCTGTTGCTCATTTGCATACAGGCTTTAATTTACAACAAGAACTTTCAAGGCACCTCGACTTGAATTTACAAGTAATATTACAGCACGAGGCGCGAAGCCACAAACCTCTTGCAGACCATATCTAGTCTTCTTTTCAATTGTTAATTATGCACTTCAGTTTAAAACTTAATTACTTCAACATTAACCTTCAGTCTACTCTTTCAACATAAAACAAACAAAGATTGCACTTCCAATCTTCTGTAAAAATGAAAGGCTTACTAATAATAGCAAACACTTACAGAGTACTCCTAAGGTGAGTGCTTCTCTCATTGAACGTATTCACTCGTTGAATTCCCCCAAGGATCCTGTGAGATAAACTCAAAATATTTAGCAGCCGATTCAGTTCTACAGCTTTAGTTACTGGATCACGGAGCCATCTAGGGGATCCTGGAAATCAGCTCTTTACCAACCGCTTTGGAAGAATTTAAATATTTAACACCCAAGATGGCCACACTGGCGTGTGCGGCCCAAATGTCAGCCAGAGGCAGGTACAGGTATTCACCCTGTTTTCAAGAAAAGGGAACCGAGACACAGAGAAAGTAAGCAGCATGCCCAGGATCTCATAGCTGGAGTGTGCACACAGATGGAGCCGTGCGGTCTGGCTTCCGCAGCGGAGCCCATAACCTCTGCACTGTGCTGCCTTTATTCTGGAACTGGAAAAGGACTGTGTAGACGGGCCGGAAAATTGTTTTAGTGATCAAATACATTTTCCCACTTATGAAAGTTTTTAAATGCACAGAAAAAGTGTTTTTAAAAATAAGATGGATACTCATGGACCAAACACCAGATTCAACAATTATTAATTTACTTCATTTTTAATTATTAATTATTTCACAATTGTTATTTATTTCATAATACACACACTCACATACACTCATACACACACACACACACGGTGCTGAGCTATTTCAAAGTAAACTGAAGATGTCACCGCTCTTGACTCCAGCACTTCAGGTATTTGTCTTAAAAATAAGCGTATTCATCTCCATAACCATGATACCTTTTAGCCCATTTGGGAAAATCGACAACAATTCCCTAACATCACCTAATACTCAGTCCGTATTGAAATTTCCCCATGGCCCCCAAAGATGCATTTTATCACGTTGGTTTGAAACAGCCTCCAATCAGGGTTCACGTAGCACGTTTGGCTGTTAAGTCTTTGGCTGTCTTAGCCCAGAATCGACCCGGCACACAAACTTATTTTTTAATCCCAGTGCTTGTTGAGGAGACCAGGCCGGCTGTCCCACAAAATGTCCCACATTCCGGCTTCATCTGGCTATTTCTCTGTGGCTTCATTTAAGTTGTTCTGTGGACGGTCCCTCTGTGGCCTGGACAGCCTGCAGCGTGGGCTGTGGATCTAAGGCCTTGATTGGCCACATACTTCATAGGTGGTGCTGTGACTTAGAGCATCCCACAGGACTGGGCACCAGGGGGAACAGGCTGAGCAGGTTTGGGATTTGGGAGTTTGAATTATTTCAGTGGGCCCTGGGTGCAGGGGCTGCCCCTGCTTGTCTGATGCCTGGTCCTGGGGCGACTGGGGGGTTGTGTCTCCCAGAGTTAGAGCCAGGTGAGGCAGGTGGGTGGGGTGGGGTGTGGACTCCGGCTGGTTTCCGTGTGGTCAGCTCCCTCGGGGAGGGCAGTCCTCCTCAGTCAGCCAGGCCCCAGGATATCAAAGCATCATACATACAGAAAATTTTAAAAATGCTTAATACACAAACATAACACAAACATAATGATTTAAACCAAGATTTATTTTCTCACTTGACGATACATCCTGTTTTGGAGCAAAATCTCTGCTCCTTTTGGAGTGCACCAATATTAACCAGAATCGCCACATTTACTTACTTTAATCAACATCCTTTGAGCACATATTCAAACAAAATAATGTTTATGAAACATATTTCATAAACCAAAGCACTATATACATGAGTATCATTATTTTCTACTATTTAGTAACAACCCTAAGATTAATCTGGCTCTTTTCTTGGTCTTTATAAACATAAGCACAAACCACTTTGTTATTTTCTTTAAGTAAATTGTGTACTAACAAGAATTTTGCTCCTAGATGCTTGGAGGTCAAAAGCTAGTTGATTTTCATGGTTGCTATTTATTGGTAGAAAAGAACAAAATGCCTTATTGCCAGTATAATCCCGTCTGCACTTCTGTTCAAGACATGTGGCTCTTAACAGATCAGCGTGACCACCCTGTCATCGCAATGTGGCCAGGTTTTACATGGTTTAGACAGCTTGCTCGTGTCAGATCCTCATGTAAGGCTTTATCCTAAGCCTTCTTGTCTCCTTACCTTGCAACGACATACACAATAACAGGTTTGCCAACATGGTGCCATCTCATCCAGCCTCCCCTCGGGGCGATGACAGACGTCACAGGGAGCGTGGGAGTCCTGCGGACATTGCATTACACCCCGCCTTCGTGTCCAGTGACTCAGACCTCGTTTGGGATGCACTCCACGCCTGTGAGCAATTATTAACATCCGAGCAAGCTCTGCCTTGTTCTTCCTGAGCCGCCGGAGCCATGGGGAGACGGGGATAGCCCGATTACTGGTGACCTCCCAACCGTGGTGAAGGGAGGGCGTTCAGAGTCCAGCTCCTTCCCGACTATCTTTATTTGGGTCCTTTAAAGGAGAGGGACAAAATGAGAATTGGAAGTGTGTTTCCTAATTACTGTTTGTGGTTTCTGGTCAGCTGATCCGAAGTTTCACATCCTCATCTCTACAGCTAAACTCGACGTAGCTGCCGGGGAGGAAAAGTGGAAGAAAACGCTCAGGTAAGCTTCCATTGTTTGGCAATTTCACCAATCTACCAGCTCAAGGCGCTCCTTTTTGGATTTGGCTACCTTATGACATTCTACCTGTGATTTTAAAGACACTGAATTTTACTTTCTTTTCTATGCCTCCATATTTTATTTATGTATCACATTATACTTTGTAGTGAGGGAGGAGGGTGAGTTTTGAGTCCCTAAATTTGTTCCTAAAACAGTAACTGAGGTGAAAAATCAGAGGCATTTTCTCTCTCTGCGGATAGGAATTAGGCATTTCCCAAAGTTGCACCCCATTCTTCAGGTCACCTGAATACCATCTGAGAGCATTGCAAGAGCAGGACCTGGACAGGCCTGTCTGGGTCGGGGAGAGCCCACCTGGACCACAGCGTGGCTCTCTGCAGTTCTAGTTCATAATTGGAGGCAGTTCCTTTTTCTCTCAGCACTAGTGACATTTCTTCGCTGTGGGCACTGTCCTGTGCATCGTAGAAGGTGCAGGAGCATCTTCCGGCCCTCCCTACTAGACGCCAGGAGCACCTCCACCCCACCCCACCAGCTGTGAAAACCAAAGGTGTCCAGACTTAGCTGGATGTCCCTCAAGTGGGGGAGGGGGTCCACACCATGCTGTGCTTCACTGACCCCCCCAGAACAGCTGGCTGGGTAGCCCTTAACCAACATAATTTTATCAAAGCATTTTTTAAATTGCTGGTTGTTATGGTGACGGGTTTGACCAACAGAGATTTAAGGATTCTTTGTCTGGGAGATAATTGTAGCCATTAGCTTCAAGGTCAGCATTTTCAACAGAGAGGGCCCTGCCCTGGTTTAGCTGACCCTCGCAGAGCAGAAGCCTTGATGCTGGAGGAGACTTTAGACCAATCTCATCTTCTCACGTTTGTGGCTCAGAGAGGTGAATCCACCCTGCCAAGGTCACAAAGCCAGTGGAGGGAAAACCCTGGCAAGAGAGAGGGAGTGTCAGGACCCAAGCTCAGAGCCCTTTAGTGCATTCTGAGCATCTTGGATCCAAACCATGGGCACCATGGTTTGTGGCTCAAAAATACTCTTTTCAGAAAAAGAAATGGACACAATGAATACTCATATAAGCAGGAATGACTATAAGAAGATAGATTTTGCTATGACAAATGTTTTTTCCTTTCTAAGAAGCTTTCATTTTGCCACAGTTGTTGAAGAAAATAATATTCATGACCCTCATTAAAGAACCGTAAGGCAGATTTTATTCAGGGGCCATCCTGACAAGCGTAGGGGCCACAGCACTGGGGTTTTGCAGTAGCGGGGAGAGACTGAGAGGCTCAGCTCTGAACACAATAAGGACAAGTGGGGATTCAGAGCCAAGGAGTAGGGTGTGTATTGGGTGGTGATGGATGGGAAGTTACTAGGAGGAAACACAAGACTGGGGGCGTTCTTGCTAGACCAACTCCACGGGATTCTTGCTAAAGTGAGGCTGAGGTGACAACATCGAGGGTGGGGGATTTCCGCTAAAACTGGGCTAAATGTGGGAAGACAGAGCCTGAGTGTGGGGCCTTGAGGCTTAGAGGAGTCCAACTAGAGCTGAGTCAGGGGGAGGGTCACTGTCACAGCTGTGCAGAGAGCCTGGCCACCCGAAATGCAGAAATCCAGAGAATCAGGCTTGTTTCAGACCCACTGCCACCAATCATGAACACGGGTTCCGATGCTTTGCAAGCTTGTGTGGAAGCACGGCACATGGATGGACACCTCCCCTGCAGGGTTACGATGTTCTCCGCTCAGATTTAATGCCAGGACATTCTCTCCTCCCTCCCTCCCCTCTGAGGGCTCAGTCATTTCCCTTAGTTCTTAGAAAGAAACAGGCAGATGAGGGGAAACCTCACCACCACTCCTCTGCTAATGTCTTTTCAAACTCTGACTTTTTCTTAATTAAACAAACAATGAGCATGCATTGCTTATATGATAAGGAGAAAAAAGATAATGTCAAAATTGTCCCTCCCCACCTCTTCTGAAAAGTCTTTTCAATCTTCTTCTCTAAATACCGCATGATGTGGTATTTCAAAACTCAGCTTCATCTTTGCGCCGTGGCGAGCAGCTGGACAAGTTACTTAACCTGGCCCTCAGGGAGCCTTGGTTTTCTTGTCTACAAAACACGGGGAAGAATGCTTGAAAATGTGCCAGACAATGTGAGGTCTGAATGAACCATTCAGCGTTGGCGCTCGGCCTGGGACCTCACACAGTAAACTTGTCGTTGTCGTTACATCCTGAGGGACGAGGAGGCAAGCCACCGGGTTGGAGGCACAGGTGTCTCCTCTGGGATGAGAGTCACGTGGGTCCCACGGGAGCAGGAAGCAGGCGGCATTGCATTCCAAGTTCTCTCAAGTCCACTTGGATATTTATCACCAGTTACACCTGTAATTTTTGAAAAAACGATTGCGTTTATCACTATGCTTTGAAGATGGCGGAGTGGAAAGACAGGATCCTTGAATATCTAAATCCAATCTTTGGAATATTAAATCTAAAACCTAAATGAGACATCAGAAAAATAACCAAATTTGAATGTGAGGGTACCTTCTTCCTAATGTGCTGAACACATCTAATAAGTTTACAATATTCTATTTTCAAAGGGCGTTCATTATTTTTTTATTTTTATTTTTTTTGAGGAAAATCAGCCCTGAGCTACTTACTGCCAATCCTCCTCTTTTTGCTGAAGAAGACTGGCCCTGAGCTAACATCCGTGCCCGTCTTCCCCTACTTTATATGTGGGATGCCTCCCACAGCATGGCTTGACAAGCAGTGCCTAGATCTGTGCCTAGTATCCAGACTGGCAAACCCTGGGCCACCAAAGCAGAGCGTGTGAACTTAACCAGAGCATGTGAACTTAACTGCTACTCCAGTGGGCCGGCTCCTCCATCATATTTTTAATTCAATTCATTTTGTTTTTAATGAGGTAGGGTAAAGGAATTGGTATTGACAAATAAAAATGGCAAGCAATAGGATATATTGGAGAATATGAGGAAGCCATTTTGTGTAAACCTAATTCGGCCTGACCTTGTCTTTCCAAAAGGGCCTGACCGAGGCCGTTGAGCATGCATTGTATATCTGCTTTAGATATTCCCTATGGCAAGAACAAAGGCCCTTGAGATAAAGGTGCAACTTCCCTCCCCCTCCCAACGTTGGCATTCCCTTAAGGATCAAGCATCTTTCCTTAGGCTAGAAGCTGATTGCTGCGCTCACCTGTGACCACCCAGCTCAAGACAATAGACTTGCCTCCTGCTACGCCCTCCGAGATAGCAGACCCACTACCTGCTGTGTCCATCAAGCGCTGTGCTGACAGGGCAATCTTGTGACTATTGTGGGAGGGACATTTCAATCATATGTGAAACGTCCTGTATGGGGGTATACAACTACTCTGTATACCTCACTTCTTTGGTGCCCTTTCTTCCTTCGGGAAGAAAGGCCCCGGGCCATGGTCCTCAGATTTCAGCTCAGAATAAACTCACCCAAATTTTCATTTATAGATTGGTTATGGATTATTTTCGTTGACAGTATTTTATCTTTTATTTTTTTGGGTGAGGAAGATTGTCACCGAGCTAACACCTGTCACCAATCCTCCTCTTTTTGCTCAAGGAAGATTTTCACTGAGCTACATCTATCGCAATCTTCCTCTGTTTTTTGCATGTGGGACACTGCCACAGTATGGCTTGATGCACAGTGTGTAGGTCCGTGCCCAGGATCTGGGCCCGTGAACCCTGGGCCACTGAAGCAGAGGGCATGAACTCAGCCACTATGCCACCGAGCTGGCTCCAATACAATGCACTTTCGAGCGCCTCTCACAGAGTTGGCCTGGGGGTGGTGCAGGCAGCGTGGATAAAGATGACTTCCGTCCAGATACTTCTCATTCCTTGCCTCATCTGTCCTTTCAACAATACTTATTGGTCACCAATGTGTGCCAGGTACTTTTCCCAGTGCTGAACAAGACCAATTCCTGCTCTCATGCAGCTGGCAGTATAGTCAGAAGACATAGAAAATAAAGAAATAACTAGAACAAACCCATAAAAATACAGCATGTCTGGTGGTGACAAGTGCCGTAAAGAGAAGCCTTTGGAGTGAGATCCTTGGGCCAGGGCCCTGCTGCATGGTGACGCATGAGTAGTCCTGGGCCAGCACAGCAACCGAGCCCCAACAGGTAAGCGCCCCAGGAAATCTCAGAGCACCCTCCCAGGTGTTACTTCCACATTTCACAACTGAGGCCGGGCCTCGCAGGTCAAGCAGATGCACACCCAGGGCTCGCGGCTGGTGGCTCTGGAGCCCAGGTCCATCTGACTCCAAAGCCACATTTTTCCACTCTAGGCAAGGCTGCTCCTGGCTCTCCAAAGCCTGGTGTCTACACTCAAAAACAGAACCCCCCAGTTCTAGGTTCCTTGACTCCATCTTCCCTGTGCTGGTCCTTCCACAGAATGCTCCCACGCCAGAGGTTTCCATCCGGAAAGTGGAGACACCGCCTCACTCCTGAAAACCAGTTCACAGTTCATGAAGCTGTTTCAGCTGCATTACCTCACAATTAATTTGTTTTTTAAATAACGTGTGCTGAATGCCGACGTAACGCCAGCTGCTGTTCCAGCTCGTAGCATCTAATTCTCTCCACCATGTGGAGTGGGCAGTGCATATTTCCATTTTACAGACTCGGATCCTGAGGGCCAGGACAGGGGCCACGGGCTAGGAGAGAGGCGCCTGCTGACCAGGGATCCATACAAAATGAGACCACCCCCCTCGAGTGCTTTGAAAGCCATACCCCAGTGCAAACATGTCCAACCTCCTTTTCCAGGGTCCTGGGAAGACTAAAGGGGCTGCTTGAGAGGGAAGAACTCCCGGAAATGTTAGTGGCTGCTGTCTCTCCATCACTCTGTGATTTTCAGGGAGCTTGACATCACGGGCTGTCAGGACTGACAGCCTGCTTATGGCTGGGTCAGGAGGGTTTACTGGCTTTGCAGAAAGCAGAACCTAGAAACCGGGGTTGGGAGAAGTTAGGTCATTTGCCTAAGGCCACAGGGTGGTTTGGGAAGTGAAACTATACATTCAATGCTCGACATCTCCAGAGGCTTGGTGGCCTTGGATGGCCGACTTATTTTTCCAAGGAGCCCTGGGTTCTGAGGGCTGAGTCACCGTGATTGGTCACTGCGCAGGGCTGGGCAGACCGGCCTGCAGCTGGGCCTTCACAGGCTGGGCGGCGACGGGCTTCCGTGGGTCTTAGTGGGGGCTCATGGGTCCTTCTTGAGGGTCTTCCGTGGGTCCTTGGTGGGGTCTCGGTGAGGAATTTGTGGGATTTCATTGGGGCTCCTTAGGGTCTCAGAGGGGGCTCCTCGAGGTCTCAGTGGCGATTCCGTGGGAGATCGGTGGGGGCTCCGTAAGAGCTCCGTGGGGTGGTCTCCGCGGGGCCGGGTCTGCGCCGGCTCGGGCCCTTGCTTGGGTTGCGGGGTGCAGAAGCTTCGCCAGTCCCGGGATGCCCGGAGTCTGGGGTCAGCTCGGACGACCCCTTCCTTGTACGGCCAGGTGTCCTGGAGAGGTCGGCTGGGGCGTGACAGCTTTGTCCTGGGTCGGCGCAGTTGGAGAGGGCCGGGGGCGGGGCGGGCGGGGGGCGCGCGGACCTCGAGGTCCCGGGAACCACTCCGGTGACCTCCCGCCGCGCCCCGCCGCTCCGCCCGCACCCCGCCTCCGGCGGCCGTGGTCCCGCCCGCACCCCCGCCTCCCGAGCCCGTGGTCCCGCCTCCGGGGCCCGTGGTCCCGCCTCCCGAGCCCGTGGTCCCGCCCGCACCCCCGCCTCCGGGGGCCGTGGTCCCGCCCGCACCCCCCGTGGCCCCCAGCCTCCCGAGCCCGTGGTCCCGCCCGCACCCCCGCCTCCCGAGCCCGTGGTCCCGCCTCCCGAGCCCGTGGTCCCGCCCGCACCCCCACGCCTCCCGAGCCCGTGGTCCCGCCCGCACCCCCGCCTCCGGCGCCCGTGGTCCCGCCCGCACACCCCCGCCTCCCGAGCCCGTGGTCCCGCCCGCTCCCCCACCTCCGGCGCCCGTGGTCCCGCCCGCACCCCCGCCTCCCGAGCCTGTGGTCCCGCCCGCTCCCCCACCTCCGGCGCCCGTGGTCTCGCCCGGCGGCCGCGCGCAGGCCCCGCCCACCGGAGGTGCGCATGCGCGGCGGCGTTTGCGGCGGGGTCGTGACAGCTGACGCGGTCGGTGAGGGCTGGGTGGACGCGGGCGGGGGTGAGGGGTGAGAGGCGAAGGGTGAGGGGCCGGGTCGTGGCCACAGCCCTGCAGTGGGTGACTGCCGCGTGGGGCGGGGCGGGGCGGGGCGGGGCGGGGCGGGGTCTGCGGTCCTGTCGGGCGTCCGGTCCCGCCCCCAGCGCCCCGGGCGCCGGCGCTCAGTGTGCGCGGACTGCCCCGGCGTGGACCTCGCCTGCCCGTGAGCCTCGGGGACGGCGACGCGGGGCCCGGGGGCGGAGAGAGGACAAGGCGGGGCGGTCGGGAACGGGGGACCGGGCAGCGCGGGACGGCAGGCTCGGGGTCGGGGACGGGGGCCCGGGCAGCGGGGGACGGCGGGCTCGGGGTCGGGGACGGGCATCCTCCCCTGGGCCGCAGGGCGCCGCCGGCCGGGCCGCCCCTCCGCAGAGCAGGGTCCAGACCGCGCAGGCCGAGGGGTCACTGCCTGGGTCAGAGCCCCGAGCTGGGGGCCGCGGGGACGGGGCGCTGCGGGCCGGGTCAGGCGGGCGCTGCAGGAGCCGGCGGCGCCCCCTCTGCGCACCTGCGCACGGAGACCCCGGGTGAGGGCGCTGCCCGGCCCGCGGGAGGAAGGGTGCGTGCGCCCGCTTTTAGGGAAAAATCTGTTTATATTCCGTTAAACGAGTGACCCAGCAGACGCCCCAAATAGGAATAGTGCTTGGAGCTCGGAGGAGGCTTACAGGGCTTGGTTTCTTTATTTTGATGCCTGTTTATATTTTCTGTATCTTTCTCATGGAGCCTGTATCTCTTTTGATTTTGGAAGAAGACGTTTTTGCAAACTATCAAAGTATCATTCTCAGAATAGGAGAAACCTGGTTGTCATGCAGGCAGTGAGCACGTGTCAGGTGGCATTTAACTCCCTGGGAAGGACCCAGCAGGATGACAGACCGTTCAAAAGAGCGTGGATAAAAGGGACGCTGGGGAACGTCCTGCTTGGCCGTGAAACCACCGCCTTTGGGGTTGTCCCTTCTCCTGGGCGGCCAGGGAGATTATCCCACCGTGTCAGCGTTGTACAGGTTGACCTCTGACTTCACGGAGGTGGAATGCCTGGGCCCCCATCCCTGGTAAAGAGTGACTTTCAGTGTCTGCCCTAGAAAGTCAAGTGATCCGCAGGGGGGCTGTTAAGCAGTAAGCCAGCATGACATAAAAAGGCATGCAAGCCTTTTTCCTTTTTCTGACTTCATTGCCAAGTTTTTATCTCCTCCAAACACAAAATGCTGGCATCCGTGGCACTTTAGCCGGCGCTGAACAGAAGGGGCTCATGGATGCTGTCAGGAGGAGCTGAAAGGGTCTGGTGGCTACTGAGCCCCATCCTGGAGACATGGCTGCCTGGTCCTGCTGCAGCACTGGGGCTGACACTCTTACTAATGTTTTTAAAATGTCCAGTGCAGGAGAGCAGCCTAAACCACCAGATCTTATAAAAAGAAAGAACGAGATGAGGTTCCTAGATAGATTCTTCCTGAAGAATCTGAAAGCCTGCAGAGAGACGGGGCTTTCGGCCCCTCCAGGAGTCAGTTTTCTCCTGGCTGCAGCTGGTTGACCACTGAGATGAAGGGCCATTGTGCGTGGGCTTCGAAGCCTTCTGGATTGGAAGGATAGGATGAGTCCGTGCTGCAGGCCTCCTGTTGTGCTGGGGGAAGGTATGAGCCTTCCCTTTGGGTCTCAGGCGACACGAAGAAGCCCTTAAGTTGAGCTTGAGGCGAGGCAGGCACAAGGAGTGGAGCAGTGGTGACCCCAGTGTCCCACCGAAGGTAAGACGGATGTGGTCAGGGTGAGCAGGCCAGCAAGAGGCAAAAGGAGAACTGGAACTCTGCCCCACCCCCGTCTGCACTCCCATTCCAGAAGAGGGCCTGGGACAAAGGGTTAGCGTCGCCCCTGCAGCCGTCCCTGTGTGGTGTGGATTCAGCGGACACTGATGTCAGGGGCTCAGCAGTGTCTACAGGGCCCCAGGGAGGCTGCCCGGACTGGGTGCCGGCAGATCCCCATGACCCAAGGCCTGGCCTTGTTCCCTCCTGGCGGTTCACCTTGTTTGTGCGTCCCTGACCGGGGGTGCTGACTGGTGCTGACCACACCCTGAGACCCAGGGTGACAGGTTAGACCAGCCCCAGCTTACCCGGAAATGCTGTGCCCGCAGCTGTGTGGAAACAGGTGTACTGGGGAGGTTTGGAGCAAGGATCGGGACAGGGACATGGTCACGGGCTCTGAAGGGGAGCAGGTGCCGGGCTCATATGGTGAGTTGCTTGTGTTTCTCTAATTGACAGCGGCTGTGACTGCGGGGAGGGTCTGCCCTGACTGGCTCTGCTGCTCCTGGTTTTTGCTCCGGTGCCGACCTTAGCCTGTCCGAGCTTCCTGCTTTAGGCGTGACACTGTCTGCAGAAGGGTTACCTAGAAGGCTTGAGGATCTGGAAGCCAGTCTTGGGTGTTTCTGTGCTATGGGTTTGAAAGGAATGTTTTTCCTAGATCTCTGGGTCCTTGGAGCCAGTCCCTGGCACCGCCTCCCCCCCTCCCCGAGTGCTAGCACCATCTGGTCCTGGGCCCTCCTTACGTGTGCCTCTTCACTGCGCCCTGTGCCTCCTTTCCTCCCTCAAGGCTTCTCACTGAGGCAGTCGACACGCGGTTCAGAAACGTGCAGAGCCAGGAGCTGGGGTCTGTGCTCTGGCCTCTTCCCACTGGGGAGTGGCTCCTGGTCTCCTGGCCTCAGTGTCTCTGTTGTCCCTCCCCCGGGCCATCCACGTCTCCACCCTGGAGGCACACCCAGGCCATCCCCACCCAGGCCCTCTGCTCCACCCTCAGGACCCCACCTCTCCTCGTGCTGCCCGATGGGAAGCAGGGAGGTCGGAGGAGGGAAGGAGGGAAGACGGATTCGTGGGGTCTATGGTGAGGGTTTCTCTCCAGGGCAGTGTCTCTAGCTCGCATTCAGAACCACCGACAGCACACAGGAGACTCTTCCATGCCGTCTCAGTAATGCCCGCCTGGTTTGGAAGAAGGAGGAGGCTAAGCCAGCACACCTCAGAGCTGTGGGACTTGACGACCAGGAGGGGACCCGAGACCGTGCCAGCTCAGTGGTTGGGCACCTGGGCACTTAAAAGATGGCCCGGCCTGGCCACCACTCCAGGGTGATGGAGTCAGAATCTCTGGGGGAGGGCCAGGTGTGGCGTCTTCCATAGGCATGAAAGAAACAAACAGCAGCAACCTCTGCAGCGGGTGTGCCCCAGGGACCAGAGGCCTGAGTCTCCCTGTCGTCGAGGCAAATAATAGCCTGGGCTCTCTTGTGTAAGCTGGAAACATCCTGTTACCCGTTCAGAAAGAGTGCATGACCTAGTTGAACATGCCTGGCTGGTGCTTCATGTTAGTTACCAGTGTCCCCCGCCAGTGTTCATGTCTAGTTCTTATTCCCCTAGTCAGACGCGGGTCTACTGTGGTTAAGAAGCTTGTTTTCTCAGCTCAGTAGCAGAACCCACTAAGCCAGGCTATTCTTGATCTTTGTCCTAGTGTCCTGCAGTCCCTCCCAGCCAGACAACCTTCCTGGAATAGCACCTGCACTGACCGCTTCCCCGGGGGCGAACGCGAGTCATTGTTTCAGACAGAGCCTTTCAGAGTCACGGGGACCCTCCCGTTCAAGCAGAGGCTCCACAGAGGCGGTGGCTTGGCCAAGAGCATAGTGGTGCAACTGTGGAAAGTGGGAACCGTAACCTGAACCTCATGACTGGCTTGCAGCAAAGTACAGGAAGGAATTTGGGGAGGAGCCCGAATTTTAGCAGAGTTTACAGTTTTGTGTAGGGCAGCCCTTTGCATGGGTTCCCATGAGGTTCTTGAGGGTGAGGCTTCCTCTCTCCCTGACACTGAGAATCTGTCTGCCTTGCTGGTATTACCCTTGCTGGAAACTGATCTGCACTGTGAACTTCATACTGCCCCACCCTGCGGGCTTAGAAGGCGGCCGACCACCTGCAGACCCAGATTGTTCTGGGTTCTTTTATGAGACGGTCAGTCAGCTCCCCTCAAGAGGAGATGGAGGAGAGGCTCAGGAAAAAACAGCTTATTGTGCTTGTGGGTCCCAGAGACAGCACCACGCTGGGCCACACAAGGCAGCACCGCAGGGTCAGGAGGCAGAAGACAGGAGCAAGGGGAAGAACTGGGCCATGGCCTTTCCCGGGGTTCCCACAGGAAGGCAGGCAGGGCAGGGGAGCACTCAGACTGGCTGGATGGAATCGTTTCCTTGGGTTTGGCTGTAGGCAGAGGAATCTCGCTCCTGGGCACAGGGCAGGTGGAGGGGCCAGCTCTGGTGGCTGGTGGGCATGTCACAGGCCTGCTCCTGCTCTGCTGTCTCTGAGGATCGGCCAGCTGCGAGGGGCCGTCTCTCCCAGCCAGAGGGTTTTAAGATGTCACAACATCATAATGCACAGAAAAAAGTTAACCTACACACACAGCTACCCCAAGCGAGTGCTCTTACCAGCCTCTTAATGTGGTGTTGAACTTCATCTGTGTACAGACCGACTCTTCAGTGTGCTGTGAGATGTGTAAATAAGCTGGAGTCTCGGCGTGACACAGACAGAGACCGGTCTGCACCGGGGTCAGGGCAGCTGCCCGGTCATCACTTCACCCATACGGAGCATCCTGTGTGTGGAACATGCGGCAGGGGCAAGAGCAGGGAGCCATCGGGATTCTAGGTGGAAATGGGGTGTACTCCTTTCTTCCCTCACAGATTCCTGTCCATGCAGAGCTGGCCTGTTTAGAGCTGAGTGGTACTTGAATAATGGAAAACAAACACTTCTGTGAAGTGTTTCCTGAGCCCTTTGCGCCAGGCCCTGCGCCAGGCAGCGGGGCACAGGGACGGATGGCTGCCCATCAGGGCGCTGGTCCAGTGGAGGTCAGGGTTATTAGCACTTAGAGCGCGTCCTTAGAGACGATCATGGAGAAGATGGTGCGGTATGAGCAGGTAGCACACATACCTGGCCTCACTGGTGGCACGGCCCCTGGCCTGGGAGGGCCTCTGGAGGGAGTGACATTGATGCCAGGACCAAAGAGTCGGGCTACCGCGTGGGGCGGGGTGAGGCAGGACTCTTGTAGGCAGAGGGCCTCGAGAGCAGAGGCCGGGAGGCAAAGGACGTGAGCTGCAGCGTGGCGCGAGCTGCAGGGCTGGTGCAAGCTGGAGCCAGGGAGCTGGGCGGTCGTCCCGAGGGGCTCAGAGTTCAGGCTGTGAGAGAAACGTGCGTGAAGACAAGGAGCATGCATAAATTTTGTGACCTGTGGAGGTAGCTCCACCGCCTTCTGTGGTGCTAACTAGTGTAAAACCAGCAGGTGACCTTCCAGTTTGGTTGCATGCCGGAGTCCCGCTCCGGCTGAGTCCAGGTTCCTGAGGGAGGGACAGTGTCCGGTGCAGTGAGGGAGGAGACGTGAGACTTGGGTTGGTGTTAGCAAGTCCAACTTTTTGTGCACAAGTGTCGTTTTTATATTTTTCAGGACTAGTACAGAAATAGCTCTACAAATATTCTCAGAGAGATAAGGAAGTAAAAAACGAGCACAAGAATATTTATTAGCATTCTGTTCCATAGAGCATAAGGTTAATGATCGTCTTCTCCGCAGTTAATTATTGTTTGTTGTCTCTAAGCTAAAAGAGATAGGTACCTTGACATCTGTTGTAATTCATGGTAAAGTTAAATCAAAGAGAGAAGGTCCAGACCTCCGGACAGGACAGCATTCCCTCTGTTTATATCCTGGGGGAGCCACCCCTGCCTCCCTCAATCATTTACGCCGTTAGTGTAGATGGTTAATGGCAACTCCAGGGTATCTTATCCCCAGGGCTATTTGTGTTCTCAGCGGGTAGTTCTCAGGGTGCCCCTTAGGGGCTGAAAGCATTCCTTTGTCTTCTAGGAGGCAGGGCTAACAGTCCCCTGAGCACACTGCCTGGAGAAAATACCATTTTGTTAGTAAGGTAAAGGGCTGAAAAGCTAAGCTAAACTATATATCTTCAAGAATAAAAAGCAGAAACAAGTATAGTCATAACCTTGATAGAAAGCATGCATACATTTCAGAAAATATCAGGGGTGTCGGCTGGCCATTCTTCACCGAGGGGCATCCCTGCACCCCTTGGCCCTTCTACTCAGCAATTATATATTATTTATTGCTTTTAGGAGAAAACCTCTATAACGTTTTAACAGAAAGCAGAAGGTCAAGAATAATATATAGATACTTCTTGATCATCCAATTAACCAGCAAACTTGAAAGGGCGATGCATATATATTTAGACAAAGAACTGGAGGAAGAAGGAAACATTAACCAGATGGAGGCCATAAACCTAATTCGACATCTTATCTGGGCAGGATTCCTTTCTGCTTGTCTCAAAAGGGACTGTGTGCTCCTCCATTAATTAACTGCGTCAAACGAAATTAGCTCTCAGAAAAATATTTTGAAAGTTACCTGCAGGTGGTCACATTCTCTTACTATATTTAATTTTCCTGGGAGGTAGTGCTTCTCAAGCAGCCACCCAAAGGAGTGAAAACTGGAGGTTAAGAAAGGAAAAGGAATGAAGGGCAATTAGAAGCAGCACAGGTTTCAGAACTATGTGAGGGGGCGGCAGGTTATTCTTCACCAAGGGGCGACCCTGCACTCCTCGGCGTTATCGGCTGGACCCTGTCAAACAGCCAATCAAATGATGTAGCCACGGCTCCCGGCAGTTCAGGGAAGTTCTTAAGTATATTGGAAATAAAACTTGAAACTTGTTTTACATTACCTTCAAGTTTTGTCAAGCCTGAGGTAGAATCAGAAAAGGGTTGATTGTGAATAGCAGAAATATAAAAAGGGCCGTGAAAGAATGACAACATTTTACACCGTTGCAGAGAAAAGTTACTGACTTGTTTTAACTGAACTTATTTCTTGAATGGGTAAGTATGTTCACAATATTCCCCCTGCCTGTAGGCAACCACTGTTAGGAGGAGAAGTGCATTTCCGAAACGGTCTGATCACTGGTGCACTATACCCATGGCCCCTGTGTAAGTCATCATTTACGTACTTAGGGGATTTCTTTCATGGTCTGAATGAGCAGAATTACCACCTTGAATTTGAGAGCTAGAGAAGGCCGTTAGGATGATCTGGTGCAGGGCGGGAAATGGGTTTCCTCTGGCAGGGACTCAGTGTAGACTGGTGAGAGCTGGAGGGGGAGAGGCGCTCAGTGCATCTGCAGACCGGAGCCTTGAGTAGTTTGTGGGGTCCGTCCTCTGTGTCTGAAGGTGGCACAGCAGGGCGTGCATGGCCTCGCCCGTCTCAGATCTAATCTGGGGCGCTGGCTCTGATGAGTTGGTGGGGTCCTGAGGACAGAGTTCTCAGCGTTTGCAAGTTAACAGACTAGAACTGAGGACTTATTTTTTCCTACTGTTTGTGAGGAGGTCTGAATGGCAGTAAATGGTGATGATCCTAGTACTAAACCCGCGAATACCTGCCATGTGCCAGACATTGTTTTAGTCCCTTTGCATCCATCGCCCTGCTGGTCTCAGAGCAGTGCTTTCCGCACGAGGAAGCCGAGCCTTGGACGAGTCTGGAGCCAGGATGTGGTGCCGCAGGGATTCGAACCCAGACATGTCCCGTGGATGGTGGTGGAAATGTGGTAACATTGGCAGAGGGCTTTGCCAGACAGACTGGAGTGCCGGGGCAGTGTTCTTGTCTGGGCTTCTGGAAGTAAAATGCTTTAACAAAGTCTCTTCCGCTGTGATGATCTCAGTGTGCTTACCCTGTGGACTCTGTGAACCATGTGACTGACTGACGGGCCATGGAGGCTGGAGCTGGCCTGTGGCCGACTCGAACAAGAGTCTGGGACAGTGTCCTGTTAGCATTCCTGTCTCCCGCTCCTGGCTGACCTCCAGCTCTAATTGCATTTTCTTTCCTTCTCCTGGTCTACCAGTGGATGTTTCCTTGCTGTTTATCTTCAAAAGTTTGCCTAAGAATAAGATAAAGAATTTTTAAAAATAGTTTTATTATGTTTTTGTGGTACTGGAGTAGTGTTGTGTCCTAGATTCTGTTTAGTCACATAAAGTGAATCACCTCTTCTTTCTTCAGATTGAAGACAGATACATGAAGATCCTAGAGACCGTAGCACTGACTTCCTTTTCTTGGACAAGACGCAGTGTGGGGCCCCAGAGCCGTCTGTTGGCCCCGGGACACCTCTGACCGACGATTGAGGACCATGAGCCTCGTGAGTGATGGAGGGACCTCGGAGAGCATCTTCGACCTGGACTACGCGTCATGGAAGACCCGCTCCACGCTGGTCGTCGCGGGCTTTGCCTTCTACCTGGGCGTCTTTGTGGTCTGCCACCAGCTGTCGTCCTCCCTGAACGCCACCTACCGCTCTCTGGGGGCCAAAGAGAAGGTCTTCTGGAACCTGGCAGCCACTCGCGCCGTCTTTGGTGTTCAGAGCACTGCTGCAGGCCTGTGGGCATTGCTGGTGGACCCTGTCCTTCAAGCTGATAAAGCACGTGGCCAGCAGAACTGGTGTTGGTTTCATGTGGCAACGGCAACTGGATTCTTTTTCTTTGAAAATGTGGCCGTTCACCTGTCCAGCTTGTTCTTCCGGACATTCGACTTGTTCTTGGTTGTCCACCATCTCTTTGCCTTCCTTGGATTCCTTGGCTCAGTGGTCAATCTCAAAGCCGGCCACTATCTAGCCATGACCACATTGCTCCTGGAGATGAGCACCCCCTTCACCTGCATTTCCTGGATGCTCTTGAAGGTGAGTGTTTCTGCAAGGAGGGGCTGCTGCACTGAGCGGGAGCTGAGAGCTGAGGAGGCCCGTCACCACAGGGCCTGCGTTCCTGGTTCACGTGGACGTGCTGGACAGCCGCTAGCACACAGTCAGTCACACTCACTCTGGTTGAATTCCACTTTATTAACTTTAAACAGACCTTTTAGGCTCCCAGCTCCTAACAAAAGAAGACACAGTGGGTCTTATGATTCAGTAGATAATATTTATAATGTCATTTTTTTCTTTTTTTCAAATGCTTTTTTAAAAAATTGAAGTAATATGTACATCTACATACAAATCTTTTCAAAAACTTTATTTCATGTTATGTTATTGTGCACTTAACGTGAGATCTTCCCTCTTTAGAACGTTTTGAGTGTGCGGTGCAGTCTTGCTAACTGCAGGTACATTGTTGTCCGGCAGAGCTCCAGGGCTCGTTCATCTCGTTTCATTGGTTAGTAACCTGCCACTTCCCCTCCTTTCAGCCCCTGGCGACCACCATACCACACTTTGACCCTATGAATTTGACAATTTTTGATACCTGATCGAAGTGGAATCGTGCAGTATTTGTCTTTGTGTTACTGGCTTATTTCACTTGGCGTGATGTTCTCAGGTTTCATTTATGTTCTTATGTATTGAAGAACTTCCTTCCTTGTTCAGGCTGAATAGTTTTCCATTATATGTGTCCAATGTGTTCTCTTCGTCCGTTCATCTGTCAGTGGACACCTGGGTGGTTTACACACCTTAGCTATTGTGAATAGTGCTGCGGTGAACATAGGAGTGCTAATAAGTCTTCAAGATCCTGATTTCAGTTCTTTTGGATAAATACCCAGAAATGAGATTACTGGATCATATGGTAGTTCTGTTTTTAGAAAATAAAACCATACTGTTTTCCACAGTGGCTGCACCATTTGGCATTCCCACCAGCAGTGTGCAAGGGTTCCAGTTTCTCCCCACCCTCGCTAATGCTGGTCGTCTTGTGCTTTTTGCTATTAGCCGTTCTGACAGGTGTGAGGTGACAGCTCCTTGTGCTTTTGACGTGCATTTCCCTGATGACTAGTCACGTTAAGCATCTTTTCATACGTCTGTTGGCCATTCGTATAGCTGCTTTGGAAAACTGTCTATTCAAGTCCTTAGCGCATTTTTTAAATCAGATTCTTTGTTTTTTTTACTGTTGAGTTGTAGTTCTTTATATATGTTGGAGATCAGTCTCTGATTAGATGGATGATTTGCGAATATTTTCCCCCACTGTGTGGGTTTCCCTCCACTCTGTTAATTGTTTCCTTTGCTGTGCAGAAGCCTTTTGGTGTGATGCTGTCCCAGTTCTTCATTTTTGTTCCTGTTGCCCATGTTCTTGGTGTCATATCCATGAAATCATTGCCAAAACCAACGTCATGAAGCTTTTTCCATCTGTTTTCTTCTTGGAGTTTTACGGTTTGGGGTCTTAGATTTAAGCCTTCGATCCATTTGGAGTTGGGTTTGTGTATGGTGTAAGATAAGGGTTCAGTTTTATTCTTTGCATGTGGGACATCCAGTTTTCCCAGTATCATTAATAGAAGAGACTGTCCTTTCCCTGCTGTGTGTTCCTGGCACCGTCACGGAAGACCAGGCGAGTGTGTGTGCGTGGAAGTACTTCTGGGCCCTCGATTCTGTTGCCTTGGTCTCTGTCTGTCTTTGTGTCAGTTCGTACGGGTTTGGGTACTACATCTGTATAATACAGTTTGAAATCAGAAAATGTGCTGCCTCCTGCTTTGTTCTTCTTTCTCAAGATCGCTGCAGCTATTTGTGGTCTTTGTGGTTTCTTATGGATTGTAGGATTTCTGTAAAAACTGCCATTGGGATTTTGATGGGTGTTGCGTTGACTCTGTCCATCACTGTGGTGACACTTTGCAGTGACTTTTTCAGTTCGGTCGTGTGTTCTTCACACCTCCGTTTCTGTTTGGTACTTCTCTTACATTTTCTCTCGCTTTGTTCCTGCTGCATCCTCTTGACTTCAGTGAGCGTCTTTGTGGTAGTTATTTAACTCTCTGTAGGTAAATCGTGTAATTGCGTTTCATTAGGCTCTGCTTCTGGAGATTTGGCTTGCTCTTTTTTTGGAACGTCTTTGCCGGATTCTTCATGTTCCTTGACTCTGTGTTGGTGTCCTGCATTAGACAAAGCAGACCCCTCCCCCACCCAGTCTTCACAGACTGATCTCAGATCTCCCCGTGGGCCCAGCCAGAGAGTCTGAAGGTCTCTGTCAGCGTTTCCTCCGCAGGGAAAAGTAGGCGGCTGTGCCTTTGTCCACTCACTCTCTGCTGAGCAGGTGGGGCAGGAGCTGTGGTGTCCAGCAGCCCAAGCCACTCCCTCCTTTCTTCCTCGGTCAGCTAGACTGCCTGACCCAGCCACACTCCAGGACTGGCAGGACAGAAGCCAGTCCTCTGGGAGCCCCTCAGAAAGTTGGGGTGCTGGACACGTGACCCAGCTCCTCCTTCTGTGTGCGGCTGGGAGCTGGGGTCTCTGCTTGGTCCTCTGTTGCTGCACCGTGGCAGGGACTCCGGCCAGAGGGTGTTGCAGGTTGCCCTGCCAGCCCCGGCGAGCCTGGTTTCACAGTCTCCTGGGAACAGGAGCCTCTCGATAGTGTCTGCTTTCTCACAAAGGGAATATCTGGGATTTGTGGCTGAATCAGTGTTTGTGGGGAGGGGCCCAGCCTCCTGCCTGCCGTCCTGCTGGTGCCTGTCACACATTTGCTCTTTTGTTTTCCAGTAGGTTATATCACTAGTGATTGGAAGTGTCGGGACCTCGCATTGTTATTTGGTTTATTTTTGCTTTTAAAAGTGTATTTTTTTAAATGTATGTCTTCTATATACAATCTTCATTCTCATTTTGATGTCAAAATGTTCTTTATGTTAAACTCTTTAAAATTATTTTTTAAGTACAGATTCTTGCCGTCTTTTATGACACTTTTCAGAGGATATGTTATACGGAACTTGAAGTACTGCTTTTGTAGTTGTAAATGTTTAATGCAGTCACCACTGATGGGTCCTATATTGAGCGCTGTGTGGTGCAGCACACTGTGGTAAGTGTTGGGAGGAAACAGTATAAAATATCCCTCCACCTTCAGGGTCCTCGTGGACAGATGGTGCTGGCTTGTCAGAAGTGGATTCCCAGTGTAAATGGTGCAGGCTCCTCATCCAGAGCAGAGATCTGTCAAGTCTAATGGGACACAAGTCATGTGTCGGGTACCATGCTGGGACCTGGCAGTTCAGAGAGAAGCATTCCTGCCGTCCCCAAGGCTGCCCCTGTCTGATGCCGGATAGCACGTGTGCCTACGGTGACAGGTTTGTGAGCAGAGCCACCAGGCCCACGTGGCCCTGGGAGGAACAGGGCAAAGCTCACGTGAGTCCTGGCCGATGCACAAGGGCCAGCTGACTCAGGCATCGCCGGGACAGGCATCCCAGGGTGGTCCCAGCACCTGGAGAGGTCATCACGATTGTGGGGCTCGGGCACAGCATGCAGTCCTGGGGGCATGAAGGATTTGGGAAGAAGGGCGGGAAACCATTAGTGGAGGGGACGTGTTGTTTGACCCCTAAGCTCTCAGTGAGCACTGAAGCTGCTGGTCGAGGTGAGGGTCATTTTAGAGAAGAAGCCTTGACTTGGGAGCCTGTCGGCATCTTGTGCGCCTCTCTGCCTATGCCACTTGATTTTTCAGTGCCCCCCGTGGACATCCCTCACGATGGTGGAGGCGTCCTGAGGACGGTATGAGCCGTCCTGCTCATTCTGCCCTGCGTTCCAGGCTGTGAGCAGAGGTGCAGCAGTGTTGGAGTCAGTGTGGATGGAGTGTGTGCTGGGAGGCAGCGTGGCCCAGCGTTCCTGTCTTACCATTCTTCTCACACATGAGGACAGGAGCCTTCAGATCAGGTTGGCTGTGTCTGAAGTGATCGTCTTGCAGGGAACGTAGGGGGGCCCACTCGCCTCGACGTGCTGAACAGCCGCGGGCGACAGGGACCTCAACCCACACCCACAGGATAAGTGTGTTTGGGGTGTGATTCACTCGTTTTGAGAACATAGTTGCTGTTTATCTCGAACTTCTCTTTTTTGTCAGAAGTTCTTTGAAAAGGAAAAGAAATGAAAATCTTTCCTGTCTCTTTCCAGTCCTTTCCAGAGGTGAGCAGCGTTGAGCAGTTTCACATGTGTTTTTCCAGACTCTTGTCTGTGCTCTTCGGGGGGCTGGGGTGGGGACAGCGCCCCTGCAGGGTCCGCTGACCCGGCGGGAGGGAGCAGGGTGGTGGGTGTCTCCAGAAGCTCCTCTTCCTTAGGTGTGGGGCTGAGGCCAGCCTCCTGCGTCCTCAGCACCCTCAGGCAGAAGGCAGGCTCCAGCAGCAGGGTGACTTCTAGAGAGACTTGTGGGGTTTCTGCTTCCTCCAACGTCTGTTAGGGTGCTGTTTGTGCAGGGCAGAAGGAGGGCTAGCCATGTGTGCCTTAGGACACACTCAGAGTGTTACCAGCCAGCAGGCCCCACCACCCGGTTGTCCCCTGAATTAGTAGAGCTTAGGGCCAGTGTGTCTGGGTAGCTTTATTTCTTGTTCCCGTTCAGATACTACTAACTGCTGTAAGTCAGTCCTGTCTGAAATATTGAAGTCTTCTTAGGCTTTTAATAAAGCTGCCAGATTCTAGCATAACTGGACATCAGGATCCAAGAATCCTCTCACCATCGAGGTCTGACTTGATGAGACACTAAAGGATGTAAATCAAAACGAAACCTTCCCCTATTGAAGATCGGTTTCTGCGTCAGAAACAGTGCATGTTCTTAGCATTTCCTCCTGGAATTCTGTTCTGAAATGTCGTTTAGAATTAATAGTAAATGAATTACACAGGACTCAAACATCTAAATATCCACAAAAAGACTAGTCCATAAGTAAACGAGATGATAGAAAAAGCAAGTTATGTATGTCTGCTGTTGTATATATGTGCACACAGTGTATATGCGCTACTGTTGCACACAGATGTGCTGTGCGCACTAACCACTGGGATCCACAGCTACAGAGTCCTCTTTGCATGTGTTATGTCACAGAGTTTGTCACTGAACCCCAGCTTTTCTCAAAGCATTTGGTGACATTGAATACAAAAATTTTAAAGCCTGAGTGAGACCGAAGAACGCTCACTTCTCAAGCTTTGAGTTTTTTAAACGTAGTGTAATTGCTTTATGAGTAAACGTTCATGTTTCTGATGTGAGTATTAATAATTTGAGAAGACCACTTTTAGTAACTGAGGAAAAGAATGGAAAGAGTCCTTCGTTTTATGACTTCTGAAGCGAATGGCCAAGTGAATTGCAGACTAAGCTTGTTAGAGTCCGTGCCCCTTAAATTGGTCAAGGAGAGGTGTTTTTCTGTGTACAAACATTTTGTTTTTGTCTAGTTGTGCAGTTCCGTGAATGATCAATGCTCTCATGAGTGGTAATTGGGTGCTGTCATCTAGCTTCTGGCCGGCAGCTTTGATACACGTGGATGGAGGACCGTCCTCCAGAAGCTGGCATCTGGTGGGGGAGATGCGTGCGAGGCCCTGCTCACGGTGACAGAGAGTTCTAGAATCTGGTGGGGCAGACATGCATGAAGACGTGCTCATGGTGACAGAGAGGTCTGGCGTCTGGTGGGGCAGATGTGTGCGAGGCCATGCTCGTGGTGACAGAGAGGTCTGGTGGGGCAGATGTGGCATTGCTCAGGTACAGGGCATGGCAGGGCTAGCACTGTCTTTCTGACGGGTTTTCTTGGCTGTTTTGTTCATTGGATAAATGTTGAGTCCTTCACTTTGGTCACAGTGGGGAGTAAAACACGCTCAGCCTACGAGGTTTCCTGTGTCCTGGCAGCTGTGCTGGCAGGTGTGTACCCGCTGGGAATGCGCCCGCGTGTTCATTCGAACACACCATTGCTGCACTGTTCATGTGGCCCCGACGGGGATCTACCCAGGGACACAGCAGCAGTGAGTGGGCACGTGAGCCACACGGAGGAGGGCTGGGCAGCCGTTGGGGGGTTTCCACAAACACGTTGTGTGGTGAGGTGAGCCTGACCCACAGGTGCACCCTGTTGATTCCTCTTGAGGTCAAGGGCACAGGCAGGCAGAGCTGACCTGTTCTTTAAAGCCAGGGTAGTGGTCCTCTTGTGCCCGGGTGGGGTCCTGGAGAGGAACACGCTTCTGCACGTACATTGTCCTCCAGCGAGAAAGAAGGCAGACCAGCGCACTGAGCCCCTGCCAGCATGGAGCTGATGGCGGGTGACATGGGGACACGGGTCTCAGATAATTACTGATTTGGTGAGTGGTTTGAAGGACATAGGCACCATATTGTGGGAACATGTAGTGCAGGCGTTGCTTGACATGGAGGTAATTTCATCCCTTGAGTTCCTCTTTGTTTCTGCTGAGTCCCTTGTGGGTGTGCAGTGGATCGTCCAGTGAAGAATCATTAACTGACTAAGGGTCAGTAAGTGTGGTGTGCGTTCTTTGGCAGAAGTGAGCTGTGTGTGCACGGGGCTGATGGCGAGGCCCTGAGTTAATCTGTGGTCCAGTCCCAGCCCCCACTGCCTGCTGTGTGATCTCAGGCAAATTACTTAACCTGCCTGGTCTCTGTTGGAAATTGTGAGTGTTGTGAAGCATAAATGAGTCACATGCACGTAGGGGCTTAGTGCTGCTCCAAATTAAAAAAAGGAAACACTGCTTGTACTGTTTTCTTGATGCTGGCATGCTGCTGGTTGCAGGTGGTACTGACTGGGGTGAAAGCTTTGTGAGGAGGAGGTGCTGCGGGCGTGGGGGAGGCGCATCTCTCCTGCAGTGATGATGTGACGTCGGCTCTCCATTTCCTGGGCTCCTGGAGGTGAAGGCAGGTCTCTGGTCAGGGACCCACTGCCTCCGTCCTCCAGGAGAGCCTGCAGCAGACGGCCGAATCGGAGGTAAACCATGGGTTCAAATTAAGGAGTAACGTTAGCTTTCTGGGGCCGCCCGTGGCCTGGTGGTTGAGCTTGGCGCACTCTACTTCAGTGGCCTGGGTTCAGTTCCCACATGTGGACCTGCACCGCCGGTCAGTGGCCATGCTGTGGTGGTGACCCACATCCAAAAACAGTAGAGAAGGGAAGATTGGCAACAGATGTTAGCTCAGGGCGAGTCTTCCTCAGCAAAAAAAGAGTGATAGTAGCTTTCTGTTTTTATAATAGATGTTTCTCTTCTTAGGAAAAGAAGGTTTAATAACTGCTTGGTTAACATATACTTATTGGAAAAAATGTGAAGAATACAGAGTGCAGAAAGGTAAAGAAAAGTCAAATTCCCCTTTTGTGTGTGGCCTTCCAGCCTTTTTTTCTGGCCTTGTAAGTGTATGTAAGGACACCCGGTGCCCAGCCTCTCTCCTCTTACCCCACAAGCTGGTGGGTGCCCTCACGGACACCTTTCTGCAGTGGTGATGGTTTATCAGCCCCATCTTGTGCTCTTGGGCATCGGGCTGTTTCCTGTCCCCTGCTGTCGTGGACAGTGTCTCCAGGATCACGATGTGCTGTGTGTACTTTTTACTTAGTTTTCTGGTTGTTTCTTGGAGTAAATCGCTGAAGTGCAAGTGCTGCGTTAAATGGTGTGCAGGGTAGTTCATATTTGGATGGAATTCCACAGAATCTCTCCCAGAAAAGTAGTATTTATCTACATTCACACCAAGAGTATGTAAAGGTCCTGTTTCCACAACTTCAGCATTAGCTATTATCCAGCTTTTTAACTGTTGCCAAGCTAAGTTAAACAATGCATTATTATTTTTTTTTTTTGAGGAAGATTAACCCTGAGCTAACATCTGCTGCCAATCTTTCTCTTTTTGCTGAGGAAGACTGGCCCTGAGCTCACATCCAGGCCCATCCTCCTCCACTTTATATGTGGGACGCCTACCACAGCATGGCTTGCCAAGTGGTGCCATGTCTGCAGCCGGGATCCAAACCAGCAAACCCTGGGCCACCAAAGTGGAACGTGCGCACCTAACCGCTGTGCCACCAGGCCAGCCCAAACAATGAATTTTGAATTTTCATATATTTCATCGCTAGTGAGTCTTTTCTCATGTTTGACGTTCGTATTTGCTTTATAAATTGCTTCGCTTTGTCCTTGACTGCTTGACTTTCACCCATTTTTTCCTATTGGAGGTTGGTGCTTTCTTTTTGGTTATTTTTCAAACCTTTAAAAATAGCCTTTGTCATTTGTCACATATTTTGCCGTGCATTCTTTTAACTTTTTTCATTTAGACACTTTGTTTTATGTAGTCAACTCTATCAATTTTTACTTGTACAAGTCATGATTCTCACATCATGTTTAGAAAGCCCTTTCCCACACAATAATTATAAAAGGGTTTCCTGTCTTTTTTTCTAGTACTTCTATGGTTTTCCTTTTCCTTTAAACATTGATATTTAATCTCTTTGAAAATTATTTTTCTGTAAGATGAGAAGTGAGATCCAACCTCCCCCCCCCCCGCCCTGCGGGCTGGCCAGGTGTCCTAATGTAGTTCTGTCATCCGTCCTTTCACTAGTGATCTGAGATGCTGCCCGGGAGCAACCTTCCGTGCGTTTTCACTTTCTTCTGCATTTTGCGTGTTCTGTTTTTGTGCCGGCACCACTTTATCTCTGAAACTGTGGTCTTTGATTATTAGTGAGACGTGTTCAGCCCTCCTGCTTGTCACACCTTTCTGGACTGTCCGCGCACGTTACTGCACGGGGTGAGCTTCCAAATGACTTGAAGTCGGTGAAAATACTGATGTGTTCTCGTGACTGGACTCAATCTGCGGATGGATCCAAGGAGGGCGGATGGAGCGTCTTGGTCCCTCCAGGAACATGCTGTGCTCGTTTTACACAGGACTTCCTCAGAGCTCCCCTTGTTAATGATCGGTTCACACCAGCGCTGCGAGCGTGTGTAAGACAGTGAGGAAGTGAAACGCCGCGTTACTTGCTCCCTTGCCTGTGGGCCTCCGGCTCACTCTTGCATAACCCTGGGGCCTGCAGAGCCTAAATCCTCCCACTTCAGCAAGTGCGTCCCACAGGGGCACGGAGCCCGCCCGCTGCCGGGCTTCAGCTGCCGAGACAAACTGTTGCTCGGTCCAGAGGAGCCTGCAGGGGAGCAGGGCCCAGTGCGGCCGGGGAGGCGGTTGTCTGAGGTCCCCTGGTCCAGCGTCGCCTCTGCTGCCAGTGTGTCACCCTCTGAGAACCGAGCGCATTGTGATGTGACTTTAGACAGCCAGAGACCCACCCAGCCTCTGGTCCTACAGACGGGGAGACAGTCTCAGCATCGGCTGCTCGCATTTGGCTCGAATCGCACGTCACTTCCCGTCAGACTGATGAGCGCATGCTCTCCAGGCCCGAGTTTCTCCTCCCGCTGTGTCTCTGCCCCTTTCCTTGGGGAGCTGTCTTGTTTTGGCTCTGCGCCTCCTTGGCTCTTACTCCGTGTGTTTACCCCACTTCAGCAGTTGTGGGGTCCATGGGGAGCCTGGCTGCCATCTCCCTTCAGCTGGCACCAATCACAGGCTTGTGGTGTTTTATTTGCACCTGGATGGGGCACACGAAGTGCTTGGGAAAAGCCACCGGTGGTTGAAGGTGGCGGGTGCTGAGAGAGCACTTGCTTGAAGGCCGTCCGCCGAGTGTGGCCATGCCTCCTGCAGGAGCCTGAGGGCCACACAGCGGCCTCAGCTCCCACTCCTGGGAGAGCCGTGGTCCACACCCGGACCCGGCACTCCGGTCCGTGCTCCGTTAATCTGCCCTGTGCTCTCGCTTCTGCTCCTCTTCACATTCGTTTTCTCCTCCGGGCTTGGTGGGAGCTAGTACAACAGGAGTTTGCAGTATGTAGAACTGTGTCGCAGTAGAGAGTTAAAGCTACAATGTTTCTTCTGGGTGTTATTTACAGATAACTTAATTATCATTAGGACTAGACCGGGCGTAGGCTTCTCTGATCTAAGAGTATTTCAGACACATCAGTTCCTTGGCTTTCTGTCCATTTTCCTGTCCATTTCTAAGGCAGTCCCTAAGTCATTGATTCCATCGATTCTCATTTTTCCTTGTCAGAGCTGTGTGGACACACTCTTGTGATGTCAGGAGGTTCTTTCTCTTTTAAATGTAGTCACTCTCAGAGGTCGGTTTGCTGGGTCCCCTTCAGGTTGGGCAGGTGTGGCTGCATAGAGCCCATCCTTTCCTGAGATCACAGTCGCTCTGCTGCCTGACGTGCCAGCCACCCCCCCTCGCCTTCCTGACCTCCGGCTGTCCTGTGTTCCTGTGCCCCTCTCCCGAACCACTGAGTTTCCTCCTGCACATGCAAGACAGTGTCCCCATCCTGCGAAGGGGAGGCCCTGGCATGGAACTGCAGAGGATGGTTCTGCAGCTTGGGTTTGGGAGAGGAGAGAGGTTGGTTGTGGACACTCACTGGTCTGAGGGGTGCTGGGCTGTGTCCCGTGCCCACTGTCTGGGTGCTGACGAGGTCTCGCCGTGAGGTCCCACCTTCGTGTCCAGGGCCTGATGCATTCCATCTTCAAGTTCCCTGTTCACTTTTAGCCACAACTGTTGGAAACTAGCTTTAGTGTAAATTTGGAATCATTTTAAGGCAAATTCATTCTGGCTTGTCTCCAAGGACTACTGGGGTCAAAGTATCAAAAACAGCTCACCGTAAACTCAGGTCCTCCGAGAGACCGTCCTCCTGGATGGGGGCTTGGTCTAACAAGGCTGCCTGTGTCTTCAGGTTTTACCAAACAAGCACTGCTTATTTACTCAGTATGTGCGAATTCAAGGTAAAAAAAAATTAAAAAGGATTGAATCTGCTCTAGGGAGCAAAAAATCAAGAAGAGCAGACGGACAGGTGAGCAAGCAGCAAGGCTCGCGCCTCCTGTTGACGGGGCTCCAGAGAGGACCGGCCCCTTCCCGAATTAGGCCAGGGAGAGGAGAGCTTGGCCAGAGGCTTCTGTTGCTTTCCGGCGAGTGAGAGATGTCCGGTGAGCGAGGCGGCCGGTCCCTCTGGCGTGTGGAGTGAGCTGTGACGGCTGTGTGCTGACCCGTGTTTGCTCTGTCCTGCAGGCCGGCTGGTCCGACTCCCTGGTCTGGAAGCTGAACCAGTGGCTCATGATCCACATGTTCCACTGCCGCATGGTCCTCACCTACCACATGTGGTGGGTGTGCTTCTGGCACTGGGACGGCCTGGTCCGCAGCCTCTACCTGCCGCACCTGGCCCTCTTCCTCGTCGGGCTGAGCCTCCTCACGCTGGTGCTCAACCCCTACTGGACCCACAAGAAGACGCAGCAGCTTCTCAATCCGGTGGACTGGAACTTTGCACAGCCCGAACCCAAGGGCAGGGCCAACGGCCAGGTGCCGCAGAAGAAGGAGCGGTAGCCACGCAGGAGCAGCCGGGGCGCTGAAGGGCCAGCACTGCTTCCCCACGCGACTAACTCGTGTTTCTGTGCTGTTGATTCCGCCGTGGCCGCGGAGTGTCTGTGAGACCTGGATTCGCCTTTAGGAGCAGAGTTTTACATCTCTAATTTCGTTCCTGTTAGGAGCTTATCCTGCAGGGCCGTGTTGATCATCTGGGAAGGGTCCGTGGTGCGGAGGGACGGCCGTTTGAGCACGTGAGGTGGCTGCACACAGAGGTCCCTGTGGTGGGGGGTCAGGTCACATCCACTCTTTCTGGTCACATGTTCCACGTTTTGTGTGTCTTACTCCAGAGTCGTGTTCTTAGTTGGGGAGGGTGGCCCTAAGAAAATGATGCCGGTTCTCGCCCTCGTCCAGCTCCCCCGGCACTGTGAGCAGCAGTGCCCTCTAGTGGCAAAGCGGCATGCAGAGCGAGGCCTGGGAGCGCACCCACCTGCTGGGAGCGTGGTGAGATGAAGTCCTGTGAGGTTTTCTTTTTCATCAAGGAAGCGACATTAAAACAAGAATTTTGTATTCATATTGTGTTGCGCAATTGGCAAATGGAGGTAGCTGTTGAGTAATTAGATTCGTCCAGGTTTGAGGGCCATTTTCAATTGACTGGGTTGCCGAGGTGTTCCTCAGTTGGTGTTTCTCCGTAGATTTCAAGACAAGGTGGCGGGCGCTTTCCCTGTGAGCTGTGAGGTCGCCTGCCCACCTGCCCGCAGCGACACTTGGCTGCAGGGACGTCCCAGAGCGTGGGAGGCAGCCCTGGGGCCGGCGGCAGAGCCTTCTTGCGCTGCTGCCTGGGGGTGCGTCCGTCCCTCGGTGCTCTGCGCTCACAGGGCCCGGGTCGAGTTCCTGCACCAGCCCAGCAGTTCTGTGGGAACACGTACAAGTGTTCTTGCCGTGAGTGTGCAATTAAACTGAAAAGCGGATTGTTATCAGAAGCACCGTGAAAGTGTTGGTGAAAAACACATTGTGTTTGTTGTAAAAATCATGTGTGACTTGTGCTTGTTATGTAACACGGAACTCTCAGAATACTGTATTTGGATTACTGGTACATTGTATTGATTATGTTTGTCATATGTATTACCTATTTATCTCATTTTAAGAAATGATCTAAATCTTAAAAGTATCCAGCAAATTGTGTCCCTGCTAGACCACTAAGACCCCGTGGCTCCCGCTGGCCTGTGCTCGTGCCCTTTCTTGTGGAGGCAGAGGGAGCATTTCCCAGCTGGGCGGAAGCTTAATAAAGTGACTGATGTTTACAGGATGCAGGGGATGTCGCTGCTTGTTTCGCAGACTGTTCACACGGCTGTGGATGTTTTCTGTCTTGGAGACACCAAACGTCATCATACAGCCTCACGTGTTCAAAATTCAGTTTAGGGTTTGAAATACTTAGCTTAATTTTTATCTGACCTTCACTGGGCCTTTGAGCTGCCCAGGGCTCCCCATTTACAGCCTGTATCTCAACGAAGATGCAGTTTGAAGCTGCGCCATAGACTGCCTGAGCTGGCCTCCACCGCGCGTGGGTGCTCACTCTGACCGGGGGCTTCTCGAGGGGAGCGCGGAGGCAGAGGCGTCTGAGTGGAAGAGGCTTTTTGAACCCTATGGTCCAGGACCCACACGCTTTTATCGCCCAGGGACTGGTGATATCTTCCAGATCGTACAGCGTTTCCCGGGCCCTCCACCAGGCCTGGCACACCCCGCGCCAGCCGTGTGCATGGATGGGGGCTACAGATGAGAGGAGGGTGACACCAGCACGTTGAGGTGACGCTCGAGCCACAGCTGGCACGTGCAGAGTTGGGGCATGAGCCCACCGTCCGGCCCCTAGGCGCCTGCACTGCGACCTGCCAGCTGACACGAGTTCTGTGTGACTCACAAGTTGTCTGTTGAGAGAGCAGATGCTGAACTGTGAGGGTTCACGTTTCAATCAGAAATTCCAGAAGCTCTTGAAAACTGGGAGGATCTGGCGATGTCAGTCATGAATCTCCTGATTACAGGTGTCCAAGGTGGAAGCCAGCTCTGCCCTTGCTGGCCGTGTGCTCTCCAGCTTGACCTTGACATGGAGGTTAGAGGTCGTCAGTGTCACTTGGTGCTGCGCTGTCTGTGGTGGTAGAGAATATTTCTCTGTACTCGTGATTTTCTTCTGTTTCAGAACAGGAAAACAGATCAGGCCGAGGAGGTGGAGCGAGTCAGGGAGGGCAGAGTGCACTCTGGAGGGGAGGACCCTCCCACCGCTTGTCCTCAAGCCTTGGAGGCAGTGGGTGGAGCCCCCTTCCCTTCTCAGGTCCCCAGTCTCCTCACAGTCCTCCTGGACTCGAGGCACATACTAAATAGCTTACGGTTTCCCATTTTCTTCCCACAAACAACCTGTGGGGTAGGCATGTTGATTGCATTCATATATAGGGCTCTGAGGCTCAGAGAGCTGGTGATGGGCTAGGAGGTGACACGGCTGGTAGGTGGCTACGCTTGCATTTGGGCTTGTTCCTCTGGTTTCAGAGTGGAGGCTCGTAGACATGTTTGGCACAGAATGCAGTAGAGCCCCTGACTGACCCTTGCTGGCTGACGGGGCCGCGTCCTGTGCCTGTGCACCCTGGGCTCCGGAGAGTGGGGGCTCGGGTCTGTCCTCACCCCCACTCGCCCAGGGGGCCCGTGTGCATCCATCCCCCCACTCGCCCAGGGGGCCTGTGTCCATCTGTCCCCCAACTCACTTAGGGGGCCCATGTCTATCTGTCCCCTGCCTCACCCAGGGGGCTCGTGTCTGTCCTTCCCCCAACTCGCTCAGGGGGGCCGTGTCCTTCTGTCCCCTGACTCACCTGTCTGTCCATCTCCAACTCACCCAGGAGGCCCGTGTCCATCCGTCCCGTGACTCGCCCAGGGGGTCCGTGACCGTCCATCCCCGACTTGCCCAGGGGACCCGTGTCCGTCTGTCCCCCAGCTCACCTGGGGGGCCTGGATCTGTCCATCACCGACTTGCTCAGGGGTCTCATGTCCGTCCATCCCCCGACTCACTCAGGGGACCATGTCCATCCATCCCCTGACTCACCTCTGTCTGTCCATCCATCCCCCCAACTTGCCCAGGGGGCTCAAGTCTGTCCATCCACCAACTCAACCAGCTCCCAGGGTCCTGGCTCGGGACAGCCACTGAGCACCACCTGATGAGTGAGTGAGTGGATGAATGGACCAATGAATGCCCAGACTGTGTCCATGGAGTGGACACTGTCGGAGAACAGGTGGCAAACTCACGGCGTTCTTGAAGAATGTGTATGGCACCGTGTTCAGCAAGAGAAGGGCAGGGTCCAGAAGTGGGAAGCAGCCCCAGCCTCGCTCAGGGGCATCTGGCAAGGCTGTGGCCATGGCTGTAGGGGGTGTTCTCCGTGGAGAACTGGAGTCACTGTGAACTGGCCGGGGTGAAAGTCTCCTGCCTCGGGAAGCTGGCGAAAGGCAGGCGTGGCGTCTGTGAGGGTCAGCGACCTTTCCTTTGTCCCTCAGGTGTCGGCCTCGGTGTGTGTGTCGGGTTCTTTGCTGGTGTGCTGAGACTTCCATTAGATGCAGCCGAGTGTTTTACGAAGCAGCAGTTTTCCTGCTCCTCTCGTGTGAGCCTTCTCAGACAGACTGGGCAAGAGGCAGGAGCACATCTCGTTCCGCCTCCCATGCCTCCAGCCTTGCTGCTCCTTCGCCAGGTGTGCCAGGTGTGCCAGGTGTGCCCTTGGGGTGTTCCCCTCCTCGGTCGGCACGCAGCAGCATGGGTGGTGGTTGTCGCCTCCTGCTCAGACGACGGTGCACAGGTAGATAGCACCAGTAGAGACACGTCCAGATGCACGCTACCTCCCCCCAACCCCCACGTGGCTCCAGCAATGAGGATGTGGAACGCCCTTGGAGCTGGAGGTGCAGAGGTGGGGCCCAGCCCCCGAGCGGGGGGTCTGCCCCCCTTGGGAGGTCAGCTCCAACAGTCGCCCTGGGCGCCCCTGCAGGGTCCTCCATCCTCTGGGTCCCCAAACCAGACTGTCAGCTTCAGCCTCACACCCTCTGTCCCTGGAGGATGGGTTCACTTGAGCTTGTGTGAGGGACACGGGCTCTGGGAAGGAGGAGGAGGAGCTGGGACCGGGAGCCAGTGCCCCACACCACTCAGACTCGTCTCTAGTCTAAGAGTGGAGATTTCAACTCTCCTAAAAGGAAATAAACGTAAGCGATGCCCGGGCGTCCGTGAGTGCATCCGGATGCTGTCAGTGCACCTCCGTCAGTGCTGGAGTTCCTTCTCTCTTCTCTAATGAGAGAACTTCTTCATTCGATATTTCTCTCTTTAAATGTCTCCCCTTTTTTCAGTAACTAAAACATACTGTGGTACATATCGTCTTGCCTAGTCGTGTGTAGGATACAGTCGTGTGAAAAACTCAGAAATCTCCACTTTCTTTCTTCCAGTGACTCGGAATTCAGAGTGTTCTTGAACGGGCTCCAGCATATGCGGGGCCTGGTTCTCTTCCCCCAGCGAGGCCTGAGCGCCTGCCCTGGAGGAAAAAGAAACCACACCCTTCCTTCCCAGGCCTCTGCCAAGAGCCGCAGCGCACAGGCGCCTGGCCTCCTGGGGACACAGTGCTGCGCACAGCACCGGGGGCACAGCGCTCCGCCACTTTCTACCCACCACGTGAATTCATTCCTTTCTCGCTGCGGGTGTTTTCCTTTCACGGTCGTGTCATTGGACATCTGCAGTCTCAGGGTTATACTCCGTTCCACGGGAAGCCTTGGTGTCTGGACTGCATGTCTGTGTCCCCCCAGATGCACAAGTTGAATCTAACCCTCTGTGTGCTGGTGTTAGGAGGTGGGGCCACTGGGAGGTGAGCGGGTCATGAGGGTGGAGGCCCCGTGATGGGAGTAGCGTCCTAAAGAAGAGACAGGAGGGCTTCCTGCCTCTCTCCGTCCCTCGTCCCTCTGTCTCTCCTTGTCTCCCTCCCTCCATCCCGCCCTCTCCTGAGTTGAGGCTACAAGGAGAAGACGGCTGTGGACAAACCAGAAAGTGGCCTCACCAGACAGCAGCATCTGCCGGGACCTTGATCTTGGACGCCAGCCGCCCGGTTACAGTAACTTGTTAACGCAGGCAGAGCTGGGACATCTGGGTTTCCCATTACTTCAGTGTTTTATACCTTCAGCCCCAAACCAGTCCACCGACTGCAAAAATTAACCCAGAGCTAAAATCCTCAGCTATTAAGTTATTAAATGTCAAGTCTTTCAATCTGAAAATTCCGTGTTGAAATTTTACGTAGAAAACTTTTACTTTCTAACTTTTACTTTGTAACTTGCACAGTGCTTACCTTGTGATTGAGTTTCAAAAATGTAGACTACAAAACTACAATTGGAAGACGGCACATTTCGGCCACAATTTCTTTTGTTTTCGCTGAGATAACCCTTGGTTCTTTCCCAAGGAATTTCCAAGCCTATTTGGTCCACCCCAGAGATTTTATTTCTGCACAAAGACACACACAGCACAGAACGTTGGAGCTGTAGAAACTTTCTGTGCAGATAGCTGATGTTGAGAAAGTTCAAGGTCAGCCATGCCAATACGCCCATTTTGCATCTTTTGGTAAATGCATGATGATCTCAAATATAAAACATTTAGTCACTTAAGAAAATAAAGCTTGGAAAAATATCTAACTCAGTAAACATGATTTTCTACATTGTAATTTGGAGCCAGTTACCGTGACCTTAATCAGGTCATCCTTTGCCAGCTCGGCTCTCTGTCTCCCTAGTACCTCATCCCTCAGGGTGCCCACATATCATGACACTGGCTGATGACCCCGGGAGGGTCCCTGCGTGGGCACAGCCCCTTTGGGGGAGAACACAGGCCCCGGAGGGTCCCTGGGTGGGCACAGTCCCTTTGCAGGAGAGGACAGGCCCCGGAGGGTCCCTGGGTGGGCACAGTCCCTTTGCAGGAGAACACAGGCCCCGGAGGGTCCCTGGGTGGGCACAGTCCCTTTGCAGGAGGGGACAGGCCCCGGAGGGTCCCTGGGTGGGCACAGTCCCTTTGCAGGAGAGCACAGGCCCCGAGGGTCCCTGGGTGGGCACAGTCCCTTTGCAGGAGGGGACAGGCCCCGAGGGTCCCTGGGTGGGCACAGTCCCTTTGGGGGAGAGCACAGGCCCCGGAGGGTCCCTGGGTGGGCACAGTCCCTTTGCAGGAGAGGACAGGCCCAGAGGGTCCCTGGGTGGGCACAGCCCCTTTGCAGGAGGGGACAGGCCCAGAGGGTCCCTGGGTGGGCACAGTCCCTTTGCAGGAGGGCACAGGCCCAGAGGGTCCCTGGGTGGGCACAGTCCCTTTGCAGGAGGGCACAGGCCCAGAGGGTCCCTGGGTGGGCACAGTCCCTTTGCAGGAGGGCACAGGCCCAGAGGGTCCCTGGGTGGGCACAGTCCCTTTGCAGGAGAGCACAGGCCCCGAGGGTCCCTGGGTGGGCACAGCCCCTTTGTAGGAGGGGACAGGCCCAGAGGTCTGCAGCCCTTCGCACCCTTCCCACCTCCTTCTAACTGAAATGCAGTCCTGATTTCTGCAGGTGCAGCTGCTCGTGTCCCTGAGGTAAGGGCCTGGATGACAGGAGGCTGCAGGCCCTCGGGGCCTCTTCACGCTGCCCGGGCCCTCGGCCATCCTCCTGAGCCCTGTCAGGCCAGAGCCCCAGCCTGCGTTCTAGCCCTGCAGTCATGGTCTGGGTAGAGGGCAGCCTTAAAGAGCTGCCCAATTAAAAGGTTAGCGTGTCGCACTTTCCTCTCTCGTGTGTTTAGCACCTTCCTCTTGGGCTCACACGAACAGAGAGCAGCAGCCCTCAAGAGCACACGAACCTTCAGCTCCTTTACCTGCTTCACCAACGCTGAATCCTCCCTTTGTCTCAGTAACATCCGTGCGTCTTCGTGCTGCCTGTCAGACGGCGAGACTTGCGTTTGCAGCGCTCCCCCGGCCCAAGCTCTGGCCGAGCTGTGCCTCAGTTCCCGTAGCTGAGGAGTCCTGTTGGCCACACTGTGGCCGTGTGAGCCAGGTGACGCTGCCGTCACCTCCCTTCCTGAACACCCCTCTCCCCACTGCAGTTCACAGGAGTGCTCTGCTCTCTCCCTGGAAGGAACAGATGAGCCTCCTGTGGCCCCATCACTCCTCTGACCCGAGTCCCCACAGGAGGGTAGAGCTCTCCCCGGCTCCTTCGAAGACCCGAGCCAGTCGCCATGCCTCACTTCTTGTGAGAGCCATCCTCCAGGCCCTGGGGCCAGTCCTCCCAGCTCCTGAGGGCTGGTCCTCCGGGCTCCTTAGGGCTCCAGGTGGGGCTATGCCCTCTCTCCTGGGTGTGCAGAGGTCTGGGGCTCCCATGGAGTATTTGATACTGTCTACAACCCGCCTGTCTTCAGCCTCACTGCCCCTCTCGGAGGTGCCGGGGCCTCTGGCCCTGGAGCCATGGGGCGTCCCCTGGGCTGAGCTTCCCCCGCCCTTCCCTGCGGGTCCTCTGGCGCTCCTCAGTAGATCTGCCTGTCCGCGTGCTTCCCAGCTCCCAGACTTTGCTCTTGCCTTCCTTCCACTCTGGAGAATTTATCCTCTGTCCCCACTTTAAAAGAACAAGTCATTTATCTGAGTTTTAAGGGGAAGTGGAAGTAAATTGCTGTTCAGTCTTCCATATTTAACCAGAACTCCTTGAATCCTCTGTTAGTGTTCCTGCTATATTTTATCCTATTGATAAAAATTGACATCGCAACTCCAACATTTGATGTTCTTGTCACAGATAACTGTGACGGCTTCACTAAGAAGTTACCTAGCTGTTCTGAGCAGTGCCTGTATTTACAACCCCAGTGTTTCAATAAAATGCGATTTCTTAGGAGCTTCTCATATCTTCTTATAAAATATGATTGACGGACTTCTGAGGGAACTTCTGCCTGGGTGAAGTCAGGAACAGAATGGAGAACAAGTTAAGGCATCCCAGACAGGGAAAGTATTTTGGATGTGGGCTGTAAAGAACTTCCTATAAAAATAGTTGAGTGGGTGGGTCTCCTCTAACTCTGGGCTCTCTCAGAACAGAGGAAAGCTCACGGGTTAGCTTGCAAATAAAAGAAAACTAATTTCCAGTGGGGGGAAGGGGCTGGGATCAGAACTGGCTCCCCGGGGGCTTCTACGTGCTGCCAGTGTTCTAATTTTTGATCTGGTTACATAGGTGTTTTATGATTTATGAATTTTTCTGTATATTTTATTTCACAATAAAACATCGATTTTTTTTTGCCCTTGAGGAAGATTAGCCCTGAGCTAACATCTGCTGGCAATCCTCCCCTTTTTGCTGAGGAAGACTGGCCCTGAGCTAGCATCTGTGCCCATCTTTCTCTACTTTACGTGTGGGACGCCTGCCACAGCATGGCTTGACGAGCAGTGCATAGGTCCACACCTGGGATCCAAACTGGCAAAACCTAGGCCGCCGAAGCAGAATGTGCGAACTTAACTGCTGCGCCACCGGGCCGGCCCCAAAAATGCCAATTTTTAAATAGCTAAGCAAAAGTGAGAACAGTACAGTGTAATTTCCCTGGAAGATTTTTCAAGAGTTCTTTTTGTAGGCCAGTAGAAAGTTATTTTTTATTATTACTTCTTCTGAATAGTATAAAGATGCCATGTGCTGGATCATGCAATAAATGAAAGTGTTGAGATAGGGGCTACTGTTTGTTTTCCCCTCCATCTGGAAGCAACCTGGCACACCTTAAAGACTGGCATTTCTATAATTTAATAATATTTATGTGTTTAAAATAGCCAAGTTTAAAGCCACAAAAACCAGAGGTTTTAAAAAAATTTGACTTCAGGTCTTAAAGATAACTCAGTATTTAATCTCTGCATTTTGCTTCCAGCTGTTTTGTATGTGGCCCTTGTCCTGCAGTCTTAAGGCAGGGTTTATGGAGGAGCCAGGGGGTAGAGACACAAGGGGAAGAGAAAGCGCTGGTCTGGAGCAGCCTGAAGGTTTGCCTTCTGAGCAGAGTATCCTGTCAGCCACGTGTAGAAGGTTCCAGAAGAGCAAGATGTGTTTCTAGCAAATCGGAAGTGGTTGGGATGTTACTGTAATAGCACTGGGCACTGCGGCTGAGGCCCTGAGGCGATGGGGCAGGCAGGGGTCAGGACTGGACAGCCTGTGCCACGCAGCACTTCCCGCCTTGGGAAAGGGGCTGGAAGGACCAGGGCTGTCATCCCCAGCCCTCCGTGTGCATCAGAGTCACCACGGAGAATATCAGAGTTTGCCTACGGGGCCCCTGGGCCTAAGCTCCCTGTGGGGACAGTGAACACCGGGTGAACAATGCTTTGACTGAGAAGCACCGCATGAGTAAAGAACTTGACCTACAGGAATTCTGAGAAAGAGGAAACCACTAGACTGAGGGAAGGCTGCAAAGACGAGAGGAGACCCAAGTCAGATGGGAGCATCCAGGGCCACAGGTCTGCTGTGTATGGATGTGCAGGTTGTTGACTGCATGAGGGGACTTGTGGGACTAAAATCCAAGGGCTCTACTCGCCAAGCCCCGTGCTCCCGCTGTGTGGACTGGTGCACTTGAGGGAGAAGGACAGTGATGAACCTTGTCTGGGGGAGAAACTTCTGTTAGTGTGGGGCTAGGAAAAGGACTGACCCGCCTTCCTAGAAAGCGAGACGTTGTGGAGGGGAGGAGTGAGAAGATGGAGGAGTAGGCTGGGGGCCAGTTTCAGCAACAGGGGAAGCTGGAGTCTACCCTGCTTCCACGCATCCACCGCAGACGTCATCTCTCGGCATTCCCTGGATGCAATTAGCAGCACACGTGACCATCGCCACCACCCCCACTCTTGTCTTTCCTCCGTGTCATAGAAGGCTTTACTACGTTTACAGGGAACTTGGGACTTGACCCTGACTGGGGTTTTTACCAGTTTTATTGAGATATAATTAACACATAACATTGTCTTAGTTTTAGATGTACAGCATAATGATTTGATATATGTACATATTACGAAATGATCACTACAAGTCTAGTTAACGTCCATCACTATGCATAGTTATAGATTTATTTCGTGTGTTGAGATCTTTTAAGATCTGTCCTCTTAGCAACTTTCAAATACATGCTAGAGTCTTAACTTTAGTCACTGTACTGTACATAACATCCCACAACTAGCTTATCTCATAGCGGGAAGTTTGTACATTTTCACCACCTTCACCCATTTCGCCCACCCTCCACCTCCTGCCTCTGGCAACCGCTGATCTGTTGTCTGTATCCGAGTTTAGTTTTTTTCGGATTCCATAAGTGAGATCATAGGGTATTTGCCTTTCTCTGTCTTAGCATGATGTCCTAAAGGTCCATTTGTGTTGTTGCCAATGGCAGAATTTCCTTACTTTTTATGGCTGAATAATATTCTATTGTATATGTGTATATGTACCACATCTTCTTTATCCATTCTTCTGTCACTGGACACTTAGGTTGTTTCCATATCTTGGCTCTTGTGAATAATCCTGCAATGAATGTGGGGTGCAGAGAGCTCTTCTAGATAATGATTTTGTTTTCTTTGGGTAAATACTCAAAATGGTGTTGTTGGATCATTTGGTAGTTCTATTTTTAATTTTTTGTGGAGCCGCCATACTGTTTTCCATAGTGGCTGCACCAATTTACATTCCCACCAACAATGCACAAGGGTTCCCTTTCCTCCATATCCTCTCCAACACTTGTTATTTCTCATCTTCTTGATAAGAGCCATTCTGACAGGTGTGAGGTGATATCTCATTGTGGTTTTGATTGGCATTTCCCTGGTGATTAGTGATGTTGAGCACCTTTTCATGTACCTGTTGGCCATCTGTGTGTCTTCTTTGGAGAAATGTCTGTTTGGATCCTCTGCCCATCTTTAAATCAGATGTTTTTGGCCATTGGGTTATATGAGTCCTTTATATATTTTGGCTATTAACCCCTTATCAGACATGTGATTTGCAAATATTTTCTCCCATTCCCTAAATTGCCTTTTCATTTTGTGGATAGTTTAATTTTGTTGATAGTTTCCTTTGCTGTACAGAAGATTTTCAGCTTAATGTGGTCCCACTTGCCTATTCTTGCTTTTGGTGTCACATCCAAAAAATTATCATCAAGACTGATGTCAAGGAGCTCAGCATCTCTGTTTTCTTCTGGGAGTTTTATGATTTCAGTCTTAATCCACTTTGAGTTAATTTTCGTGTATGTGTAAGATAGCGTCCAGTTTCATTCTTCTGCATGTGGCTGTCCAGTTTTCCCGGCATCATTTATTGAAGAGACTGTCCTTTCCCCATTGTATATTCTTGACTCCTTTGTCATAAATTAATTGACCATATATTCATGGGTTTATTTCTGGGCTCTGTTCTGTTCCATTGATCTATTTCTCTGTTTTTATGCCAACACCATGCTGTTGTGATTACTATGGCTTTGTAACATAGCTTGAAATCAGGAAGTGTGTGATGCCTCCAGCTTTGTTCTTCTTTCTCAAGATGCTTTGGCTACTTGGGGTCTTTTGTGGTTCCGTACAAATTTGGGGATTGTTTTTTCTGTTTCTGTGAAAAATGCCATTGGAATTCTGAGAGAGATTGCACTGAATCTGTAGATTGCTTTGGGTAGTTTGGACATTCTGACAATGGTAACTCTTCCAGTCCAAGAGCCTGGAACACCTTTCCACTTACATGTATCGTCTTCAATTTCTTTCATCAGAGTCTTATAGTTTTCAGTGTACAGATCTTTTACCTTCTTGGTTAAATTTATTCTTAGGTATTTTATCCTTTTTGGTGCTATTGTAAATGGGATTGTTTTCTTCTTTTCTCCTTCTGAGAATGCCGCGCTTTGAAAGCATCTTAAACAACTGTTGACATTACCGTAAAGCAGATATCAAGACGATGTTTTATATCAACATGTTCTCTGAATGTGAATCAGTTAACTTGGGAATCAACCAAGGCAATTTCAAAAAACATGTTTATAGAAATACTACGAGTATGGTTGTCAGAAATGGTCACGAGTCAAAGATAAATCATTCTTTGAAATTAGATTATCCTTAGAAGTGAACGCTAATAAAAAGAGTGTGAAATGCAGCTAAAGTAGTCCTTCAGGGACATTTATAAGTTTAAATGCTACTATTAGAAAAGAAAAATGCCTCAGGATTATTGGGTCTACACCTTAGGAAATTAGAAATAGGATAAGAACAAACCAAAAGTAAATGGAAGGAAGAAAATAAAAATGATAAGGGGAGAAATTAGTAAAGTAGAAAATAGTAATACCGTGAAGACAAAATACAAAATGGATTTTGCAAAGACTTAAAAAATTGAAAATCTCTGGCAAAATTGAGCAAAGGAGAAAAGAGCGAGAGAGAAGAGCGCATAAATAATCTTAGACGCTGCGACCGCAGAATAATGGTCCCCCAACTGTCCACGTCCTAATCCCAGAGCCAGTGGACCTGTGACCTTTCCTGGCAAAAGGGACTCTGCAGATGCGGTGAGGGCAGGACCCTGAGATGGAGACATCATCCTGGATTATTCAGGCGGGTCCAGGCCACTCACAAGTCCGTAGAAGTGGAAGAGAGAGGCAGGAGAGTTAAGAATCAGGTAATGTAATAAGGACGCTCCCCACCATTGTTGGCTTTACAGACGGAGCAAGGTGCCACACGCCAGAGCTGCCAAGTGCGAGGAGCGGGTCCTCTCGGGAGCCTCAGAAAAGGCACACAGCCCTGCCAACGTGCAGTTTTTAGCCCGTGGAGCCTGTGTTGGACTCTGACCTGTAGAAGTAAAGATAATAAATTCGTGTTGTGTAAGAGCAGCTTCGCGATTTGTTCCAGGAGCAGAAGGAGCGTCATATGGGCACGGATGGGGCTTATGCTGTGCACGCCATGGAGGTTCAAACAGGAATGCGATCGTGCCACGGACGCGCACGGCGGTAAGCAGAATCTTAGGGTGAGTGGAGAAACTCCTAGAAAAATGTAACTTAATACTGACTGAAGAAGACAGAAGACCTGGAAGTCCGTTAACCATGATCAAAATTTCCCAACAAGAAAATAGAAGCTCCAGGTGGTTTTATTGACTGGTTCTACCAAAAATTCAAGGAAGAGTGAATTTAAAGTTTTAACAAACTCTCCCAGAGAGTGGAAGGAATTCTGCACATTTGATGAGGTTAGTTTGAGGTTGATAAGAAGGGTAGGAGAAAAACAAATTGCAAACAATCTCACTCATGAACGTCGATGAAAAAATCCTACCAAAAACTAGCCGATCAAACCCAGCAAGCCTTTAAAAGCATGATATCTCCTAGCAAGCCAGCCTTGTTTAGATTTAGGAAATCTATTCCTTTTGAATCCTCGCGGTACCGTCTAAGGTAGAAAAAGTAGATGTTCATTCAGTAACCAGAGAAAAGGCATTTGATACAATTCAAACCCCATTAATAACAAAAAAACCCCAGCACATTGGAAATGGAAGAAAACTTCCTTACTCTGACGAAGGGTAATTATACTCACATCAGGTAGGTGAAGACGTTAACTCAGGATGCCCAGCACGGCCGGGAGAAGTTCGACTGCTTCAGCTCTTTGGGCAGCAAAGGCGTCGTGTACTGAAATGGGGGTGTGCAGACCCCGGGCCCTGGCAAGCCCACCCCTCGAGGTTCACCCTTCGGAGGGCAGGTGTCCCCATGAGACACACGCATGTTCACACAAGTATGGCTTATACCAGCCCCATGCCCGAAGTAACCTAAACGTCAACCAGAGAACATGTAAGTAATCCTTGGCGTGTTCTTCAGCTCATTGCCATAGAGGAGTGGAAATGAGTGAACTGAAGGTTGGACAACCAAGAAGGTCGCAGAAAAACACGTATAGTGTGACACTATTTATGTAAAGTATGGAGAACACGCAGATCTAAACACTGTCTGAGAGATGATGCGGAGGAAGGCAGGTGCGGAGATTGAGAGTGAGCGAGTGGGGGGGGAAGCGGGGGTGAGTCAAGCAATGACCTAACGCACAGGATGGTAAACACGGGATGCCGAGTACCCCATTACCGTGGGGGATGGAAGAGGGGATCCAGACGGGCATCTTGGTGGACTGTCCTGACACTCTGTTTCTTAACTGGCTGGGAGGTAAGTGGGAGTTGGCTGTATTAGCGTCCTTGTCTGTGTATGTGCTCCTTGTATGATTTTGTGTCATAAATTCTCCCGATGTGCTGACACAGCGTGAGGGAGACACTGGGTTGTGGGGACAACTGTGTGGGGCCTTACGTGGGTGAGTGAGGACCCCACAGCAAGACTTCTCTGAAATCAAGCTTCCATTGGTGCGTCACTGTGTGCTGGGTGGATCCTCTCTCCCAGTTCACCGGCCTGGGGAGTTAATACCACTCACCCCCCCAGTTGAAGCATGGCGGAGATGAACACAATCGTCTTTCTATTTTCAGCCAAACGCACTTTTATTGCCACAGGATGTGGCTACCTATGAACCCTATCTCCTTGTCCTATCACTTCAATCAAGATGCCCAGGTCCGTTTTCAGAGGAGGAAGTGCTCAGGAGATTGTAGAAAACGGTACCATTTCCCCCTCAGAGTCATTTGTTACCATTATTCATGTTCCCCGATGCAGCAGTGTCAAAGTGTTCTTTGGGAAGGAGAGGAAAGGGGTGTAGACAGCAGGCTTGTGAACACACTGAGTCACAGCCTTCCTGCAGCTGCGTTCAGGTCTGGCTGGCTCCAGCCCCGCAGGGCCAACTCTAGAGCCAGCAAGGGCTGGCTGCCCGGTTTCCCCAAGAGCTTCTTGGTACTACTCTGCTAGTTAAGTACTTGAGTTTAGTCGGAATTCAGTTTGGGGGCAATTAGGTGAAAATCAAAAAATTGAAAAGTGATAAAAGTTAATTAAAATGTCTAATTTTGGGTGTACTTGGAAAACAATTTATTGATACTAAAAGCATGCTAATAGTAGTGGGGCCTTATGGGGGAGTGTCCAGTACACTCAGTGCCCCTAACCTGAAGGTGGCTCATGACACAGAACTTCATGTTTTTTTATTATTTTATTGCTTTTTAGAGATTGGCACCTGAGCTAACATCTGTTGCCAATCTTCTTTCTTCTTCTTCTTCTTCTTCTTCTCCCCAAAGCCCCCAGTACGTAGTTGTATATTCTAGTTGCATGTCCCTCTGGTTGTGGCATGTGGGACGCCGCCTCAACATGGCCTGACGAGAGGTCCCATGTCCGTGCCCGGGATCTGAACCAGCAAAACCCTGGGCCGCCGAAGCGGAGCGCGAACTTAACCACTCGGCCACAGGCCGGCCCCGGGACCTGGTGTTTTGGTTGTTAGTGTGACGTCAGTGTCCCGTGACAGCGTTGCTGTAGGCGTTCCGTCCCCAGACCAGCACACAAAACCTGAAGGAGCTGCACTGCCATGCATTTGGAATTGTGAGTAATATAAAACGATGTTTCTAGACACATGAGTAAACCAAAGAGAAAAATAATAGAAAACAATAGAATTGAACACAAAATTATCTAAAATTTATATTAAATGTTCATGTCTAAAAAGTAAGTTTAATTAGGAGTGAAGGAGAAAGACTTGAGAATCTGAAAGCAGGGATGATAAACTTTAAAATTCAGAGTGTTTCCTTATTATGTTAAAACTCACCTCAAATTCTGTCTCTTCTCTTCACCTGGATATTCAACTCACTTTAAAAAATTAACTCTTGGAGCTGGCCCGGTGGTGCAGTGGTTAAGTGCACGTTCTGCTTTGCTGGCTAGGGGTTCACTGGTTCGGATCCCAGGTGTGGACATGGCACCGCTTGTCAAGCCATGCTGTGGCAGGCGTCCCACATATAAAGTAGAGGAAGATGGGCATGGATGTTAGCTCAGGGCCAGTCTTCCTCAGCAAAAAGCGGAAGGTTGGCAGATGTTAGCTCAGGGCTGATCTTCCTCAAAAAAAAAAATAATAATAATAATAAAAAATTTTAAAAATATTAACTCTTCTATACCTCCTTACACCTGTTAAAATGGCTATAATCACACAGACTAAAAGTCACAAATGTTGGAGAGGGTGTGGAGAGAAGGGAACCCTCATACACTGCTGGTGGGAATGAAAACTGGTGCAGCCACTATAGGAAACAGTATGGAGACTCCTCAAAAAACTGAAAATAGAACTACAATAGGACCCAGCTATCCCACTACTGGGTATCTACCCAAAGAACTCGAAATCAACAATCCAAAGTAACATATGCACCCCTGTGTTCATTGCAGCACTATTCACAACACTGACACCAAATGTGTGGGTTTTTTCCCACACCAGCCGAGTCTCTGACACCAACTGGGTGTCTTACAATTCAGTTCAGTTCTGACACCATCTGCCGGGAGTTCGAGTCACATCCCACAGACTGCCCCCTCTGCAGGCCAGTCCCACCGTGGTTATGAACGGGCTGGAGTAATTTGCTGAGCAGCTCACAGAACGCAGGGAAATGCTACTCACGTTTCCCAGTTTATTATACAATAAAGGATGTGATAAAGGATACGGACGGACAGCCGGGTGCAGAGGCGCACAGGGCAAGGGCTGGGAGGGCCCCGAGCGCAGGAGTTTCCGTCCCCGTGGGGCTGGGGTGCGTTGCCCCCAGCACGTGAACACGCTCACCAGCCTGGACTCTCGGAAGCCCGCAGTCTGCGGCTGCATCACTCGGGCACACGAGCGATGGCTAACGCAATCTCCAGCCCGTCTCCTCCTCGGAGGCTGGGCTGGGGCTGAGGCTTCCAAGCTTCTGATGCCGGCTCCGTCTTCCTGGTGAGCGGCCCCACCCGGCAGTCACCTCCTGAGGACAAACAGGATCCTGACATCCAGGAGACTCCAAGGGGCTTGGGAGCTCTGTCAGGAACGAGAGCAGGAGAACACACGTTCCCATTACGTGATGGATGGATGGGTAACAGAAGGCAGGTGGGAAGGAGGGGAGCAGACAGGGAGGTGGGAATTAGGAGAAGTGGGCATCTGCCCGGATTGTGCAGACGCAGACCCCAGTTCGGAATTCACATAGAGTGTCCTTGGGACCTGGCACGGAGCCCCACCGGCACGCACACTCATGGGCGTCTGGGCTTTGATGGGGGCTCAGCGGGCTCAGGAGGACCGGCCGGCTTCGGCCACTGGGATGAAGTAGAGTGACGGCTGCACTGGAGTCGACGAGGCGGCCTGGAGCAGGAGCGGGGACACCTCGTCCCCAGGACCAGCGCAGAGGACCACACGTTGGTTGTTGGCCTGGGCACGGACGGTGGGTGGACAGTGGGAGGCCAGCCTGCGGCCTCAGCCTCAACATTTCCAGATGCAACGGGAGTCAGTGTCGTGCTGCGAGGAGGAGAGAGGTCACTGACGTCGGCCCGGTGGGACCGGTCAAGGTGGAAATAATCACGGGGTTGGGGGGTAGGGGCACGGGGAAAAATGAACCTGAGCAGGGGAACGCTGGCTTGGTGGGCTGCGCAGCTCCGGAAACGGGCAGTGAAGTGTGAGGAGGACTGTTGCTCAGTGCGTGCATTGCCGCAGCCACCGTGGGCCTTGGCCTGTGTGCCCACTTGTCGCCTCCTTTCTCTCCTCTGCTGCTCGGACCTCCTGCACCTGAGTTCCCAGAGCTGCCCTGTGTGCCCCCGTCCGCCTTCCCTCAGCGTCCCCTGGAGCCCCCTCTCCCCAGGCTCCTCCGGTGGTCCTCAGAGGTCATGGGGAGTGGCTGATGGCTGAATTGCTGGGTGTCTAGCCTCCGACATCGTGGCCGGGGTTCAAATGCCCTACTTCTTGGTAACGGAGAACCTCAGGCCAAGGGCACAGAAAAACGTGGATCTACACCACGGGGTTGGGGTGTGGGGCTCCTTCCGTGTTCCTCAGGTCCTGGCTGTGTGTCTTGCTGGGCCTTGACGACTCCCATGCTGGCCAGCACTGAGAGTCAGAGCTTGTTTGGGGAGGACCAGGGCTCTCGGGGCAGGAAAGAGCCTTCTAGGTCACCTGCAGGAGTCCTCTCGCTCTGTGTCCTTTTTGACATCCCTTCCCAGCTCCAGCTGCCCAGACTCTGAACTGTTCCGCCAGAGGCTTGGTATAGAGGAGAGGAGGGGAGGATGGGGGATGGTGGGATGGAGCCTGGTGGGAGGAGGGAGACGGCTGTGCATCCAGGCCTGTGTGGAGGGAGATGCAGCCCTCTGACAGCCCCCACGACCTCCACCTCCACGTGTCAGCCTGCTGGGCCCCCAGGAGCCTCCATGCAGATGGGAAGCATTTAGCTGGAGGCATTCCACGCATCCTCCCACCCCCTGCATTTGCGAGGCTGGTCCTTGGGAGCCACTTCCCTTTCTTAGAGCTGCCCTCCTTCGCCTCTTCCCCAACTGGAGATGGAGCAAAGCAAGAAAACAGCTTCGTCGTTGTTGCAAGAGCTCTGGAAACAAAAAGCGCCTGTTTCCCGCCTGGAACAATGCTTCCTTCTCCCCCGTGGATTCGAGCCTCCATCTGGAACGGCTGGATCCCGCCTTATCTTGGCCAGGCCCCTCGTCCTCCTCCCTGGTTCCTGTCTATTCAGCTTTTCCGGCCCCCTCCCCCACGTGTCCCTTTGGCCTGGCGTGGACGGGGCGGTGGGAGGTAGGAATGCCTCAGGAGAGCGGTGGGAAGGGCTGCGTGGGAAAGCGGGCCCTCTGTGCTCCGGGCACCGGGGCAAATGACTTGCTTCCACCGCTTTCCCATGAGCGGCTTCCACTCCCCAGCAGCGGTGCTCATTCAGTGGCTGGATCTGGGGCCAAGTTAACGCATCCACAGACACACTGCCTCGGTCGCTTAGGTAGAGAAGGACACACAGGGACCTTGGGGCCCACTCTGCTCGAGGTCTCCTTACGCTGAGATGCAGACCCCATGGGCACCAGCGCTACCTCCCGGGAAGTTATCCCAGGAGACTCATGATGGACAGGACGTCCCTTAGCTAAGACTCCAAGGGAGGCGACTGTCTCATTTTTCCTGCCTCGCCGTTGTCCCATCTTTAGCATCTGTTTTCCTGGTGAATCTCCCCACTGTTTTCCCCACTGAGAGCTTTGCAAACATGCTCTAAGCAACGGGAAGGCGAGGTCAGTTTGTGAGGCTGGAGAAATCGCGGTGCCCACGAGGGAGCCTCCCCGAGCAAAAGCGGGAAAACTGCGCGAGGCCTCCATTCGTTCATTTCTAACAGCTTTGTTCAAGTATAACTGACGTGGGATAAACCGCGCGTCACTGAAGGGTACAGTATGGTGAGTCTGGACGTCTGTGCACTTGTGAAACCATCACACCACCGCCAAGCACGTGGGCCCCCCCACTGCCAGACTTAGGACCACCCACCATCCAGAAGTCAGCCCTGACTGATTCTGGAACCGTGTTTACGTCAACGTAGATGCTTGTTTTTATTTTATTTCAGAACTTTAAAAAGACGACATGATCAGGGGGCTGGGAAGGAACTCACACCACGAAATGAGCTGTGGGCCGTCTGCAAAGCTGTCGTCCTCAGTGTGTCTGGAAGCCTCTGTCCTCAGCCTGCGGGATGTGCTCCTCCAGGCACAGCTGTCCCGAGTGCCTCTGCAGCCTCCTCGTGCCAGCCAAGCACAGCCCCCGGTGGCCCACACCTGGCACACCGTCCCCTGGCGAGTGCTGTGTGCCCACTATGTGCCAGGCCTGGCAGCAAGGGTGTGGTGGGCATGGGCGGCGGTGGGGGCCGTGTGCAGCCTGCAGGCTGTGGGGGCGCGGGGTCGGCCGTGGAGAGGGCGGTCAAGGGCAACCTGCGGAGGAAGGGCCGGCTGGGCCTGCAAGCGCACGGGAGGGAGGTGGGGCCATGGGAGGACAGGACGTGAGGCAGACAGAACGCTGGTTGCTGTTCCACCTTCACTGAGCACCTTCCGTCTGTCTATTCGGGGTTGGAGAGGCCCGGACAAGGCTCAGGGGCCCCACGGCTGAGCCCAGAGAAGGAAGAGCTGGACACACACGCGCAGTGGTGGCCCCACTGATTCCGGAGTTCTAGAAGCGCGACGAGGGGCATCTGAGGGAGCTTTGAGCCTCGGTAAACCAGTATCTATGTCCTCGCATTTGCCCAAAGCCTCTGCCTCTCCGTCTGAAGCCCGGGCACGGCCCTGTGACGGCCCTGGAGTGATGTCCGCCCAGGCCCAGGCTTCACTTGGGTCCCGTGACCCAGGGGCGCTGCAGTGAGATTCCCCCTGGGTGACTGTTCTCTCATCACGTCACTGTGACGGTCACTTGACCGCTGACATAACCTTGAGCAGACGCTAGACTGTCAGCTCCGGGCAGGGTGCTCGGCGGGGTGTGCCATGGCCACCACAGTCTTGCACAAGGGCCTCCTGAGCTGGGGGCCGCAATAACCCAGCTGCATGTGAGGACACGAGCCACAGGGAAATCACGTCACTTGTCCAAGGTCACCCAGCTAGGAGGTGAGCAAAGACCTGGGCCCGAGCTCTCCTTCCAAAGCCTGTTCTTCCCTCACACCTGGAACTATAGCTACTGAGGTCTGCTGAGCGCCACATCCGGGAGCCAGAGCTCTAGCTCTCTAAGACCTGAGGAGGAGAGGCAGTGAGGAAGGAGAGGCCGTGAGGAAGGGGGCCGTGAGGAAGGAGAGGCCATGAGGGAGGGGGCCGTGAGGAAGGAGAGGCAGTGAGGAAGGAGAGGCCGTGAGGAAGGAGAGGCCGTGAGGAAGGAGAGGCCATGAGGGAGGGGGCCGTGAGGAAGGAGAGGCCGTGAGGAAGGAGAGGCCATGAGGGAGGGGGCCGTGAGGAAGGGAGGCCGTGAGGAAGGAGAGGCCGTGAGGAAGGGGGCCGTGAGGAAGGAGAGGCCGTGAGGAAGGAGAGGCCATGAGGGAGGGGGCCGTGAGGAAGGAGAGGCCGTGAGGAAGGAGAGGCCGTGAGGAAGGGGGCCGTGAGGAAGGAGAGGCCGTGAGGAAGGAGAGGCCGTGAGGGAGGGGGCCGTGAGGAAGGAGAGGCCGTGAGGAAGGAGAGGCCGTGAGGAAGGAGAGGCCATGAGGGAGGAGAGGCCGTGAGGAAGGGGGCCGTGAGGAAGGAGAGGCCATGAGGGAGGGGGCCGTGAGGAAGGAGAGGCCATGAGGGAGGGGGCCGTGAGGAAGGAGAGGCTGTGAGGAAGGAGAGGCCGTGAGGAAGGGAGGCTGTGAGGAAGGGAGGCCGTGAGGAAGGAGAGGCCGTGAGGAAGGGAGGCCGTGAGGAAGGGAGGCCGTGAGGAAAGAGAGGCAGTGAGGAAGGAGAGGCCATGAGGGAGGGGGCCGTGAGGAAGGAGAGGCCGTGAGGAAGGAGAGGCCGTGAGGAAGGAGAGGCCGTGAGGGAGGGGGCCGTGAGGAAGGAGAGGCCGTGAGGGAGGGGGCCGTGAGGAAGGAGAGGCCGTGAGGAAGGAGAGGCCGTGAGGAAGGAGAGGCCGTGAGGAAGGGGGCCGTGAGGAAGGAGAGGCCATGAGGGAGGAGAGGCCATGAGGGAGGAGAGGCCATGAGGGAGGGGGCGGTGAGGAAGGAGAGGCCGTGAGGAAGGAGAGGCCGTGAGGAAGGAGAGGCCATGAGGAAGGAGAGGCCGTGAGGAAGGAGAGGCCGTGAGGAAGGGGGCCGTGAGGAAGGAGAGGCCATGAGGGAGGGGGCCGTGAGGAAGGAGAGGCCATGAGGGAGGGGGCCGTGAGGAAGGAGAGGCCGTGAGGGAGGGGGCCGTGAGGAAGGAGAGGCCGTGAGGGAGGGGGCCGTGAGGAAGGAGAGGCAGTGAGGAAGGAGAGGCCGTGAGGAAGGAGAGGCCATGAGGAAGGGAGGCCGTGAGGAAGGAGAGGCCGTGAGGAAGGAGAGGCCGTGAGGGAGGGGGCCGTGAGGAAGGAGAGGCCGTGAGGAAGGAGAGGCCGTGAGGAAGGGAGGCCGTGAGGAAGGAGAGGCAGTGAGGAAGGAGAGGCAGTGAGGAAGGAGAGGCCGTGAGGAAGGGAGGCCGTGAGGAAGGAGAGGCAGTGAGGAAGGAGAGGCCGTGAGGAAGGAGAGGCCATGAGGAAGGGAGGCCGTGAGGAAGGAGAGGCCGTGAGGAAGGAGAGGCCGTGAGGAAGGAGAGGCCGTGAGGGAGGGCTCCGTGAGGAAGGAGAGGCCATGAGGAAGGAGAGGCTGTGAGGAAGGGAGGCCGTGAGGAAGGAGAGGCCGTGAGGGAGGGGGCCGTGAGGAAGGAGAGGCCGTGAGGAAGGAGAGGCCGTGAGGGAGGGCTCCGTGAGGAAGGAGAGGCCATGAGGAAGGAGAGGCTGTGAGGAAGGGAGGCCGTGAGGAAGGAGAGGCCATGAGGGAGGGGGCCGTGAGGAAGGAGAGGCCGTGAGGGAGGGGGCTGTGAGGAAGGAGAGGCCGTGAGGGAGGGGGCCGTGAGGAAGGAGAGGCCATGAGGGAGGGGGCCGTGAGGAAGGAGAGGCCGTGAGGAAGGAGAGGCCGTGAGGAAGGGAGGCCGTGAGGAAGGAGAGGCAGTGAGGAAGGAGAGGCCGTGAGGAAGGAGAGGCCGTGAGGAAGGGAGGCCGTGAGGAAGGAGAGGCAGTGAGGAAGGAGAGGCCGTGAGGAAGGAGAGGCCATGAGGAAGGAGAGGCTGTGAGGAAGGGAGGCCGTGAGGAAGGAGAGGCCGTGAGGGAGGGGGCCGTGAGGAAGGGAGGCCGTGAGGAAAGGGGGCCGTGAGGAGGGGGCCGTGAGGAAGGGGGTTTGTGCTCTCATGTCTGAGTGAGGCCAGCTTACAGAAGTTGTTCTTTTCAGGGACGACCTCTGTTTTGAGGGACTGAATCATCTTTACCCGGATTATCTAGCATAATCGATGTCAGTTAGTCGTTTGATGGTGGGCTCTAACCACGTCTAGACGGCTCCCTGACAGCAACACCCAGGTTCAGCTTCGATAGGGGAGCTGGGACCACAGCCTGACCGTGGCAGGAAGCACCTATGTCACCTGTTTTTGTGTGAAGAAGCAGAGGCACAGCAGTTAGAGCAGCTGCTGGTCGCCGTGTAGCCAGTACGTGGGCCCCGGGATCAGAGCCGGGGACGGGGCGTTGTGCCCAGACCAGGACAGCCCGGTCCCCGGGTGGGGGCTCAGGCTCCTCCAGGGTCCATGGGTCCAGGCACCCTGGTAGGCGCACACTGAAGCCCGTGTCTTCAGCAGGGCCTCGTGGGAGCTCTCACCCTGTCGTCAGTGAGGAAAGTGGGGCGTGGGACATTAAATTGCCAGCCTGTGGGGCAGAGGAGGCAGAAGGGACCCCAGTCTGTCTGATTACAGGGCCCGAGCCCATAACCCCGGCCACTGCCCTCCTCAGCTTCCCTGGCCAGAGCAGCTCTCACATCGCCCCTCCGCCCGGGGGTCTGGGGACGTGCACGGGGTGGAGGCCAGGCGCAGAGGGAGCGACATGCCCTCGTTGTTTCTCTCCTCAGACGCTGTACACGGAACGTCGGTGTCCCCCCTGCATTCACACGTCGCCGTCGTAATCCCGAGGTGACGATATTTGGAGGGGAGCCTTTGGGAGGTGATTAGGTCATGAAGATGGAGCCCTCAGGAATGGGGCTAACCCTTACTAAAAAGACCCACAGATCCCTCGCCCCTTCCTCCATATGAGGACACAGAGAGAAAACGTTGTCTATGAAACAGGAAGCGGTTCTCACCAAACACCAACTCCGTTGGCGCCTTCATCTTGGACTTCCCGCCTCCAGAACTGGGAGGAGTTGACGTCTATCATTTAAGCCTCGCAGTTTGTGGCACTTGTTACATCCGCCCAAACAGACTGCCACACAGAGTATCCTGAATAGAGCAGAAATTACCTCCTGCCCTGTGCATGGATCCTGGGTTTACTTAATTTGCAATTAATAAGGGTATATTTTATATCCAATTAATAAAGGGAATCATTGTATTTGTTAAAAGAGTATTTTTTCACAGCAGTTTTAGATTCACCACAAAATTGAGGGGAAGGTACAGAGATTTCCCATATGCCCCCTGCGCCCCACCCCCCGACATGCACAGCCTCCCCCATTATCAATATCCCCACGAGACGGTGCATTTGTCGCAACTGATGAACCTACACCGACACGTCATCATCACCCAAAGTCCATAGTTTACATTAGGGTTCACTCTGGGTGTTGTAAATTCTCTAGGTTTGGACAAACGTATAATGTCATGTATTTATACATTAAAGTATCATTATAGCATCATATTAGTATCATACAGTATATTATAGTATCATAATACTATCATTATAGTATCATACAGAGTAGTTTCACTGCCCTAGGAACCCTCTGTGTTCCCCCATTATCCCTCCCTCTCATCATTATGTTTTTTAAAGTATCAGTGAGCTTTTAAAACCTTTTTTATTGACATAGAGCATATATTCCATTAGTACATTAATCGTATGTTCAGTTTAGTAAAATTTTACAAGCTGAATACATCCACATGTCTACTTCTCCATCGAGATACATTGACCATTTTCATCACCCCTCAAATTCCTTTATGTCCTTTCCTGGTCGATCCCCCCAAAAGCACCCCCTGCTCTGATTCCTATCATCATACGTTGGTTTCGCCTCTCTTGGATTTCATAAGAAGGGCATCGTACCCCGTGCAGCCTTCTGTCTGACGTTTTCACACAACACAACGTTTTTGAGATTCCTCTCTGCCGCCAAGCGCGCCTCAGTTTCTTCCTTCCTATGAGCAGTGTTCTCTTGTGTGAATATACCACGCTTTGTTTACACAGTCACCCTTGATGGAATTAGTGTTGTCTCCAGTTTTGAACTATTTGTACTGTTTTGAACAGTTCAAACTGTTATGAACAAAGAATTCTTGTAACAGTCTCTTTAGGGGCTATATTTTCATTTGTCTCGGCTACGTACTTAGGAGTAGGATTGCTATGGCTGTCCTACGAGAAACCGCAAAGCTCTTTTTCTAAGTGGTTGTGCCATTTGCTCCCCCCCAACAACGTAGAGTTGTGCTGGTTAATGTTATGGGGCACCTGACAGCCACAGGGGTCTCAGGTTGAACACTATTTCTGGGGGTGTCTGTGAGAGTGTTTCTGGATGTGATTAGCATTTGAACTGGGGAACTCAGGAAAGCAGATGGCCCTTCCCAATGTGAGTGGGCATCATCCAGTCCGTTGAGGGCCTGAATAGGACAAAATGTGCAGGAAGGAGGAATTCATCCCTTGTTTTCCTGCCTCACTGATGAACAGGGACATCTCACCTGATCTTCTCCAGCCCTCAGCCTACGATTTACACCATCGGCTCCCCTGGATCCCAGACTGAATTACACCACCCACTTTCTTGGGTCAGATGGCAGGTCATGGGACTTCTCAGCTTCCATGATTGTGTCAGCCAATTCCTCATAAAAAGTCAATCTCTTCCTCCCTTTCTCTCTCTGTGTCCTGTTGCTTCTGTTTCTCTGAAGAACTCGGTCTAATAGAACAGTAGTTCCAGTTGCTCCACATCCTTACCAACACTTGCTACCATCAGTCTTTAATTTTTGCCATTCTTATGTGGATATAGTGGTCTCTACACTGCTAGTAATGATGGTGCTACTGTATTGTCCCCACAGGTCCCAAAACCATTATTTCTGAGTGAAAAATGATGACACAGTAGCAGCTTCTTGAACTTCCTTAAGTTTTTGAAAACAAACTTGTGACTCACTTATTAGAAATATTGATTTAATATGTTTTCTTTCTCCTGAAAAAAACCACGATGGACCTAAATAATTATTACGGGTAACCAGGCACCGATTCTTGCCAGACCTCACACTGGGTTCTTTGTAGAGTTCTCCCGTTCAAACTTCTTATCTATGATGTAGATATCGTTAGCCACATTTTCTGGATGGTTGGACGGAAGCTCAGAGACTTGTGTAATTCACACAAGATTCACACAGCATCAGAAACCAGAATACGGTCCCCAAATTCAGGCCAAATCGCTTCTTTATTCCATACACAGTACTATTTTCCTCTTGTCTCTGGTCTACTTAATCAGAAAACATAACAAGCATCAGGATTTTCTAGTGTGGCAAACTAGAACGAATTCACTTGCCTCTTTACCTCTGTTGACTACAACCATTAAGATAATCGTCCAGGTAGAAGACCTTACAGTGAGACAGGCAAAGAACCCTAGGAAGAGAGACCTGAAGCAATTTTTCTGATGTTAAGGTCACTGACAGGAAATATCTTTTTCAATTGATTCAGGCTCTTGTGTCTTCACAGTGTGCTGTAAGATGGGTCTGAAATAGTGTTTAAAAATAACTCAGTCTATTTCCATAAAATTAGCAAATGCTAATAACAAAAAGATTGCTAAAGCATTTCCTTACCTACTCCCATTTATCCCCCAACCATTGTAGTCTTTATATGTTACCTATGATTTACATTAGTCAAAATTGGTAGGGAAAGAACTTTTACAGAGCATCTAGAAAGGTGAGTCTTAAGTTACCTTTAAGGGACTTAATGTTTAAATTAGTTTTATGACATTTAGCTACCTTCTTTTTATTCTTTAGGCCAAGTGAATGGGACTAGAGCTCTCTGAGATGTCCAGCAGTTCTAAAATTCTCGCTTCCAATTATTTCTATGATTCAGCAATTTGGGCAGGAGAAGGGAGAGGAGTCTGGCGTCTAACACATCTGTTAACTGCATTGACTAGGTAACATTCTTCAGGTGTCATTTTGTTTTTTCGTATTTTTGTTAAAGATTTTTGTCTCACGTTTCTCCCTTTAGTAGTACTCGTAACCATAATTTGTTTCCTTTTTTAAAAGTATTAAAATTAACAAATTCTCCTGGTAAACAATTCCAACAGCGCAGAAGAGCAACATTCTTGTCGATCCTAGGACGCGTCTATGCAGAACCAAACACACGCATCTATCCTGAACCACAAATGGGCTCATAGTGTAATGATGCTTTCCAAGCCTAGGAAGCACCATCCATTCCAAGAGCAACCCAAGAGGAGAGGCTCCACCCTCTTATAACCACTTTCTGGGGCTCACAAATTCCAGAACTGTAGAACCACGTGCGCTGGAAAGGTACCCGGGAATAAGGAGCGCTCCCCGGGAAGGGCAAGCTCTAAATCGCGCCCTGGAAACGCGTGAAATCACTGCACCTCCAAACGCCCAGGCTGGGCGGGCCCGAGGTCAGCTGACCTTCCGGGGGGCCAGGAACGCCCCCGCTCGGGGTCGGTTTCAGAAAGCAGGGGCGATGCTCGGGGGGGGTCCGCCGCCCGGGGTCCCCGGGGATGGAGGGCGCCTGGGCCCCCCTGCCCACGCGCGCACCCGGGCGGGGCGTTGGGCCGAGGGCGGAGGGACGCGGGCAGCCACGTGGCCTCGCAGGAATGCGCGGGCGCGAGGGCGGAGCGCGGCCGAGTAACGGGCAGGCACGTCAGCCAATGGGCTCCCAAGTAGGCCCGGACCGGCCAATCACGGCGTGGGGGTGGAGCGGCCTTCCCGTGGGCGGGGCCAGGGCGCATCCCGGGGCGGCGGACGCGGGGCGGGGAGAGGGGCGCTCGGAGGGACGGCCGGCGGGGGTCCCGGCGAGGTGAGTGGGGTCCTGGGTCGGGGGTCCCGGCGGGGTGAGTGGGGCGGGGGGTCGGGGCTCTCGGTGGCGTGATTGGGGCTGGGGCGGGGGTCTTTGAAGGGCGCGGGAGCCTTTCGCGGGGACTCGGAGTTTTCTCTTTTCTTTGAAAGTTGCACTTCTGCCCCAGTCCCCCAACAAGCCAGTCCCGCCGCTCCGTGGACTCCGGCTGTGCGCCCACCCTGGAGGTTTTGTGCGGCAGGGCGAGGACAGCTCGGGGTGGCCCCTGCCCCCGGGCATGGACAGTGCAGGTTAAGGCCCATGAGCAGCCCCGCAACTTCAGGGGGGAGCCCCTGTCCCCCGGACAGTGCAGGTCAAGGCCCATGAGCAGCCCCCCAACTTTGGGGGGAGCCCCTGTTCCCCGCACGGACAGTGCAGGTGAAGGCCCATGACCAGCCCCCCAACTTCAGCCCGTTGCCCCCTTTCCTCCCCATAATGGTAATGGGCCATCAGGAATGTGCAGGAGGGACCCCCAGCCCTGGGCCTGGAGGCTGGAGTAAACCCCACCGCGCTGAATTTGCGTGAGGAATGAAGAGCTGAGGTGTTCGTGTGGGGAACAGCAACTTATGTTTCCTCTGGAGGCCAAGGTCTTTGGCCCACTTGAGGATGAAGATAGTTGCTGCTTCAAAGCCCGTCTGTTCTCCTTACCTTTACCCGCGGGTGCCGCTGCTCCGGGATCTGAAGTTGGGGCGGCGCTTCGTCCGCAGGTGCCTCCTTATCTGCATCTGGCAACACTCCTCCCCTCCGGGAGACCCTAAGTTTTGAAAGTAAAAATCTGAGTGACTGTCTCGACTTTTAACAGGATGCCAGCGTTCTGAGAAAGCCTCAGCCTGTTTGGTGCGATGGAGTGTTCGTTTCAGTCACTACCTTTCGCTGGAGGTTAAAATTCTCATTAACTCGAAACACAGTGGGCTTTTATCGTCTCTCTAGCTGAACCACAAAGTAGAAGTTAAGTCCCTCTCAGTGTTCTGGATTTGGAGCAAGAGTTACTTAATTGCCCTCCAGGTAGAACGTTGCGAGGGATAACAGCTTCACTGTTCATTTATTGCTTAAGAGATGTACTTTCAACACCTGTTTATAGAAAACAACTTTTATTAGAAAGGAAGGTGAGATTTTCTCCTTGTGTATTCTGCCTCGTAAGCTCCCACAGCGTTTGTTCGATTGGCCCCAGGGTCTGATTTCGTGGCCAGCTTCTCTGGTTAGGTCCACAGTGACGTTATGGTCAGACATAGACTTTCGTGATTTCCTGTCAGTAAGAAAAGCTGTTCGTCTAAGGTGCTGTTTGACAATTGATTAGTCTCTTCATACAGGCCATTTATCATCGAAGGAGTTATAGACGATTAGCGGATAAATTCAAAGTTACTCAAAGTAGGTTTTTTGACATGCCGCATTTTCTCCGCAGTTTCTTGCGGTGAAGTTAGAAGAAAACCCTTTGGGGATTCTAGATGTGGGCATGTGAGAGGCCTGGAGGGGCCTGGCCTCAGGAGCCCTGGGGTCGAGTTCTGAGCTGCTCGCCTGACCCTGGGTGAGCCGGATCGTCCCCAGAACTGCAGGGCACTCACGCGTGAAATCGCTGGAAGCCGATCGGATGAAAATGTTTTTAAACAAAAAATGTTCTGCCTGAGTCAGAGCATAATAAAAATGGGGTGATTTTTGGCTGTAGTACTCTGTAAGAAATAGTTTTTAAAAACCCCTCTTGTACGGTACGTTATTCGTTTGTTGCACAAGGCATAGTGGAAAGGCTGCAATGAAGAATTCAGATAGAGATGTTCAGAGCGTGTTAATGTCTAATTCACACGCTGTTTGAGGTTTTCGCGGGTAGAAAGGAAGGAGGAGGGAGATACGACAGGAGGGAGCGCAGGCGTCACGTTTGTGAGGCAGCTCTCGAGTAAGCCTCGGGGAAGTGGACTTTTGGAAGAACAAGGGGGACGTTCCAGGAGTGTGGCAGCAGAGCGGGGAGCTGCAGGTCCAGGTGCTTGACCGGGGCCGAGAAGTGAGGCCGGGACTGCGTTCTGCAGGAGCGTGTGGGGCAGGGCCAGCTCCAAGGGGTGGCTGTGGTGTCCTCCGTCACAGGTGATGGCTGCCAGCCCTGCCTGAGAACAGGTGAGGCACAGCTGGAGACCGACTTACATGCCACCAGCTCCGACCCATCCCACCCCCCTCTTTGCCTCTCCTTCCCAACTCCAAGTCAGGCTTGCAAAGCTGCCGGGCCTAGATGTTTGTTTTTGCTTCTTCCTTTAGTTTTGTGTGTCAGTTTACAAAACTTTGATGATAAAAGTGACCAGTCTTGGGGCTGGCCCTGTGGTGTAGTGGTTAAGTTCAGCACCCTCTGCTTCGGCGGCCTAGGGTTTGCAGGTTCGGATCCTGGGTGTGGACCTACACCACCACTCATCTGCCATGCTGTGGCAGTGACCCATAATATAAAATAGAGGAAGACTGGCATGGTTGTTAGCTCAGGGCCAATCTTCCTCAGCAAAAAAAGAAGAAAAAAAGACATTCAAAGTCCAAAGTCAAATATATACATGATTTTCAAACTTCTGCTCTCCCTCCTCAGTTTGGATCATGAAAAGCTGGCCAAACAAGAAAGGAGTTGTGTTTTGATAAAACTGTGCTTTGCACAGTTAGTATTTTATTCTGTTACTCGCTTCACTTTCCAGGGAGGGAACTACTGTGGCGACTTGGGCTTGGCCTCTGATCTTGAAGAAGTTAGATAAGTGAGTGGGGAGAGCGGGGTTTGTGCTGGTGCGTCCTCACTGCCCGTTTGAGCGCAGTTTCCAGCGGGGGTCGGACGGCGTGGTCTGGAGAGGGCAGCCTGCAGCTCCCAGTGCCCCGGGCCCCTGGGCCGGTCCCCGCGATGGGGCCCAGCTCTGCCTGCCTTCAGTGTGGCTTCCAAGTGGCTCGAAGCTGTCGGGCATTTGCCAAGCACGTGGGTAGGATCCTGCGTGGGCCAGTGTAGACACAGCCCAGGGAGTTCCAGGGTTGAGGCTGATCGCGTTTCAGAGGCTGGAGTCGGCTTCTGTGGGAGAAGCACTGAGCTCTGGCGGAAGGAATTTCACCCACGCTGGGGGCCTGGCCGGTTCGCAGCTGGGCCGTGGAGGCTTGGTCGAGGCCAAGCCGCGGGCTGTCGCTCTGTGTGGGGCGGGCACCTCCTCCCTCCAGGGACACGGCTCCCGAGGCTCCCGCCCCCAGAAGCTGTAAGAGGATGGATTCATGCTTTGTTCTCAAGTGCTTGGCTCAGCAGGTGGGGCAGTGGCCACTCGGGCGGCCTTGCCTCGTGTCCAGCCTGCCCGGCTCCGCACGGGAGCGTGGGCCCGGTGCCCTCTGGGGCCTGTGAGCCAGCCGCGGGACCCTCCTCACTGACCGAGGCTGGAGGAAAGTGCTCCTCCTCCCAGTGCTCGCCCCATGGGACGTGCAGTAGGTCCCTTTTCGGCTGGGACTGAAATCTGAAGTCGTGCTGTTTGGTTCCGCGGACTGGAGGGGACACGGATCTGCAGCTGTGGCCCGGGGCGCGGGGTGCTGGGCGCGGGGTGCGGGGCGCGGGGTGCGGGGTGCTGGGTGCTGGGCCCGGGGCGCGGGGTGCTGGGCGCGGGGTGCTGGGTGCTGGGCGCGGGGTGCTGGGCGCGGGGTGCTGGGCGCGGGGTGCGGGGTGCGGGGTGCTGGGTGCTGGGCCCGGGGCGCGGGGTGCTGGGCGCGGGGTGCTGGGCGCTGGGCGCGGGGTGCGGGGTGCTGGGCGCGGGGTGCTGGGCGCGGGGCGCGGGGTGCTGGGTGCTGGGCGCGGGGTGCTGGGCGCGGGGCGCGGGGTGCTGGGCGCGGGGTGCTGGGCGCGGGGCGCGGGGCGCGGGGTGCTGGGCGCGGGGCGCGGGGCGCTGGGCGCGGGGCGCGGGGCGCTGGGCGCGGGGTGCTGGGCCCGGGGCGCGGGGCGCGGGGCGCGGGGCGCGGGGCGCTGGGCCCGGGGCGCGGGGTGCTGGGCGCGGGGCGCGGGGTGCGGGGTGCGGGGTGCTGGGTGCGGGGCGCTGGGCGCGGGGCGCGGGGCGCGGGGCGCTGGGCGCGGGGCGCGGGGTGCGGGGCGCGGGGCGCGGGGCGCTGGGCGCGGGGCGCGGGGCGCTGGGCGCGGGGCGCGGGGCGCGGGGCGCTGGGCGCGGGGCGCGGGGAGCGGGGCGCGGGGTGCTGGGTGCTGGGTGCAGGTCTGCGCTGGGAGCAGGAGGGCTGGGGCGGCCCCAGGCGCTGCTTCCCCGAGAAGCTCAGACCTGCCCGCTCGGTGACTTCGTAGGAAAGAATGAAGGGCGCAGCGTCTGCCAGGCGGGACTATCTGGGAAACGGATCACGAATCGGGGGGCTGGGCGAGGGCAGGCGTGGGGCCGTGGGTCTCCGTGGCGCCTCTCTGAGCCCTCCGCGGGACGAGGCTCAGACGTGGGACGCGCCTCTCCCTCGCCCTGAGGAGCCGCCTGTCCCTCCTCCACGACGCTCTCTAGGAGAAAGAGGGGGACCCCAGGGGACGGGGGCGGCCGGGTGACCTGCCCGTGAGCGAGGGGGGTGTCTCGTTTCAGACACGGCGTGATTCTCAGGTGCTCGTTCTCCCGGCGCCGCGCAGGGGCCCGCCGGTGGGCTGCTCTTCCCGGGTGCTGGCCGTGGCGTCCTGGCCATGCAAAGGCCCCCGGCACCCTGGGCCCGGGGCTTCACGAGTCAACTGCTAAGCCACCGTTTTAGGCCCCGTTTTCTCCCCTGCCGAAACGGTTTAGTGCCATTTTGTTCGCATGTGTTTTTTACATCAAATTCTCATAAGTTTTAAAAAGTAACTTCTGCAAAAAGCACCAACATCTCTACAAACGGAAACCATCTCTGTGGTCCTGTGACAAGCAGTGATGTGGCGCTGACACATCTGCAGAAGACTGCATGGATGTTTAGTGAGCACCTGCTAGGTGCTAAGTACTAAGTACTAAGCATCCTGAGACCCAGGACTGGGCAGGGAACAACATAGACGGAGTCTCCTTCTTGTGGGCCCATGTCCTGGGGTCCAGGAGAGATGATGGGCAAGGACAGCAGACGGCCCCTCTGGTGATGCTCAGTGCAGGTGCTGGGGGCGCTGGGCTGCTGTTTACACAGGTGGCCCCGGGAGCCTCACAAGGGGATATTTGAGTGAAGATTGAAAGAAGGGGGGTGATGTCTGCGGCAACAGCCTTCTGGGCAGAAGGGACAGCACGTGCAAAGGCCCTGGGGCAGCCATGTACCGGCAGTCCAGGAGCAGAAGGCCCGGGTCTGGAGAGCTGGGAGTGAAGGAGGCAGGGCAGGACTTGGCCTCCGCGAGGTGCAGAGTGACAGGAAGCCATGGCAGGGTGCTGGCTGGTGGACTCCTGCTTTCAGTGGGCCGTCCTGGCTTCGTGTTGAGAGCAGACTAGAGGGGCAGGGAGACAGAAGGAGGGCGGGAGGGAGAGACGGTCGGTCGCATCCTGGATGTGTTTTGAAGGAGGCGCTAACGGGCTTTGCTGACGGTGATGCTGGGAAGGAGAGAGAGGAGGAGTGGAGGACCCCTCGTCCTGAGCGGGAGGCAGGAGGAGGTGCCGTTGCAGTGCTGCCTGTGAGGTCCTCTCGGGGTGGAGCCGGCCCAGGAGCCCCGCGGGGGTCCCGGGTGCGTGTAGAGCTGTGAGGCGGGACGAGGTTCCCCCAGGGAGGGCAGAGCCGGGACCCCGGCGTGGGCAGCCTGAGGATGGACGGGAGGAGGCCGTGTCCCGAACGGAAGATGTGTCTGGAGGAGGAGAATCTGATGCCGGAGGAGCTTGGATGGAGGAGATGAGGACCACTCGCTGCAGGTGGTTTTGCTCCGCGTGAGGCAGGGACGGGGCCCTGGGTGCAAGTCCGGGGGGCTGCCTTCTTTTCTCTGAGCCTCCTGTCCGCTCAGCCCCCAGCTGCCGTAGGCCTGATGGCGCCTTGTCCCTGTCTGGCCACCGTCTGAGGCCCACAGGAGGCCGGTGACCATCGTGCAGCCCTGGGAACATCACCGCAGACCCCCTCCACCACGGGCCGCAGAGCCTGGAACCAGCTGCCCGGCAGACCGACGGGCTGGCCTGGAAAGGGCCGCAGAGGCATCAGGCTGGCGTGGGGCGCTGACCTCCAGGGCCGGCCGTGCGCCATCTCGCTCGCGGTCACTGCGGCATTAGTGCTTGTCACCCCTGCAGCCCCGGGCTGTTCTCACAGTCCAGTGACTGGGCCTGGGAAGGAGGGACGTGTGCCCAGGAGACACGCACGGGGATGGTCCCAGACCAGAGACTGGGCATGCCGCCACGTGGTCAGTCTGGGTGGGTCATGCCACTGGGTCACGGGGGCGTCGCTGGGTTTTATCTGCGCAGGCTGGTGGGCTGCCTGTGTGGGCATTGGGGCGTCGGGGACTCACTGGTGCCCCTCCCCTGGGGTCAATCCGTCTGGCAGCCGTTGTGTGTGGACAACAGCAGCAACACAGGACCAGACAGGGCAGAGTGACTAAAGGCTCCTGTGGCTGCAGCTGACAGGTGGAAACCGCACGTGCGCGTCTGAACACGCGTGTGAGTCAGGGCACCTGCTGCCGTGGAGGGACGGGGGCGGGGCCACAGTTGACAAACGACAGCACGGACGGCAGGCTCTGTGGAGGGCACTGATTGACTTCTTGTCGAGCTCCTGGGTGCGTACCCGTCTGTGGTCGCCCATCAGCCTCATGGACACATGGAGAGAGGCCCTGACCTGCTTTTCCCTAGTAGGTTTGTGGTCGTTAAATCCCATGTGGGATCGGCTCTTAGACTGGTTCTCGTTTGTTGATGGACTCACTGACGTCCGCTGTGGCGAGTCTGACCCGGAGCTGTCTATAGTGGGGGAGGGGCTCACCTCGACCTGGGGATGAGGGTCTGGCCAAGGGGCCCCGGGAGGGGGAGGGACGTGCTGTGGTCAGTTATGGCATGGAGACCATCACACCGTGGGGACCCCAGTGTTCCGTCTGCCGTCAAGGGTCTGGCGTTGTGCCCTCCTGGTTGTTGGTTTGCACAGTTCCCCCTTGGGGGCTGTGTTGGGCGGGGGTCCGTGTGTACCCTGAAATCTGGGAGATGCCCTCTGGAGGATGGCCGGCAGCCATGGGCTGACACCGCCAGGGGATATGGGGTCCACAGGGTGGATGTGGGGAGATGGGGAGGAGGCAGGGAGAAGAGAGAAGACCCCTCCTCCACCTTCAGACTCAGCAGGCGTGGGTGAGAAAACGCCCTCCACATTGGAGGGCTGCAGGCTGCAGTCTTTAGGGGCAACTGGACCCAGATCCTGAGGGGAGGGTTGAGGTAGAAGGTTCAGTGCACGGAGGGGTTTTGCTGAGGGCACAGAGGAAGGTTTCGTGGGATGGGGCGGTGGTCAGCAGTCGTTAGAAGTGCCAAGCGCTGTTGTGCAGGTTGTGCACTGTACGCCCTGGCACTGTTCACTCTGTGGTCCTGATGGATTCATATTTTATCGTGGCCGCTTTCTAACAGGTGGAGGGGTGGGCTTTTCTAATTGCCACGAAGGTGCCATGATTCCCATGAACACTGACCCAGGGCCCGGGGAGAGGGGGCGGTGGTCCCGTGTCCGGGGCTGTGGCGAGGAGTGCTCTGGGTGCCCACGGGGCTCAGCCCTGGCATGGAGGCGCCCAGCCCCTGGCTGTGGCCGCGGTGGTGGCTGCGCGTTCCTGCGTCTCCTGCGCCTTCTCCGCCTCCTCTTCCTCATCACCGCGGCCATCTCCTGGGGACACCGTCTTCCTGTGATGCTAGAACCACCTCTCAGGCAGACGGGCCACCTCAGCGCCCTGATCAAGCTCCTTCCTGGTCCCCTCTGAGCCCACAACCAGGCCCTGCCCTGGAGCCGCCTCTCCAGCCTGGCCCGCCCTCGGTCTCCCCCGGGAAAGCTCTTGCTGGTCCCCATCCTGGGGGAGCCTCAGCTGCCCCTCGGCCCCTGCAGCAGGGGCGGCCGTGGGGGGAGGTGACCGCGTGCCGTCTGGACATGGCCCTGCTCCCCTCCCCGTGGTGCCTGGTGTGGCCCCAGCCCGTGGTGGGTGAGCGGGCACCTCAGGCGGCCCCGTCCCTGGAGGAAGGGACCAGGTGGGGCCGAGAGAGAGAAAGGCTCCCCTGCGCAGGGGGACGGCAGCCGAGGCTGGACCGGACAGACGTCATCACGTTCACAGGCTCGTGGGAGCCCCTGGTCACGCTGGGCCCACAGCCGGTCCCCCTCAGCCCCACACCCAGGGGCGCAGTGGGCACCCCTGCAAAGAAGGCCGGGGACAGGCTGGAGCCCTGGCGGTTTGCCCGAGTTCCTTCTGTTCCTGAGGCCTGCTGTGCTGATGTCCGACTCTGCAACGCGAATTTGGAAAGTCGGGGTTCCCTTTGAGCAGGAAACCGCTGGCCTGTGGGTGTGAGCGCGGGACTGGGGGCCGGTTCCTGCCTTCTCCCACCCTCCTGGTGCCTCCTCCTCCGACTGTTTGGGGGGCTCACTTTTACTCTCGGCCCTGCGTCTCGGTCGCATTGTGACCTGACCCTCTGCTCTGTGCTCTGTCTTCCTTCTCTGACCGGGCACAGGTGGTGGGGGAGTCACGGAGGGGCCTGGACAGACGAGCCGGCCCACCAGCGGGACCCCAGGCACAGGGCGTCCTGACGCAGCTCCCTTCTGCTCTCTGCAATTTCTTGTGTGAACCTCATATCCCACTGAGTGAAAACATTTCTCAAAGACGTTTCTGATTAAAGACAAAACGAACTTACTCCTCCGTAAGCTTTGACCACGGGAAGCAACTGCAATTTTCTGTAGGTCCTTTTGAGTTTTGAGAAAAACTCTTTGACTGGATGGTTCTATTGTGGAGACCCATTTTGCGCATCCTGATGCTGATGGGCCTCACCGGGGTCACTGGGGCTTCCAGGGACCTGCTGATGGTGGTGAAGCATTTGTCCTCTGGGTCTCCTCCTGATAAGGTCCTGGGGGGGAGGGCACGAGGGCGCAGAGACCTTGGGGGAGGATGGGGCACAGAGACCCCCATGGGGTGGGGCGGCGGTGCAGAGATTCCCCGGGGAAGGAAGGCACAGGGGTGCAGAGACCCCGGGGGAGGAGCTGGATGAGCTGGGGGACAGGAGGGGAGGGAGGGGCCTGGAGGACGGGCAGGTGGCCCGCGGCTGTGGGGAGGCGTCCAGCACCTGCCCTTTTCCACGTTTCTCTCTCTCGGAGCTGAGGCTTCCTTCCCTGAGACTTTCAACCAAACCAGTGTCCCCAGCAGCTGTCTCTTCTCTGCTCCTGCAGCCATGCTCCCGCCCTGTCATTGTCAGCCCTGCACCCCCAGCGTCCACCTCCCCTTGTCCTTCATGGCTGCCTCATGGCTGCCCCTCCATCCCGGGATCCGGGATTCTGTCTCCTCGGGCCCGTGGGGGGCATGTTCTTGTTCAGGATTTATTCGTGGTGGTATTTCGTTTCACCAAGCCCAGGCATTGCCGTTTTCATGGGGGCAGGCTTCCCAGGGAGTGGGGCGTCCTGTCCTTATGGCTGGAGCAGAAAGGAGTGCGTGCGGAGGGTGGGAGTAATGAGAGGGGAGTAGAGAGACACAGAGAGTGAGTGACACAGAGACACAGAAAGGGAGAGACAGATAGGACAGAGAGGACACAGGAGCACCCTCGCGGGTGAGAAGGTTCGCGAAGCGGTGTCTGTGGGAGAGAGCCGTGTCTGGATTTGCAGCAGAGGCACGTGCCGAGTGGCTGCTGTGAAGACGGCGAGGTTGTGAGCTGCTCAGAGCAAATGGGACGCACCCCCGGGCTCAGTCAGCAGAGGCGCACCTGCCTTCTCCCTCGTTCTGGTCCATCCCCTGAAGGTGGGCTATTGGAAAAGAGCTGGCGAGGACTGTTTGCTAATAGCTCGTCATCAGCTGCAGTAAACTCGCTCCTCTTTTCATTTTTCCTGTTGGGGAGGGGGCGGGGAGGCAGTCTGTCGGGAGTGGCCCCTGGTCTGACGTAAACAGTGTGCTGCAGTCAGAACTGTGGGGCGCAGTGACACACCCCAGCGTTGCCTTAGAGAAATGGCCGCTCGGTCACCCCTGACCGTTGGATGTAAATCCAGACGTGAGGGGACCAGCGCCAGGGCTCGTTGGCTCCCGCTGGGCCCCACGTGGGGTCCTGAGCCAGCCCCTCATTAGGTGCTAGGTGCTGAGGCCCTCGGACCTCCCGGGGCAGGTGACAAGTTCTGGCACAGTCCTGGGCACGGGCCTCGGACGGACAGAGCTGGCCTGGCTCAGCCTGCTGCCTCCCACCCTTCCAGACCCCAACAGCGTGGAGGCCGGCTGGGCACGTGTGGGGGAGTGCACCCCCATCCCCCTGAGCGCGAGGAAGCAGAGGGCGCACTGGCCGCGCCCAGCCTCCCGGCTGCTGTCTGTGAGCCCCGCTGCAGCCTGCAGGCGGTCCCTGTGGTCTGGAGTCCACAGCCGAGGACACGGGCCCGGCGCCGCAGAGCCTGGTCTCGCTGGGACAGTCGGGCCAGAACAGGGTCTGCACACGCTGGCTCCCAGCACCTCTGTCCACTCTTGCTTTTATTTTTATTTTTTTAAAAGATTGGCACCTGAGCTAACATCTGCTACCAGTCTTTTTTTTTCTTTTCCCCAAAGCCCCCCAGTACATAGTTGTATATTCTAGTTCTAGGTTCTTCTAGTTGTGGCACGTGGGACGCCGCCTCAGCATGGCCTGATGAGCAGTGCCGTGTCCGTGCCCAGGATCCAAACCCGTGAAACCCTGGGCCAGCGAGGCAGAGCACGCAAACTTAACCACTCGACCCCGGGGCCGGCCCCTGTGTGCATTCTTTCTGCTGCTTCTGAGGGGAAGGGGCCTTGGCCGTGTGTGTCCCCCCTGCTCCTGGTCAAGCACTCTGACGGAGCTCCCGTGGTCCTGAAGCTGGTCCTGAAGCGCAGGCTCTGAGAGGCACCGGGCCCTCCCATCCCTTGGGGCATTCTGCGTCCCCGCCCTTGGCTCTCCTAGCACATCTGCAGAGATGGGGCAAGATGCTGGAGGTGTCCCTGGAGGGAAGATGCCGGCCTGTCTCCATGATGCTGTAACACCGGGGAGTGACCTGGGGAGCTGAGTCGCCGCCCGGCCTCTGAAGCCCTTCTGGGACGTGGAGCCGCTCGGCCTCCAGACGCCGCCCACGAACGCTCCTGCTGCTTGGATGGAGTGTGTCATCTTTTGTTTAAAACCACAACCCGAGGGCTGGATGAGATCCTTCATTAGGATGCTTAAATTGGAAGATGACAGCAGCGGTCGCGCAGCCCACTGCCGGGCTGGGATTATGTCATGCTTCTCGTGGGAGGAGGAGAGCCGTGAAAGCCAGCCTTGTGCTGTGTCCTGGGGTCAGTCCTGGGCAGAGGGCTCCAGTGCCGCCCCGGCCCGAAGATGCTGTCTGCAGACCCGGAGGCGGTGCCACCAGGAGAGGCGCACAGAGGGACCGGCTTCTGCACCCGCCTGGCTTCAGAGGAGGGAGGGTTTTCTGGTGTTGCCTGAGGGTCCCAGGGGCGCAGACACGTCTGTGGTGGGTGAGCAGGCCGCGGCGGGGGAAGTGCACGCGTGCGTGCAGAGTGTGTCACACGGACACACACCTGTGGTCCCCATGCGTTTGTGCCGCAGCTTCCTAGAAAGGTACCTTCCAGGAACGCGGTTTCCCGAGGTTGCCGATTTTGGAGGCAAACAGTCTCAGAGCGTGATACACTCTGCCCGACATTCGTGCCTGATCAGGGGCGCGGGCCGTGGTGCGAGGCACGGGGTCCAGTCCCAGCTCTGCCACCGGTGGAGCGAGCCCTGAGCTGGCCTGGAGCCCCCGTCGCTTCCTTGTCTGTCAGGCGGGACTCGCTTGCATGTGGATCAGCTAACAGAACCGCCCGGCTCACAGCAGGCGCCCTCAGTGGCCGTGGGTATTTAATAGGGTCGGGCGACAGAGCAGACAAACCTCCAACCAATTCTTATATCTTGTCCTGATATTGTCAGTGGGAGAGCGAGAAGTCAGTTTGGCTCTTTTTATGCATTTTAAGTACAAACAAATAGGATTAATGAGATTCGTACACTGTGGTTTAAAAGGAGGTTTGAAGATGAGTGAATGATGCCATTGAGCTGACAATTCTGTTTAGAGACAAAGGGCCCTGTGGCTGTCAGGTCAGCACGCCAGTGCGTCTGAGCTCGCTTGGAACAAACTCCAGGCCGGCGTGCGCCCAGCGGCGTCTGCTGGCAGGAGGGACGCCTTTTCTGGGCTATGCCTCCAGGCCAGCTGCCCGCAGGCAGGACGTGGTCATCCCAAGTGAGCGCAGAGAGGACCCCAGGACCCCACTGGCTGCTCTGGGTCTGCCCCTTGCTGCCCCTCGCATCTTCAGCTGCTGGGAGAATGCAGAGTCCGCCCGCTGGTCATTGTGAGCGTTCGGAGTCGTGGGAATGCCCTGCTCACCTCTCGAGATGGCCGTCAGGACCCGCTTCCTTCCTTCTCTTCGCTTCCTCGCAGGACCGTTGACTCCATTGTCTTCTCTTTTTCCTGCGGATGTGTCGTCTCCCCTGTTCCCCGCGGTGCCTATGGGGGTCTCGGCACACGGGGAGGGCCAGACAGCGCTGAGACCGGCCGGAAGATGCCTGCCAGCCGCGGCGACGTTTCCTTCTCTGGCGTCGGCTGAAACGTCCAGCGTTGTTGACACGTGAAGTGTATTTGTGGACGTGTCCTTGCTGGCCTGGCTCCAGGTGAGACGGACGTCAGCGCCCGTGGGCGTGTAAATGGGCGCTTGGGCTTGTGGAGTCCCTTCCTCGGGAGACGAGGAGCAGGAAGCCTCTCCTTCCGTGGGCTGCTGAGGCCCCGGGGCTCCTCTGGAGGCTCGTATTCGTCCTTCCTGCCCACGCCCCACAGCCCAGCTGCCCTGGGAGGAGCGGGAGAAGCAGGCCCTCCTGTGTCTGCATGACTGCGGTCCACGGCCTGCCCAGCACAGTCTGTGCATGTGCGTGTGCACATGCGTGTGGGTGTGCACGAGCTCCTCGACCGTGACTTCTTCAGACCAGAGTGTGCGTGTTCCTTCACAGGGAGGACCTACAGCTCTGGGGCATGGTAGACGTCGGCTGCATGTTTGTTGACTGAGATGGAAGCATGGTTCCTGTTTCGATGTTGGCCCCATGGAGCGGGGTCCCTCCTCCTATCCGCTCGGGTCGCTGAGCGCTGGCTGCCTGCTCACGCGGTGGCGCCTTCTCTTTGCAGCTCGCTGCACCCACGTTGTGTGCCCCGCCGACTGCTGTAGTCTGGGTGCGTCGGCCTTAACTTGTGTGGGGGTGAGGACCAGCGCGTCACCCTCTGACCCCACTGGGTGTCTGTCTCCGACATCTCTGGAGCGCGGGCTGGGGTGGCGATGCGGTGACCGTGACCACACCACAGTGACGGCTCCTGCTGCCCCTGAGCGTTCGCTCTCTGTGAGGTCTGTTCTGGTCACCTGTGCTCAGACGGGTCCTGGGGCAGGGAACGGGGCGCAGACACGGAATGGGCTGGGTCTCCAGCCGGCCGCAGAGGAGATGCCAAGCCCAGGTGCACGTCCGGCGTTGGGGCCTCAGCCTCTCCAAGACAGCGGCCCAGGGGGCTCAGCCGGGTGGGTTTCTTAAGGCCTCCAACTGCTAGTTTCTTCCCTTTTTTTTAGAATTTTAAAAATATTTATTTTGAATTTAGAAAAAAAGCAGCCTATTATCCTGCCGCTTAGATAATTCTTTTTTTTTTTTAAGTAATTTTATTGGGATTATGATGGTTTGTAACATTGTGTAGTTTCAGATGTACATTATTATTTATCAGTTTCTGAACACTTCATCGTGCTCACCACCAGCAGTCTAATTTTTATCCATCACTGTACATATGTGCCCCTTTGCCCCTTTCACCCCCCACCCCCTTCCCCTCTGGAAACCACTAAACTCTTCTCTTTGTCCATGTGTTTGTTTACCTTCCACACATGAGTGAAATCATGCAGTGTTTGTCTTTCTCTATCTGGCTTCTTTCACTTAACATCATACCCTCCAGTTCCATCCATGTTCTTTCAAATGGCACAATTTTGTCTTTTTTATGGCTGAGTAGTATTCCATTGTATATACGTACCACATCTTCTTTATCCATTCATCAGTTGATGGCACTTGGGTTCCTTCCACATCTTGGGTATTGTGCATAGTGCTACCAAGCCCTGGTTCTTCATTTGAAAATGAGGATTGCTTGGCTCCCAGGCTTGTGATGGAGCTGCGGGGTTGTGACGGGGACCCCGGGATCTTGATGGGGATGCTGGGGTTGTGACCGGGATGCGGGGTCGTGATGGGGATGACGATGTGAGCAGATGAGTCAGGATGTGAGGGGTGAGGCAGCGCAGTGCACGGCGGGCCTGGGGCACCGCGGCTGCTCCCCAGCAAATTCTCAGGACGTTGTGGGCTGTTTGTGCGTATGGCGTTGGTGAAGTGATGTCAGTGCGAAAGAGGACAAGGTGCTCAAGGCTGGGGGCCAGGTGAGGGGCCCAGTGCGAGGAGTGGAAAGTTCTGTACTGACAGGTGCCCCGAGATTGCTGACCGAGAGCCGCTCTGTCTGGGAGGGTGTGTCCGCACAGCCTGGCCAGCTCGTCTGAGCCTGAGCGGCGCTTGCTCCTCCCTGTGAGCGCCTGAGTGCACGTCCTTCTGTGATCAGGGTAGAGGGACTCGCGGGGTGGCTGGTGAGGGTAGGAAGGGGACACTGGCGCGCCGGCTCCGGGCCAGGGGGCCTGTGGAGGACGAGGGCTGGGGTCCTGGTCTCCCCACCGTACTTCTCTGCTTTCCCGTGGGCTCTTGGAGCCTGAAATGCTCCAGGCATGAGGGCCTTCCCGGGACCTCGTTGGGACCACTGGGGAACCGGGGGCTGCTTCTGCAAAGTGGATCATTCTGTCGAGGTGGGCGGGCGTCTGATGGGGGGACCCTCGAAACAGACGTGGCCAGCAGGACTGACCTCCTCGTGATTTAGCTGCTAGCCCGCTGATTCTCAGACTCTGTCTTTGTGGTAACATGTAAGGAGCAAGAACTACAGGAAAGAGAGAAAGAAAATAAGAGCAGGCGTGCACAGATCCGGCCTGGACCCCAGAGTTTGTGACACACTCACGGTGATGGGCTTCAGGACACGTGGGCCTTGTCCTCAGTCCTGGGTGATGAATTCTTCATGCGAAACTGCTTCAGTGGGAGGAAGGGGAGGCAGGAAATGTGTGAAACAAGGCAGAGAGGGTAGAGGGGGCCTGGGGCCGGGAGGGTCCGGCCGGTGAATCCCAGTTGCGAGAATAACCTGCGGCTGCATCTCGAGGTGAAGCCGTGGGACGCTCTGCTGTTTTCTCTGGTGTTATTTTGTGGGGATTTACAAGTCCAAGTCCTTGTGACCAACAAGTGCATGGAAATGAGCCTCCTCCGTGTCTCGGGGGTCTCAGAGCGCCGGGGGGCGTTTAGGGACGTGCTCTGCCTGAGCCCTGACCACAGTATCCTCCTTCTTGCAGGGTCCCAGGAGCGAAGCCTCAGCATCTGCAGCATGGACCAGCGAGGGCCGCCTGCCCCCGCTCCGGAAGGTGAGGGGACTGCGCTTCAGGGCAGGTGGCCGAGGGGTCCCGGTGCACTGGGGCTCTTAGGAGACTCCATACCCTGGGAATCACGCAATTGCTGGGCTGTGATGTGGGTGGGAGCTCCTCGGGAGGAAGGGGGCTCTGACACAGGCACTGAGGGCCTGGGTCTGGAGCCCCCACCCAGCGCCCGTCCTCGCCTGGGGGCTCCTGGCTGAGCTGTCCCCTGCCGCCCCCAGCTGGGTGCCCCTGAAGTGCGCACACCACTGCCAGAGTCCCATGAGGTTTACCTCAGCCCCATCCTTTGGAGCCCTGACTGGGGTGGGTGACAAAGTGTGGAGGACCCGCTGTTTCCAGCCTGAATTTAGGCTGAGCCCCAGCTGGCCTGACATCGGTGCCCTGCGGCCCCTCAGGCCCCTACAAGTCGAGCTGCAGGGCAGTTTCCATCTCTGCTCCCTCTGCTGTCGGCTTGCTCAGGGCAAACACGGACCCTCCTTGTCAGCTGCTCTGTGAGCTAAGTCACTATGAGCCCCAAGCGGGACCACATGCACTGGCCCCTGGAAAGTGGCGCTGGGTGTGTGGTCAGCACCAAGCTCCTCACAGCAGGGCCTGCCTCGGTGTCTGTGTCTGCCCGAGGCAGATGGGCCGCGGTCCCCTGCAGGCCCAGAGGCTCTGGAAGGAGGGGCCTGGTCCTGTGGTGATGAAGGCACAGAAGCCTGGAATGAACCCTTGGGGGCTCCGAGGCCTCACATCCTGTCTCTGCAAGCGAGGGCCCACGAAGAGTCCGCCCTGAGTGGGTCCTCCCTGTTCTGTTCCCTCTTTTGTTCCCTGCCCTGTGCACCGAGTGGTGCTCTTGGCCCTCGGAGGTGGTATGTGGGACAGAAAGAAGGCGGCCGGCAGGGACAGTGGTTCCTCATGGGTGTCCGGGGTGGGGGACACCGTCTCCTCCTGGGACGTGAGTCCCTGGGGATGCTGGATTGTACAGTGTGGGCCCCACGGTGAGGGCCCGATCCAGGAGGAGGCAGGGACGCTGGCGCATGTTGAGAAGGGTCACCTGCACGTCATGGGCGAGAGTCTGTGGAGTGAAATAAGGACACAAATGCCCACCCTCTCCTGGGGCCCTTTACCCAGGTGAGCGTGGTGCACTACACTGACCCCAGGGTCATGGCCAGGGCTCTGTGTCCGCTCTGCTTCTGTGGGCACCTCCTGGCCGCTTGGCTCACCTCCCGGGGCTGCGGCCTGTGGGGAGTGGCCGGAGGGTCCTGGGGCGTGTTCTCCTGCAGGTTCGTCCATGTGGATGAGGCGCCAGCTTCTCGGGTCCTCCAGGCTCAATCCCCCTTTGATTAAGTGAACATGAGACGGAGACCAACACCACTGACCGCTCTCCATCCCCATCAAACGGGGGGACGCCCGAGCGACCCCTGGGGAACATGTCCTCCTGTGACCTCACCAGGTGGCGTGACTTCCCCAAACCACAGCTCTGTGCTCGGGACCCACCTTCCCGCTAGAGAGGCACTTACGCCCCAGTGCACCCTAAGAAGCTGCGGGTGAAGGCCAGACGTGCTGTCGGGGCGGCCGGCGCGGAGACGGTGCTGAAGGTCTGTGTTAAGACGCCTCCGTGCCGTCGCCTCCGTGTGGTGCCTGCGAGGCGAGAGCTTGGCGGCTCTCGACATGAGGAGATGCTCCCTGCTCTGAAGCCGGCGGGCTGGGGACGGAGCCTACTGTCCACCTGATGGGCCCGGGGCGGTGACAGAGGATGCCATGAGGACGACGGACTGGCGCTCCGGGTGTGGGCTCTGCTGGAGCCAGCTGTCTTCCAGGGCTCCCTCCTGCCCTCTTCTTTTCGGGCATTTCACTGACAGCAGCAGTCAGCTATAATATTTTCCTGTTTTGGGTGGTCGGGGCACCAGTCACGTGACCTTACAGGGTCCTTCATCAACCCCCCCACCATGGACACACAGAGGACAGGGCGGCCGTGGTGCCCTGAGCGCCAGGAGGCCACTAGGAGCATTGGGGAAAAATTAAAAACTAGAAGGAGGGGCCCAGAAGACCTTTCTGCGCCTGAGTTCTAGGACTGTGGGTGACGCACGAGTGTTGACAGTCTGATGGCAGAGGCGAGCTTCTCCCGCCGTGCTTTGTCTGCTCTCAGAGGCGACTCACCCGCTGTTCTTTGTTAAACGTGTCCTGGCGTCTGATGGCCGAGTCCGGTGCTGCCCGCTGCGCGTCCCCCGGTGTCTCGGCCGTCGCTCTGACACCACCTGGATCCGCAAAAGCACCCGTGCCCCACAGCCCTCGCTGGCAGACGCGCCTCCATGCTCGGTCTCGGGAAGGAGAGTGGGGGCCAGGTGGCACGGTGTCTTGGGGTGTGCTCCTGGGCCCCGAGGGAGAGGCCTTGGGAGTGGGGGTCACCGCGGGCGCCCAGGGCGCCAGGAGTCCGCGCAGCCCCGTGTGAGGGTCTGCCCAGCAGGAGGAGGGCGTCCGAGGTCTCGAGTGCTGTGTTGGGACTGTGTTTAGTGATAAGTGCTGTCTACCTGGAGTTCACTAAGAGGAGGACGTTATGCGTTCTCACCCCAGAAGCAGAGAAGGAAGAAAGAGGTAGCCCTGTGGGGGCGGTGTCACCTCTCCAGTTGTGGCGGTCACTTCACAGTGTGCGCGTGGACCAGATCGTCGAGTCTGCACCTTAAGTACACATGACTCTTTCTGTCTGTCACTCATGCCTCCATGCAGATGGAAAGGAGAACAGGCGCAGAGGATGAAGGGTCCCTCGGAGACGGGGCTGGAGGGTTGCTGGGGGTCCAGCAGAGTTCTTCGCATGTCCCAGCAGGCGAGCCCCGTCCTCGCCCCCATGGGTCCACGTCCCCGCCATCCGCCCGTTACTCCTCTGACACCCGGTGCTGATCTGGCCTCCGGCTGCGTTTGGATTCTCAGACAGATCTGACCAGCAAGGCCAGTCGCTGTTGGGGTGCAGCTGGTCTCGCGAGGCCGTCTGTGGGCCAGGTGCCGTGGCCCAGTCGCCAGCAGCGCCGTCCTGGCTGTGACCTGACCCTGGACACAGGAACGTGGAGTCCCCCGCGTGGACCACTGCTCTGTTTCCTGGAACTGTCCTGTGGGGAACCCGGGAGGGTCTCGGCAGCTCTGGGGCCTTGAGGGGCCACTGCGGGCCATCCTCACAAGACAAGAACAGTCATTGTGTCCTTGGCAGGTGGCTCTTCCTGGCTGGTGGCCGTGGCGTGGCATTTGACTTGGATTGAAGACCACGATTCAAAAACCCTAAGACCGTAGTTAAAAAATTGCAAGGCCAAACTTGTGTGATTTTCTAGGTAATTAACTTTTGTGACCATTAGTGATGGGGATGAGGGCCTGGCATCATCTTGGATGATTCAGTCGTATTTTAATTATAATCTCCCCCGTCGCTAAACTGAAACGATTCCCTTACAGACGCCCGGAGCACGGCGCAGCAGCGAATCACCCAGGCCGTCCTCGGCGCCTCGGGATGCAGTCGGGGCTCGTGTCCCACCATCACCGCGCTCGTCTTTTCCTCATAGTTCTTTTCTGCATAATCGGAGACTTGAATATACATTTTTTTAAATTGTTGAGCATACATTTTGATGCCGTGGTGCTGAATTTTTATAAGTATTTTCTACGTCACCACCTAGTGTCCGCAGCTGTCCTTCTTGGTGACTGCGTGATTTCTCTCCTCCGTGCCGTCACATGTTCTGGTGGGATAACTGTCCTGTGTTTGTTCCTGGCCTTTCATCAGGGGCCTCTGCCTTTCCAGAAGCTTCCTTGGCAGCAGGTCAGATGGTCCCCAGGTCAGGCGGGATCAGGGAGGCCGGTCGTGCAGCAGAGAAGCCTGCGGGCTCCGTGGCCTGGCTGCTCAGCTTTGCGTGTTGACCCGTGGTCCCTGAGAGCTGGCCAGGCACAGGTGTGTGAGCTCCCAGGCCTTGGCCTCCGTCATCTGTGCAAGTAACAGGACTGGAGTAGCCTGGACCTCAGGAGCTTGTGCGAGGACTGACGGGCTACCCTCGCGGCGGGCCTGGAGGCACTCAGCGAGACAATTTGGACGATGCTCCGGGACTTGAAAATAACATTGGAAGATGCTCCGGGATATTTCAGAATGCGAAACTCAACTGTTTTATGATTTTTTTTTTTTGAGGAAGATTAGCCCTGAGCTAACATCTGCTGCCAACCCTCCTCTTTTTGCTGAGGAAGACTGGCCCTGAGCTAACATCCGTGCCCATCTTCCTCTACTTTATATGTGGGACGCCTCCCACACGGCATGGCTTAGAGAAGTGGTGCCATGTCGGCACCCGGGATCCGAACCGGCGAACCCTGGGCCGCCGAAGTGCAACATGTGCACTTAACCGCTGTGCCACCAGGCCGGCCCCATCCGTTTTATGATTTCCAAGTCACACCACCAGCTATAGCCTTTCCATAATTAATGGCCAAATTCCAAGGTGAGTTGTGTTGGGGAATAGAATCAATCCTCCTGTCACGTTAACGTCAGTTCACCAACAGTCGGTCACCAAATGCTCGCTGACCGTGTGGTGAGCGCAGACCAGCGCCGAGAGCTGTGGACCCGCCCAGGCGGTGTGCGGGGCCGACGGGGAGGCGGCCTCTGAGGGGCATTGTTCTGGGGACCCACTGTTGAGCACGTGCAGCTGCAGCCGCGGTGACATCCAGAGCCAAGGAGGCTGCGGCCTGAATGGCCCCTTGTTGAAGGAGTGGTTTGCAGCCGGCTGCTTCTTAAAGCACTTTCTCTTCTTCTTTTAACAATACAAAGAGTTAAAAAGCAAGTTGCCTTCGTTTGAAATAAGAGCAGCAGCATCTCTTGGATTAAGCTTTCACGTCGTAATCAAATATGGGTTTACAAGCCCCAGGAGAAAGAATGTGTAGCTTTTATCTCTGAACTTAAAAGTAAATATTCATCTACTTTTTTTCTTGATGCGTTGATCTGTGGCAAGTCTTTAAAACAGCAGTTAAGTGCACACCTTCTGCTTCAGCGGCCCGGGGTTCACTGGTTTGGATCCCAGGTGCGGACATGGCACTGCACAGGGAGGTGGGGGACCAGAGCCAGCCCAGCTGGTCCCAGGGCCCTGTGTCGGTTGTGTGGACCGTGGGCTTTTGGTCCTGTCTCCCGGGAGCTGTGGGCAGCTGGGGTGGGCTGGGGGCAGAGGGAATGCTCCTTCCCTTCCCCATGCTGGCTTCCTCCCTCAGTTTTTCCTCCTCCTCTCTCCGTCCCTCTGCTTTGGACTGCCCAGAGTCCTGACAGACGTTTGCATCAGTGGGAAAGAACGTTTTAACTTGTAGCGACTTAGGTTTTGCTAGGAGTACCGTGAGGAGCTATAACTGTTTTTTCACTGAAATATCCGACATGAGTTCTCTTCTCCTTGGGGACCATGCTTGCTGTACTGGCTTGACAACAGCGTTGTGGTCGTTCCTAGACTGAGGCAGTGCTGTCCTCGGTATCGAAAGGGTGCGTGGAGCGCAGCCTGAGGGAGCAGCATCCCTCGGATGAGACCGCATCCCTGGTACCCTGCCTGCTGAAGGAGCTCAGGTCTTAGTTGGCCGTGATGAACTGAGTGTGTCCGGAAAAGTGCGATAGTTTGGCGAGGGTGTGGAATCCTGTGGCCAGGGCTCCTTTACCCTGAGGACGCCAGGCGTCTGGTGGTGCCTGGAGTCATGTGGAGTCGCGGGCACACTCGCCAGCAGACAGGTGGCGTCTCCTCCTTTGTGGGAGACAGGCTACTAACAAGCAGGTACAGGCTGGGAAGGGAGCTCGGGGACACGCGGCCTCCCGGTCCAAGCTCTGGGGCCCTCCAGGGAATGAGCGGCCACTCACCTGAGATCTGAAGGTGGTCGAAGGACTGAGAGCAGTTGGGGCCTGGAGCTCGAGCTGAGAGTCTGTGCTGAGGCCGGGGCGTGAACCCACGGATGCAGTGGCCCATTGGCACTTCAGGAATGTCGCCCTTGTCCTGGTATGGATGAGGTGGGGCCGAGCCAGACGAGGAGCCGGGCACAGACGGGTGCAGCAACACCGCAAGCTGCGAGGCGATCCCGGAGAACACTGCCGAGGGCCGAAATGGGGAGCGCCTCGGGCATTTGGGGCGAGCTGGTTAGGAAGGACCTCGTGGAATCCAAGCAGAGGGTGTTGGATGTGAGTCCTCAGCCCCCCGGGAGGTCTGGGTTAGACTGACGGCTTCGTGTGGATGAGGACCGAGGCCACAGGCATGCCTGGCCTCCTGTGGGGACAGCGCCTGGACTGGAACTGACTTTATGGGGGCAGAGGCAAGGGGGCCGGTTGAGAGTTCATCAGTGAGCTCGGGCAGCCGGAACAAGTACCGTGGACGGGAGCTTTCACTCATTGACTTTGATTTCTCATGGCCCTGGAGGCTGGGTGTCCAGGATCGAGGTGTGCGCAGGGCTGGTTCCTCCTGAGGCCTGCCTCCTCGGTGTGTAGATGCTGTCTTCTCCCTGTGTCCTCACCTGTCGACCTCTCCCTGTGTCCTCACACGGTCGTCCCTCTGTGTGTGTCTGTGTCCTCATCTCTTCCTCGTAGAAGGACACTGGTCCTATTGGATCAGGGCCACCCTCATGACCTCATTATACTTCAATCACTCCTTTAAAGGCCCGTCTTCACATCCAGACACGTTCTGAGGTCCTGGGGGTCAGGGTTCAACATAGGATTTTGGGGGACATACTTCAGCCCATCGCGAGGACTGAAAGGAGCAGCCAGCTGGGTGGGAGGAAGCCAGGAGTGAGCAGTGTCAGCGATGCCAGGGGAAGGCCGTGCCGGGAAGGGACCTTGGGGGCAGGTCCGTCTGCAGGGCCGGCTGAGAGTGACCCCTTGGCCTGAGTCACCCGTGACCCGTGAAGCCATTTCTCTCGGTGGAGACAGCGTGTGACGACGTGAAGGTGCCTCGAGGGGACCGGGGGGAGACCTGCCCCTCCCCACGGGTGCTGGCAGGATGGAGTGCACTCCCGGGGGGCCTCTGAGAGGGAAGGTGGGTGCCACCTTCGACCCAGGAGGGTGCTCCTGTGCCATCGCCGTCTCCCGAGAGGGCACAGGGAGTGCTTGGTGGCAGGACATTGAGGCCATTTCTTCAGGCAGCATTTTGGTGATGATGAGAGAGGAAGAGGGTGCTGAAGGTTGGGGAGAGGAGAGGAGGTTTGAAATGGCTGTGGACCCCGGCCCCCCATGAGGATGGCTGAGCAGCACGGGGGGCCCGGTGGAGCGGGGGCCAGGGTGGGTCCCGCAGGCCCTCGGCGTTCTGATCTGTTCCCACCCGGGAGGGCCTCGTCGCCCACGGCACGCACATATGGCCAGTGGGAATGCAGAATGTGGCCGCCACTGTGGCAGGCAGCGTGGCAGTTTCTTACAAAACAGCACGTCCTCTTACCATACACTCCTTGGTCTTTACCCAAAGGAGTTGAAAACCTAAGTCCACACAAAACCTGCATGTGGATGTTTAGAGCAGCTTTATTCAAAATCGCCAAAACCTAGAAGCAACCCGGATGCCCTTCAGCAGATGGGCGGATAAACTGTGCTCCCTCCAGACCATGGGACAGTATTTGGTGCTAAAAAGAAACGAGCTGTCAAGCCATGAAAAGACGTGGAGGAGCCTTAAATGCATGTGGCTAAGTGAAAGAAAAGGCCACATACACACTGTGTGGTTCCAACTGTGTGACATTCTGGAAAAGGCAAAACTATGGGGACGTAAAGAGATCAGGGGTGGCCAGCGGTTGGGGGAAGGGAGGAACAGGTGGAGCAGAGGAGTTTTAGGCAGTGATACTGTGTGATACTGTAATGATGGGTACCTGTCATCATACATTTGTCCAAACCCACAGAACGTACGTACAACACCCGGAGTGAGCCCTAACGGAAGCCATGGACTCTGGGTGATGATGACGTGTCAGTGCACGTTCATCGATTGTGACAAACGCTCCATCTGTTGGGGATGTTGATATTGGAAAGGCTGTGCATGTGAGGGGACGGGGGGTTTGTGGGAAATCTCTGCACCCTCCCCTCAATTTTGCTGTGAACCTAAAACTGCTCAAAAAACTAAAGTCCATTTAAAACAACAACGGCTAGATTTGAGCCTCACCTCTAGCTCCTGTCGACACAGGCACAGGTGGGGGCCTTGCAGGGTGTGTGGACTCAGCTTCCTTCTCCAGCAGCCTGCGACTCAGGCCTGCACCGTCCGCTGTGGGAGCCTCGAGGCACAAGTCTGTGTAAACTAGAGTTAATCGGAATTAAATAACAGGAACCAGTCCTTCCTTGGTCACAGCGGCCATTCCCAAGTGCTCACAGCTGCACGTGGCTCACGGCTGTTGCTGGGCAGCACAGAACGTCTCTGTTGTCCCAGAAAGTTCTATCAGATGGTCCTGCTGCCAACAAAAGGGTTTTAAAGATTGGGTTCCAGGTAGTTTCCTCCTCTTGCGTGTAGGTGTAGACTGAAACGTGTGTGGTCATATTTTCACAATAAGTAGAAATGTAGCAGTTCTTAAAAGGTTCTGCTTCATAACTTGTTTTAGAAATTGGTGCTTAAATTGATGGGCAGATAATCGCTTCCTGATGAGTGTCAGCAGTCAGCTTGCTTGGGAATCGGGCTTCAGCCAAGGGGCCCTGCCTGTGAGGGACGGCGGCCTGAGTCCTGAGTGCAGATGGCTGCTGTTGGGGGAGGGTTGGTGCGTCCTGCTGATGACTGGTCAGCCACGGGGAGCGACTCTTGAGTGCAGTGGAGGCTGCGGTTTTCCTGGAAAGCGTGGGCTGTGGCCAGAGGGACATTCTCCCTAGAGGACCTCCCCCCCGCCCCCGCCACAGGCACATGCTCGTGAGCCAGGCACCGGCTTTGATTTGGGCTGAGGCCAGAGCGGGCGGCGCGGGGGCTGGTGCACGTGGGTGCTCTGTGGCCTTTGCGCTTGGCCATCTGGGCTGGTTGTCCGTGCTGCTGTCGGCACCAGGAGGTGGCGCAGAGCAGCGTCCAGGCCCCTCGTCCCCACTCCTGTGCTGTTCCTCCTGCCCTCGGGCAGTGACCTTGGGGTCTGCCGGAGGCTGTCTCCTCCCACGCTCTGCTCCCAGCCCAGCTTTGGGTCCAGGGAGGGACTTCGCCGTTGTCCGCATCGTCTCCTTTGTGTCACGCTCTGTGCACGGCCACTTCTGCATCTTTCATACGTGTGATCAGGAAGCGAGCCGACCCACAATGATCCAGCTAATGACTGCTGAATTCCAGATCCACCGAAAGCTTTTTCAAAGACATTAATGTCATCGGTAATTGATAGCAGCCAGCCCTCGGGGTCTAGTGGTTAAGATTCAGGGCCCTCGCTGCCGCGGCCCGGGTTCATGTCCCGGTCAGGGAACCACACCACGTGCCTGTTGGTTGTCTTACTGTGGTGGCTGCATGTTGCTGAAAGCTGTGCCACCGTTGTTTCAAATACCAGCAGGGTCACCTGTGATGGACGGATCTCAGCAGAGCTTCCAGACTAGGACAGACTAGGAAGAAGGACCTGGCCACCCGCTTCTGGAAAAATCGGGGTGGAAACCTTGTGAATAGCAGCAGAGCCTTGTCTGACGTGGTGCTGGAGGGGGAGAGGACCGAGCAAGAAGACGAGCAGGGTTCCGCTCTGCTGTGCACAGGGTCACTAGGTCCAGTTCACTCCAGGGCACTAACCACATAATTTACAGCAAGGGCCGTGCTCCCCTGAGACCCTGGGTGGACTCGCTCCTTGCGTCTCCCAGCTCTGGTGGGCTGGCCCCGTGGGCGTTCCTTGGCTGTGGAAGCTTTGTCTCTGCCCCTCTCGTCGCGTGATGTTCCCTTGTGTGTGTCTTTCTCCTCCTCGTAAGGACACAGTCATGTGGGATTAGGGCCCATCGCTCCAGGATGACCTTATCCTAACTACGTCTGCAGTGAAATATTTCCAGATAAGGTCACGTTCTGGAGTACTGGGGTTAGGACATAGGAATTTTGTGGGGACACAGTTCAGCCCATCACAGCTGATGTGGGAGCTAAGCTCAAGGCCCCAAAGTTCAGGTTTTTCAAAGACACTCTGCATCGCTCTTCACCATGGGCCCCGCTCTGGCCGCACTAGACCAGAAGGTTCCCCAGGGGAATCTCTGTAGGCTCCACGAGGTCAGGGATTTCCGAGGCACCCCAAGGACCCAGAAGAGTGTCTGGGACAGAGAAAGTGCTCAGCACACACTTGCTGTATAAAAGTTCAGCATTGCCGTCACTTATATGAGAACAGTGGCATCCAGACATGTGGTCTTACTGAGGCGTACATGGAGACGTGGGGGCACCAGCCGGGGTGCAGGGGCGGCCCAGCTCAGGAGAGGGCTCCCCTTGCTGATGGGGCCACAGGGGTGGTCACTGTGGAGCACAGCCTGCTCTCTGGGTCCTTGCCGCAGGACAGAAATGCAGAAAGGCAATTTTTTTCCCCTCGAACTGAATTCTAGGAGGAGTCTGTGATGTCCCTCGCTCTGAGGTTGTTTAACGTGCAGTGGGAGTATTTTCGTCACGGCGTTGGGGGCAGATGGAGGAGCGGCTCTCACAGCAGCTGCTCGTACTTGTCTCTGTGGAAGGGAGAGGCTGTCTGAGACCTGCGGGTGTCTCAGGGCATCACAGGCGCTACAGGTGGGGTCGTGTTGTAGATTAAGAAGATTTAAACCTTTGGAGGAATTTCTTCGTTGCTTTTATTCCATTTCATTGAATGGGATTCTCCTTAAAGTTCTGTTAGCGAAGAAGAGCATTTTTGGCACAAAAAGGGTAACGCACCCGCCTCTTCATCACTCCTTCCTTCATTCGCGCAAGCACGGAGCGCGCAGTGTGTGTGGCAGGCTTCGCACTGAGGGCCGCGTAGTGGTGGTGAGCAGGACCCGGGCCTGTCCACCAGGAGCCTGTGGCCCATCCGGGCTTGTGAGTCCCTCTCTCGGTAATTCCCACCTGCCTCCGGGAGTGGGCATCGTCCCGTTCTGCTTCCCTGCTCGGACCCGCCCCTGCTGCCTGCTTCCTTCCTCAAGACGGGAAACGAGAACAACTGTCTTCCTTCACGGGGCCGAGCCTGTGTCTCAGGTCCCCTGGTTTGTGTTTTAAGTGTTTCGTCCCTTCACTAGTATTTAAGAGCCTGTTTTGTGCTGGACCTTGTCAAGCTTTTTTTTTTTTAAACAATTTTTTAAAAATCCCTTTTAGGGGCATTTTCTCTCATTCTTGAAGTTTAGCAGTGGTAAAATATAATTTCCCAAGAAGAGTGTCGACAAAAGAAGAAGCTGGCATGGGATGCGGCGTCACAGCCCTGAGGAGTCTGAGCGGAGCCCGGGGTGGTTTGTCACGTCGCTGAGTCAAAGCTAGCGTCATTTCTCCATCGCTTTTGTCAGGGTGTTTCACTAGTGTCATTTCCCCATCGTATTTATCTGGCAAAAAATAACTTAAGGAGATGATAACAATTGCATTTGGAAAATGTCCTGGAACTTTTAGTTTTCCTGAAAGAGATTTGTTGCTGTAAGATGTGTTCACTGGTTTATTTCAGTGAATAAACCGACGACTTGAGGATGGAGCAAGAAGACCTCCTGAGACACGTGTTGTCGTCCTACCTCTTGGCGCACAGTTGGGGCTGGTTAGAAAGTTGCTGAGTCAGCGAGACCGAAGGTGGGAGGTGGCGGGTCCCCGACTTCCAGCGCCCGCCCGGGGTTCATTGTTTTACTGGGTTAGGCTGAAATTCTCTCTTCTGACGTCTAGGAAATGGGTCAGTTTTATGTTTAAATATGAACATCAGAGGGTTAACATGCTTCACAAGGATTAGACTGCCAGGCAGAAACGTGTTCTTAAACCAGAAACACAGCTGTGAGACGGACAAGAAATTTATTTGTTGTAGAAAATTTGCAAACTGTGGAAAAGCACATAGTGGAAAATACCACTCGTTCACAGTGGCCCAGAGGCACCCACTGCTAATGTTTGCTCTGCGTGTTTGTGAAGAAAGGGACTAAATGATCAACGACAAGGTTTTTTTTTTTTATTGCCATAAAGTGTACATAACGTTGGCCATCCTAACCATTTTCAAGTGTAGACTTCAGTAACCTTAAGCACAGTCACATTGTTGTCAGCCACCACCATCCCCGTCTCGGTCTCCAGAACTCTTCATCTTCCCAGACTGGGACTCTGTCCCCACTCCACACTCACTCCCCTGTCTGCTTCCTATTTCTGTGCGTCTGACGCCTCTTGGTCCCTCATGTGAGAGGAATCTACAGGGTGTGTCCTTTGGTGTGGGACGGCCCCTGCCCAGCCTCACGCCACGCCCACCCTGACCGACAGGGAGACGCCCCCCTCCCTGCCATCTCCTGTGGCCCCATGTGCCTCTGCTGCCTCTGCACGGGGGACAGTGTGTGTGTGGGGGTCCTCCATCCCTCCATCGCCTCTCCACCAAAAGGCACCACCTCCCCCAAGACCAGCCTCTGATCCAGTGTTTATTCAGCTCTAAGGTGACTCCACTTCAAATGCCTGCATTCCCCAAGGGCTCCTTTTAAAATACGGAAGGCACATGTGACGTAGTTGCTTTGGCTGGAGTGTTGGGTGGAGTGGTCGTGAAGGGACCGGGCACACATCCACTCCACAGCCTGTCAGGGCTGGAGCTTCGGTGCGTGTGGTGTTGCGTCCCTCGCAGGTAGAAGAGATGCAGCTCTGGAACAGGAGAGGAGCCACCCCTGGCCGTGGGTTCCCCCGGAGCAGGCTGGGGTGCTGGCAGAGGGAGTGAGGTCGGCTCACGCTGACCTTGTGACGCTGTTTCCCCTTGTCTCTTCTTGTGCTCACGCCCTCACCTCTTCTCGAGGAGTCCCTGTGGGCCCTGAGGGTCCAGGTCTCTCTGTTCTGAGAGCGAGTCCCCCGTGTAAGTGCAGGAGCGTGACTCAGCTCACGCAGAGCGTCTCCTGGGGAACAGGCCTGACCTTCTGTGATTTGTCTGGAGCGCCCATTCAGTGTGGCCTCTTAAGACACAGGGCGGTGTGCAGGCTCCAGTCCTCCTGCCGCCAGCATGTGGGCAATGTGAGAGAAGAGGCTCCAGCTACCCCTGCTGCTCCCTGCAGCTTGGCGCTGCCGCCCGCCTGCAGCACGCTGGCTGTTGTCCCCCGAGTGCTGCTACTTTGCTCCAGGGCGGCCTTCTGTCTCCCAGGACGATAGATGGCGTCCATCGATCTGCCTCTTTGTGGGCAAAGCGTTTGGGCATATAGGATCTGTCCCTGTGGATGACTCCCCAAGACAGGCTGTCTCAGATGCCCTCTGAATCCTGAAGTCAGTCCTGGAGTGTCCCCCTCTCAGAGCACCCTTAACTTGCACTCCACCTGCACCCTCCACCTACACCCTCTACCTGTACCTTCCACCTGCACCCCACCTACACCCTCTACCTGCACCCTCCGCCTGCACCCTCCACCTGTACCCTCCACCTACACCCTCCACCTGTACCCTCAACCTGCACCCCACCTGTACCCTCCACCTGCACCCTCCACCTGCACCCCACCTACATCCTCTACCTGCACCCTCCACCTGCACCCTCCACCTGCACCCTCCACCTGCACCCCACCTGTACCCTCCACCTGCACCCCACCTACACCCTCTACCTGCACCCTCCGCCTGCACCCTCCACCTGTACCCTCCACCTACACCCTCCACCTGTACCCTCCACCTGCACCCCACCTGTACCCTCCACCTGCACCCTCCACCTGCACCCCACCTACACCCTCTACCTGCACCCTCCACCTGTACCCTCCACCTGTACCCTCCACCTACACCCTCTACCTGCACCTTCCACCTGCACCCCACCTACACCTTCTACCTGCACCCTCCGCCTGCACCCTCCACCTGTACCCTCCGCCTACACCCTCCACCTGCACCCCACCTGTACCCTCCACCTCCACCCTCTACCTGCACCCTACAGGTTTCTTACCTGGTGAAGTGGGGACAGGACCTGGTGGTTCCAAGGGGGTGGGACCAGGTGGTTCCAGGGGATGAGACCAGGAGGTGCCAGAGGACGGAACTGGGAGGGCCAGAAGAAAGGGTCTGGCTTGGGCAGGGGTTGGTGAGGTCCCTCTGCCTTCTGGGTGGGGAAGTATTTTGCAGGTGACAGAAGAAGGAACCCGGGGTGGGGTGTGGGGATGCTGGGGGCTTGAGCAAAAGACGTTAGGTGTTTAAGTTGGTTGAACTCCCTTCCACTGCAGGCTCCTTTTTTCCCATTTTTCCCTTTCCCTTTTCTCTTTGGCCACCCGGACAAATCGTTTGGCCCTGAAGGTGAGCGTTTCTGCCCGTTGGTCCAGCGAGGAGTTTCAGGGCCCTGCAGTGTTCTGTGGTGACTCCTTTCACAGACTCACAGGGTAGGCGCTTCTCTGCGTGGGAGAAGCACCTGCCACAGCTCTCATTTCGTACTTTTCCCTTATTTACTGTCCAGTGTGAAATTAGCACGGAGGAAACAGGGTGAGGTGGTTTGTTTTTGACGGCGTCACGTGCCGCACGGTGCCTCCCGGGACCCGCTTATCTCCTAACCGCAGGTTTGTGCCTTTCGACTGCAGTCACCATTTCCTTTTAAACAAAATATTGATAATTTATTTAGTGTTTTTATATGTAATGTACACAAAACACAGGTAGACATAGAGGATTTTACTACCATTTCACAACAATATAATTTCAGGGTTTTTTCCCCCTAAAAAAGTTTTTTAAAGAAAGTCACCGTCTAGTGACTTGGGTTTATGGCACATACAGTGTTTGGGTCCTTAAAAAGTGAATTCAGCTGACTTTTCTTTTTTTCTTTTAAAAGTTCGCATGAGAAGTCTTATTGTTTGTGATGTGAAAGCACTTGTGTCAGCCCATCTTGGCGTCCCCTCCCGCCCTCCCTGGTCTGGAAGAAATGCTCATGACCAGGCGGCGTGAGTAACTCAGGGCCTAGATGCTGCGTGGGGACGGCATGCGGCCTGCCAGGCGGGTGGTAACGCGGATGGAGCCGTTACTGCACGTGAACGGGGACGGCCATGTTACAGGCGCCCTCCGAGGGGTCGGACTTGCCACCACGAGTTCATTTTCTTGATGGATTTCTAAGTCCGTGGTAGAGGTCTTTAAGATGTGGACAGTGTTCCTTCCTTCCTTCCTTCTCTTTCCCTTCCCAAACTGTGAGTTGCAGGTCCCATAAAAGAAAATCAAGGCCACTGACCCAAAAGCCTAAAGACAGGTATTATTTCTTCCCAGTAAAAAGGCCGACCAGCCGCACAGCGGAGGTGACTTGATCAGCTTCCGGCTGCCCAGCCGGGGCCTTGCGTGGCTTCTGCCCTTGCTCAGGGCTGTGGAAGTCATTTTGCTAGTAGTCAATGTTAACGCTGTAATTTATGCTCTCTTAACCCCCAGAAAGCGAAGTGAAATACGACACTAACAACAACGAAGAGGAGGACGGAGAGCTGTTCGATTTTGACAGCGGAGATGAGATTCCAGAAGCAGACAGGCAAGCCCCGGGCGCCCCCACGGAGAGCAACGCAGGAGCCGCCTCCGAGGCCAGTGCTGCCCCTGAAGCCACTGCCGCCACCGGGGCCAATGCCACCGCCGAGGCCAATGCCACCACCGGGGCCAATGCCACCGCTGAGGCCAATGCCACCACCGAGGCCAACGCCAGGGCCGACACCGGCTCAGGTAAGTCCTCGGGTCACCACGGCGCCCAGGCGGCTCCCTGACTCCCTCCCTCGTGCTGCGTGGGACCCTCCTGGGGACAGTGGGTGTCCAGGAGCGAGGGATCTGTGACGTTTCTGTGATGCCGTGGGAACGGAAATGACCTATTTAGATTTGGCCAGGTTTCTTTATCTGTACTGTTTTCCACTGATCTTCAGTCTCGCCGATCTCCCTCTCTGTTTACATTTTGGAGGGAACAGGTGTCGCTATTCTCCAGTAAAAATGGCCTCAGCAGCATATCCCTCTGTTACAGGAAATATTGTTGAAAATGATGCTGTTTGAGTTGCAGTAGTTTGGAGGTGAGGTTGGCTGTCTTCCTTCACTGACCGGGGGGACCAGCCTTGCCTTTCTTTGTAACAAAAGCCTTTCTTCCTAGTTAGTGATTCCTGTCCGTCTGGCGGCTTCTGCCTCACTCGTCTTGTTAGCCGAGCCGTCCTGGGAGCTGCCGGTCCATGGGCACCACCTGCCCCCGGAGGTGGTCCCACCGATGTGCCATTTTCCACCCTTCCCCAGAGGGAGATGCTCCCAGCACGCTCCCCCTAAGGCCCATGGGATCTGGCGTCTCTAGGGTGACCCGGCGTTGCATGGATGGGGGCTCCGGGGGGCTCCCCACGTCCTTGTTGGCTCCGCCCCAGGAGAGCATGCAGGCCGTGCCCTTGATGGCTGTGTTTGCCTCCAGGAGGTGAAAGCGGGTCAGGAACAGACACAGCTGCACCGGTGGAGCCGACTAAACTTGTGGCCCCAACCAGAGTCAACCCCTACTCCGTCATTGACATCACGCCCTTCCAGGAAGACCAGCCCCCACCCCCAGACCCGGAGGCCGAGGACGAGAGTGTGAGCCTGCACGTGCCCAGCGGGTACTCGGTGCCCGTGCCCTGTGGCTATGCCGTGCCCTGCAGCCTGCCCCTGCTCCTGCCGGCCTACTCCAGCCCCGTCATCATCCGTGCCACGTCTCTGGACGAAGAAGGTAGTTCTCCTCCTGTCTCCGTACCACCGCGAGCGCCCCGTCGGCTTCATAAGCCTGTGCCTCCTCTCTCTTCTTGTCTCCCCGGGTCCTTAGATGTCGGTTTTCCAAGTTGGGAAATGAGCCCCGTGACAGGAGCAACAACCAAGGAAAGTATGAGGTGGTTGTTTGCGGTGATGTCCCATCTGGAATGTGTTAGCGCATCTTGTCAGGGAAGATGTGTGTGAACGTCACCCCGCATCCCAGCCTCCCCACCCCCCGGTGCTCCCAAACCTCGTGCATTTTGCCGGCAGGGTGTTTATCACGTTTTATTCCAAATCATGGTTACGTATGTGTGTGCTTTTGTGTGATCTGCTGGTCCGTGAGCTGCAGCCTCTTTGAGGTCAGCCCCTCTGCTGGGGTCTTCGTTCACGGGAACCAAGGGGAGGGACTCAGAAGGCTCTCTGTACCCCCCCCCGCCCCCCGACGTCTTTCTTCTTTGAGAGCAGAGACCTGGGAGGTGTGTAGCCAGCACATTGAGAAGCTGTGCATGGAGGCAAAGTCTGCGAGAATCAGAGTTTTCAGGAAACCAGCTGCACACAGGGAGGGGAGGTGCAGGGGTTTACTGGCCTCGCGACAAGGTAGTGTGCCCCCTCCCCTGCTGACCCCACTGCAAAAGCATCAGGAGGAGCCACTGTCCTGGAGCCAGGACCCTGGTGCCCGTGGCTGCGTCCTCGCCTCGGTGTCCTTGATCTATGATGGGCTGTTGGCTTGAGTCACCGCCTTCCCCTCTCTTTAGTGAGAAGGGGCTGACGTGCAGTGTAGAACGATGTGGTTTGAGAAGCTCGCTCTGTCATCTTTACGGATGACACTTGGCACTATTGTTTTGCTGCCAGCTCTTTTTGCAAAACTTAATTTTTTTAGCCTTGAAAGTACGGTCTGAATGGGCCCCCAGATTCCTGTGTTGAAACCTGACCCCCATGTGATGGCGTTAGGAGGTGGGGCCTTTGGGACGTGGTGAGCTGATAGGGTGGAGCCCCCAGGATGGGATGAGTGCCCTTATAAGAGAGACCCCACAGAGCTCCCTCGACCCCTCCCCCATGTGAGGAGGTAGGGAGAAGATGCCTTCTGAGACGGGAAGACGGCCTCGCCAGAAGGTGACCATGCTGGCACCTGATCTGACTTTCAGCCTCAGTGACTCTGAGCAATTCGTGTCTGTGGTTCATGAGCCCCCGTCTGTGGTGTCCTGTTAGAGCAGCTGGTGTGGACGAAGACAGACATTGTGCAAGAGTTACTGTTCTCCGGGGTGAGGCCGTGGGCACCTGCCGTCGCCCCTGCAGATCCCAGTGCCAAGAGGGCTCCTGAAATACGAGCCGGGCCCTTGCTTGGCAGAGCGCAGCGGGGTCTGCTCGGGAGCAGCCCTCCCGGGCTGTGTTCCTCCTGTTCTCGCCTGAGTCTGTTTCTCTGTCGTCTGTCCCAGGACACCCCGTACGAGATGTTGCCATGGACCAGAGTCGCACCTAGGGCAGTGGCTCTCAGACACGGAATCCTGATTTATCTTTGTGTGAGATCTCAGAAAAAGGGTCTCTCTTTCCCAGTCAGTAACAATTGAGATAAACAGTCTTCTTTCAAGAAAAATGTGGTTTTATGTTTCGGAAACCACAGAGGTTTTAGGGTAGATGTTCTCCCATATGTTTTCCTGTTGTGATTGGCAATCATCCTGGAAATTTACCGCGATCAACAATACTGTTCTTATTCTGTAGCTGTAAAGAGCAAGGACAGTCACAAATAAGGAAGTGTGGATTTAAGGAGATAGTGTGCTTAGGAAAACATACTGATTTTATAGTAATTTGGCTATTTTAAAAAATAAATGGCCAAATAATTAAACTTTTATTTAAAGTGATTTATTTAAAAATAGTTTAGCATTATTTTAAAGACATTTGCTTATTTTTGTGCCATCAACCCAGAGCTGTTAATGAGACTCTAACTAAACCCTGTGGTATGTCCCCAAATCAGGGACAAGCGTGTCCGCATCTGTCTTTGAGCCTTTGAAGAGAAACAAGGTGGTGGAGAACGTGTGGACTTTGGCGGGAGGCCAGGGGTTGGAGCCCGGACCTGCGCTGTGGCCTGTGGGCAGGGCTGCGGGCTGTGGGGGGCGCACGTCCCAGCCTCCCCTGCACATGGGGCGCCCCACCACAAGTGAGAGCCTGGACATACGGAAACAGTTGGAACCTGTTGTTTTCCCCACTGCCCAAAACCAATTCTGAAAAATGGCTTTGGGGGTCCTGCTTCTGTTTGTTAGGACAGAATGTCCAGGGGCCAGACCCAGGGTGGTCTGCTGCGTGGAGGGAGCTTCTGGTTCCTCCCAGAGCACTGAGAGAGGAGCAGTCACTGTGTCCGGTGCGAGCACTTCCTCCTGAGCTGCTCGTCTTCCGCCCTCTCCTTCTCGAAGGTGTCGTGTGTCAGCAGACGCTGGATCTGGGCCCTGCGGTGGACGGGCGGTGAGAGAAGGCGTGTGCTGTGCGTTTACGGACAGGAGGCCCCTGACGCAGCTGCAGGGAGAACAAGTTGCTGTGGGAGGAGTCTTTGCTGCCCATCAGCAGGTTCCTTCTTCATCGACTTTGTGGAGTGTTTCCGTCTGTCCGGGGTCATGCAGGTTACTCTTTGGGGCTGTGGAGGACGGTGAAAGAGCAGTCGTTGGAGCGGGCAGGTCTGAGTTCAGATCCTGGCTCTGTGTCTGACCTGCCGTGGTCCTTGGGATGATTGCTAACTTTCAGGGACCTTGAGAACCGCACGGGTTAATGCCTGTGCGCTGCCTGCTGCGCTGCCCGGCACACCCTGCTCTGAGTCACGCGTGTCTGTTATGTAATTCATTGGGATCCAGACCCCATTCCCGTGGGTGAGATCTCCCAGCTCATTGCAGCCAGCCCAGCTCTCCTGGACGTCGAGTCAGTCGGGGAGCAGTTTGAAAGTGGTCAGGAACGATTGCTTGGCCTAAAATAAATCCCTCTAAAGGGCTTTCTGTGGACAGCTTTGCCCGCGTACCTGTTAACAGCCAGTTGCTAGTTCTGAGCTCATCACTCCGCTTGGTAAACCAGAACCAGAGAAGAAGAGCAGTCAGACTGGACGTGAGACAGACCCTGTGTGTGCATGTGCATGCATGTGAGTGTGTATGTCATTCATATGTGTAAGAGTGTATATGTATGAGGATGTATACATGTGTATGTATGTAAGCGTGCCTGCACTTGTGTGCACGTGTGAATGAGTGTGTAAATGTTTCGTTCTCAAATATCACAAACTTAACTGTTTCTCCCTTGAAACTCTTTTTTTTTTTTTTTTAAAGATTTTATTTTTTTTCCTTTTTCTCCCAAAGCCCCCCAGTACATAGTTGTATATTCTTTGTTGTGGGTCCTTCTAGTTGTGGCATGTGGGACGCTGCCTCAGCGTGGTTTGATGAGTGATGCCATGTCTGCGCCCAGGATTCGAACCAACGAAACACTGGGCCGCCTGCAGCGGAGCGCGCGAACTTAACCACTCGGCCACGGGGCCAGCCCCCCTTGAAACTCTTTTGAGGTTGCCACACAGACACACTTTCAAATAAATCGCACTTGTAAATTAGTATAAAAACTCAAGAAATGGGAGAGAACACGATGTTTCTTTTTAGCTCTGGCTTGGTTGGTTTGGGGACCATTTCGTTTCCGCCTGTTTCATAAGGCCTTTGGATGTTGCTCTTTGGTGTGATCCCATTTTGAATAGATTTTATCTAAAAGCCAAAAAATCTTGAATCTGTCAGTTAGTCCTCTTTATGCTAAGATAAGCCTGTTGATAAGAAAGGAAAATATGAGACCATTTTAAGGATGAAAATCAGCTTCCTAACCACTTTTGTCAGGCATAAAACAATGTGAATCTTTTCTCTCTCCCAGCAGAAACCCAGGAAGTCGCAGAAGACAGCCAGTTTAATTCTCTAAGTTCCGAGGATCCTCCAAACAGGTATCTTTATTCATCTTACACGGCTCCTCTGAGCTCGTGACCTTTTCCTGAAATACCCAGGGTAGTGCTTCCGGGCGCTCCCCTGCCCTCCCTCTGCTCGCTGGGGTCTCACTGACCAGCCCCGTCCCGGCCCCTCAGCCTTTCTGTCTCCTGTACACTCTGCCCTGTCGCCCAGGGCCCCCCAAATCAGGTTCTCCCCAACCCCAGGGCTCTGCCAAGTGTCAATGTTCCGTTTGGGAAAAGAGAAGCTGTGAGCCCACAGCCGGACAGAACCGGAAGATGGGTCTGCCTCCTGTGCACACTCAGTATGCCTTAGCATCGAAAAGGTTCTCAGAATCCTTCAGTCGGAAAAAAAAAAAGGGTTTTGATTTTGTCTAACCCAGGTTTCATCTAGAATCCCCCAGCTAATTTGGTCATCAGCCTTTCTTTCATGTTCCTGGCCTTCGCGAATGCGATTTCATCTGCTTCAAATGCCCAGGAAAATCCCATCCCCCAGGCAAACTCCTGCCTACCCTTCAAAACCCAGCTTAAGTGTCTCGTTTCATAAACTCTCCTCATCCATGCTCCCAGAGCTGGGTGTGCACCTGCGTTGTAACTGTCGCTTTGTGCTCTCCTGTGTCCCTTTCTGCTGCTGGACTAAGATTGCTTCAGAGGCAAAGACCAGGGTGACCAAGTCTTAGAGCATCTACCACCGAGCGTGGCAATGTGCTGGGCGCCTGGCAGGCGTGTCTGTTCTTTGTCTTTAAGCAGGCTTATGGAGATGTAATTCATCTGTTTAAAGTCTACTGTTCTATGGTTTTTGGTATATCGCATTATTCATTTTAAAATTGTGGTAAAAAATATGTAAATAAAGTTTGTCATTTTTAAGTGTAAGATTCAGTGGCGTTAAATACGTTTGCAGAGTTCTGTAACCATCACCACTGTCTACTTTCCACGCTTTTTCATCTTCCCAGTGGAAACTCCACCTGTTATGTAATCCCCACCATCCCCCTCCCTGAGCCCTGGGTAGCCCCTGTTGTGCATTCTGTCTCTAAGATTTGCCTATTCCAGGTAACTCATGTAATTGGACTCATACAATACTTGTCCTTTTGTGACTGGCTTATTTAACTTAGCATAGTGTCCTCAGGTTCACCCATGTGGTAGCATGTGTCACAGTTTCCTTCCCTTTTAAGGCTGAATGATATTCCATTGCATGCATACAATGTTTTGCTTGTCCATTCATCTATTGATGGGCACCTGGTTTGTTTCCACCGTTTGGCTGTCACGAATAATGCTGCTTTGAACATTGGCGTGCAAGCATCTGTTCAAGTGCCTACGCTCCGTTCCTTTAGCTGTGTAGCTGGGAGTGGAATTGCTAGGTCATATGATAATTCTGTGTCTAACTTTCTGAGGAACAGCCAAACTTGTCCACAGTGGCTGCACCGTTTTACATTCCCACCAGCAATGAACGGGTTTCTCCGTGAGCTCCCCAAACTTGTTTTGGGTTTTTTACAGTTACTGTAGCCATCCTAGTGAATGTGACACGGGGTCTGCACGGGGTCTCATTTGCATTTCCTTGACGAGTAATGATGTTGAGCATCTTTCCCCTGCTTGTTGGTCGTTTGTATGTCATCTTTGGAGAAATGTCACTCAAGTCCTTTGCCCATTTTTGAGTTGGGTTTTTTTGTTGTTGAGTCTTATATAGTCTTATATAGTCTTAATATTAATTTCTTATCAGACGCCTGATTTGTGAATGTTTTCTCCCGTTCTGTGGGTTGTCTTTTTACTCTCTCGATAGTGTCCTTTGATGAACAAAAGTTTTTAATTTTAATGAAGTCGTTTGTCTGTTTTTTTCCTTCATTGTCTGTGCTTGTGGTGTTGTACCCAATGACTCATTGACAAGCCCAGTGTCATGAAGCTGTTTAGCTGTGTGTTCTTCTAAGAGTTCTGTGGTTTCAGCTCCTTGGTTGGTCTAGGCGGTCTACGGTGCGTTCACGCCCTCTGCCTCCTTGTTGGTCCCTGCCTGCTTGTTCTGTCCATTACTGAAAGTGCTCTGTTGAGGTCTCCAGCTATTCTTGGAAAGCTGTCTATTTCTCCCTTCAATTCTCTGCATTTTTGCTTCATGTATTTTGGGGCCCCTTGTTAGTTGCGTGTATGTTTATAATTGTTATAGCTTCTTGCTGTGTTGAACCTTTAATCAATATATAACCTTCTTCTTTGTCTTCTGTAACCTTTTTTGATTTAAAGTCTATTTTGTCTGACTGAGTTTTACCAAGTCTTAGAATATTTACCACCCGGCTTGGCAGTGCGTTTTTATTATTTTTTCCGTTTACTGGACAATTATCGAGTGCCTGCCACGTGCTGGACGTCGGGTAGGACAGTAAGTCCCCCAGTCTTGGTGCTGTTGTCCTTCTTGCCGTTGCAGTGGGGCAGAGGGAGAGTCATGAGATGCTCACACTGATGAGTCGGTGATCACTGTCGGAGATCATGACTCTGAAAGAAGGGAGTGTGGCTCCGTGAGCACCTGTGACCGAAAGACCTCTCCTGGGCTGAGAGGTTGGGTTCTCTCACGGTTTCTCAGGAATAAATGAACGGACGAATGAATTTCCCTAGAAGGTAAACTTCTCATCCTTTTTCTTGCCCTCTCCCCGACTGAACCTTCCTGTCCAGCCTCCCTTCCCGGGACTCCCTCAGGAGGGTCCCCTGGTCCTGGGAGCTCTTTGCCGCTGTTCTTCCCTCTGTCCAGGTTATCATCTCCCTTATCCATCACCTGTCCGTATTTCAAAGCGCGAATCCCCCCAGGTGTGGAATCCTGTCTGTGTTGTACGGACAGAAGGCGGGGACTCTGTCTGTGGGAGGGAGGTGATCGCTTTCCCGCGCCCAGCGTGGCAGCTGGATGGATGGCGTTGCCCCCTGCAGTCTCGATGAAGACCTCAGCTGGGGTGGTGTGGGCCGTGTCACCCAGAGGGCCCGCGCCGGCTCATGCACGTCTGCGGGAGCCCGCCGTCTCCCCAGCGCGGTGTCTGGCTCTGTTCCCCTCCATACCTGGCGGTCAGCTGGAGCAGCCGGCCAGGGGGCCAACTGGGTCCTCTCTCACGAGTCCTTGCCGGGCTGTTGTTTCCACGCTCACGTAGCTTTTCCCTCAGTCCTTAAGGCACCTGGGAAGGTATTAATATCGCCTTATGTGCATTCCTCTAAGAAATGCATAGGTTCTGTGGGGAAAAGTACTCGACAGGCGTTTTCTGCCTGTTTACCCACAGAGTGATGTCGCAAAGCAGATCGACCCAAGACCCTGATTAGAAATTGAAAGTCTGTATGTAACTAAAGATGGACGGATTGTTGTCATTGTAATTAAAACTTACTGCGAAAAATATATCCATTGAAAGGATGATTTTTTTTAGAAGGAAAAGAATATAAAATGAAGTGAGATGGTAACCTCAAATGATTTCCTAAAGTAGGATGTATTTTAAACATATGGGAGCATTCAGGAATAATTTAAAGTACTGTTCACATTTGCTTCAGATTTTCTTTTCTCTTAGTTTTTTGGGTAATTTTCTATTTTGAGATAATTTTAAACTGAAGAGCAAGAATACTGCTTCTTTAAAATCCGTGGTGAGTTCTTTGATTAAGTGCGAGGACCGGTTGCAGCTTGTTTTGTTTCATGTGAGGAGCAGCACGTCGTGTCGTGCATCCTTGAATAGCGGAAGTGTCTGTCATCTGGAAAGTTTCACAACCTTTGCTCTTTTCCCTCTCCCTGAAGTCTTGCAAATATTTCACTGCTCATTAGAGCTTACAGCAAAAAAAATAATAAGAGAGAGTGTCCACTGCCGTGACACCCTCCATCTGTGTCGCTTGCTCTGAAATGTTGCATTGTGTGTCACATAGCTCAGTATTAGTGTTTCTTTTTTATATATACGTCTTCCCATGTTTACGTCTAGATGCTTACCCCAGTTCCGGTCTCTTCCTTCGAGTCGAGGTACACCGCTCTCAGTTTTTCCTTATGAGGTGCTCCCATAGGCGGGAGGTCTGACTCACCTCTGTGCTCGTGTTGTCTGCTGCCCTGCCTCTCACGGGCACGATGCTCTGTTTGTTGAACGATTCAGATCTTGCTATTCTTCTGAAGGAAGCCTTCCGCTGGCTGCCCTGTGCCTGCAGCGGGGCGTCCGGACCCCTGTCTGGAGGGGACTCTGTGGCTTGGCCCCCTGGCCATTGCACTGTGAGCATATCGCTGGTTGAGTCTCGAGCATCCTTTATTTCTGGTGGTCTCATGTCTCTTTCTCTCACTGACCTGTCTCTGGAGGCAAGAAGGCCCCTCTCTCCCTGGGGTGTGTCTGCAGTCTGGCATCGTGGGTGGCACATGACGGGCCCTCAGGACGGTCTGCTGGGAAAAGAGAAGACCATGCAGGCCCTGGAGCAGGGACTCTGTGCCTTCGCATTCCTGGAGTGACTGACAGACACACTGCTGTGCACGGGGTGGGCGTTCAGAGGCACGTCTTTGTGATCAGTTATGAAGGACAATTGGGACTGGATATGTGTTGAGAAGCCAGAGCTGGTGGATTGAATTAAGGATACGCAGATGATGACCTGCTGAATGGGGGGGCACCTGCCACCCCCACAGGGCAGCAGGTGGCTCCCTCAGCATCCGAGCGCCCAGCTGGGGGAAGCGAAACCCACAGGCTTGTTCTGATTGAAGGCACAGTTTCAGTACACTCGCACAAAGGAGGTAGAGTCCAGATTTATTACTCGCAGAGCCCAGAAAGTGGGGGATGGGTAATGAGCCGGGGGAGGGCTGTCCTCCATCCCAGGTCGCGGGCCAGCAGGAGATGGAGCAGGGGAGCAAGCACCTGTTACCTACAAGGTGGTTGGGGCAGAGGTCACTAACTTTTCACAGGCTCAACTCTCAGTGGTCTTTTTTTTTTGGTGAGGAAGATTGGCTCTGAGCTAACATCTGTGCCAGTCTTCCTCTATTTTGTATGTGGGATGCTGCCACAGCATGGCTTGATGAGTGGTGTGTAGGTCTGTGCCCGGGATCCGAACCCGCGACCCCCAGCCGCTGAAGTGGAGCACGTGAACTTAACCACTACACCACCAGGCTGGCCCCTCTCAGTGGTTATTTTAAAAGGGGCTCTGGGAAAAGCAGCAGGAACATGGGGCGGTCATCTGAAGCTCAGGTCCTTATCTCAGGGTGTGAGCAGGGTTTTCAGACTGTGAACTGCTGAGGCAGCAGCTCAGAAAATCTAAAGTTGTTTTTCTCCACACAGTATGTCCCATAACGACGTCTGGGAAAATACACAGTCTGAACTCACAGCGTGTGTGTGCTTTGGGGACATTGAGCAGCCCAGTGACCGAAGGATTCTCAGTATTCTGACTTTATGGTTTGTTTTCTTAAAGTGAAGATCGAGGCCATAAAGAAGACAGCGCCCTCGCCCGATGGGTTGCAGATCCGGCCAATACCGCGTGGATGGAGAGTACGTACCGCCCCCCGCCAGGACTGGACGGGCCGTCCTGGAGTCTTCTCCGCGCTCAGTGTGGGCATTGTCCCCCAAGGGACGGCGTGCTCTGTCAGGCTCTGCTCACTATCCAATGACCTGTGTCATGTCTATAACTTCTAAGATATATTCCTTTACCTGAGTATTAACCAGAGCTGACTGTGGAAGTGCCTCCCCAGGGCTCTCTCTTCCTCTGTCGGTTATTTCCACTCCCTCCAGACAGCACGTATCTCTTCCCGATGGTTCCTTTCTGGCACAGGTTCTGGTTTTTGTCATAAGTCGTAGATTTGGGGAACTGGTCTTCTGACCCCAGCCCACAATGAGCAGGTCACGCCCAGGCATTGACAGAGCCTTCTTTCTTGTGATCCCCCAGTGAGATGCTTCTTTGTGGCACCGTCCTTGAAGATTGGGTGAGTGGTTGGTTAAGCCAACCCGCCGACCAGATGGCATTCTAGACCTTCTAATCCACGTGGTTGAGAAAGCTGAACTAGTTTTAGCTAGACTTGTTTTTTAATTTTTTTTTTTTGAGGAAGATTAGCCCTGAGCTACCATCTGCCTCTAATCCTCCTCTTTTTTGCTGAGGAAGACTGGCCCTGATCTAACATCTGTACCCATCTTCCTCTATTTTATATATGGACACTTGCCACAGCATGGCCTGATGAGCAGTGTTTAGGTCCACACCCAGGATCCAAATTGGTGACTCCAGGCTGCTGAAGTGGGGCACGCAAACTTAACCACTGTGCCACCATACCAGCCCCCTTTTATAATTTTTAAAAGAAAAATAAAGATTGCTTTTCTAGTTGTCCCTTTCTTACCTCCTGGCTCACTAATTTCTGTGCAGTTGTTTTATAGGATTGGCTACAAGGTGGAACCACCTTAGGTATCTCCTGCTTATCAAATTGTCTTCTGAAATGTTTCATTATGGTTTTAATTGTCACATTGTCAAAACAGAGAACTTAGCGTAATTAGGTGATTCTGTTAGGAGGCTGTCAAATCAGGGTCGTTACAGGATTAAATTATTGTCTTGCTGTTCTCTAGCAATTTTATTTCCAAGGTGAAATTTTCCTGAATTTCTCCTATTACTCATTTTTGTTCTCCAGATGACAGTTAATTAGATTAAGGGTATTTGAAAGTAAGCTCTGTAAACCCGCAGCCCCTCACCGTTATCTCCAGGGGTGGAAATAGTTGCTTTGCTTGCACTTAATGGATCTTATCCCAAAGAAGCAAGCGTCTGCCCTATGGGAGCTTGACGGCAGCAAGCGAGGAAGGCTGTCCCTCAATGTGCGCTTCCTGGTGACGGGGTGGGGACCAGGGCTCCAGGTCGGAGGAACCCTTGAGCAGCGTTTGTCTCTCTTGCTCTGGCGCGTTGCTGGTGAGCAGCCACTGCTGTGGTTTTCACGCTAAGACGGCGGTGTGCTTGACTCTGAGAGCAGGGCCTCTCGTGCTCAATGAGCTCCAGCTCGGCGCTGCTCGCTCACACCCTGCCTAAAACGGTGCCCTCGAGGGTTTTGCCCTGGGAGGACGCCCTGCTTTTTGTTTTTTTTAAGAAAACTTGTGAGAATTTCAGGGGACACTCACGTTCCACCTAATACAGTTTGAGAGACTTGTCCTAAAATTTCAACGTTTTTATTCTTGCGTGTGCCTGCTGTTCATGCCCAGTGGTGAGGACGTTAGTGGTTTCCCACTTACGTAGCACCGGCCCAGCCGTCCCATTATTTCTGAAACGCTGTGCAACACTTTCGATTTCTTGTTTATCAGAACACGTTAAGTTTATAAACTTAAAAATGTTGATGAAAGAGCCGTATAGAGATGTGTAACTGAACACAAAGTAATGGAACAAATTGTCCTGGAAACCGACAGACTGCCTGTTGCAGATATTTCACAACTGGTCCATTTAGGGGGATAGCTTTCAATCCCAAGAAAACGGCCTACTAAGGATGCTTATGTTTTGGTAAGGTACCGTTAACTGCTCTGGGAACTAACTTTTTGAATAATTATAACATCGTAGGAGACGATGGCCCCGTGAAATGTAAATTGCCCTCTGTTGGTCTCGGTCAATTTTTAAAGTTTCTCCTCCTTTTATTTCAGATCCAGAAGAAGCCATTTACGATGATGTGCCAAGAGAAAATTCAGACTCTGAACCAGGTTTGATTTTGTCTGGAATTGAGTTTTAGGACATTCTGTTTAGCAGTCTTTCCCTCTGGATGTAAAAATGACTAGTTTGTGAAAACATACGCCTTAGATGCACAGCACGTATGTTCTTTTTTTTAATGGATAATTTTAATTTTATTCCTTTATCTATTTTCTAGCATTTCTACATTGAACAGGAATGATTATTATAATAAGAGAAAAATTATTAAAAAAGAATGAACAAAGGAAAAATAAAAATGAGCAAAAATTCATTTTGGGGTCTTACACATCCCCAGGCCTCACCCAGTTATGTTTTAAAATTCAAAACAACTTCATGTTTACAGATCACCGTGATCCATTTAAGAAATGGAATCACAGGATTATGTTTTATTTATCTATATTACAATTAAGCCCATATGTTTTTGGAAGTTTTATAATGTCTCTTTCATAGTACATGGTGGATACTGGTGTGTGCACATATGTGTGTGTGCTGCTTGTATGACAACACTTGAAATAGGGTGATTTAAAGAAGCAGAAAGACTTAAAGACATGAAAAGGTAAGAAACATGGAGGCTAGGAGTACCGGTGTATGTGTAGTAAATGATATAAATGAGAGCACAGAAGAAGGAATTACTAAGAATTTTCTAGAATTAAAGACTATGGTTCTCAGATTGTAGAAAGACAGATTCAGAGCAGAGTCGAGCATCGGTCCGTACCCAGCACGTATCGTGGAGACTGGCGAGCTCCACGTCCACAGTGAGCATCTTAAAAACAACAGGAGAGAAAGCACGATTGTCCACAAGGAAACTGTAACTGGGAAAAAACAGTGGGCTGGGAGACCCCAGGAAATATTCCCAAAGTGCTGACGGGGCATTTCGGCCTAGCTTTCCATATCCAGCGAGAGCATAATCCTTTAGAGAGACACAAAGGCAATGCCAGACGGAGACTGGGGATTTTCCACTCGGACTCATTTCATGTCGTACTTCCAGGAAAGGAGGCTGAAGCTGATGGGAAGCGGGAAAGAGCAGTGAGCACGTAGGTGATGCGTTTGTGAATGAACCTAAAGCTTGTTAGCACAGCACCAGTGGCGTGGCTTCTTCCTAGAGCGTAACTGCAGGAGGAGCCGAAGCGCGAGGCAGTGGTAGCTGTGAATCACCGTTCGGGGTGAGGGCGGCCGGCCCTGAGCCTGCTGGAGTCTGTGCCGTTTTCAGGGGGAGGGTACAGGTACGGATGTTTTTTTCTTACTGTGGTAGGTCAGGTCTGCATTTTATGGGTAACCAGTAAAAGAAACAAAATAGACTATTTAAACTTCCAAACCAGTAGAGAAAAATGCAATCTGAAAATGTGAAATAAGAAAGCATGGCAAAAAGTGTGAAAAAGATGGCAGAATTAGTTCAAATGTATTGGTACTTACGGAAGATATAAATTGGATCCAATTGCCAGGGAAAGAAATTCTCAGGTTGGATAAAATAGCAAAGCCAGCCGTGGATTCTAATGAGAGATATAGAAGGATACAGAACATTTGTAAGAAAGTGGAGGGAAAAAGATATATAAGGCCATTTCCCATCAAAATATAGCCAGAATAACCATAACAATATATTAAATTTTAGGCCCTAAAACTTGACTAGGTGTAAAGTCCCTCACGAGAGAGAGAGTGATAACAGTTCTAAACTTGCGTGGATCTAACAACGTAGCCTCAGAACACGTAAAGCAAATTATGCCTGAGATAAAATCAGGAATAGTTAAAGGTGTAATTGGAGCGGCAGATTTTAAGGAAGCTCTCTCCACTGTTAGGGATCCTGAATACAAAATTCATAGACTATAGAAGCACGTTATATGATGTCCCTAAAGGACATATATAGAACCCTGAAGCGAAGAGTTTCAGAAAGCACATGTTTTTAAAACACATGGAGTAGTATTCCTCAAAGCAAATATTAACTCACGCCAAAGAATTGGTATTTAGGCCTCATTTCTTGATTTAAAAAACCCAATAAAATCGGTAAAGAATTAACACAAACATTTGAAAATTAAAAATAGCGCTACTGCCTAATTCATGGCCAAGGATGAAAACAGAACGGAAATTAGAAAATATTCTGGCTTGAATAATAAAATATTACATAAAAACTTACAGGATAGATTTAAAATAACAAAGATTTATAGATATCATAACATATGTTAAATAAAAGATCAAAAAATAATTAGCTCAGCATCCATCTCAGTTTTACAGAAGAGCAGAATAAACGCAGAGAAAGGAGAGGAAGTAAATAATAATGATAAGAGTAAAAATGACAAGACAGAAAATAAACAAGAGAAGGAATTGGCAAAACCAAGGAGCAGTTCTCTGAAGAGAATACAGAAAGAGAAAAAAGAATGCAAAGGTTTCCTTTGGTAATACCAGGAAGAAAGATGCTGTGAGAGAGAGACGGAGGGACGGTGGATCAGGAGGGTGCACCTGCAGTAGAGGTTTACAGAAACCCTAAGAAGATTCTGTGAACAACTTTATATCAAGAGAATTAGACAAAATTTAAAATTTCCTTTACAAGTTGACTGTGTCTGGAATAGAAAGATTAATAAATCTATAATGATTCACTGTATTTAATTAGTTCCTTAACTAATCTGCCAAACAGCCCGATGGGACCCGTGTCGTCCTGTCAGAGACGGCAAACTTCCTGGGCACACGTGGTCGCTCTGTTGTACACGCTGTTCCAGTGGACAGTGGAAGAGACGGGCTGTGCAGCCCAGTTAGGAGTTAGTATAAACTTATAACCTCCTTCTCCAGAAAGGCGTGCTGTGAAGGATCCCAAATAAAATGTTAGGAGACGAAATCCTGCAGTATCCCGATGAATGAGCAAAAACCTGAGTCCTTTAGATTTATCTCAGGAGTTCACGGATCCTGCAACGTTAGGTTCTTTTAACGTCATTTCTGCGGAAACAGACCGATGGACGTAAACCGTATGCTCATCTCAATATGTGCTTAAGACGCACGTGATGAAATTCGGTGACCCATCGGTGTTGAAAACTCACAGTAGAAGGAAACTTTCTCAGCTTAATAAAGGGCTTGTTCTTCAAATCCACAGCAGACTTAAATGAATGGTGAAGAGTTAATTTATTCATTCCACAAATACCTTTGGAGGCAGTGACGTCCTGAGCCCTGTTCTGGGCCCAGCTGCCCGAGTCGTCCTGCCCTCAACGTTCCTACGTTGGGGGAGACAAGCACTTACATTTAGGCCTCTTTGTAAATAAAGCTCCCAGGTGCTTATGAATAATAGGCTCCCAGGTAGTTATTTAAATATATGCTGAAAATAAAGTGAGGACTAAAAGCTAGTTTCTGTAGAAACACATTTGAAATTCATTTTTGGGTACTTTATCCTACCAGGTAGGCCTTTCCCAACACAGGAGGGATGGTCTGGGGCCTCAGAAATGAAAACACCAACAGAAGTCTACCAGTAGCCCACCTGCCAACAGTGACAGCAGTTCTGTAAGGACTACACCTTTGGCATTGTATTTGGTGGCATAAACATGTGTTCTTCATGTGTGTGAAGCCATTTAAATAGGGTAATAGATTATTCATAAGTTTTAGCAGGCCAGTTTTAGCACAAAAGCAAAATTTATAGTTTACAGTGAGTTCCGCTTGTGTTTGTATTTGAATATCTCTATCATTTCTCTGTCTCTCCAATCTATCATCTGTCTGTCTGTCTCTCCATCATCTCTCTGTCGTCTGTCTGTCTTTCTATCTAATCTGTTTATATTGCATACGTTTATCTAAAGAGAAATTTTCCTTTGTGGAAAGGTCTCTATGTCCAAAAAGTTAGTTGGAATAATTGTGGTAGATTCTTAGGGACCAGTGGTCCTCAGGATACAGATGGGGCTGGGGATTTATCAGAGCTTTGTCAAACCCTGCACGTCCCTGCCAGCATCCTGGAGGTCTGCCTGACACCTTTCCATTGGGCACGCCTGAGGCTGGGCACTGCTTCCGCCAGTGGAACGACCAACACGCCCCAAACAATAGCTAGTAAATGCTCTGTTTTTAATTTCCTTTTGGCGTTTATGCATTCAGATGAAATGATTTATGATGATGTTGAGAATGGAGATGAAGGTGGAAACAGCTCTCTGGAATACGGCTGGAGTTCAAGTGAATTTGAAAGTTACGAAGAGCAGAGTGACTCGGAATGCAAGAACGGGGTCCCCAGGTCCTTCTTGCGCAGCAACCACAAGAAGCAAGTATGTGTCCAGTCTGTCTGTTTGAGAGACAGAATGTTCTTACACTGACGTATGAGTGGGACTGTAAAATGAAATTTTCATTCACATGATGTTCAAATAATTATTTTTTAAGATGCTGATATGTGGTTTGAGGAAAGCATAAGATACTGGCAAAAGAAAAAGCATCCCATATTTCAGATAGTAAGTAAAATCGTGGGAGGATGGGAAGTTAAATTCTTATAAACAGGATCCCTCGAAAGATCCTAAGCAAGCTTGCTATCTTGAATATTTTAAGAAAGTAAATAACTATTCTCTGAATTATTTGGTTGTGTACACACAATACCGTTTGTGCACAACAGTTCCTGCTTGCTCTGGACGCTGACTCAATGTATCGGGTCCTCCTGAGACACAGGACAACCTGCTGTCCTTTAAGGGGGGTTTGGACCGTCACCATTTTCAACACAAACAGGAAGGTATAAAAACAGAATAAGTTGTAAGATGATGGTAGAGAACAGAAGCTCCAGAGCCGCCCACGCGTATCCTTCCTGAAAGGGAATTGGTGTGTGTGTGCGCGTGAAACGCACAGATGAGGGTCCAAGGAGAAATGTCAGAGGTTGAAAGTGTGCGTTGTAGAATTGGGCGGCTGCGAGATGAGGACCTGGGAGCCCTTCGTCGGGCGAATCATCCAGGTGAGGTTCCTGGTTCTCAGGGGTGACTGGCTGTGCGTATGCTCTCGTTGTTGGCTTTTGGCTGGCTCTAAAAGGTCGATGTGTAGTAACGTCTGCGGCACGTCAGCGTACTTGTGCACTTTCTCTGTGAGGTTGAGCTGGAGGCCACACGCAGATGGAGGCTGCCGCTCTGACTTTGTTATCAGTGCAGCCTGTGACCTGATGCCTCACCATCACGACAGAATTGGTAAATAACCAACTCTGCCCTGCCTGCACCGAATAACCAGCCCAGTACATCTTGGATGTGGCCCCCATGTACGTACGGCTGACAGGTTATGACGGGTTGTTTAGGTTTCTCATATTCTGTAAACTTGTTTCATGAAACTCAAGCAGAATCTACCAATTTGTGGTGGTCAGCTCAGTTACTCCATATTATGACACGCTTTTCCCAGAATTTCCAGAATATTCGTCAGAATTGTTACAACTGAATCTTAGCCAATAAAAGAAGCTTCAGTTGTACTTGACCTGATACAGCCGAGCCTGACCCTCTGGGTTTAAATTGAGATTTAAAGGGAATGCCTTGGGGTCTGATTTCGGTAGCTGGAGTGTCCACTGGGTGTCTTGGAAGAGTGGTTAAAACACCCTTAAATTTCATGTCAGTCCGCCTGGTTGATTATGGTACAAACTGGGCTGGGCCAAGGTTGGACCCCTGATAAGTCCTTAGCATGATTATTGAACAAAGGCTCTGCCTCCCTGCCCTCCGAATGGACCTGAGTTCCCAGCCAGGCCACCTGGAGTTCCAGTGAGGATGGCTGACGTTAAGCAGCCTTTCGCTGCCAGGAGAAGGGACAAGTGACAGGCCAGCGCACCCAGGCCCGTGAGTGCAGAATGATTAATGAGGGCCAGGAGCGTGCATTTCCGTCTTCCTCCCACACTTGCACGTTGCTAGGGCAACACCCTGGGACCGGGATGGGAATACCAGGTGGCCAGGATAGAAGCACCAAGAAGTACCAAATTTTCTACTTTAAGAAGCCATTTTTTTAAAAAACTATCAAAATAGCACTAAGTTGTTGAAGGGTTGTCTCAAATTTTTATCAAAAATTGTTTAAAGTGTCCTTGTCTCCGTCGACATAGGAAACATGCACTAGAGGAGCAGTGGGCTCAGTCTGCATATCTGAGATGTTTGTGATTGTGTGACGAAGGATGTACGAGATTTCACCCCATCTCCACCAGTTGGAGAGAAGGTTACGTCAGTTTGGAGATGATTAAAAATCTCTGCTGGGCATCCCCAAATTATGCCACCCTTCAAGACAATCTTGAACTCAAGTATATTTAGCTTTGGTGACATAAAAGAATAATTATATACTTATTGTGCATATTGATCATTTTAATCTCATCAAAATGCAAATGAATGATCTTATGCAGATTTTTTGTGCATTCACTTGCTCTTGGTTGGCACAGAAAAGTCTACAGTCTGACTCATCTGCAATCGCGTCTCTCTTTGATGATATGTTTTACTCTGTATTTGTTTCCCGAGGGTTGGTGGGCTAGGGCGCCCCGGGTGTGTGGTTCCCGGGAGCCGCTTGCAGGAGGAGCTTGGTGTGCGATCGCCAGTCACCAGACGCTGCCCAAGTCCTTTCAGTGTAAGATTGTCTCCAGGTACCAAAAAGAGCGCTTTTGTGAAAGACTGTATCTCTTTATGCTGTAGCTTTCCCATGACCTAGGCCGTTTAAAGGAGCACTATGAGAAAAAGATGAGAGACTTGATGGCAAACACGGTGGGCGCAGTAGAGATCCAGCAGCTAAAGCAAAAACATGAACTGAAGGTAGTGTGGTTCACTTCTCCACCAGCTACGCCGATCGCGCTTATTCAAAAACAGACCGTTCTTGCCAAAGAAACACGACGGCAACTACGTCGGCCGTTTTTATTGGAACAGTGGTTCTCAAAGTGTGGTCTGGGGGTTCCAGGTGCTCTCAGTGGGTTCGTGTTAATTCTGGGACATTATTTACCATCTCCTCTCTCTCCTGCTCTCACACGTGGACGGAGGAATTGTCCAGAGGCTCCGCCACGTGTGTGGTGTCACGCCCGACGGAGGGCAGCCTCCAGCTGTCTCTGAGCCAGACGCAAGAGACATGGGGAAATGCAAAACAATGCGACCGTTTTTTCGTTTGTTTTGAAAAATTATTAGTTTTTCATAAATGTGTTATCTACGATAACATGTAAGAAGTTTGTTATTCTTAAATGAATATTGATAAAATAGGGTCAAAATTTTTCTCAGCTTTAACTCCTCATCCAGTAAATACAGATAAATAAAACCCAGACAAACCAGAACTCGTTGGGGTACCTGATGATTTTTACATGTGGGAAGGGCTCCTGAGACCAACAGGTTTGAGAACTGCTGGATTTGAACGCAGTGGTGGTCGGTTCTTGGAGTGGTGTTTTAAAAGGGCACTGTCAAGTAATTTTCACTTCAATTTGATCTTTTGTCCTTGCTATGTTCTGTGATTTGTTCATGTGTGTCGAATGGTGCTTAACTGAAAATAGATGTTTGCCTGGAAATGTCTTCTCTGAGAGTCAGCTGCTTTATCCCAGAGCATTTTTGTGCTGCAGGCTTTTCAAAGCAGGAGCAAGACCCTGGGAACCCCGTCGTTTTGTCCACTTCTGCGTCTGGCTGGCTCCTGTGCAGGCAGCGGGCCAGCCACATGGATGATGTAGGGCCTAATGGGATTTTCGATGGACGCAGAGCTCGGTGACCCGGGGGAGATGTGTGAAGGAGGCCAGACGAAACCTGCGCAGACGCTGGGAGTGGCAGGGGCGAGAGCCCCGTGTTGTAAGCAGTGAGAAATGCGATGGGAAAATAACTCAGGGCTGGCCCAAGCAGCCTCCCTTCCTCTAGTAAGAAAGAGAACTGTTGGAGGAGTCAGGAGCCCTGGCTTCTGTGTCCTGGGCAGCACTGTGAGCTCGGGCAGCCCTCCACCTCCCTGGAACCCAATGTCTTCACGGCCTCGTGTGGAGATGGGGCTTTGCGATCACACAAGCTCTCTTCCATCCGTCTGTTCTCAGTTCTCTGATTCTCGTTGGAGGGAAGGTGACGGGGGCCAGGCTGAAGACCGAGGCTGAGGTCCAGGCCTGGGATAAGGAAGTGGGATCTGGAAGGACAGTGTCAGGAAGGAAACCAGCTAGAGGCGCCTTGTAGCCATCCAAGCACAGGGCCAACGAGGCGGCGTGAAGGCGCAGCCGTGGTGGGGAACGGGAGGCGGCCGGTGTTGGCAGGTGCGTCCACAGGATGCGGTCGGTTTAGGTTGAAGGGAGACAGGAGTCCGAGGAGCCAAGAGTGGCTTTGACGTGTCCGACGTGATAGAATAGACCAGTGGTGTGGCTGAGGGAACCGGAGTTGGGGTCCTGGCCGGGGAGAAGGACGTGGTGTGGTTTCGGTGATGTGCCATAAGGCACTTGGAAATGAAGGACTTGCAGAAACGGTCAGGGCTGGATTCTAAGTGTCTGATGTCGGCCTGGAAGCTTCTCGAGTGTGGATGCTCCCCAGGGGAGTGATGGAGAGCGAACAGTGGACCGCCCGAACCTGCAGGGCACAGCGACAGCATCCAGGGCGGAGTGCGAATTTCGAGCCGGTTGCATGTCAGGCTGGACTGCTTGGCCAGCAGAGCACGGGCCCGGCTTCGGCCCCTGCTGCCCCTCAGCCGGGCGATGCCTTGTCCAAATGTACAGCCAGGCGCGTCCCTGCAGGTCTGGTCCCGCCTGAGGTGCCCCAGCAGGAGAAAGCAGGCCCGCGGAGGGAGGTGGAGGCAGAGGGGTGTGCACAGCGGTGCCGAAACCTCTCCTCTGTCAGGAGGATTTCCAGGAGGACGAGGGCAGCAAGCAGTGTAGACAGGTCACTTTGGAAGGCTCATGGCTTCTCTGTAGAGACCCTCTGGGTTTTCTCTAAAGAAGACTCCCTTGGTGTCCAATGGCCAGTACTCAGGTGTTAGATTTTTAAAGAATTAGAAATGTGAATGAAGTGCGAGAGTGTTCCTGGAAGCTCGTGAGCGCTCACGGCCGGCGTACGTGTTACATCAGGACTCTGGCATGAGGGAACCAGTCACTAAACTCCTCTCCATGGGGAAGTGGTGTTTCTGACTCTCCATCTCTGTGGAGGAGTGGAGGCTGGCTGATTGCTCATACTGGCCATCGGTCTGTCCACTCACCTAACTCCGTCTTGCCATTCGAGTGGGCACGAGCGGCCCGCGTTGTGGGCAGGGTCCGTGTGACGCTGGATTGCACCCGGGCGCTGAGGACGGCCCGTGGGGAGTGCCTGGTGTCTCCGGTGAGTGGCTCTGCTGTGTCTCGTGATGTCTGGGAACCGGGGCGGTTGTCGAACGTCTGTGGGCCTCGTTTCTGCACCTACGACTCTACAGAGCTCTTCGTGTCTGTCAGTGGCTAGAATAAAAGTAAGGGCTGGCTTTTGAACGTAGCAGGAAACTTTTTACCTGCGTCAGGGAAGGGCTCTGCTTTTAAAGTTTGTTCTTGCTTTTTGTTTTAACCACCAAAACCAAAACCAAACAGCTCCAAACCGCAGACAAGCTCACAGCAACCACGAGAGCTCTCCCAGGTCAAAAAGCCAATTTCAGACCATGTTTCGAGGCCAAACTACTTGACAGTATTCTTTTAAAATAAATTAAAAGCAAAAAGTAGATTTTTATCCACCTGCTCCACTTCTCGCATTCTCCTTGTTTTTTTTACAGATGCAAAAGCTCGTGAAGGCTGCAAAGGAGGGCACGAAAGACGGGCTTGAGAAGACGAAAGCCGCCGTGAAGAGAGGCCGCTCCTTCATCAGGACCAAGTCTTTCATTTCTCAAGGTCCGTGGCCCCGAGTGGCATGTGGGTGACCCAGCTTTGTGGGTCCTCCTGTCACGGAGCACATTGTGGCGCACGGAGCAGCTCTCACACACCCTCCACAGAGCGTCCTCGGCTCCATCGCTGGGGTTGGACCTTGCCCTCCGGCTCGGTCCCCCCGCCCACACGGGGAGGGTTGGCTGCCTGAGGCTGAGGGCGCACACGACTGTGGGCTGGTTGGCAGCCTGTCGAGGGGCGTGTGCAACAAGCAGCAGAAAACTAGGTGCATTCTCATAGGGGCTGGACTTCCCTTCTCTTGTCTCCTCTCTGCGGGTGCCCCTCCCGCCGTCCCAAGGTGGGCTTCATCCTCTGTGCTCCCTTCTGAAATGCCCTCAGGAATCCCGGGACCTCAGTCAGTCTGGGTTCTCAGCAAGTTTGTTCATAATAAAACATGACAGGGGACGACATGGATGACGTGTTGACAGTGCCCTAGCTCTCATAGGTCTGTTTGCTGTCCTGTGAGAACTGAAGTCTTAGGCTAAGAAGGTGATGTTCTGAGCAGGAACCTTTTTGCTGGAGCGGGAAGATTTGGGGTGATTCCAGAATTTTCAAGGTTTCTGAAAAATCTAAGAGGGCAGTAGCCTGTGCGGTCTGTATGTCAAAAAGACAGATGGTGTCTGGGCGTGTTCCAAGTTGGCAACAAGGTATAAACCAAGGATGGTTTGACCTCTGAGAACGTCTCTGTGCACTGATTTGTTACAGAGTAGCTAGTTGTAGAGGGTGCTGGAAAGTGTGGGGACCGTGACTCTGACTTGGTTCTTTTAAGAACCCGTTTCTTTGCTGTCTGTCTAATGTGCAAACCCAGTGCTCGGTGGAGTGGAGCATTTGCTAATCACTGTACTGGTAAATGGCTTTAAAATCATGTGTTTCCTCAAGGAATGGCCTAGGAAGACTATATGTAAAGGGAGTTAAAACTAGCTAGACCATTTTAAGAAATTTTAGTCCTAGTGAAGTCTTCAACCTCTCAAAACAAGACAGAGGAAAGCTTGTCAGGATCCCCAAGCGGCTAACTTGGTGAAGGAGGTGGATATGTGAGTTCTAAAAAAACGCGTGCTGTGATGAGGTGCTGGCGGCATGCCGGGGCCCCCAGAGCAGGAACGCATGCATGGGGAGGCCATGCATCCTGTCCCCTAAAGCTCGGGCAGATTCTGAGAGGGGCAGAGGCTGGGGTTGGGGCCCTAGGAGCTGGTCGGAAATGCTGACTTGGGCCCCATTGCAGACCCGTGACCCGGATCTGCAGGCTGATGAGGCCCCCAGGACCCGGCCCATGGGGCAGGTTGGAAGCCCCAACGGAGGCCAGAGCGAGAGGAGGATCTAAGATGATTTGTCTCTGGGTTAGAGGAGGAGGCCTCTGGGGGATCAGTTGGGGGCTGCAGCAGTTTCTTGGGTGTGTCCCCAAGCCCTCTGACCTTAGTTTCCTAAGCAGTAAGACCGGACTAAATTAGTGTTTCGTGGCCTTGGAGGTATCAAAGAATGAACTGGGAGCTTTTAAAAAGCACCGTGAGCCCAGGCTCCCCACCCCTCGGACCAAGCAGTGAGTCTCCCAGGGAGGGGTGTGGATGGTTCCGTTTTGGTTTTTTTTAGAAAGCTTTATTTTTAAGAGAAGTTTTAGTTCATGACAAAATTGAGGAGGAGCTACAGAGTTTTCCCGTATACTCACTGCCCCACACACGCACACGTTGTAGCAACATCCCCACCAGATGGTGCATCTGTCACAACTGATGAACCTGCACTGACACGTCCTCACCCGGAGGTTTACGCTAGGTTCACTCTCCGTGTTGTACGTTCTGCGGGTTTGGACAAATAGATGATGACATTCAGTATCACATACTTTCACTGCCCTAAAAATCCTCTGTGTTCCACCTGTTCATCCCTTTTTATCCTCAACCCCTGGCAACACTGATCTTTTTACCATCTCCATAGTTTTGCCTTTTCCAGAATGTCACATAGTTGGAATCATGCAGTGTGTGGCCTCATCAGACTGGCTTCCTACACTTAGTCGTATGCATTTAAGTTTCCTCCATGTCTTTTCATGGCTTGGTAGCTCATTTCTTTTTAGCACTGAATAACATTCCACTGTCTGGGATGGACCACAGTTTATTTATCCATCCACCTACTGAAGGACGTCTGGGTTGCTAAAACTGCTGTGAACATCTGTGTGCAGGTTTTTGTGTGGATGTGAGTTTTCAGCTCCTTTGAAATAAACACCAAGTAAATACCGAGGGGTGCGATTGGTGGATTGGATGGTAAGAGGACGTTTAGTTTTATAAGAAACTGCCAAACTGTCTCCAAAGTGACTGCACCCTTCTGCATCCCCACCAGCCATGAGTGAGAGTTGCTGTTGCCCCCCCGTGCCCGCCAGCATCTGCTGTTGTCAGTGTTGCGGATTTTGGCCGCTCTGATAGGCGTGTAGACACCGGTCAGTTTTTAAAGCCCCTCAGATGCCTTTTCGGTGCAGCCAGGGCTTTGGGTCCTGGCTTAGATCATCTCCAGGCTCCCGTTTCCTAAAACTTCCTGTGCTTTTCTGGTTTCCAGATGTTTTGTGGATTTTTAAATTTATTTAGCTGCATCTAAATTTTTAAACCTGAATTTAGTTTTGCTCTAAACTTTCTGACTTGGGGAAGCTGTGCTTGTTCAGATTTCCAGTGAGAGAGGCGGACAGAGAGACGAGAAGTACGTGGTCCCCTTAATGTTCGTCGATTTACTGTGTTGCTTTTCAGCCGCCTTGTCTGTTTCTGATTGTGAGATTTTGTAGGTTAAGAAATTGGAGTAGTTATTTCTGCTTTACCATCTAGGTATTCAAATGACACCTCTGCCTTTTGAAGTTAAACTTCAAGTATTGAAAATTTCAAGTATCGACAGATACTCCTCTCACGGGAAGGATATTTTCTTGGGTTTGTTAAAATTTCAATTGAATCGTCGCTGGGTGGAAAGTAAACATGGAAAATTGAAATGTCTCCCCAAATGTGGATTTGAGAGCTTGTTTCATTGTGCTGTAATGTTTTGAATATATCATTTCGATGTCAAACTGTTGCCTTCTGACTTTCTTTAAGATCACAGATCTGGCCTGGAAGAAGAGCAGAACGTGTTCATTGATGTGGACTGCAGGCACCCGGAAGCCGTCTTGACCCCCATGCCTGAAGGTTTATCTCAGCAGCAGGTAGGCCGTCAGGGCTGGCGGGCACTGTTTCCCGGTGCAGCCGTGCTGGCTGTTAAAACGTTTGGATGTTTACATGGCGGTGAACACCTGCTGTCCCACACTCCCAGCCCCTCCATCCACGCAGGCCCCTCCCCTGGCCTCTCCTGGTCCAGCGATGAGAGGTCAGCATCGGGCACAGCAGGGGCCTTGGGGGCCTGGTCAGCAGCTGTGGCCGGGGCTTGGGCAGTCCGGTCCTTAAATAGTTTGAGTGTCACCCCCAGAGTAAGGGTGAGAAATGTGTGGAACTTACATTCTCTGTGAGAGTTACTTATACTGATTCCTATTGACAGGTGTCTTTACAAAGAGGCAGTGAGTGGGGGGTGTATGAAAAATGCGTGACTCGGATTAAATAGAGATTTCCAACAACTAAGGAAATTATCTGAATATGAATGAATTTCTTAATCTCTGAAAATAGGTAGCAGAGGGAAGAAAATTCAGTAGTTTCCATTAGGTTATCTTTGGGTAAAAGGAAAAGAAAATTCAGGAAGAAGAGCACACTACAGAGTTTGGGCCTTCAGGGGAGGGGTAAGCTCGTTGGGTGGGGTCTGAGTTCTTTCCCACATGGGCAGCAGGATGCAAATCGTGGAGACTGAGATAGATAGGTAGGTAGATAGGTAGATGGATGAAAGACAGATAGATGATAGACATATGAATAGATAGAGATAGATGTAGATGGACGGTGTAGATGGATGGTGGATGGATGATAGATGATGTAGGTAGATGATCGATGTAGATAGGTGCACGCACACATGCATACAACACGCATACATACATATGGAATAGATCAGTAAAGGAAAATCAACGTAAAAACACTTATTGGTAAGCTCAGAGTTTTAAAAAGATGAAGAGCTAAGTTGAAAAGATGCTGTTGATAATCAGTCAGGCTGGACTAGGAAGCTTACCCTTCATTTGAGTTGAAGAGGGAACCCAGAGGGCAGGGTTGAAATTAGTGAGAGAAAAGCAGAGAAGAAGGGAGGGGTTGGGTTTGCTAGCGTGTCGGGGAGGGAGAGGGAGAGTCTGCACGTGAGACGTGGTGGCAGACAGGTATAATAACCACCTGTCGGTCTACGCCCTGTGCCGGCCCCGGGCTGAGTGCTCGGCACGCTTCCTCTCATTGAACCCTCGTGAATCCCCTCCATGTCCGCATACGTGTCACAGAGGAGGACACGGAGGCACTGAGGAGGTTAACATCAGGATGGCATCATGCAGGTGGGCGGGTAGGGCCCAATTTCTGATCTAAATCTCTGGTCCAGAGCTCGAGTTCTCAGCCCTCGCTGTGCTCCCTGGGGTAATGTGGGCTGCGATGCTGGGCAGAAGGGCTAGTGACAGTTTTCTCAGAGACGAAGAAGCTGGCGCTGTCTGCCTGCTCCCCCCCTGCTTGCCGCCTGAGTTTATGGCTCACCCACCTCACTTTAGCCTCAGGAGTTTGAAAAGGGGTATAGATGGCTTGAAAACACTCTTGACGTTACTAGGGTAGCTCCATGGCCCGTTCTTTTGCTGTTTGGGGCTCTGACTTCTTACAGGGTCTCTGTGCTTGTGCTTGGGATGTGGATCCTCTTCTCTGATGACCTGGGGTCGTGGTAGGGGTGTGAAACAGAGCACTTCCGGGCCACGTGGCAAGTGCAGATGAGATGCGGTGGGCGTAGCAGGAGGGCAGCGCGCCGAGGACCGGGGGCTTGTGTGGGCAGCAGGCAGGCTGGCCGCGCAGGGCGGTGAGTGGGGGCTTCAAGGGTCTGTTAGGGACAAGAGTGGACAGGTGTCTGGAGCCTGGAAGGTCTTAACAGATGCACACACCTGCCAGTCTGTTCTGGCCACTCAGAGCTGGGGTGGTGACAGTGAGGGGTCGTGGTGTGGAAAGAGCTCTTCAGAAAGGCGGGGGGCGGGCCCAGTGGTGCAGCGATTAAGTTCGCATGTTCCACTTTGGGGGCCCAGGGTTCGCCGGTTCAGATCCCGGGTGTGGACATCGCACCTCTTGGCAAGCCATGCTGTGGTAGGCGTCCCACATATAAAGTAGAGGAAGATGGGCCTGGATGTGAGCTCAGGGCCAGTCTTCCTCAGCAAAAAGAGGAGACTTGGCGGCAGATTTTAGCTCAGGGCTAATCTTCCTCAAAAAAAAAAAACAAAGAAAAGAAAGGTAGCCGGCAGGTCCCAGGAGCCCCAGGTCCTCCCTTTGCTAGGGGCCTTGGGTTCAGTTAGTTATTATTTCTTTTAGCCCCACTTTCCTTCTCTGAATGGATTATTCCTCCCTGCCTCTGTCCTGCTTATGTCGTGACAGTGAAGATCCAGTGAGCGATGCAGTGGAGGGCCCTGTGGCGTCCCACATGGCACAGTCAGCACTGAGTGCACCATAGCTGGGTCGTGTGTTTCCACCCGGCTTGCTTTCTTACGGTCTTGATTCACATAGATTAGTTTTCCACCTGGCAGCTGTGTGTGTTCTCCATGGGAGTTCTCTCTTGAAAGGTCAAACCAGGGGTGTTAATGCTCTTTAATTTTTTCTCTTCCAAAATTGACATAAGGTAACACAACTGTAACAACAAATGCAGCACGTCAGGCATTCTTTCCATGCTCTGTTTGGGAGAAAAATAATAGAAAGCCCTCTTTGATTTCATGGGTTGTTGTTGACTAGAAATGTACCATTGATGCTAAAGGACAGAGCACCCTGGCCCTCACTCTACTGAGGCCATGCCAGGGTCGGCCTGCTGATGCCCTTCAGCCTCCCTGTCCAGGCACAGGGAACGTGGCCGCCCTCCAGCCTCCCTGGTCCAGGTGCAGGGAAAGCCTCCGCCCTCCAGCCTCCCTGGTCCAGGTGCAGGGAACGTGGCCGCCCTCCAGCCTCCCTGGTCCAGGTGCAGGGAAAGCCGCCGCCCTCTCGCCTGACTTCCTGCAGCAGTCTTAACCTTTGCGCTGATCACTGCCTCCTGGGGCTCCCCTCCTGGCCGGTTCACATGGCTTTGCAGACAAGCTCATTTCAGGACTGACTTCTCCTCGCAGCCTTGGCGCTGGGGTTCCCAGGAAGAGAGGACTGGGAACCTCGCCCCTCCCATTCCCGCTGCGTGTGCCAGTCCCGTACGTTGAATTTGACTCCTTGAGGGTCTGACCTGATCTGCAGGAGCTGGGAAACCTGGGATACTTTTTGGTTTTATTTTCGTACTGTATTTTTAAACTGTCTTATACCAATTCCAGCTCCTTTGCCCTGATACAATAGTACCATCTCCAGACTTTGAAAAATATAGATAATTCCTAGATTTGACCCAAATATTCTGACTCAGGAGATGTGAGGAAGTGTCTGGGAATCTCAGCTCTGGAAAAAGGACGGCCTGGATTTGACCCTCTGCAGTTCCGGTCTCCCCCTCGTTCTAGAGTGGAGGGCCTGTGCTCAGCTGTGCCCGTCAATCACCAGGGGACGCAGGGCCCCCGCTCACGGTGAGGTGCCCCAGAGGGGCATGCAGAGTCCTGGGGAGGGGCCCTGGGTTCAAGCTTCTGTGCTTGTCTTTTAATCCCAGACACATCTGTGCTTTTTTAAAATATATCACTTCGACAAGTGTTCTAGAAGGGTTGATTGATTTTGTCTTAATTTTGTAAATTGAATAGTCCTTCTTGGAAAGAAAAGAGTCACTCCTTTGTCAATAGTGTTTTGTAAATTTTAGTTGCTCTGGAATGTTCTTAACTGGAGGAATTTCCTTTGTGGAAAACACTGTGTTTACCGCTAGGTGGCACTGCCGCTTCTGTAACAACGGTTCCCTCAGCGCGGGGGGCGGGGGGGTGGGGGGGGTGCCCGGACCTGTTCCGTGTGTGTGTGTGTGTGTGTGTGTGTGTGGTTTAGAAGCAACTCTACTGTAAGTTTGTGCTCTATTTTCCATTTTTTTGGCAAAAATAACTTGCAAATGTGGTTGGGTTCCTTGATGAAAGTGCCAAGTGTGGTCATTGGCCTTTAACAGGCGTCTTACGACCAGAAACTCGTCCCTGCGTGTGCTTCTGTAATGAGAAACAAAACAAAAAATGAGGTCAGTGTTGAAATACGAATAACTCAGATGGTTGAGGGGTTTGCACTCCAAATGCCGACCGTGGTTTACTCCCTGTGTTCTTAGCCTCATAGGTGTATCTTTGAATCGTGAAGAAAATTCTCTTCTTCCACCTTCGGAAGGCCTTTTCCTCTTCCATAACTTTGGAATAGTGGTTTTATTACATAAGCGTTGCTAATAGCATTCTTTGCTGGAACTGTGTTTTCGGCACTAATTTATACACGAAATACCATGTAACTCGGCGTTGGGCTCATCAGACACAATCGGTTAGTTCAGTTCATTATCGTTCCATCAGTGAATGGGTTTGTTATTAGTGCTGTAGTTTGACTTATCCTGCTATAGTTATAGTCTATAATTTGAGGTTTAAAAAATGTAAATAATGTAATGTAGCAATGGGAGAAGTATGTTTTGTGCCTGTAGTTAACACACCATTTAAACTATTTTGAGGCCTTTGGAGGTTTCATTTACCTATTATTTTGAAAACAAAAAACAAAGAAATCTCTTGACCAAGCTCAACATAGAAGTAAAATTTGTCTGTTACGTTTTCTGAAGCAATTTCCTACCAGTGTGTTTGCAAATTCCTCACAGGTCGTAAGAAGATACATCCTGGGTTCCGTTGTCGACAGTGAAAAGAACTATGTAGATGCTCTTAAAAGGATTTTGGAGGTACCTGAATGTCATGTTACAGAATCCACACAGATCTTATTAACATTTTTACGTATTGTGTTTTTGTTACATATATATGTTTATATATATATGAACCCTAAAATACTCAAATTTGCAAAACTCTCAGAAGCGTTTGTCTTGTGTCTGTCTATTGACGTCAAAAGTCACATGATCTGTTCTGACATGAACGTAAGTTACAGCAGTGAATGGCTCCGTCCTCCCCTCTCTGCCCTTCGAAGGGTCTGTGGCATCTTTCTTTCCTTCTCAGCAATATGAGAAGCCGCTGTCGGAGATGGAGCCGAAGATCCTGAGCGAGAGGAAGCTGAAGGTGGTGTTCTACCGTATCAAAGAGGTGCTGCAGTGCCACTGCCTGTTCCAGATCGCGCTGGCCAGCCGCGTGGCCG